>NC_139156.1:23705512-24305512 GCF_964270905.1 Leucopleurus acutus
TATAACATTAACAATGGTAATAGGTGACATGTATTGAGTATTCGATACGTCCTAGGCACTGTTCTGAACACTTGAAATCCATTGCTTCATTTAATACTCCAATTCCGTTATGTTGGTATTATTATTCCCAATTTGGCAATGAAAACACCAACGTTCAGAGTGGTTAAGGCACATAGAACCATGCCTGACTATACGGTTAGCATTTATATTCTATAATTGATTACTGTTTTTCAGTGTTCCTTCCACTCCAGTCCAGAGTCTCCTATAGGCCTTGAGGAGAGGCAGAGAGCACAGCAGTCCCAGAGCTGGGAGGTCCAATCAGCATGGATGATGGTGTGTGGGGTTCACTCCCCCCAGCCAGGAGAACACCAATAGAGCCTGCCCGCATCTCTCACTGTCCTGGGCTCCCTGAAGCCAGTGGTGTTAAATATGGTGGCTCCAGTTCCTACCGGGCGGAGGGGAGTAGTCTGAGGTGTCAGAAGGCTATGCCAGCTGCCAACCTGATTCGAGTGGATGGTCACTGGTGGTGCTAAAAAGTTCATACAGCTGGAGGCTTGGAGAAGAAGGTCACGTCTACGAGAGCAGTAACGCCAGCGGCTGGAGCTTCAGGTTGATGAGAGAAAACAGACTAAACCATCTCAGCAAGTTGCTGTGCATTTATCTGCTTTCATTAGAAAAAGAGCTGCCTCATAGCAGAGCTCTAACTTCGAAGACTAGAGGCCTGCCTTGCTTTATGCCATCAACGTATTCCTGCAAAGGTGTGTGGAAATCAAATACATGCTAAGCAGAGCACTTTCCCCCAGAGACTTCCATTTTCATCTCCGAGTTGTTTTATCTTCATTTCTGATAGACGTTCAGTGGACAGTGCTTCCAACAATACAAATTGGAGTTTTTCTGCCCTTTCCCCCAGGCTGTCAGCCAAGCGGGTTACTCATGTATAAACAAACCTTTACATGCACCAGAGACCTCCTGATTAAAAACAGCTCTGGGGTGAAACCCTTCCTAAAGAATCCTCTGTGCAAAAAGAAAACTACCCCAACTCATACTTGGTGAGCTAGGAAGTTCATAGATCACGTTTTCTTGAAGTGAGAATTCCCTGTTACAAACAACCTTTCTGATCTATCAGTTTACTTGGAGAGGAACTCTGGCCTCTTGCTAAGCACAGGGTACTGCCTGTGACCATGTGAGATGTTGCATTTACCAAAAGTTGCAAGTGTCTGGAGCTCTTTTACTGGGTGATTAGATTGGCCTTGGAGTCCCACAGATCTTGCCTGTTTTCTGGGAAGAGTGCCCATAGCTTTCATCTGATGCTCAAATGATTCCACAGAGGTTGTGACATATTCCAGAAGCCCTCAGTGAGGAAGAAGCCCAGGGAATGTCTTCCTTACCTGTGGCCACCACGAGCCCTGGAGCCGTCTCCTTGCTGGAGATTCTCCCTGAGGAATATGGATTTTCAGAGATCTGCAAGTGTAGATGTAGGGAGCAGAAGGGCTAAAATAGAGGAAGAGAAGGTGGCTTCATTCCAGGAAGCTCCTGACATGCGCCCCTGCCCCACCAGATATGGGGCTCCCAGGTGTTCAGCTTCCAGAAACAGCAAGGATTGGATGTGAGCCACTCACTTAGTTTGGGGCACAAGTCATCTCTCCCTGAGCAGCTGATACGTTCACATCAGAAGCTGCCCTGAGCACCATTCATAGGCCCCATCCTGTCCCTGTTCCTGTCACAATTGTAGGCTTCCCCTCTCTTCCTCACCCCTACCCCATCCATCAAGGTCCAGTTCATGGTCAGCCTTATGAAGCCTCCCAGACCATTCCTTCCCACAGGATGACCCTGATCTTCTCCCATCACTGGCCTTGGCCATCGTGCTCTGCTTCTTGGAGCCCTAACGGGCCACTGGGAGCAGTGAAGTGGGGAAGTAAGTGAGACAGTCTCAGGCCCTCTACCCTCTTCTTCAACCAGATGGTCCCTGTTTCTGCTTTACGTATTTGGTTCCTGTTTATAATTTTACTTTGAATTTTACTTAAAATGTTTGAAGCCATTATTTGAAACTCATAAGTTTGTGTTCTTTATTCAGTTACTTATTTATCCCTTTTTGAGTTTCTTGAAAAGGATTAGGGATTTATAGACACCATATAATAAATAAAAATAAACGAATTGTGAAATCGGGGAAAGGAGAAAATTAGGTAATAAGATGAATCCATGGGTAAGGTTTGGGGGAAAAAACTTCTTGCTGTGACCAGTTCTTGCCTACAGGCAGGCACCTGTCTCTGACCTTCCTAGTACCCCAAATCAGAAGCATGGAGCGGGACTGAAAACTACAAAAGGGGCAAGGCCCTGTTAATCCTATTTACCACTATATTCCCAGTTTTTCACATAATGTCTAGAATGTTCAGTCAGTTGCAAAAGGCAACTTTCTTTGCGAAGGGGAAACATAACCATTTCTGGGACCTTAGAAAATTTTCTCAAATAGGTCCTCTTTATGAGGGCGCTGAGAGTTGTGAATTTCACTGTTAATTATCTGTCTTCCCTCCTCACATGGAGTTGCACCTCCACGGTGCCCACCCCAATATCCCATACAGCTGGAACCCTGGGAATGCTGAGAGATTAACTCTGTCCCATGTGGACAGACCAGCCTGACATTCCTTGGGCTTCCAAGGCAAATTTTGCTTACCTTGCCCACCATCAGGCACTTATCATCAAGCACTGTATCATACCAGCATCAGCTAATAGGTATTTACCACTACTGAGCTCTGTCTGTCTGGGACCCTTGGGCACAGGCTCTTTCTTTAGATAAGAAACATAAAGATGTTTCTTTATCTTCCTAGGAGTTGGAGCACATAGTATATTCTCAGTAAAGGTTTGTGGAATTCAACTGAACTTTCCATCCAAGTGACATGGCAGTCTGAGTCCACAGGTCAATGCCCTGGGACCTGTAGGACATCCCTGCTCAGCACAGCCAAGATCCTAAGCCCTCCCTGATGGAAGAAAGCCCCCGCTGGAGCATCCCCAGGTAACCAGCCTGCCCTGTGGTCTCACATGAGACCGGGGGACTGACCAGCAGGCAGTGTACTGGGCTTCCTCTCAGGTCCACGTCTGGAGCTTGCAGGAGGCGCCAATCCCTGCCCTTGTTGTAAGTGATGTAGGTCTTCACTTGGTCATCCACCTTCTTGTTTGCCAGGAATATCCCTTTGATACCTGCTACCTAGGAAAAAGGGTGAGAGATGGAGAACAATGTTGGGCCAAAATGCCTATAGTTTTGGAGAGGCCCTGGGAGAAGCCCCAGCATTTTCCACAGCGTGTGGGGGTACAACAGAGGAAAAGAGGAGGAACATGGTGAGAAATGTCACCTGCCATGTGGTCTCCAAAAGAAGTTTAAGTTCATCTCTGCTCCCTCCACCCCCACAAACCAGATGTCCCATTTCCCTATTATTCATCTGCTTTGCCCTACTCTGCAGGTCTCTGCACTTTGTTCAGAGGGCTTTATCCTTAATTAACTATCAACATTCCCTCTGGGGTGGGAGTGGTTGATAACAACTGAAGGAGTTACTCCTTCTAGAGAACATTTGGGATTAACAGATACAGGCTACTATATATAAAATAGATACACAACAAAGACCTGCTGTGGAGCACAGGGAACTATATTCAGTATCTTGTAATAACCTATAATGGAAAAGAATCTGAAAAAGAATATATATATGTATATAGACATACATATATATGTATAACTGCATCACTTCACTGTACACTTAAAACATTGTAAATCAACTATACTTCAATAAAAATTTAAAATAAATAAATAAAAACAGAGAACATGGGATTTTGCTCAGGAGGGGCTTGTCGACAGGTTTTCAAGGCATCAAGGTATAATCTGTAACAGGAGAAGTCCAGGTGTCCTGATTAAGAGTGAGGTGGATATTTGGGGGCAGGTGACCCAGCTTGGCTACCTGGCCCCTGTCACTGGCTGTGCCACCAGCTCACTGGGTGACTTTGGATAATTCCCACATTATCTTGGGTCTCAGCCAATGGTCATTTTGAAAGAGCCCTTCCCTTCCTTTCTGTCCTCAGTCAGCTGGCAAAGGATACAACAGATAATGGAGAGCGCTCTTGCGAGAGTTCCGATGTGTTGGGATTTGCACGCCCTTGATATTCTGAAGGAAGAAGAGTATCGCCACAAACCAAGTAGCCAGAGAATGAGGACATTTATGATCCAGAAGCGTTCGAGAGTAAGTACAGATCTGACTCACTTTTATTTCTTCTATGCCTACATCTGGGCAATCAGAAGAGATATTTAGAATGACAGCAATCTATGTCAAGGAAACATTCCTTTGACTTCTGGTTCAAGTGCCAGGATTTTCCAAAGGAAACGTAATTCAAATTGTTTAAATATATATAAATAAGAGGTAGAATGGCAGGTTTTCTGGATTACACTCAGATATCTCAAAATTTTAACTGTACTTATCCCCATTATTTGAGGGTCATCATGAATTGAGGTTTACTGCAGTTCTGAGAGGATGCCAGTGGGAACAAAAGGAAGGAATTTCACAGAAGTGAGTTCTTTTAATGACATAATTTACCTGATGAAATGAGAAGTGCTTTTCTTTTTTTTTTAATAACCTGACTGGCCTTGAAAGAGAATAGAGAATGCCAACCCAAATACAAAACAACAAAGAACTACAAAAATGGACAGAGGATGTCAGGAGGAGAACAGTGTTATCTGGGAAGGACACCACCAGGGGAATTTGACAAAAGGCCAGTGATGGAACTGATTAGCTTCCTAATGTGAACAGAGGGTGGGTAAGGACAGAAGCCAAGGTGGGGAGAGGGGCAGCGTTGTCAGAGTTATGCCCTTCCCCGGAGGTACCCTCCCTGCTGCTTGAAGTCAGTGCCATTTCAGGAAGGCCGGCACCTTACACACTCAGTCAAGGGCTGTGAGGCCCTCAGATCACCTCAGTCTTTAAAACCAACTGCAAAGTTGTTTCTCTCCAACCCAATTACCAATAATTCCTCACAGAAAATGGAATCTGTGTTTCCTTAGAACCTTCTGCCTGATGGGGGCCCTTTGCTATTATTCTCTTTAGACACAGAGCTGGTGTCTTTTCTGATGGAGCACCAGATAATGATTCCACGGAACTCTTTCCCCTAAGCCAGCCGCCTGCCCCCAACATGTACCCAGGACCTTGATATCGAATTTCTAGAACATATACAGGTCAGAATCAGACTTCTGTCTGTCACCATCATCCCCTGCCTCCTAGCTCGATACATTCTAGCGTGAATTACTAGCCACTTAGCTGCTTCTTGTGTTCTCTGGATGAGCACGTTTGGAAAATATAATATGCCAATATTATATTACCATATTCCCACTAAGAACTCCACCACTCAGACGGCTATTTTCTGTGTGCCTCACATAGTCTGAGAGCAAAATCAGGAGAATGGAGACTGAAAATATATAGAAGGAGAGATTCTGAAGGAACCCATCTGCACCTCTGAAGGTGTTTCTCCTGCAGTTGCACCTAATGCCAAAGGAATCTCAGTCCTGTCTGCCTGTCTGGGAAAAAAAAAAGATAAAACACTTCCCACTTGTATTTGGATTCTTCAAAGTCCTCACGTTATTGCTGAATTGCTTCTTGGCTTCATCTCTTGTGTAAATGGACTATAAGTTTGGAGGGCACTTTGTTTTCTGTATCTTAGGCCAATAGTTTTCAAACTTTTCGATTGCAATCCAAGTATGAAATACATTTCTGTTGGCGCCTAGTAGACTCATACCCATATATGCATGTATGTGTACACACATAGCTACATAGATATCTGACCCAAGAGTTCCACGAAACACTACTTACCTTCACTACATGAAATGTAAAGGAACCGGGGAATGAAACACACATTTTAACTCTTCTCCATCCAAGGAGGTATTTGGAATCTGATCAACTTAAAAACATGCTTCTTCCCACTGTGGTTTGAAATCAGCAGCATAGCTGCTGCTGTTAGCCCCAAGAGTTCAAGGAGAAAGGTATCAGCTTGTAAGGTGGTCCCCAGAAAAGAGGGTAGTACAAGGCCCCAGGCCTGCATGGCCCACTTTCCCTCTGGGAATCAATTTGAGGTACAAAGGGACACTGACAGCAGCCCCTTGGCAGAGCACTGAGTCCAGGTGGCATAATCATCTGTCGCTCACCCCCATGCCCTCAGGACAAGGAAGCCAGGGCTCTGCTGAGAAAAGCAATTACCATGGTTTGCCCTGGGCTGTCCCTAGAGTTGGACCTGTTGTGAGGGGCCGATGAAGGTCAGTTGGGGAAAATGTCCCCACGGGGTCTATAAGTAGCCGTCCATCTGTCCAAAGAAGGGTAATGTAAGGTCATGATAAAGCAGTGGGTGGAGGGCAGGCACTAGAGACACGGAAAGCAATAAAACATCAATAAGATGAGCAAAGAGGCCAGAACACTAAGGATGGCTCAGAGTTTCATTTTATGCATCCAAGTACAGTGAGCTCATGATAATTAGTCATTAGGAAATTTAAACGAAACTAATGAGGTGCCACTAGGACCCTAAAAGAATGTCTAAACACACGTGTGTGTGCACACACACTCACACAAAACTGATAATACCAACTGTTGTTAAAGACGTGAAGCAACTAGAACTCGCATACATCTCTGGCGGGGATACGAAATGATACTGCCACTTAAGAAATGGTTTGCTGGCTTTTTATAAACATACACTGAGATTCAATCTAGCAATTCTACTCCTATGTATTTACCCACGAGAAAGAAACACTTATGTTCACATAAATGTTTATAGAAATTTTATTCATGATCACACAGAACTGGAAACACCTTGAATGACCTTCAATTGGTGAATGAATAAACAAATGAGGATACACCCAGGCAATGCAGTATTTACTCAGCAGTAGAAAGAAAGGAACATCTCTTGATATTCAACAACATGTGTGAATCTCAATGTACTATGTGAAAGAAGCTAGACTCAAAAGACTCCCTTTTTTGCATTCATATGAAAATGTAGAAAAAATGAAACTGGAGGGACAGAGCGAAATCAGATTGGTTTGCCAGTGACTTTTGGTGTGAGGAAGATGACTACAAAAAGGCCATAGGGGCTTCCCTGGTGGTGCAGTGGTTGAGAGTCCGCCTGCCGATGCAGGGGACACGGGTTCGTGCCCCGGTCCGGGAAGATCCCACATGCCGCGGAGCGGCTGGGCCCGTGAGCCATGGCCGCTGAGCCTGCGCGTCCGGAGCCTGTGCTCCGCAAGGGGAGAGGCCACAATAGTGAGAGGACCGCGTACCACAAAAAAAAAAAAAAAAAAAAAAAAAAGGCCATAAGAGGGAATGTCGTGAGACAATACCTTATATGTTCGATGTTCTATATCTCGATTATGGTGGTAGATGCACATACCTCTTCAAAACTCATAGAACCAAAAAGAGCAGAACCAAAAAGGGTAAATTTTACCGTACATAAATTATACCTCAATAAAAAAAATGAATGTGAAAAAAATGTATAATAGGAAGAGCCTGGGCTTTTTGGTCAAATTGACATGGGTTGGTTCAAACACAGCATCACCCTTTACTAGCTGTGTGATCTGAGCCAAGTTACCAAACTCTCTGCATCTCTGTACTCTCATAGGCACAATAGGGAATGGTATCTCCCACAAGGAGTTATTGTAATAGATAAATAAGAAAGAGTATATATATCATTAAGGGTTGTGCTGTCCAATACCATAGCCACTAGCCACATAGGGCTACTGAGAACTTGAAATGGGGTCAGTGGGACTAAGAAACTGACTTTTAATTTTATTTAATTTTAACCAATTTAAACTGAAATTTTAAAAAAAACTGATACCTGATCCAGTTATTGGCCAACTTTTAAGTTGCTTGGAATAACTTGGATATGTGAATCTACCTTTTCTACTGTAAATTTTATGAAATATAAATGCTGATCAAGTATTTCTGGTGAAAATTTAGCAGATGAATTGAGATGCTGGAGAAGTGTAAAATATACCCAGGATACTGTAGACTTAGTATGACAAAAATTATAAAATATCTCATTAGTAATTTTTCATACTGAGCATATACTTAAATGACAGTATTTTGGATATTTTGGTTAAATAAAATATAATATTACAATTAATTCCACCTGTTTCTTTTTACTTTTTTCTCTTGATTTTAAAGTGCACGTGTAGCTTGTTATATATTTACTCGACAATGTCAGTTTAAGGCATTACCTGGTATGCTGTTGTTAGTATTATACAGAGTTACAAGTTGGATGCTTAATCCAGGAAAATATTGAAGAAAATGCAGCAGCTCAGAGAATGTTTCTACAATATAACTGAAAGTGTTGCAAAGAACATTTGTTACCTGATTTACCAGTGGAGAACATCTAGGAAGAAATGCAGTTTATAGTTAGAGATGTGAAAAAACCACAACAGAGCTCTGTATGAAAAGAGTGTCATAAGAATAATGGTGAACACACATAATGAACTGTATTCATTGTCAACACCAGCCTTGTTTTGATGGAATGGCTCTGTTACCTTAAAGAAGAGATCATTATTTGGCCTTCAAGAATTATTTTCTCCCCTGATTATGTAATTACAGCCATGACAAGACTGCACTCTGATGAAGGGATTGGACAGAGCACAACAGACTCCCTCTTCAGCAGGAAACTGCTCCAACAGACCAAGAAATGAACAATGCCTTGCCTTAGATTTTAGGGAGTTGGGTGGGGTTGATCCCCTTGGTCTCCAAGGTCTCTCAGTGCCAAGACCTACAAGGTGTACTTCTCAAATAAATTCTCACTTTCTTTGTCCCCTTTCCAATGTCAAGAAGAGGCTTGAGAGGTCCATGTGGAAGACAGAATGACACAGTAGTAGCTTTAATCAGCTGTGGTCAGCTCAAGCCACCTCACATCTGTGTTAACTAAAGGCATCTCAGACATTTCAGACAAGGGCAAACAGAGGTAACACCCTGTCACGTTGTAATATAAAGCTTTACATTAACTTGGCATAGGCACTACCTCGCGCATACAATTATCATTTGCTAGATGTAAGGGAAAACAGAGAGAAATACCAGCCCAGAGAATAAATGCCCGACTCTTTAGTCAAGCTCTTTACTAGCATCTTCATAGCCTTTACCCCCACTATTCTCCAGGGTCATTCGACATTCTAGGAAAATGGACCTCCACTCATCAGACTCTGGTTCTCTTCTTATGCTGGACTTTACCAGGCATGCCTTTCTCCCATGCTCTAGCAGTTCATCATTTAAACCTACTCATCGGCAAGTCTCCCCAAATTCATCAAGTTAGAATTAATTTTCCTCTTAGTGAACACGCAGGAATCGCACCTCTAATACAAGTCAGACTGTGATCACTACCCTACTAGAGTCACTTACATCTTTCCAGGAGATTTTGCGTCTCATGTACCAGCCTCATCAGGCAAAATACATTTCATGAAAGTGTGTTACCTTAGCTGAATGGAACACGAAAGCTCACTGTTTCTTCCGGCTGTATTACTCAAGGGCATTCAGAGTCCACAAAAATTATAGTCTCTTTGCTAACTGGCCATATGGTACACAATCTCAGTTTCTGTGAGAATCTCCAGTGAAGAAGGTTAAAGTCTAATGACCCCTAGAGACCAATTAGATTGGGCTTAATCTCCAAATCACAGAATGTACACCCAGGTGCAAAGCAGCATCACCCTCTAAAAACCTTCAATATGGTCATGGTCTAGATAGTGTCAGGATATAATTTATTCCCTTGGTATTAAATGCCTTCTAGAATCTGAACCCCAACTACTTATGCAGCACTCATTCTTGTCCCTGACAACCATCTATTCTACGCAATTAGACTGGCTAGCTCACGGACTTACAGATCTACACTGCCTGTCCGACTCTTGGCTTCTGCCATTCTTGACATTTGGAATGCCTTCCACTTCTTCACCTCTTCCTCCCCAGGGCAAAAGTACTGATAACCGGATTGGTAACATTGAGAAAAAGAACTGGTCTTTTACAGCACATCCCTAACTCAACTATTTTGGGGATCTGCCTGCAAAGATCACATCCTCTGCACCACAATGCTGTGGTGTTACAGAGACAGGCTTCCATGGGAGAGCTTTTTATTTTTTTTTAACATCTTTATTGGAGTATAATTGCTTTACAATGGTGTGTTAGTTTCTGTTTTTATAACGAAGTGGATCAGCTATACATATACATATATCCCCATATCCGCTCCCCCATGCATCTCCCTCCCACTCTCCCTATCCCACCCCTCTAGGTGGTCACAAAGCACCGAGCTGATCTCCCTGTGCTATGCAGCCGCTTCCCACTACCTATCGATTTTACATTTGGTAGTGTATATATGTCCATGCCACTCTCTTATTTTGTCCCAGCTTACCCTTCCCTCTCCCCATGTCCCATGGGAGAGCTTTTGATTCACTACTTCTGCCTGTGACTGGATGGATGAGTTCAATTCTGGGGAGCAGTATTAGCAAGACCATTTCCTCCTACATGCTTTTCAAAGCAATAAAGCTGACATTTGATCTCCTTTTGTCTCACCCTTTGTTTCTGTCTCAAATGGTTTCATTCTTCCACAGGTAAAAGAGGAACTTTGTTTATTGACCCCTTCAAAGCCCAACAAACTAGACTGCAAGCTCCCTGAGGGTAAGAGCCCTTATCTTTCCTGCTTTCCTCATAGTCTGGAACACAATGCAGGGGCATGATCAACCTTGATAAAAATGAATGGAGAACAAGGTCAACAGAATTGGTTTTAGGGAAGTTGCCTTGCCTAGCGTATCTTGCTTCTCTGTAGGTGCAATGACACCATGTATTTTTTTCCCCAAAAAAGACTGACTTCAGAAAGACAAAAAAAAATTACATGTATCTTGGCACATTCTTCATTTTGATTCATGCGTCGCTTCAGATCAGAATGTCTCACTGTTCTAAATGACCAAGGAGTTTCAGGCACCCTGTTTTAGGAAAGGAACTGCACAGTGGCAAACTCACCCACCATACCAATAGAGTCAGAGAAACAGGAATTTCTCAGCTGAAAGGTCATCTGCAGCAATGTCCACCTCTCCTACTGGGCTCTGACCACAGGAGCATGAATAATCCTCTTACCTCTACAGGCTTACTTGTGCAAACAGGAATGGCCTCACTCCTGGGAACATTCATACAAACCTTCCCACAGACGTGATCTACTGCCCAATAACAAAGGTATATTTCTGCCTCCTGGTGTGATGAGAGGCATGAAAATGTAAGCTTCCCAAAGCCATTTACACTCCTAGTCATCTCTACTAGTCTTTACAACTTTAGGAAGAAATCTAGGTCATTTCTGAAGCTGGGACCTTGTTGCTAAGGGAATTATTTCAGCACTTGTCTACGTCCTAGAAAATCAGGGTATTTCTACCCTGACATTCACTTCTCTCCTTCTTTTTAATGTACCTGCATTCACCCCATGCCTTCTACCTAATAAAATAACTGGAATCTTATATGTTTCCACCACTCTTAGTAACTGAGCAGCCAACTTAGATACCAGAGTAGGGATGTGGGCACTCTGACATGCACTGCTCAGAAGAGACCACTGTCAAGCAGAAGGCCATGTGTTGATCTCTCTGCTCTGACAGCCACTCCCGCCCCTCGAAGAGGAAAACTCACGATGGAGTAGCTCAGCCATACCATCTGAGGCTACCGCCCACAACAGGCAACTTGTCCTGCTGTGAATGAATGACCTCCACCAGCACAGCCTGTGGGGTCTGACCACAAGTCACTAGTAAATGTTGGATAATGAGACACGCCTCCTTTGCTCAAATCAATCCATCTAGTTGAAGTGGTCACTCAAGTTCTTTCACTGCGAAAGATCACACACTAGAGGTATAAACAAGCAGGGTATCATTAGGGTCACTGAAACAATTAGTTTTTTTTTTTTTAAATCTAGTCCCTAAATGGAATCACTTCGTTTCCTAGATAAATTATTCTTTAACTGGTGGTCACACTAAAAAAATTCAATATAAGTGGAAACTCAATAAAGGTGATCATATTAAAAAAAAGATGTGGGCTTCCCTGGTGGCGCAGTGGTTGAGAGTCCGCCTGCCGATGCAGGGGATGCGGGTTCGTGTCCCGGTCCGGGAAGATCCCACATGCCGCGGAGCGGCTAGGCCCGTGAGCCATGGCCGCTGAGCCTGCGCGTCTGGAGCCTGTGCTCCGCAACGGGAGAGGCCACAACAGTGACAGGCCCGCGTACCGCAAAAAAAAAAAAAAAGATGTAAGTCACAGCCAGTTCTTCTCTATGCACAGGTGTTGGCATCTGGCAGCATTTCAGGGAAACCCTCACTCCTACCAGTGATATTTGCTTTCCTCTCCTATAAAGTTGTTCATAAAACATGATTTTCCAAATAATTTAAGGTATATAAATAGCACTAATCCCTCTACCCAGATCTCATAAAAAGAAGCACAGACTTGAAAAAAGTACTTAAGAGATCACTGAAGTCAAGTGCCTTCACTTCTGGGCTGTAATTCTGCTCATACACGTAAGACATTGACTTTAGTTCCCATTTGTTGAAGGCTTATTGAGTCAACCACCACACTAGATGCTTTACAAACATTATCCCTCATTCTCACAACAATCTCATTAGATCAATATTTTATCCCCATTTTACAGGTGAGGGAATTGAGAAGGTAAGTCCCTTTCCCAAAGTTACAACTGCTAAGTGTACAGCTGAGATCTGAATTCAGGACTATCTGACTCCAATGCTTGTGTTCATACTATCAAAATTCATGAAATCTTGGCTACATACCTCATACAATTCAATAATGATGTTTCCCATCAGACCTCTGCTGCTCTTGATGTTCTCCATGGCCAGGGTGAAGTAGATCCCACGTGTGTCTGAGATGTAGAGGTTGTACGTGTCATTCTGGTTCCATTCCTGGACAGCTGCGAACACTTGGTTCTCATTGGTACTAATGATGTGCATGTCCTATAAGAAGATGGAAGGCCTGTAAGGCAGCAGATCTTCATATCTCCTTGCCCCTTGAGACCCAGAGTAATCACCATGACTTATGAAACGGTTGAGAAAAAGCTTGAGTTATAGGCAATGTTAAACAATTCTGTGTCAGGCCAAGGCTATAAATTATGAGCTTCATGATTTCTGTTACTTGCTAAGTGACAGGAAGATGGGTGTAAGGGGCTTTGGTGGGTATGATTTTCCATGGCTTCAAGGGATTTATCCACTTTCATTTATTTATTTAGATGTTGGGGGTAGGAGTTTATTAATTAATTAATTTATTTTTACTGTGTTGGGTCTTCGTTTCTGTGCGAGGGCTTTCTCTAGTTGTGGCAAGTGGGGGCCACTCTTCAACGCGGTGCACGGGCCTCTCACTGTCGCGGCCTCTCTCGTTGCGGAGCACAGGCTCCAGACGCACAGGCTCAGTAGTTGTGGCTCACAGGCCTGGTTGCTCTGCGGCATGTGAGATCCTTCCAGACCAGGGCTCAAACCCGTGTCCCCTGCATTAACAGGCAGATTCTCAACCACTGCACCACCAGGGAAGCCCCCACTTTCATTTTTTATTTTTATAACTGAAAGTTGGTCTTTGCTAATGGAGACATACAACCTTGCAAGAGGAAACCCACACGTGCAAAACTGACAGGTCCTATCCCTTCATTAGATCTTCATTTATGATTTCAAACTTTTTAGGGTAACGGTTTTCACGCCTTTTTTTGGAATCTTCAGATGGGGATGGCAAGAAAGGTGGCACAGAGGCATAGCCGATGGGTGGGGCTCTGGGCTTCCAACTCTGCTGGAAACAGAGCAGCACTACTGAGATCTGTTATGTCCTGGAGTTCTGTGTAATATTTTAGGAGTAAAAGGTGAGGGGGGTTCTGCTGCTAATACAGTAATGTTTGAAAACCACAGATATACAGGTAAGGATACTCACTCTAGAATTTAGTGTTCTGGGTCATAATATAAGCTCTGCTATAAATCAGCTGTATGATATTGGATGCGTCAGTTTCCCTGAGCTTCCATTTTCTCACTGAAAGTGTGAAGAGGTTGGGCTACCAATAAAAATAGCTAGCATCTGGGCACATTCTAAGTCATCTAAATGTATTATTTCAATTTAAAAAATCCAGTAATTCTACAATGAGGTAGTATGATTATTCCTGTTTTACAGAGGAGTAAACTAAGGCACGCAGAGGTTTACCAACTTGCTTCAGGTTACGTAACTCGTTAGGTAGCCGAACCACGTTTTGAACCTCTGTGATATGACTCTAACCTAATTGTCAGCTTCTAACTATTTGTATATACAGCCCCTAAATCAGAAATTGCAAACCAATGACCCATGAAATGAATATGAATCACAATTGTTTGGTTTGACCATAACCTCTATCAAATACCTGAAAATGTAGTATTTTAGGTAGAGTCAGCACTCATTGGAGTCTTAGCCCTACATATCTGTGATCTGCCCTTATATATTACTGTTAACTTCTTGGTCCCTGAAGCCACTTTAGTTTGTATTCCTGGACTGGGTCATTTCTAAAATTAAATCTAATAGTTCAGAATTCAAAATCGGTTTTAAAAGCCAGTTTGCATATGTGGCTAGGCACTGTACAAAGATTACCACAAACTCAAGTCATTACCTAAGGATCTTACACTGTCAGGAAGAAATGTTAGCCTGGATAGATATCGGACTAAGTAAAAGCAATTTTTAAAATGTATAACTATACAGGTGTATATGCCAAAGAATAATATCATCCCAGGAAAGCAAAAAGAGAGGCACCCTTGTCACTGTGGCCAAAAGCACTGGTAATAGGGACACAGGCAAGTGAAGTGGCAGTAAGTAAATAACTAGGGTGGATCTAGCCTTCACCTTATTTGACAACCCTTCCCAGAAACGGTTTCACCAAAAAAGGAGGCAGCAATGTCTCTAATGTCAGAACCACGCAGAGCTCCTCCATGCCAATTGTACAAAGAAGCAAACTCATCTGGACAGCTGGGAGGGGGCAAAAGTGAGAAAGTGAGCTCTGGATCTTTCATCGGAGATTCTCTGTCAGAGCTCAGCCTCTAGCCTTGGACTCCCTAGGTCACCTTGACTGAGACCTCATTTGCTCATTTGTGCTTTCACACCTTGTAGAATTACAGGTTCCTGCTGAGGTGCCTGAAAATGGAAGTAAGGCTTACTCTTAAAAACCATGTGATGGGGCTTCCCTGGTGGCGCAGTGGTTGAGAGTCCGCCTGCTGATGCAGGGGACACGGGTTCGTGCCCTGGTCCGGGAAGATCCCACATGCCGCGGAGCAGCTGGGCGCGTGAGCCATGTCCGCTGAGCCTGCGCGTTCGGAGTCTGTGCTCCGCAACGGGAGAGGCCACAGCAGTGAGAGGCCCGCGTACCGCAAAAAAAAAAAAAAAAAAAAAAAAAAAATGTGAGGAAGTCATGTTGTGTGGGGTGGAATGAAAGCCCAAGAACACAGTAGGAGGGGAAATAGCAGCTGCAGGAAATATGGATTTAATTCACTTTACCTGTTAAAAATGCAACAGAAATGCCTGGCTTTCCCCAGATGTTTTGGTCATAAAAATGAATGAGCTAAGTTATTTTAGACTAAACTAATGTAAAAGAAGTGAGGGGGGAAAAAACAACTTAAAACACTGGGGCATTCAGCATTAGAGGCAGCCAGATTTGCTGTGAGTGCATCTTAGTTTAGACCTGCACTGGGACTATGTTACCTGGTGAGCAGGTATTCCAGGCTCCAGGATGAGAGACTACTCTCTAGTATATAGAATTATGGGATGTCCACTTGAGAAATCCTTAATTTATCAAAGTCACTTAGCTAATAAATTATATTACTAAGATTTGAACCTAAGGCTATCTGAATAAAGAGGTTAAACTCCTTACCAGTGGGGGTATAATTCGGTGTGTATCAAAATGACCTGGCGATCCCAATAGCATGCAGACTCATGGGTCCCAATGCCTGAGATTCTGATTCATTATGTCTGGTTGTGGAGTCTTAGATTCTGCCATCTGAGCAAACCCTCCAGATGATTCTAGTGCATGCAATCTAGGGAATCACTTTTTGAAAAACTCTGAACTATGTGCCCTGTCTCCTAATAGGTCTTAGAGTTGAATAGGGGTCAACCAATAATGAGAATATTAAGTCTTCCAGAACAAAGCAAAGCATCATTAGTTAAAAATGATCCTATAGGAATCTGAATGACAATAAAGCTTATTTCTTTCATCTTGATACCCTAATTTAACTCCAAAGCATGTGTCACTTCCTTATTAAAACAATTATAAACAACACTGCCCCTACATCCTCCCAATACAGTCACTAGGGAGAATCATGGTTGCTTTTTGAAAATCTAAACCTATGACTTCCTAGGTAAACAGTAGTAAAAATACTTCCATGTTATTAAAACATTTTCTTATAATTCGGGCCTAATGTAACTTCATTCATTACAGAAACACCTATGTTATTAAGCATTTGCTATGTGCCAAACACCATATATAAATACAGACAGGAACAAAACGTGGAACCTGACCTCAAGAATATGCCCATCTGGTGGTGGAGACATCACAGACTCAGGTGGCCTTTCGTGAACTTGACTAAGGACTACAATAGACGTACTGAAAACGGTGAACAAAGGCTTACAGGTGAGAGACAGGTGGAGTATTCAAGGGAATGTATGGAACTTGGAATAACCTGAAGGCAATATTCCTCTGAGGGAGGTGAGGATAGACAGTGGCCACATCATAAGGGGTTCTGTAGGGCACACCGAAGTTCTACTCTGAAAGGAAGTACAAAGCTGACACAAGATTTGAAGCAGGAGAAAGGGAGGATTAGAGTTGGTTCATTAATGCATAGACTTTGTTGAAGATGATCAAGTTCATTACATGATAATATCCAATGTGGATTTAAATGGGGCAATGCTAGAAGGAAGGGAGAAGGCTTAAAAGGTCATCGCAACCATCTAGGCAGTAATACACAAGGGCCTGAACTGAAGAAGTAGATTCTCTACGAGAACTCTACGAAATGAACTTGTGAGATGTTAAGGAGGCAGAATCTACAGAAGGGAGAAGGACACATCTTGAATACCTCAGATACCTGAATAACAAAATTTTCTGCTTTTTATTTAGAGTATTCATTACAATCAAAATTAACAATCACTTCTATAATTATTTGTGTGATCTCTGCCTCTCTCATTAGACTATAATGAGTTCTCAGATGGCAGACACTATGTCTCTCTTATTTGTCACTTTATTTTTAGTGCTTACCAGAGTATCTAGCACATGGTAGACATCCAACGATAGTTTACTGAGTAAATAAATGGAGTAAGTAAATAAAAGGACGAGATATAAGGGCCAAAAGGTAGAGACTCTGAGCTCAGTTGTTAAACGGGTTCTTTAAGGGAATGTACCTCGAATAGGCAGTTAACGATATAGTTCAGAGTTTAATGGAGAGATATCTGCTGGGGCTGTGGATATAGGAGTCATCAGTGTGAAGAGAAGGGATGAGGTCACTCAGGAACCATGAAGAATGCAACGGGAATTTAGGAACATCACCACTTCAGGGGTGGCAAGGGAAGGGGATCCAGAAAAGGAAACCAGGAGTAAACCACTGCCAAACCGAAGAGCATCATGGGTGGATTTTTTTTCCCCAACAGCGTCAGATACTTCAGAGAGTTTAAAAAAAACCAAAAGATAAAGATGTAGAGACGCCTAATGGATTTGGCATGCAGGTAGCCACTGGTTACAACAGCTAGCAGATTTTGTTGTTGTTGTTGTTGTTGTTGTTGTGGTACGTGGGCCTCTCACTGTTGTGGTCTCTCCCGTTGCGGAGCACAGGCTCCGGATGCACAGGCTCAGCGGCCATGGCTCACGGGCCCAGCCGCTCCACGGCATGTGGGATCTTCCCGGACCGGGGCACGAACCCACGTCCCCTGCATCGGCAGGCGGACGCTCAACCACTGCGCCACCAGGGAAGCCCCCAGCTAGCAGATTTTTAACGGGACAGTGGAGAGATGGATGTGGGAGAGCAGAGGGCAACTAGCAGTAGGTTCAAGAGTGAATAGAAAATGAGAAAACAGGTTAAAACTACAGATAACTCTTTAAGAAGAGAGGCCATGACACAGCAAGGAAGGATAAATCAGTATTCGGGGAAATGTAAAAATTAAGGACAATTTTCCTAAGGAAATTAAGGAAAGGTTAACATTACTGTCATTATCATTATAATAAATTATCTAAAACATATTTCCCCCTGTTCTCTTTCATTATTCAAAGTGGGATTAACTGTATTCTACTGTCAAAAACAAACCCAGACTCAGGTAAGGAGAGAGTTGATTGGTAAAGACTATTGGAATAGGGGGAACACTGATCAAAGTATTTGCAAGCACCTCAGAGTGAAGGCAGAAAAGAATTACTCGTATTGGGAGAAGTAAAGCAAGGCTAGAATGAACTGCGGGGAGTGGGGTAAGGAGTAGTTAAACAGGAAATTGTTTAAACAGGTCAAGTTAAACAGGTCAAGCGATTCTCTTAAGGAGAAAAGCCAGACTTAAGTCTGGTCCAGTCAAATTAGCAGGCACTTTGTCCAGATTGGTCAGTGGGGACAAACAGTTCAGTAAGTCATTTATGAGACAAAGAACAGGAATCTGGTCTTGCCAGAGGTAAATACAGGGCACATTTAAGAGAAGGGGAGTTCTTTGCAGTAAGCCATATCCAGGAACACAAAAGGGTGGGGGGATTTCTTAAATGTTGCTGTTTCCAGGAGCTTGGGGCTCAAGTCAAGCTCAACGTTCTTACCGCCAAACTGAGCTCCGTACAGAAACAAACAAACCAACACGAAACAATTTTTTCTCTTGCAGAAATGGCAGAGTAGCGAGTTAAGAACAAGTCCAGAATCTAAGAGGCAAGAGGAGGTCTTTGAGACTCAGAGGGGTCCAGTGAGGCAGAGCAAGAGCGGCCTGGGACACGACCCCACCCCACGAGGAACTCGCCCAACAGGCTAAGAGCGTCAGTAGTATTTCCCCTGGAACACAATCACTGCTTAGACTTGCCCAGCACTTTACACTTTACCAACAATGAGCCATTTGCTGCATCCTTACAACTTTGCCAGATGGAATGGTATTATGATGCCCATTCTACAGATGAGAAGACCTGGGCTCATAGGTGAGCACAGAGCTGGAATGAAAGCCCTGGGTTTCTGCTCTTGAGCTCCATCTCCTTCTCCCCGAGGCTGCCATGGCTCCTGTCATCTCTCTCCAAGCCCTCCGCAGGTGCGCGCTTTACACGGCCATCGGCCTGAAACTCAGCGCCAGCCCAATGCCCAGGGGCTGGGTTACTGAGGACTCAGCACAAGGCTGCTGCTCTTAATAATGTTACTCTTTATTAATGGCCTTCATCTCCTTCCCTGCAAAACACTCTGAAGCCATGGAGTGCCCCAGGAGAGTGTATTCTGCACAGTCAGCTGGGAGTAGAGGTGGGAGGGCCATGATGATGGGCAGATCTGCCATGTTTCTGTTTCTAAGCAAGATGCCCAGCAGCAACTGCAGCACAACGTGGAACAGCAACAACTTGCTTAAAAGCCATTTCTGGGGCTTCCCTGGTGGCGCAGTGGTTGAGAGTCCGCCTGCCGATGCAGGGGACACGGGTTCGTGCCCCGGTCCGGGAAGAACCCACATGCCGCGGAGCGGCTGGGCCCGTGAGCCATGGCCTCTGAGCCTGTGCGTCCGGAGCCTGTGCTCCGCAACGGGAGAGGCCACAACAGTGAGAGGCCCGCGTACCGCAAAAAAAAAAAAAAAAAAAAAAAAAAAAAAGCCATTTCCGTTTCTAAACGATGGAAATCACCCATCTCCCTCCACCCACTCCGTCCTTACCTCCTCGGCCCAGGCTATGAAAATCCGGCCAAGGCCGACAAATAAAGGGGATCGATAACCATCCAGCTATCTTCACGCCAGCCCTCATGTTAATGAGAAGCTGCTCCGGATGAAGTTCTGTCGAAGGGGCTGCACGGACGGTACTCTACCACAGTAAACTGTCATGGGCTTGCTAATCAGTGATGGAGGGCTCTAGGGTTGTGACTGACGCCAGGCTTCATGTATCCCCACCTGCTGCCACATTGCCCAGGGGAAGCAAACTGTTTGCTTTTCTGAGAAGTTTAAAAATACATAAAACAGGCATACAGACAAGAGGCAAAATAAGCCCTACATGGAGAAATGTGGTTTGGAAAGTTCCTGAAACTCTTTTCCTGGGCCAATACATGGAAATCACCAGGTTGCTGCTAAGGGTCATTCTCCTTTAGAAAGAACATGGTCACGAACTTCCTCATCTTCTGCAAGCAGGGATACCTCTTTCCTGCTTGGGTTTAGAATATCTGATGGGTACATCCTGCAAGCGGAGTCCTATACAATGGGCCTAGAAAGCCAATCACAGGGACATTAGAGAAAATGAGAAATTAATGCCCATGGCCCCTGAGGCTACTTCCCATGGTCCCTGTGAACTTCATCAGCCTCTCCACCTCTCTCTGTGCAACCCAGTCTCTCAATATAGTTTTCCAGTTTGTTAAATGAACCATACTCTCTCTCAAAATCGGGCCAGTATATGTATTTTCTACCAGCTTCCCGAACACTTGCTTGCAGGGTTAACTCCTTATCTGTCTTGAATCATCTTAAGCATCACTTTCTTTAGGAAACTCGTCTTCTCTACCCATATTTGGTGAGCTCCAACTATCATGTCACAATGGCCCTTGAACTTCTGTACCTATAATACTCCCTACACCCACAGTTGCTTGTTCAGTGTCTCTTCTCTACGAGAATACAAGTTCCATTAAGGCAGGGAACGTTTGTATCTTATTTACCACTCTAACCACAGAGCTTAGTTCAGTGCCTGGCACAGAGTAAAAACTTAAATGGAAGAAAGAATAGATCAATGGGTGAATAAATGAAGGAACAAATGAATGAATGGGTATGTGCATGCTTATATGAATAGGTGAAAGTATAAAAGCAACCAGGGGTAGGTGGTTATCCACCTTCTTATCCCATAATCCCTACTACCTCTGTACTCATTTCGCCTTTCATGATACGTTTCCTAGCACCAACTTAGAGATCCAAGTCTTTGTACCATTACATTTGATACATGTCCAACCTGAGACTTTGCTTCTTTGCAGCCTTAATAGGTGATGCAACTAAAGCCCTCCCACATTCATACCGAGGTTCTAAGATCTGTCTCCTCCCAGAAGCCATTGTTCACAGGGGATGAGGTCCACAGAGTAAGTTTTATGATTTTCCAATACAGCAGTTAAAATGCCATGATTTGATATTAATTTTATAGTAAATTATTTCTTTTTAATTACTCATAGTGGCAGAATGGAGTGGAAATACAGGCAGTGCATTTATATTTAGCATTGAAGGGTAGAGAAAACCAAGAAAGCCATGAGACTAACCTGTCCACATCTATCTATCTATCTATGTATCTATCTATCTATCTATCTACCTACCTACCTATGGTTTCTGCCTGGACCATTCTAAGCCTGGCCCTCTACTTGTCAATAAGGCCCTTGTGAAAGGGAGGGGCCCTCAGAAGAGATTGCAAAGCTAGTGTTCCTTTCACTACCAGTCCTGGGAAATGACCCAAGATTATATCGGATGTTTGAATCATAGGAAATCAAAGCTCTTGCCTGTGTACCCTGCTGAGAGGGGAACACAGAACCCAGATTCAGCGACATCAGCAGAGGCTAGACCCCACAGTGGTTAAAGTGCAGCTGAATGCCAGCTGTCTCCCAGGCAGGGATCAAACCTTCTGCAGCCCAGCAAGGCAGCCTCTCCCCACCCCTTTATCTGGCAGGACCCGGGGGAGCAGGTGGTGCGTACCTTGGGCAGCGAGTACTTGGGCAGCTTTATCTGAGTGAAGGCTTCTCTTCGGTAAGACACGTAGTAGCTGGCTCTTCCACCAGTTGTTACCTGTATCGTGGGGAAAACACAAAAGGTCAGATGGAGCTACGGATCACGGCACACGGTGGAGAGCAGTAGCCTCTCCACCAACAGCCACAGCAGGTTTGTAACAACCTTTTAGGGAATATACTCCCTGTTGGCTTTGGTCCTCCAACCCCACAGTGCCCTGAGTTGCTCCTGTAGCACAGCACCTAGACAATAAGTGAGTAATTCCGACAGTCTTCCCCTGTGGCTGGCAATGTCTGTGAGAGCAGGGGCTCTGTACTCTGTCACGGTGTTCTGAATACATACACACTTAATAAATATTTTCAACTGAAAACAGAGACGCTACTATGTCTGCTGTACCCGTGATCTATATATTCTTTTTTTTCAACAGCTTTTCATCCACTGCAATGATGACATGATTGTCAAAGAAAATTTGTTTTGCATCTGAACAATTACTATTGCTCAAAGCCTTATTACTTTGAAATTAATTTCACTACCTCTCTGAGCACAATTATTTTCCTTCCTATTTACAAATCCACGCATTGAGCAGATATTTACTGATTCTTTCCATGTGTTAGTACATTAAAGGCATCAAAAGTCAGAGAAAGGACTCTGGATTTGAAAGTCAGAAATCTTATGTCTGAGTCTCAGTTCTACTAGCTCATGGCAGGGGGAGTCAACATCTGAAACCTCACTTGGCAACAGATGGATTCTTAGAGGAACCTGGAAACCACTCCAAGATAGGGTCCCCTGGCCTGGGCTTGCTGGAAAGTCTCGCCAACATGGCATAGCTCTGCAGGTGGCTGCTCTTGGCCCGATTATCCTAACTCAGGGGAAATTAATGTTCACAGGAGAAGACAACATAGGCTGCTCAGAGAAAATAACAGGAGGACAGTAGCAACCAGGCTGCTGTGCTGAGGAAGCAATCACTGGAAGCCCAGGCTCCTGCTGAAGATAGGCCAGTCCCCTGACCCTGGTCCAACCCTAGTGCCCGCCCACAGCGGCTGCTGGGAGCAGGGGGCGTATAACTTCTCTACTGAAAGCCACCCATCGCTCCTCACTCTAAGAGATGGCATTTCCCGTGGCTCTCTCTTGACCTGCGCAGATTGCAAGCCCACAAAGCGGGCCCCACAAGCTGCCAGGTAGAACAGATGTTCGAGTCAGTGTGAAGGCAGAGCCTTGGAAAAACCTTGGTGCAAAGTCTTAGGCTTTGAACCAAGAGGAGAGACTGGTTTCCCCCGGATGGTCACTGCTATCCTTACATCTCTATTTTCTAATTAGAATCATTCTTATCTTGTATTCCAAGACTTTTTTTTTTTATAAGACATCTGTTCTGAAGCTATATTGTTCCGTGTAGGCTTACAGGTGGGGTGTTGACAGATTAAGACCAATGAGTTGCTGAGAAGTCTTTTGTTTTTCTTTTTTAAATACATCTCAACTACATCGAATCAGATTAAAATATAACCCTTGGTTCTAAGCACAGTCACCATGAGTCCTGGCATGATCCTATTTATTCGCTTCTTTCATTTGGTTTTATTTTTAATTATAAAACCAACACATATAAACGTACCTGCAAACCCAAGAACTAGATCAGTAGTTTTTAAACTTCAGCATGCATCAGAATCGCCCAGAAAGCTCGTTAAAACTCAGACTGCTGGGCCCCACCCACAGAGCCTCTGATTCAATCAGTCTGGGATGAGGTCCAAGAATTGTCTTTTCTAATAAGTTCTAGATGATGCTGATGCTGCTGGTCTGGGGACCACACTTGGAGCAGCACAGAACAAGAACTTCAGTGCCAACTGACATATACCTCTATGCCGCTGTGCTCCTCGCCTGTCCTGACCCCTGCCTCCCTCTGAGATGTAGCCACTTCCCTGAATTTTGTGTTTACAGTGATAATAAAGTCTTTTTAAAATTAAGGTGAAATTCATACAACATCAAATTAACCATTTTAAAGTGTACAATTGGGTGGCATTTAGAACCTTCTCCATGTTGTATGACCACCACCTCTGACATAGTTCTAAATCATTTGCATCATCCCCACCCAAGAAGACCTTTTACCCAGTGATAAAGTTTTTAAACCCCCAAATATATCCTCTGGTCTCCCATCATGTGCTTGACAATCAGCTCTCCACAGAACATCCTGAAGTTCACCACCCTCACCCTTAGTGAATTAGACCAGGGTCAGAATCCCGTGACTAATGCTGGCCAGAGGTCAGCAGTTAAAAGCAGCATTTCCCCCGAAGACCCAGTCACCTCCACAGGGAACAAGATGACAGCACCACCAGGCTTCTTATCAGCACCACAGAGCAAGGCAGGGCCCCCTGGGGTTTCTAACTTACCAAGGGCCAAAGGAGAACAGAGTGGTCCCCTTGATAGGGTCCCGCTGACCTGACTCTGGAACTCAGCCCAGCCATGCCTGTATGGCCCTGTGCAAGCACAGATTCTCTCTCTCTCTCTCACACACACACACACACAGAAGCTCACACATACAACCTGGGAGAGTTTCTGCTTAAATAAAGCATGAAGATGGAATTACACTTCAGAACTACCATGGGATAATCTAAAATATTAAAGGGCTGCACGAAGGCCAAGGAGCCCAGAGGTTCCCCAGTACCTCTGATGCCACAGCATTCCCCAGCGACATCAAGCTGGCTCCTGCAGCTCCGCCTCTGTCCTGGCCGTCCACTCTCTGTACTGCAGAACCCTCAGTGTAAGGCCCCGGAGTTCATGGAAGGGTTGTGGATGCCACCGATTCATTATAACTTCTCCCTCCTCTCATCTCCTGAATTTTGTTATTTCCGTTTCTATAGCACTTTCGACATTTACTTTTGTGGTGCACATATACCTATAATGGTCCCTCCATGTCTTATTATAAGGGTGTAACTTCTTGATTACTAAGTAATGCTGGTCTCACGGCAGGCAATCAGTGGATGCGTGATGATAAAAAAAATGATAAAACCGTCATCAATCGGGTTCATCTACCACGCTCCAGAACCTCCCTTCCATAAATTATCTAGTTTAATCCCATTGACAACCCTGCAGAGTCTATAAGATATGGGATGACTTGCCCAAGATAAGACAAATATCAACCTAGTAAAGATTGGCTCTAAACCTGTTCTCCTCCTCCTGTGACTGAGACAAATCCTCTATTCATCTTACTCATGTCAACAATTGTAACATTTCCTTAATTCCAACATCTTTAAGAAAATTTTTTTAAATCTGTGTAATTGACTTGTGTGTATATGTTTGTGTTTCCTCATATTCCCAGAGAATCAGCCATGACGTTGACACTGCATCTTAAAAATGATGTCTTCTTAGAAGAGAAGTGAGGTAATAAAAACAACAGGAATAGTAATCACCATGCAGTGAGAAAACATATTACGTGGAAGATGCTACAGTAAGCAGTTTATAAACCATACTTCATTTGCACTTATATATATACATATATATACATATATATATTCCTGACATGTAGAGGAGATATATGTGTATATATATATACGCTCCCCAGGTCAGGACATTGAGGCTGAGAGAGGTCACTAATTTGCCCAACATCATACAACCTTTCATTGTCCCAGCCACTGTACAACTCCAGCCTATGCTTAAAAATGTAACTAGGAATGAGCACGTCTCCAAAGCGGCAGGCACAGGGCAGGAAGTCAATACTTACTGACTGAACAATGAATTGTGGTTCATTCGCTTAAACAGAGAGCCTCTGAGTTCGATTTTCTCCATTGTTTAGTGGCTACATGGTGGCTGTAGAGAAGAACTCCATCCCTGCCCAGTCCCTGCTGGTCACAGGGACTTATCTCCAAATAGAAGTTCTAGCATATTCCCCCTTAGGAGCAGAGTCCTCCCAGTGCTGGAATGATACCAGCCTAGTGCCTTTGCTGCCTCTCCGCTATTATTTGTGTGGTTCTCTGGCGATCACACAAGGAAGGAATAAAGTTTAGTGCCTATTAATCTATTTTGATGAACTTTTCTCTTCCTTACAAGCAAATTTGCTGGCACTGTAAATCCCAGAGATTATTACTACTTTCCCTTTCAGTGACACCTTTTATTTTACATTTGATGGATGTCATCCAATTATTTGCTCTGGGACCATCAGTCATGCTAAACACAGCATTAGCTGGGCCTCTTCCTTACTAATGACTAGCTCGTTAAGCTGATTTTCTGGATTTCCATTTTACAGGTTTAATTGGGCTCCTGGCCAGTGAAAATGATTCCTTTGGACAAATACATTGGCCGTTAAACACATCTGTCTCCGCTGACTTGTTCCCACGCCTGCCGTAACCAAGTCTAAACTGACATCTCCTATATTTTTGTCACTTCTCCTTGCTTCTAGATGATGACTTGCCCTGCAGGAGAGAGAGAAATTTGCCCCCCAAAATGGAACCAGAGGGGCTTGAGTCATACTGAGCCTGCTTCTTCCATAGATAGAAGAGAACTTCTAGTGTCTCTAGAATTCATAAGTGGGCACAGGTAATCTGAGAAGAGAAGCAGAAACTAATATTTTCGAATATCTATCATGTGATGAGTGCTTTAGATCCACAATACCATTCAATATCCACAATAATTATTACTGTTATTATTGTTAAAACTATTATTAGTACCCTACAAGGTAAAAGTATCAATAATATCATTTTTTTGAGCATTTACTAAATACCAAGCACTATTCTTCTGTACGTACCAGCTTTCTGCTTTATGGTCAGAGGAGGCATAGGGAACTCATACAACATACTCAAAGACACACAGCAAGTAACTGGTGGAGCTGGAATCTGAACCCAAGTTTATCCGACTGCAAAGTTTATGCTGGTCCCTCAGACTATGTGAGGTTTTCAAACCTCTCTATGGAAGGGAATGGATCCCAGGTCATTCAGTTCTGAATTTCCTCAATAAGATGCCCACCAACAAGGCAAATCTTTCTCTGGTAGGGTTCATGTCAATTTCCCAGCCCTGAGAAATCAATGGTCTATTGTTACACAGGAGTGAATAGTGCTGCTATTGAAACTGGTGAATAAGGGCTTCCCTGGTGGCGCAGTGGTTGAGAGTCCGCCTGCCGATGCAGGGGACACAGGATCGTGCCCCGGTCCGGGAAAATCCCACATGCCGCGGAGCGGCTGGGCCCGTGAGCCATGGCCGCTGAGCCTGCGCGTCCGGAGCCTGTGCTCCGCAACGGGAGAAGCCACAGCTAAATTCAGCTCACACGAGAGCTGCTGCCCTCATAGGAAGTGACATTTAGAAGCTTTTCCAGCTAGAGGACCTTGCTGGGTCCAGCACGATGTGAAGAATCTGTCCAAGCCAAGAGAAATGACCATCTTTATAGGCATACGTTAGTTATTTCTCACGCAGCCCTTGCACTGTTTCCTCCTCCTTAAAAAATGAGAGGGAACAGCGGAGTGTTATGATGCACAATTAACTTTTCCAATTTCTTTGCTCATTAATTCTATTCAGATTATTTAAAATAAGTCTTGATGTTGTTAGGCCTTTCTCTTCCTCTCCACCTACATAATTCCTTTAAAGATCATATTTCTTCTTTAAGAACAAAGAAACAGGCTTCTGACTACCGGGCCATAGGAGTCAGTAAAAAGCCATGGGTCTCATTAGGATGCAGCTTTAAGCGTCAGGATGGCTTCTACACGGCAGGTTCTGTCGTCTCGTCATCTTGAGCTCATTTTCTGAAAGCGCTCTGCTAAGACACTACACTAAGTGTCTGAATCAAACCCGTGTTCAGCATTTAGAATAAGACACCTATCAGCAAGCCGTCTCCTCTGCTTGACTGTTTGATGATGAATTTAGTGTTTGTCAAACTGGTGTTTGCTCGTTTTATGTCCTAGAGGCTCTGGGATATTAATGCAATATGCAGTTTTATCTGCCTGTTTCTAGAAAGAGTGGATCTAATGCCTACCACAGCACTCCTGCTGAGGCTGAACCTCTTTGAAACAGATTTGCCCATAAAATTTTTTATCGGGCCCCTAACATAGCCCCAAAATAGCTTTACCAAGAATAGATGTGGGATAAGATAGTTGATGTGAAGCCAATATTGCTCTCTCCCTCTTTGTATGAGGGATGTGTGTGTGTGTGTGTGTGTGTGTGTGTGTGTGTGTGCGCGCGCGCGCACACACGTGTGCTTGTAGGGCCGGTGTTGGAGGGAAGACATGCACTGAGGTTGCCAGCGCACTACTGGCCAAAAAATACTGACAAATCAACTTCCACTTTCACCAGTCCTGCCAAGAGACTTCTTGGGGCCTTCACTGCCTATGGGGAATGCTAGGAAGGTAGAGAAAAGGTGATGAGTTAGAAAAGCATGGGACCAAGACCATGTCTAGATCTAGACCACACAAACAAGAAGAACCAGTAGGCCTGACTCTCTGAGGCTGTTTTGTCAAATATAATAAAGGAGCTGGGCTTGATAAGTTTCCAATTACATATTTTCAAAGAAGACTCTTCTGGTTTTTAAGCATTCTAGCACATTGGCTGGGATCCCAGACTTGTGTTTGAATCCTGCTTCTGCCATTTGCTGGTTTGGTGACCTTGAACAGGTAATTTAGCCTTCCCAATTTTTTCTTCTGGAAAATGGAGACATTAAGGCTACCTAATGACACGTTATCATGAGGAATGAATCTACCATGGCATGTAAAGAGTTTTAGCCCTATACCTGACACATCCTAAGTACTCAATGCATACTACCTGTCCCTGCTGAACTAGAGGCACAGATGCCTGTATCAGTCTAATATCTTAGAGGACTTAGGGTGACTGACCATGGCAACAGTTTATATGTAAACTGGAGGCTGTTCAGGAAGTGTCAGGGTTGCCACATGGGCTACCTGGTCAGAATCGACCAGGGATAGAACACTGAAATTCTTCTTGTTGCCCTCAGCAAGGATGACTTTGTAGAGAAGACCACCTATGGAGACCACAAAGTCAATGTGTTTTGTGCCAGAGATCTGACCATTAAGCAGCTGCAAGTCTTATCTTCATGTTTTAGCTTTTACAATTTAAAAGGAAGGGAAGAAGTTCTTGGGATGCCCACTTGACCCTGCAAAATGGAAGTTCATTGTCTTTCCTCTGCTAGTTTTGTTGGGGGATAAAAAGGCAAAGAAAATAAGTGCAACAATAAAAAAAGAACTGATATGGATTTGAACTGTCATCCTGGAGTATAAAATTTGGAAGCGTTCCAATACTCCCAGTTAATATAATAACAGATAAAAAGCTAAAACAGAGACAGTCTATGTTGAATTCTAGATCAGGATGCCAGAGCTTCACAGAAAAAGGAAACACTACCCATGGAAACCTTAAAGACAAATGTTAAAACTTCCTATCAAAACACCTCCCCTGCTTCCTCTTTCACAAATGTCCCTGTTTCTTGTGCACTGTGAGTTTAATATGGTTTTGTAAAAGACGAACTGAGAAAGGGCTAGAAAAGATATTGCAAGGAGTCAAGCTTATATAGCCTTCCTACACTTATGTAAGTTTTTCTCTTTGAGATATCACATAGCCTTTTTCCTTTATACAGGTAGACATTATGAGGTCAATTAATTGGCTGAAATCTTCCCAAGCCAGGCTCTGTCTTTTCTATAACATCCCAGAGTTTCAGAAAACAAAAACTAAAGAGTGGGAAGGAGAAGAAGGAAGAAAGGTAGAAGATCCCAGTATCTGTAACATCTGTGATTCTAGTTTCAGCTCGATCAGGTACCAGACATGCAATTTTAGGCATGGTGACTAGTCTCTTGGAGTTCCAAGGTTATTTTTCTATGAAAACGGAACAAATAATAATTATCCTTCTCTTACAGAAAAGTAAATGAGATAAGATAATAAAATGCTTTCATGTTAACTATAAATTGATTTACAAATACAATGAGTAGGGCGTTATGACTGACCTGTATGTATACCCAGGAACCCAAAGATTTTAGAAGTATTCTCACTGACAAATTGCTGTAGAATGAACGTTTGTGTCCCCCCCCAAAATTCGTATGTTGAAACGTAATCCCCAATATGATGGTATTTGGAGGTGGGGATTTGGGGAGAGACTAGTGTTCTTATAAAAGAGACCCCAGAGAGCTCTCTCTTCTTCTAACATGTAAGGACATGGCAACAAGATAGCCGTCTATGAACCAGGAAGTGGACCCTTACCAGATACCAAATCTTCCTTAATCTTGGACGTGCCAGCCTCCAAACCTGTGAGAAATAAGCTTCTGCTTTTATAAACCACTCAGTCTATGGTTTTTATAGTCCAGAAATCAAGCTGGTGACCCACATATGCCCACTCTATTGACTGTTTGGGGCACTGACATTTGCCATTGGGCCAGTAGCTATAGATAGTCTGTAGGGCTACAGCTATCTACAGACTGAAAGGTTAGAGGCAATACAGAATATGAGAAGAAAAGCAAGAAATGGATGGGCAGAGCTATAGATCAGATGTGTCTTCAGCCACATGGGATGAATGGCAGGTGCACATAGCTGCTTTGAGAATGACTAATTTTATTGATATGTGCAAGATATTTTAAAGATCCTAAAAGGGAAAAGAAAACAAAGCCATTAATTTTCTAGAGAAGCAGGGATGCTTCTTTGGGACATGGGATTTCCAGACAGACTTGGAGATACCTGGGCTGCTAGATATAACAGGAAAACTTTGCCAACATGGGATTTGCATGCCTCATTTTGGGATGGCAGTGCACGGATTTAAACCATCTGTCAAGCTGTTTCTCAGAAAACACTGTCACCTCCCCAAGAGAGCCATGAATATTTGTAAAATGCCAACTGCTACTCTGCTAGTTCTTGGGGCTTCCCCATTGTACTCTCTGTGTCATGCCTGTCCTGTCCTCCACCAGCAGAAGCGTCACTGTTGGAGAGTCAAACTCTGTGCTCACCACTTTGTATGCACTGTCCGCCCTCATGCACAATGACCTTGGAGGAGAGATACTATGCAGCCCCACTTTACTGATGAGTTAATTTACATGCATAAGGTCACTCAGCTCCAAAGTAGCAGAGCCTGGATTTGAACTTGGGTCTTTAAATTTTGACAATGTCCACTACACTCTGCAACCCTGAAAAAATCTCAAGTGTCTACTGCAGAGCCTTTCCAAAGAATAGCTAGTTTAAGACCCGTTACCTGGAGGGATTCACCCTGACACAAATCCCAGCATTAAGGAATTTCACACCGGCTTACATCAAAAGCTACCTCCTTAAAGAGTCCTCCCCCATCCCAATTTCCCAGCTGGAATTCAGCTTTTCATCCTCTGATTCTCAGGGCTCTTTGTCTGTAGCTCTCTCGTTGCACTTATCAGCCGCTGTCCTGAATTACTGGAAGAGGGAACATCTTAGGTCTCTTGTACTGTATTATCTTCGAGGGTAGACAATGTGTCCTGTTCCCAGTTAACCATCTCTTAGTATCCGGCACCCATGTCATAACTCATATTTGTATTCTACTTCATGCCATCAGTTCTCATTATTGGACTGAATCTCATTTGGTTGGAGCACAAAGGAGGTCTAATGATATCCCCATGCTAGAATTCAGGGGCCGGAGGCCCAGACAGGCCACATTATATCACCTTGCTACTAAAAGGTAAGGCTCAAAGCCAACCTCAGAACTTCTGACTTGAAGCCCAAGGCTCTTTTCAAATTGCCAGGCTGCTTCGGTCTGTGTTCACCAAGTCAAGATCAGAAAAACACAAAGTGGAGATAATTGCATGGATTTTTACAAGTGGGTCGTGAGTTTACATCAAATACTCCTTTGAGTGGTTGGCAACACCACAGCATGGAAAACCAGGTCATGCTTTTCCTGTGGGAAACAAAGAAGCACATTACAAGATGTTCTTCCCCACCCACTGCCGAATCCACATATTAATTAAAGGTCTGGCCGAATTCACATCGTCCCTTAACATTAATCACGTTTAGACATCTCATTAGGGATACTGGCCCCAATTCGACTATGTGTTACCTTTCTCAATCAATCAGCAAATACTTAGTCAGCACTTTTGTGCCCAGGCCGTGTCAGGTATCACAGGAGTCATGGGGCTGTGACCTCATGGAGTTCACCATTTCCTTGTAAAAACAAGCCAAACATGTAAGGTGTACAATTGACAATACAAGATGAATGCCAGTGCTATGGTGCCCTGCGCAGGGCAAAGGATAAGAAATATAAAACAGAGAAACGCCCCAGCTCAGAACCACAATAGTTGACACAACTTATGATCTTTCTAGACTACAACAGAATCAGTGCTTGGCACTGTTAAGTCCACACTCATCCTACCTCATTTTATAGATGAGGCGACTGAGACACAGAGATGGCAGAGTGACACAGCTGGCAAAGGGTTGGACTGGGGTTTCAGCTCATGTGTGCCTAACTCCACACACGCACTCACATAACTGCACACACACCTGGTAATAAGTAGTGAATAAACAGGTGTTATTTACACTCCCACTGCCTTAGGAGGAGAGGGGATTGAAGGACATCCTCTTTGCCGAATGGGATGATGGATCTGAGGATAGAAGACTGGAGAAACCAGGTCACCACTGAACTATCCTACTCACCAAAGGGACACGTGGAGAGAAAAGGTGGGGATGGAGCTTGAAAGAAGAAAAAGATCACCAGCAGAGACGGAAAGGTAGCAGGATGGGAGATTCAACTGTGTGGATCACTGGGGGTTGCTTGCTTCCAGAAGAGGCACTTTGGGGGAAGGGCAAGAAACAGTGGGCGTGTGTAGTAGGTTTTATTAAGAGTCTTTGCCATTCAGTATCTGACATAGACACTCTGCTTCATTTTCACTTGACATTTGCAATAAGAAAGCAATACTATACTGCTCAATAATCTTATTAAAATTTTATTTGTTTATCTCTGCAGAGATGGTTCACATCAGGAACGTAGTTTTGCTTCAAGAAAACATCCAAGAGTTACAGCTGGGTTATGAGGGATTTTATCTTTCTGTACCTTTTGGGCTTACTGACTTAGTTCTTTGTTGTGAAAATCTGAAAAGAACTTCAGAACAGAAACCCAGACATGGATCCCAACCCCCACCCCCAGCCCTACTGGCAATTACGACTCTGTAGGAAAAGCACTTAACTGCTCTTGCACCTCAGTTTCATCTAAAAACAGATAAGCACCCTCATATCATAAGGCCCAGCGTGCACCTGGCACAAAGTAGGGACTCAAAAATGCCACACCCCTGTGTTCCTCATCCCTTCACTTGCTGGGTCCTAGTCTCCTCAGCGTGAAGGTCTTCTTTAAATCCTATCTCCTAAGATTCTGTGCGGCCAGTTTCTTTCGTGGTCATTCAATGACTCCACAAACATGTTGTAAGCACTTACTTTGTGCTAAGCTTTCCACTCACTGCCCCTTACACAGTTCTTGACCCAGTTTGACTCAGGCAAACAAGAAAGTTTAAGTCATGACGCTTTCTCGTTTAAAGAGCAGAACAAGAGCAGAGATTGAGAAAGAAGGCTCTGGTGTCAGGCTGCCTAGGCTGCTGTGTGATCTTTGGAAAATGACTTCACCGCTCTGTGCGTCTTCTGTGAAATGGTGGTAAGAGTTGGACTTACCTCATAGGCTGTCATAACAATTAAATGCATTAATAATATGCCTAGCTCATACTAGCCACTCAACAAATGTCAGCTGATTCTTTATGTATAACTGATTCTCCAAGAACTACAGATTATTCAATAAGACAGAAGATTAGCTAGGTGGTGAAAATTGTGGAGGAAGGCTGAGGACAACTCTTTAACCAAGAAAATGCTGAGAAACTTCTGTTTCTTACACAGAAGAGGTATGTTCAATCCACTTCATAAGGACTCATATCAGATATTTCAGAGGAAGTAAGAAAGCCACTGCTTCTACGCCTTCCCTCCCACATACACAAAGAACACCTAAGAAGCAGTTACACAGCGCCCTGAAATAATTAACACAATCGTATTAAGAGCCCTTGGATGATTTCTCCATACTGCAATCCGGAAGCGGTCGCCGCCTGGGGCAGGCAGTAAAACGGCAAGCATTTATTCTGGAGAACAAGACAGAAGGCCTTGGGTATGGCCCCCTCTCCACCCTAATTGCATTCAGTGGAATCACCACCACACGCTATCACAAGGTGTGCATTCCTTCCGAAAACATTTTTCAGAGGAGAAAGTGGAAGCGATCTTGCCCGGCCTGGAGAAGTTCCAAGGCTAGAGGGAGACAGGGGAAGTGTCTAATTTCACGCTCCCATTACACACAAGCTGGATTAGAAGGAAACAAGGGAGGAGGAGGAGAGAACGGCAGTTAAAGAATCAGACAATTTTAAAGTCCAAGAAACAGAGAGGGAGAAGAACCAATCAATTTCTTTTTTTTTTTTTTTTTTTTTTGCAACAGATGTTTTGCTCGCAGTTCCGAATGTAGGAAGGATGAAATAGGAGGAGGAAGAAAAAGAAAGAGCTTAAAGGGAAGGGAGTCAGGGAAAGAGAGAGTCAGGTTGGTAAACAGGAAGCGAATCCCAATGCTTTCCTCCTTCCCAGCGTCACCATGCTCTATTCTACCCACTGGGGACGGCAGGGTGTCCCTCTGCCTTATCCCACACCTGCAGGCATTTGTTCACCAGGAAGGCAGTGGTAATCAGGCCCATCCCTTAAGCATCTACATCCTATTCCTTTCATAATCAGCTTCTAAAGTTCTGTTTGTCGGATGTGGGGCTAACCAGACCAAGCACGTGAACAGCTGCTCGGGCCATGGAGCTATTCTCTTTGCCATTGATCACAAAGACAAAAATCAATCCCGGCTAAGGAGAAAGAAGTTAAAAACAAATTGCAGGAATTGATTTCTGTTCAGACCTTCTGACTCCCAGCTTAGGAAGAGGGTGCGTGAATCTGCCTGTCATGAAAATACTTCACGTGTCCCAGGCTCAAAAGCAAAATCTGGGTATATTATACACACACGCACACGCACACGCACACACACACGCGCACACACACACACAATTTTATCTTAATTTATGCTTTTATATTATTTTATTTTTGCCTCCCAATAACTATCAGAGATGAGAATCCATCTAAATCATAAACTCCCATGAGAAGAGGACTGGGTCTGTCTTGGGTTCACTATAAAATCTCCAGAGTGGGGGCCCTATGCTTTGTGAATAGTAGTAACTCTGGAAAAATTTGAGGTACTGATGGAATCAATGAATGAATGAAGTCCCCTCCTTGCTATTATTGGCTCTTTCAGTTATGCTTATTTCTGCATAGATTTCTCACAGTATGCAATCATTTTTCTTCTTTATTGCTTAGCTTATGTATTATCTCTCTCTCTCTCTCTCTCTCTCTCTCTCTCTCACTAGACTATAAACCCTCCCATGGCAGGAACTTTTAGATTTTGCTTTTTAATTTTTGATCTATTGCATTATCTCCATATTGAGCCCTCAGTAAATGGATGTGAAAGGAAATAAGGGAAGAATGATTCAGCAACTCTCTTGAGCAATTAGCTACATCCCAAATATCTTTTTTTTTTAATTCTGACATTGGAGAAATACTTCCAAATAACAGTCCCCTCTACATGTCTGCCTCAATGGGCTGCCCCATAGAGTGAGCAGACTTATGGAATTTTAGCATGAGAAGGGAATTTCTGGAGTCATACAGCCCACTGCCTTCCAAACTGGATTCTATTCTAGAATTCTACAGCAATGCTTTGAGAGTGTCCATAAATAGGTGAAGAGGATGGGCTTCCCTGGTGGCGCAGTGGTTGAGAGTCCGCCTGCCGATGATGCAGGGGACACGGGTTCGTGCCCCGGTCCGGGAAGATCCCACATGCCGCGGAGCGGCTGGGCCCGTGAGCCATGGCCGCTGAGCCTGCGCGTCCGGAGCCTGTGCTCCGCAACGGGAGAGGCCACAGCAGTGAGAGGCCCGTGTACCGCAAAAAAAAAAAAAAAAAAGGTGAAGAGGAGGCTGGGTGGGTGGGGGAGCTGATACAGTCCCTCACCCTTCTTAAACTAGATCCATTCCACCTGCACCTGTTTTACATATTGGAATTCCCTGAACAATGCTGTCTGAAAAGTGGTTCCCACTGTTAAGAGCAGTAACAACAACAAAAAGTTTGAAAGCTCTACTTGGATGCCATCCTTTCCTTTTGTGATAAGAAAACTGAGCTCCAGGGAGGAAAGTTAATTGCCCAAGGTCACAGAGTGAGTTACAGTGATACCAGGCTTAAACGTAGGAATACTTGCCACCCCTCCCCCACCTGCCTACCCCATTCCATGGACACTGTCTCCTGCCATTAAAGGTCTCTCTTCTTTGGAGCACTGGCTAGTCCTGAAGTTGGACTCCTCAAGTTAATTCCCTTCTTTGGGAACTGGCTTGAGCCCTGCCTTCTCCAGGAAATGTCCTGATCATATCATGCCTCATGGGTCTCCCTCGCTCTGGAAAGAAGCCTCGCATATCTTAGGTGCTTTGAGCGTCACTCATGGAGACTTGTCAGGCCATCCAGTCCTACCTCTACGTCTAAACTGAACAAAAAATGAGGACAGACACTTCGTCAGTATTGTCTACCATTATATCCCTTTCATTAAGAACAGTAATAGGAGCATATTAAGTGCTCAATAAATGATTGTTGAATGAATGAATGAATGAATCAACCAACCAACAATTCTGTCTCAGACAGCCCAGGGTATATAGTAGGTGTTCAATCAAATCAACTTGATTGATTAGCCATGGCTCTGCCACTATTAATCTCCAAGAAGACCTTATTCTGGCTGACCATGAGGGCTTTCAGAATGCTAGTCTCAAAAGCTTCTTGCAGAAATCCAAAATGTCTGTTTACCCCATTAGCAGTTAAAGGAAGAACAAGTAAAATTTTTAAAAGCTGAACCTGTGAAATGTACATTCTAGTTAGAATGGTAATGGGGAGAGAACTGGACTTAATAGTCTGCTTCTCAGTCAACAGCCCAACTGCCTTCATTATCAGCACTGTTGTTTTACAACAATACAATTATCTTTAATGGGAGGCCCCAGAAAAGGGATCCTCCTGGGAGCTGCGCTTAGCAGAGTGGGTGTTGGGGGCTTGCTGGAACTTGGAAAAGAATGATAACAGGGAGAGCTTATCGGGTCATGATGCAACGGCTCTTCTGCATCCTGGAATGGGACACAGGAGATGCCATGCCCCGAAATACATCATGGAAATTGGATCGAGCACAGAGAGGTGCAAGGCAAGTGCAGAAGACTCGAGAAGAGTGGAGCTGGGGATGGGAATGATGATCAGCCATGCTGCCACTCACCCCCCTTGGCCTTAGTGATGAGTGTTTGAATAATCCTCTTAGTGTATCTGAGGGACAGCTCTCAGAGGTGCGGGCAGGATTACATTGTACTGAATTCCATTAAGCCTTTCTTTGGTTAATGACTGAGCAAAAGCTTCTGATCTGAAACAAAACTGAAACAGATCCTGACAAACAGCTCACTGAGCAAGGAGTGCAGTGAGGCTTTCTTGCCCCGAATATCTACCAAGACAGGGAGAGCATCTGCCTTTTTCACTTTTACAGTCATCTGGAGAAGCTCTGGGAACACCAGCTATTCAGTGCTAATGTGAGGGTCTTCAGCGTGGGGAAATGAATGAGAAATGGGTCACTGTCTTCTTTCGTCATCCTTTATGAACCCAGGCAGCCCTGAGGTCAGATCCTCCTCATGCTGACATTTATTGAGCTATACGACAAAGGGTGATTCTAAAATGTCCTGAAATTCAGTTTCCGCCTTTGAAAAATAAAGATGATGCTATGTACCACACTGAGATCCAAGTAGAATTAAAAAAAACAGTAAGATGCACACATGCCAGATATAAATTTGACACTAAATAAATGTGAGGTCCTTTTCCAACAAAGACAACAATTCTTCCAATTGGCTGATGGGTGGGTAAAGATTGGTGGGGTGGCTAGGTGGAAAGAACGTTCTGAAGAATCACTGCTTTGGAAATAGGAACTCGCAGATTTCCAAACAGCGGAAGAGATTTGCAAGTTGTGTGGCTGATCTCATGCCTTTGAGCTGAATACAGAAACGTTTGCGGTCCCTGGAAAGCATAACCACCTTCTAGACCAGAACGCCCAAGCTGCATCTAACAATATGAGGCCCCTGGATAACGAAACACTATGAGTGCCACTCTTCCTGTAAGATGCACTGCACAGGAGACATGCCACTACTGCCCGCCATGCCCATGGAGACACTTAATTAACAAAAGCAGCCTTTCCTACTGAACCATGATAACACAGTCTTCTATGCAGCTATTACCAATTACTCAGAGGTGATACACAAAATGAGAAAAAAACAAAACTGACACCCCTAAACCAGACATACCCATCCACGTACTACCAGAAAGGCAAATACTTAGGTTCCAATGCGTAGCTAATTACAGAACAATTCTCTGATACTAAGGGGAAACACTCCTTGCTATTTTGGCCTAGGAAGCAACAAGCATTGTAACTTCCATGGAGCCTCAGCAGATCTCTTGGGAAGAAGCAAACAGGAATCATTTATTAGAGATAGACACAGCAAAGTTTTGAATAGAGTGAAGAGATCGCTATGCTGAAAGGATTGATGGACATCCTGTAAATACAGAGCCCCTCCCAGGAGTCACTCTGTCTCAGCAGGAGACACTGGGGAATCATCAGCATCTGGTTTGTAATTGATGTTCTGCTGTAGGAACAGACAGGAGGGATTGATCAGAGAGAGGGCAGGACGTGAGCAGAGAAAAGGAATCCAGTGAGGGCTCTGAGAGAATATTTTAAACTCTCAGAGAAAATACTTAAAAGGTGGGCAGAGGAAGAGGTACCTCCGTAGAAGAGGAAGAAGAAGAGACTGAAGAGGTAGGGAGAGGAGCTGGACTGCTCATTATCAAAGGAGCAAAGGAGAGAGGCTGCTTCAAGGAGGAAGGAGCAGTCAGGAGATTCCAAAGCTGCAGACGAGTCCATGAATATCATTACTGAGTGGTGTTGTCGAGATACCATTCAAAGATATCTCTGATGAACTTGGCAAAGGTAATTTCAAGGAAGTAGCAGAGGCAGAAGTCAGTCTCAAGTGGGTTAAAGAGAGAAGGAAACGAGAAAATGGGATAAGGAAGGTAGAGTGCTCTCAAGAAATTTGGTCGTGAATGAAAGATGGGTCATTTCTAGAGAGGAGTATGGGGTTCAAAGAAAGTTTTGTTGTTTTGTTTTAATTTAAGGATGGTAGATATTTTTAAATATTTAAACACTGATGGAAAGTCGGAAAGAGGGATGAATAAGCTTAAGGCAGAGGGGACAGAAGGATAAGCAATAAGCCAGGTCCCTGAAAAGTTAGAAGGCCTGGGAATGGGTGTTTGGATTGAGGAATTTTATCCAGGGATGCGAGTGATTCTATTTGTCTTGTAGAGTCCACCCTATCTACAATCCTGGATACATAGCAGGGACTCAGAGAGAGAGTCTTTCCAATTTGTCTTGAGTTGGGTTCCCCCCAGAACGAAGGCCTGAGACAAGGGCTTTTGTGCAGGTAGTTTATTTTTTCGGGGGGGTTGTTTGGGTTTTGTTTGTTTATTTTTGAGAAATGTTTCTAGGGAACAGGAGTGGTGGAACTAGGAAGCAGGAAACAGGAGGAAGGGAAAGCCATCCCAAGGTGCATTACTGAACTGGTCATTATTATAAGCAACTGGGGCTCAGTTCTACTGGGGACCCTATGAAGATGGTAAGGCTCAGAAGGCCCTCCTGACTCAGGAAGAGAGGAGTCCTTATCCACCGGCCCATGACTCCTATTGCTCAAATTGTCCCAGAGGACCTCAACAGCCTTGAAATTCAAGGTATGCATCCGCACCGGAATGACTGAGGGGTCTATCGTGAGCCTCCCCAAGTCCAGAAGCATGGGAAATGGGACACAGATGTTCAACACAAAGGTCAACTAAATATTATTACTGCAAGATCAGATCACTATTTTGTGTTTATTCATGGAAGTATTTCAAATACTAACAACTTTTACATCAAGCCACTAATATCATTATAGGTGTAGAGACACAGCCCAGCTACATGCTATTTAAATACCTCCCATGAATACTGGGGTGCATGTATCTTTTCGAATTATGGTTTTCTCCAGATATATGCCCAGCAGTGGGATTGCCAGATCATATGGTAGCTCTATTTTTAGTTTTTTAAGGAACCGCCATACTGTCCTCCATAGTGGCTATACCAATTTATAGTCCCACCAACAGTGTAGGAGTGTTCCCTTTTAGCCACACCCTCTCCAGCATTTATCGTTTGTACATTTTTGATGATGGCCATTCTGACCAGTGTGAGGTGATACCTCATTGTAGTTTTGATTTGTATTTTTCTAATAATTAGTGTTTATTTACAATAGTCAGGACATGGAAGCAACCTAAATGTCCATCAACAGAGGAATGGATAAAGAAGATATGGTACATATATACAATGGAATATTACTCAGCCATAACAAAGGACAAAATAATGCCATTTGCAGTAACATGGATACACCTAGAGATCATCATACTGAGTGAAGTCAGACACAGAAAGACAAATATCCTATGATATTGCTTATATGTGGAATCTAAAAACAAGGGTACAAATGAACTTATTTACAAAACAGAAGTAGAGCCACGAATGTAGAAAACAAATCTATGGTTACCAGGGGATAAGCAGGGAGAGGGATAACTTGGGAGACTAGGATTGACATATACACACTGCTATATATAAAATACATAACTAATAAGAACCTGCTGTACAGCAAAGGGAACTCTTCTCAGTACTCTCTAATGGCCTATATGGGAAAAGAATCTAAAAAGGAGTGGATATATGTATATGTATAACTGATTCACTTTGCTGTACACCTGAAACTAACACAACTTATAAATGAACTATACTCTGATAAACATTAAAGATAAATAAATAAAGACCTTCCATTAGTGCTGCCTGTTAAAAACACTTAAGATTTTGAAAGCGCTTCAAGGATATTCACCTGAAGATGTTTTTATTGGATTTCTTTTGAAGATCATCTCTGAAACGCTTTCATTTTTCTTTAAACTCCTGTGTTGTAAATGTGCCCCTAATGATGAAATTGCTATTTAACATTCAAAATCTCTCCCATTAAGGCCAAATTAACATCATTTAAAATATTGCCAAATAGCTTTTCTTCTAATAATTACACTCAATTTCTGCCTCAGGGCGTTTTTCTTTCAGAAAGATAACAATTTATTAGGGATACAGTAGCCACATCATGGAGGCTCTTCTACCTCTCATGTAGGTGCGTAAAACAGGCTCTTAAAGTATCAAAACCCAGGGCTCGGGGAACCAAGATGCTACAAGAAGGCACTCAAGAGTCTTGAAAGATATCTACAGTTATCTATACACAGATATGTGTATCATTAAAAGTTGGTTTCTTTGATAACCAACACTATGGAAGACATGTGGGACGATTTTATTATGCACATATGTCGATAAATGACTTGAAGCCATGAATAATTAAGGAATGAATTTGGGGGAAAGATTTAGTAAGCTTTTATGTGATAGGCTTATAAAAACCCTTTAAAGAGAAGGTGCACACACAAAATACAGTGAGGCTGAGTTCTGCACGTGGATTAGTCTCTGATTCTTGCATTTTATAGGGCTCCTAATTTTCAAAGCATTCCAAAGCCATTAGTAGTTTCAAAGCGTTCCAAAGCCATTAGTAGTATCTCCCTTGATCCTCACAACAACCTTCCAATTTAGGCAGAGCAAGTAGCATGATTCCATTCTACAAAGATCAGGAAATTAAGAATGCAAGTGAATTGCCCAGTGTTCCCTGGCTGGCAGGTGGCAGATTCCTAATTACAACCCAGGTCTCGGAGTTCAGGGTTCTTTTCCCCACATCAGACCACTAGCTACTCGAATCATAAACTGCTTCAGAGCAGGGACAACGTCCTCCATCTCTAACATGCTCCATTGCACCTGGAGTATTTCTAGTGGCTCAACAAATATCTGTTAATTGGTTACTTGTACTTGCTAATTGCTAATACTTCTAGAACATCTCCCAACGCACAAAAATAGTACAATGGTGCTATTTTTCTATGTTTATACACACAACTCCTAAAAACGAACAGCAACTTGTATCTAAACTACCCACTGGTTTCATTGTGCTACTGGAATCATCTGAGAACCACTCTTATGTATGGCATTGCCCCACCCTCAGATTTCCTTGCTAGAGAGGGGGCTTCTCTGCACAACCTCACCAGGGGTCAAAAGGGGCATTACATAGCAGATGGTCCTGCACTGTTACTGGTCTCCTTGTGGATATGAAGAAGGATCTGGCAGGGCTGGGATGGCCTCTTCCCTCCTTCAAATTTTCTGCTTTGTCCACCCCTCCGGAGTACTTTATTTGGATCTTAATTATGGATCTGTTTTTTCTCTTATACTTTAGATATCTGAAGATAGGTCAGTATCATACTTGCTTTTTTTTTTTTTTTTTAAATTCAATTGCATGCAGTGAAACTGAACCCATACCACCTCCTGTGCCAGAAGAGAGGAAAGGACCGGGCTTCATGTAGCTCAGGAAAGACATACAAATCTCTTGTGATAACTTATTAGGGCTCTGCTCCCATTTCTTCAACACACTCCCTCATAGCCAGGGTATGAATCGTATCACTGAAGGGATTTTACTGCTAACCACTGCTGAACTACCTATTCTCCAGAATAATCGCTAGAAAAGCTACTCCATAAGGAGAAAAGACAAGATTTCCAACCATCTTGGCTCACGACACAGAAACCAACTTCTCTCTCTCTCCCTCTGCCCCTACAGAGGAAAGCCGATTTCTCTTTTATCCATGTGGAATGGAGGCATTTCAGGCAGACATTCTCCCATTAAAACAAGGGCTCTTTGGGGAAGAATTAGCTCCTTTTGATTTTACTACAAAACCCCAGGACCTGGGCCTCCTGCACAGAAAAGGCATTGACAGATTAACACATTTCACAGTTTTCTGTACATCTCCAGCTCAGCACCCCCAATAGCAGGAGATCAAACACTAGGTTCCCTAAGCAAAACCATCAAGATGGCTACCTTTACCTCTCTGTCAATGAAAGAGTAAAAGGGGAGGCAGAACCTTCGGGATCTAAATTATAGGAGCTGCATGAATACGTCTATGGACCCTCCTACCACACAAGATACAGGATAAAAAATAATAACATCACGCCCAGAAAAAGGAAATTATGACTGCGCCTGGGAAGCTTTCCTTTAGAGGAACAAATGGGAGAGGGTGAATATTTTATGCAACATTAATATCATGGGAAGCGCATTATGAAGAGCTTAGCTAGGTTTTTGGTTATTTAAACTGCACTCTCAAATGCATATACGTTTGTACATAATGACTCACTGTGGGTAAATAATTACGCCTTAAATACATGCACCTCATTTATAAATATGCAGAGAGAGGCTATAAGCCTGGATGTCATCCGAATTCCTAGTGGTTCAGTTGTACACACGCACAAAAGCCTGACTTTGACCTCTGCAGTCAGCAGTGCTATAACAATGTCAGTGGTTTTCAAACCTTTCTTAGCAGCAGATTCCTTTTGTCAAACAAAAGTATTAAGGACGCTGATATACAGAGCAAACAAAAGCAGAATTATACTTTTAAGGAAGGCTAAGGCTCCTGAACCCCCATTCTCTTCCATTTTTGTTAGCATCTGAGACAAGTTCCCTAAGAGCCAATGTAAGAGCCACCAAGAGAAACATTGGGCACAAAAGGGTAGGAAAGAGTGAGGGGATAGACTGGTCTCCTTTTCTGCAAGGTTTTGTCTTTTTCTCCCTTAGAGTTCTATCTCCGGTAGCACTAAAACAAAATATAAGATATCAATACTTTTAAAAGTTAGAAAATTTAAGTGGTAAATCCCTTAAAATTATGAAAAACCAAAGCCCCTTATGTCCATCCTGCTGTTATTTAGCTATTCAAATTGTAGGCATAGAAGTGAATAATCTGCTTTTGCAAGTCTCCCCTTTAAAAGTCAAACTATGGAAAAATGGCAAGACTTTCAGTGGCAGCATAATCCTCGGTGTCCAACTCTCCACAGGGATGTCACCCACAAAGGCTGGGCTGGACGCAAGCCCAGGTGCGCTATAGCTTTTCCCAAAACCGTTCTTTGGCAGACTTCTAGCCAGGGTAGGAAGAAAACAACCTACCCTGATGCCCTAATATCTTGCTCAGATACAAATCTGTGGGTTTAAACAATGGAGGAGAAGCTACTGTTGGTCTGAGGGTTTTCTGCTCTTACAAAAGTCTTCTTTTTTTTTTTTTTTTGCGGTACGCGGGCCTCTCACTGTTGTGGCCTCTCCCGTTGCGGAGCACAGGCTCCGGACGCGCAGGCTCAGCGGCCATGGCTCACAGGCCCGGCCGCTTCGCGGCATGTGGGATCTTCCCGGACCGGGGCACAAACCCGTGTCCCCTGCATTGGCAGGCGGACTCTCAACCACTGCGCCACCAGGGAAGCCCGCAAAAGTCTTCTGAAGAAGCTTTATTTCAATGAACAGAATGAAAAATCCTTGCTCTTTCCTTGCTTCAGAGGTAGATATTCATCACTGCAGTGCAAATCTTACCTTTTCCATAAAGCCTTTACTGATCCCCACTTCAATTTTCAAAACTCATACTCTCCAAAAAAATAAAATAAAATAAAGACCCACACTGATTGCAGAAATGTATTTGAGATGGCATCCAATAATTTTTTTTTAAAAAAAGGCAATTAACGGGCTTCCCCGGTGGCGCAGTGGTTGAGAGTCCGCCTGCCGATGCAGGGGACACGGGTTCACGTCCCGGTCCGGGAAGATCCCGCATACCGCGGAGCGGCTGGGCCCGTGAGCCATGGCCGCTGAGCCTGCGCTCCGCAATGGGAGAGGCCACAGCAGTGAGAGGCCCGCGTACCGCAAAAAAAAAAAAAAAAAAAAAAAAGGCAATTATCAAGCAAAAATATAAGAAAGGTGCCAAGTCATCAAAAATGGCCAGTGGTATAGGAGAAAGGAAGAAGAATAGCATAAAGCTTAATGCAGGGAAACTGCTAAAATTGACCCAAAAAATCAGTTGTGAGCTTTTTAGCAACTGCAAAGAGGGAAACACAAAATTATCAGTATTCAGTTAAAGGAAATAGACAGTTTACCTCTTCAGGACAATTTACCTCTTGTAAATTGGAGGTAGTTTACCTCTTGTAAATTGGAGGACAGTTTACCTCTTCAGGACAGTTTACCTCTTCAGGACAATTTTCTAATTTGCTTTCCAGCCACTTCGCTCCCTCCCATAATTACAGCTGTCCTTAGATAGAGGTTGTGATATACTGGGTTGGCCAAAAAGTTCCTTTGGGCTTTTCCATAACAGAAAACCTGAACGAACTTTTTGGCCAACCCAATACCATGGTCTCTCACTTCCCTCACTTTACCTATGTCTTCCCGTCTGCCTGCAGTGCCCTTTGTCCTTCACTTGTCTAACTGGTACTCACAGTCCTGCTGCCAGGAAACTTGTACTGACTCTCCTCCCAGGGCAAGGTGAAGACCCCTTCCTCCTCAATCCAAGAGCAATGCATGTTTTCCACAAACACAGCTCTCATCACACTCCATTGTAATTGCTTTGTTGTCTGTGTTCCCCACTGGGCTGAATGTATTTGAATACATTTAAATGAATGAATATAAAAAGGACATTGAATAATATAATGGATAATTCCTGGACAGCAGTTCTATAAAAATGCAGAGACATTCTACATATGGTAATTTCTTATACAGTGAGCAATTGCCAATTACCCTAAATTGTCTTACATTGTTAGTTGGAGAAACAAGACTCCCTTGCTTCAAAAAGGTAACTAACTACACTCCCTGAGAATAAGGACGCGTCTTACCTTCTCAGTTCAGTTCAGTTCAACAAACTTTTATTGAGTTCCAGTCATTATGCTAAGTGCAGGAAAAACTATGATGAATAAGACATAGTCCTGTCCCCTTAAAGTTTACAGACCTGGCTCGTGAAGCATAATACACATGGATAAGTAATCAGCAAAGGAGTTGGGTCTAATCCTGATTGACTGAGGATGTCAGGGAAGACTTCCTACAGGCGGCATTGTCTAAGTTGAATCTTAAAGGATGAGTTTATTTGATAAAGGGACATTCCAAGCCAGAAAAGAGAATACAAGAAAGGCATATTAGGCAAGAAATGACATGGTGCAAAAATGACATGGTGTACGCATCAAGACTAAAATAGTTTATCTTTATTGAAGGGTAAAATATAAAAAGGAAGGTATATGGGGAACGGTGGTGGGAAAGGAATTCACATGAGGCTGATGCAGTAGGTAGGATCCAGATAGTAGAAGAGCTTGTAGGCAATGTTAAGGAAATTGGATTTTAACCTATAGGTGATGAGAAGCCACTGAAGGCAAGGATATTGACTTCTATTTTAAATAAATTACTTTGGAAGTAGTGTTGTGAACAGATTGGAGGTGTGCTGATCTGGGAGCAAGAAAATTAGTTAGCAAGTTACTGCAACATTTCAGAAAATACATGATAAGCGTTTATAAATGGTTTTAAATAGCCAAGTAATAATGGTGCTTCCCCGCTTTTCCTTTCATAAATCATCCTGGAGCAACAAGAAAAACACGAAAGAAAAATGCAAATTCTATACTTAAGGAAAACATAACCCTGAAACACTAAATGTGGAAAGGAAGCCAAAGGCAGTGAAGGACAAACAGGGTACAGACCGGCACCAGAGCAAAAATGCCTATAGCTACAAATCTTAGATCAAGCTAGAGATACAGAGTTCTCTAAAGAGGATATTTCCTAAGGAGCAAAACTAACAACCTATTATTTGGAACCAAGGGAATGTGGCTCAGGAATTGGCAGTGGGAGTGTTTCCAGAATTCACTGGTGACAAGGAGAAGCTGGAGAGGCATGGCTGCTAGAGAACCGCTCAGGCAGTTTTACCTTATAAGAAGAACCCACTAACAGACTAATAATCTTTAGTTATATGGAACCTCACTGAAAACAAAGGGGGACTCTTGTTAAGCTGAAAGAGAGCCTTGATCAGAGCCCTGATCCCCAAGATGAACCTCCTCAAATAGTTCAGCCAGACAAGCTCATGTCATTAAAAAATAAGTAATGATGAAAAACATAAAGAGAGAAGAAAACAGCACAAGAGTTACAAAATAATACAAAATAAAAGAGAGAAAGGAACAGGAAAAACAAAGAGCAGACATAGAACAAAAAATGTTTCCATGAACTAAATAAAAATTGTGACCACACTGCTACAAATAAAAATAACCCACATGATGCCATCACCTCTATAAAAGAAGAGGTCAAGCAGAAATACAAGAGCTCAGGGGAGATATGTTGAGACAACAAAAAGAGATAAAATATAAGCTGGCAAAGCTCATGAAAAAAGTTAAAAACAACAGCAGCAAAAAAGGCAAAGAGGAGCCTGGACACGGCTACATACTCATTCAAGGACAGTATGAGTAAAACTGTTTTTATAAATTTCATTTTGCTCAGGGAGTTAAACATACTAGAAGAAAAAAAAGATGTCTCCCCTTTGTCTTTCTTGCCTGTTGTACACATCCTAAGTGTCTTGAAGGAAGAGAGCCAAAACAATAAAACTAACGTATATAATAAATAAAATACATATTTCAAAATATAAATCACAGAAACTTTTGAGAAATTAAAAAGGAAGAAGAATTTGAATCAATTGAATGAGACATATTCCATGGAAAAGAATCAACCTAGTATTAACAACCACAAAACATACACTAATAAAGTAAATAGTATTCAAATATATGTATGTGTGTGTGAATATATATATATATATATATTTTTTTTTTTTTTAAAGGACTTTATGTATCAAGGGCGAGAAAATATCAAGACACCTAAAAGGGAAAATATGAGACTAGCCAGACACAGTAACATTCAATAAGTTAAGGGAGCAAAGTTTTTATGGAAAGCAAATGACATCTTTTATACCTCAAAAGATGATATTAGGGCTTTCCTGGTGGCACAGTGGTTGAGAGTCCGCCTGCCGATGCAGGGGACACAGGTTCGTGCCCTGGTCCGGGAAGATCCCACATGCCGCGGAGCGGCTAGGCCTGTGAGCCATGGCCGCTGACCCTGCGCGTCCAGAGCCTGCGCTCTGCAACGGGAGAGGCCACAACAGTGAGAGGCCCACGTACCACCAAAAAAAAAAAAAAAAAAAAAAAAAAAGATGATATTAAAGCATAAAGGGGATAAACAAACATATTTTCAACATTCCGGAATTCACCTTTCTTGAAGACATTACTAAAGGACAAATTTCAGACAACCAAGAAACAAATGGGAAAACTATAGTAAAAGGACCACTGAATAAATTTACCTAAAACTAAAATCAAAATAAATGCAGGAATGACGGTTCAAGCAGAATATAAATGCTCCAAATGATTTAATTAACAAAACTGGGGTTGGATAGAAGGGAGAACGAAGGAGGTCATAAACACACATGCTGGTTTTTTTTCTACCTGTCTTCAGCAGTGCTTAATAAAATATTTAAACTAACAGAATTATAGGAAAGCAAACACTAAGAGATAACATAACCAACCAAAACTGTGTGGTAGAGGAATTGAAGAGAGAGGGGAAGAAATAGAAAGGCATGGACATGCACTAATTTTAAAATTGGTCACAAGAGGAAATCAATAGATTATACAAAAGCAGAAGATGTGCTATGTTATATAAAGTTATATTCATAAAGCTTGGTTAGAACAAATATTCAAAATCCTCAAACAAATACATATGCAGGAAAGCAAGGAAAACAGACCACATAATGATTTTTTTTCTTAAAAAGAAGCAATTAAAACTAAAAACTAAGCATACGCTGTCAGAACTAAGATATATTTGTCACATCAGTCAGTCAATCCTCAAACTCACCTATGAGAATGAAAAGACTCTGATTCAATATTGATGGGCAACCAACTTATATTTGCACCCGCAGTATGTGTAGTTATTTACCTGCAACCCACTGACATCCTTTATTTTATTTCTATTGTAGCCAATTGATAGTTGCAAATAACAGCATTTAATCTGTGTTTATTTGATGATTAATGAAATTCAATGTTTTTCTCAAGAGTATTGGCCTTTTGCATTTTTTGGAGCATTGCTATTCAACTGCTTCCCATCTCTTTCATAGTAAAAAAAAATCCTTAAAAGAGTCTTCAAGGTCCTGTAGGATCTACCACCCTGTGCCTTCCTGATGTAATCTCTATATTCTCCAAGTGTCATTTACTACCTCCCTCATCTCCCTGAACTCTATATATTGGAGTGTCCTGTGGCTCAGTCTTTAGATGGTTTCTCTTCTCTAGCTACACTTACTCCCTCGGTGACTTCAATGCTGCAGTTCAAAAATATCAATATGCGGACACCCTTCCCATTTATATCTCCAGCCCCTACCTTCCCACCATTCCTGCTTCTAAAGCCAGCCTCACATTTCTAGCTGCCTACCCCACATCTGCATAAGGGGCACAAGGAAGTACAGGGAACAACAGACCTAGCTCCACATTGCCCTCTGACTACGAACTTCTGTCACTCTCTCCCTGGTCATCACCCAACAAGGCTTTCCCAGGTCATCCTAAATAGCAATAACCACAGGCACCCAACATTCAAGGCCCCTCATTTATTTTTATCCATAGCACTGCCATCACCTGCTATACTTTGTAGACAGATAAACAGATGATAGTAGAAGACAGATAAAAAGATACAAAGCAACATTTACAGAACATTGTTTTGGTGCTTTACAGGATTACAAATGTAATCCTCCTAGCAACCCATGAAGTAGGTACTATAATTATCCTCTTTTTATAGATGAGTCAAATGAGGACTAGGTCAAGGTCATGCAGCTAAGTGTGGCAAACCAAGGTTGGAATAAATGCTGGCCATCAGGCTCCAGACTACAGGTCATTGACCACTACCCTTCACAACCTTTCATATCTACGTATGTATGGATGTATACATATCACCTATATATTTTCCTGTCTCCCACTAGCATGTAAATGCCACAAAAGCAAGAATTTTGTTGTGTTCAATATCTTAACCCCAGCACCTAAAACAGGGGGCTGCAATGTAGTAGGGGATCAATAAAACTTTACTGAATAATGGCAATGCATATCTCTTTCAAACAAAATAAAATTTGATGCTGATTAAAGAGAAAAACTTCTATTGGTTTCCAGCATAATAATTCTTTTAAAAAGGCGTATTTCAGAACAGTTAGAAAAAAATTCTGGATTTCTGCCTGCAGTTACGGAAAACTTTATGCAATACAAAGAAAAAGGAAACAAGAAAATTGAACATTTTAAATTCTAAGTCATGTTGCCCAGAAACAGTTCTGCTATGTTCATCATTTTATGCAGGATTAGCATTAAGAAAAGGGCAATCAGATTGGTAAATTCATAAGTCATCCCTATGCTTCTACCTTAAAAACATTAAATAGAGAGAAAGCAACAATAAAGCCTTAAACTGGGGCCATAACAATGGGAATGGAATGAAAGGAAACACTTGAGAAATAACGTGATATTAGCAGAGGCTGTGGATTCATTTAATTTGATGACATAGACTGGCTTCCAGGTTTCTACCTTGAATGACCTGGTAGAGGGCAGTGCCACCAATGTGTCAAGTTCAGGGGGGACATGTCAATTACATATAACCTGTGGAATATCTAAGTGAAGATATTGAGATGGCTGTTAGATATGTAGGTCTACCGTACATGATAGAGGTCATAGCACGTTGACTTGAGAGTCATCAGAACATGGAGAAGATGCTCAAAATCATGAGATCTCCCAGAGGGTGAGGGGGCGGGGCAAAGATTAGAAGGTCAAAGGCAGAAAGCTGGGCAACACCAAGTGTAGTGCCTAGTACTGTATATTTTCCATTGTATGTGTTCAATAAATACTTATGAATAAGAAAATGGCAGTACCAATGACCTGCCAAGATTTAGAAAAAAATTCCTGAAATTCTGGCTGAGAAACAGTGATTATATAAGCACAAAGATCTCTCTTTCACGCCCTCTTTCAAGCTCGTTTTTGCCTGGCTGGCTACTTTTCCTATATCATAGTAGAGCTCAAAAATCCATGAGGCTTCATATATGTATACATATGGCTGATTCACTTTGTTCTACAGCAGAAATTAACACAACATTGTAAAGCAATTATACTCCAATAATAATAAAAAAAATTCATGCAGCTGATTTGTAAAAAATAGTGATCACTACATGCATAGTCAATCAATAAAACAAGTAGACATCGAGCACCCTTGATTTGCAAAGGCCAAGGTTCAGGGTGAAATGTGTGTATAAAATATTGTCCCTCTTCTCAGAGAGTGTAAAACGCAGTTTGGAAAGAAGGAGAAAAATCCATTAAGACTTAAGTAACAATTCCTAATAGCCTATGTGCTAGAGGAACAGCAGGTAGTAAGAGCTCCAAAGATTCAGAGGAAGAGTCGTACCCAGACTGGAAGTTCAGAGAAGGTCTTATAGGGGAGATGGGGCTGATCTGGACTAAAAGACCAGGAGTGAGGCCGAGAAAGCCCTTTAGGTGTTTTCAGCTCTGAGCAAACTCAGGGAGATTCTGAAGTTCAAGGTTCCTATAGGAAGCAGTCTGGAAAACAACAGACCATAGAAGGGTGGAAAGGCAGAGGACAGGGGATCAAGGTTGCCCTCAAATGCAAGTATGATTTAGCTCAGTAACATACACACACACACACACACACACACACACAAAGTCCATCACTCGACGGAGCGTCTTCTTTTGTTTTCCCTCATTTTTGATCTATCTTGCACCTCTTTTCAGTGAAACTCAAAATCTAAAACGAGGCTTCCATTGCCTGCCTAAAAATATTAATCCCCCAGTTTCTCTAGGAGTCACAGAGCTCTTGGAGTGAAGGATTTGGGGCTTGGACATTTGAGGGGGTGGTCAGCACTGGAAAGGGAGGGGAAGATTTAGTGAGACCTCAATTTTCACAGAAAGAAGATCCTAGAGATGCTGAATTTCTTGGAGATTCTCATTCCCACATGAGATAAGTCACTTTGGACAGAAATAGAATGTGGCTTTGATAAATTACTTATCTCTAATTACTCATCTCTAATATGATTTGATTCTAAGTAATCTCAAACTCCAGCCTAAGTCCTGGTCATTTCAAGACCCCTTTGGTATAATAAAAGGACAATTCAACGGAAGGATTCAGTGGGCCACTAAAGTTCCCTGTAAACAATAAGGACCCATAACACCTTCATCTGTCACCAGAAGTCTGGGATCTCCCCAGCGGACTGTGTACCGAAAGCACAGGAGGGACAGCACCCCAGCTCCGCATCTTCACAGCCTCTGGAGAGCCACCCTCATCCTCCCAGCCAGCAGTTGACTTCCCCCACGCATCCTCCCTCTACCACTGACTGCACATCTGGACTCACCTGAATGAAGATATATTCATCCTGGACGACCAGGGAACTGATGTCAATGGAGCGGGCAAAAGGCCCGCTCCGAGTAGTCTCAGCACATTCCTGGATCCTGCAGGTGAGGTAGTGAGCATCTGAAATGGGATGGCAGACAGACACTTAGACACAAGGGGCAATGGTCATCCAACCTCTCAGCCCACAAAGCCCTACTTCCTGGGGATCGGTGATGCAATGTAAAACAACCATGAGACTGCATTTTCTTGTCCAAAGAATTTGTAAGAATTTTTTTAAGAAAAGGAATATCTAGTTCAGGAAAGGGAGTGAGGAAAGAGTTAATCTTATATCCTACCAGCCAAAGAGTAAATTGGTACAGATTTATTTTATTTTATTTGTTTAACATCTTTATTGGAGTATAATTGCTTTACCATGTTGTGTTAGCTTCTGCTATATAACAAAGTGAATCAGCTCTATGTATACATATATCCCTATGTCCCCTCCCTCTTGCGACTCTTTCCCACCCTCCCTATCCCACTCCTCTAGATGATCACAAAGCACTGAGCTGATCTCCCTGTGCTATGAGGCTGCTTCCCACTAGCTATCTATTTCACATCTGGTAGTGTCAATGTCACTCTCTCACTTTGTCTCAGCTTACCCTTCCCCCTCCCCGTGTCCTCAAGTCCATTCTCTACGTCTGTGTCTTTATTCCTGGTACAGATTTTTGAAGGAACAAATTTGAAATATCTATCAGAATTTTAAACGTACATATCTTTTTACCAGCAACTCTAATTCAAGGGACGTTTTCTAGAGAAATACTCATATATTTTCACAAAGAGGCAAGGGCAAAAATGTTCATTGTGGCATTATTCATAGCAGTGAAAAACCAGAAGCTGGCTAAGTGTCCATGAATTAAAGAACATTTAAATAAACAAACGTACACATATAACAAAGCACCATGTTGTGAACAGAAGAATTAGGTAGATACATATGCATCGTGTGCTGATGTCCCCAAGGTGCATTGTTCTGTGACCTTTTAAAAAATTATTTAGCAACATGTATGGCATAATCCAATTTACGAAAAAAACAAAAAAGAACAATGTCTTTATAAATACAGGTTTGTGCCATAACTGCATAGGAAAAAAAGTTTTAAAGGACATCTATATAAATTAGCTATGACTACTTTGGGGGAAAGGAATGGACTTAACGAGAGTAGAAGTGGGACTTTGCTTTTTATATTACATACGTCTTTCTTATGTTTACAATAAGAATGTACTTACTTATCATAAGTAAAACCTGTATAAAATTACTTGTAAAATTTTCTAAAGATCTCAGCAGCTGAAGCTTCCTCAACCAACCCCCCAAAATTATGGCAGCAGCTGTAGCTGAATGAGAAATCCTCAAGTCTAAGCATTCTGATCATGACGGCAGGGTCACCCGAGGAAGACGGTCCATTCAGTTATTTGTTCCCCAAGGAAAAACCACAAGTGAATCTCTATAAAGAGACCTCTGTATACACTTGCTTTAAAAATGTATATTGTTTATTTAATGGTGTTTAAAAATAATAAATGGGTCAAAGTGAAAAATAGAGGTCATTTTAGGATTAAAAGCAGAGAAGTCTTTGTTATCATCTAAAATGACATGCATTACTACATACATCTAATGCGCTTGCCCACTTAAATACGTGAACAGGTATGAGTACGTTTCGGAGGCTACAATGGAAGGGGTGGTAAGCGGCAGAAATAAATAAAGGCAAAAGTCTAAATAAACAAAAATTTATAACAACTGAGTGTAAAACAAGGGTACTTTAAATTTTCCCTAATTATTGACCTTTAATTAATTTATTGATTGATTGATCCAGAAAGAATTTCTTGTGTGCATATAATGCATTGGGTATTATTTAAGCACCAGGAGTATGGCAGTGAATAAGACAGATTTTCTATTGTGAAAGGCCCTGCTGTCTAGGAAGGGGTTCACTCATAAAATTTATAGCTAGCTATTACACATATTTATTAATAAACAAAATGCTAATTTAACAAAGAAACATGTTTTGGTAGGAAATGAATTCATTATGTGCTATAGCCCTACTTTTCAAATGTCTGTATCTGGGCAAAGCCAATTTGCTTTGGTGCCCTTCATCCAGACGCGTCAAACACTGATCTCATTCTCTCCATCAGCAGTTTCATCATCTGCCCAGTAGCTCAAGCCTCTTCACTTTTCTTTCCTCCACATGCCGTGCAATCCAGCTGGTTCCCAGCCTTGAAAAGTCTGCCTCTGAAGTGCTTCCAGCATCTCTCTTCTCTCCACGACCCCTGCCACTTGCCTGGAAAAGGCCTTCCCATCTGTGTTGCCTGCTGCGTCCATTTCACAACTGGTGCTCAGGTGCAGGATGGACTGGAAGCTGGGTGGACCCGAGGCAAGGAGCCAGCATCATCTCTCAAACCTAACCTCAGCTGAGCCTTCTCGGCTTCAAAATCACCCACAGTTCTGAGTGCCCGGGGACAAAGCCCAAATATTCTTCTGTAAAACAGAACGCCTTTTACAACTAGCCTCATGAAGTCAAATGTCTCAGGTGCCAGGCAAATACTGTATAAGAGGAAACTGAGCTGGAGCGAGATGATGAATGGCAGCGGGCGCGTGGTCTCAGTGTCAGGGATCACTGAGGAACAGCTGGGACTACAGGAAAATGGCCAACACTTGCATCTTTACAGGGAGCTGCTTCTCAGCATCAGTCATCACTGAGATGCAGGAATAAGATGTTCTGAGTTTCTACATAAAGCTAAGTGTCCCAGTTTTTTTAATGTGACATTTCCTAATGTTTATAAATTGACAGCTAATTTAAATTTAAAATATGGTGCAGGCCAAACAGTATTAGGCCAAACAAAACAAGCCTACAGTCCACCAGGAGCCATTCACTTTGTACCTCGACTCCGTAATTTGGTCCCTACCTACCTCTCCAGAGAATAGACTGTGCCCTGTCCCCACATTCCCTGACCTGTTAGCAAGACCACCTTGCTCCCCATTCTGTGAGTACCACCCGCAGACCCCTTCCTCTTTGTCTCTGTCCACAGAGAAAGCCGAGAATGGCCTGGCTTTCCGCTTCTGGCTGAGAGGCCAAGGGAAGGCAAGAAGCCCAGGCTGCGCTTTGGAGCACCAGGCATAGTATTGGTCCCACCCAGCCTGAGTAATTTGCTCCTAGCATAAAGCACTAAAACCCAGTGAAACGCTGCGGTGAAGACATGTAAAGAAACCACAAGGGATGACTTGACAACCTGCTTCTTTCTCGCCAGAGAGTGTCTTGGAAAGCCCCATGTACTAGTAATCAAAGGTGTGCACAGGAGGACATCTGCTTATCCCCCTGTGGGCTCATTTCTCCCCTGTCTATTTACTATTTACTCCCATACTTGGACACTTTGAAAAAAGAATCAGGCGTATTCGAGGCCACCCCATACAAAACCGAAACCTACCTAAACTGTGGCCCCTGGTAGATGAGCTACTGGGTCACACTCATCCTCCTTCTTGGCTCCCCTGCTGCTCGCCACTGCCCAGCATGGAACAAAAGGTCCACTTTAACAGAAAAGCAGCACTAAAACGCGTTTGGGAAATCCACTTAAAATTCAGGGGCCTTGCAGTCTTTAGCCGGACTCATATATCAGAAGTCTCAATGCTTTTAATTTTCTAAACGCAGAGATACCCACTGCCTGGTGAGAACCCCAAATGGGGGTCTGGGGAGAGGTACATGTCAGGCCAGGCTACCAGGTGGAAGGGACCGAGGGTGTCACAGGGGACTGGGGGTGTCAAAGGTGAGCAGGAATCACCACTTCGCTCAAGCCTCCAACTTGCAAAAGGTCTTAAATTTGGACTTTGGACATTATCTCCAAGTGAGGCTGAACAGTCATAAGGATTCCATGATGAAACTGAAAGCAGATATTTATCATATAACATGAAATCCCCAAATAGGCTTCTAACAACTGTGGTCTTGTTTGTTTGTGTGTGTTTGTTTTAATAACACAAGATGCCTGATAAAAAGGAAGCAAAGCGGTCCAGGTTTCTCAAGCATATTGTGGTGTGTGAGAGAAAGGCCTCTGAAGGTAGAAAGTGCTGAGTTCAAATCCTGAACTTGCTGATTGCCCTGGGCTGAGCAGCAGTTCCACTTTTCATCTGTGAGGTACAAACAAAGCAAGTGTTTGCCTCTCAGGACTGCCGTCAGGATTAAATGAGATTATGTATGAAAAAGGTTAGTACATTGTTGAATACATTTTAAAGGATCAATAAATGCTAGTTCTTTTTTATCATGAAGAGAGAAGGAAGGAGATTTAACACTCAGCATCCTTCTTACGTACAATTAACAAGTAATGTTCTGTTTTATTGTGGAGAACCAAAAGATCATGATAGCACAGGTCCTACTAGTAAAGTCATATTCTGGACTGACCTCACTGTTTACTTTCTCTAAATGCTATAGGTGTTCAGACAAGAAAAAGCACATCTGAGCTGGAATAATTAAGGAGGACTTGAAGGAGGAGACAGTGCTTGTGTTTAGCATGGATAGAGAAGTGTTCTGTGGGAGAAGGGAATTTCTAAAAAAGGGAGTGAAAACTGCATGTGGACGTTTAGGCAGGGAAAGCCCGCTGAAGGCACTATATAATTACACGATTAATGGGTGGACATGGATTAATCTTTACTCTAGAACTGCTATTTCCCATCCTTTCCTAAAACATGCTCAAACGGAAAACCAGAAAGACCAAACTGAATGAAGACCTCATTAGGACACCCTAATGGGAAAACAAGACAGGGATTCCCCAAATGGTTAAGTCACATCATCCTCATAATTAATATATTTCTTTTTTTTTTTTTTTTTTTGCGGTACGCGGGCCTCTCACTGTTGTGGCCTCTCCCGTTGCGGAGCACAGGCTCCGGACGCGCAGGCTCAGCGGCCATGGCTCACGGGCCCAGCCGCTCCGCGGCATGTGGGATCTTCCCGGACCGGGGCACGAACCCGTGTCCCCTGCATCGGCAGGCGGACTCTCAACCACTGCGCCACCAGGGAAGCCCAGTATATTTCTAAATATCAAATGTCTTTCTAATGTATTTCTGAGAGCTGGTGCAGTCACTTACAAAAACTAAGAGTCAAAAGCTTTGTTCCCTGTGAATAGAGAGATCTGCTCCATAAGTTTATCAGGACCAGGCCCCATTTCAACTAGCTGTACTGCTAGCAAGACTTTAGGGAAGGTGGTACCATTGCACCACTGTGTCCAGCCTCATGCCCCCTCATCTTACAGATGGAGGACCAAGGGTCTCATTTGGTGAGAAAGGGTGACCTTAGACTGACTGATTAATTTCTTCTGTATTGGGTCAAGGTGTATAGAGAAGCTGCATGCATCAGACACTCCCTGAGGTTCCAGAAAGCAGAGAACATAAGACTGGTTCTTGCCCTCAGAAGAATCCCAGGCCAGTGATAGAGACGGGATGCCTTGGGATCTGTGTTGGTTCAGAGAACTGAGGAATGTGGAAAGAGAACAAAGTAGATAACCCAACATCCTTAGTCTTATCTTCCTAAGAGGTTGCTTTTCCACCAGCAGTTTTGTAAGGCAAGCTTCTCATGCATCTATATCAATGAGTTTCACCGTGAAGTCCAGCATTTCTCACTCTGTCAAACCTTTCCAAAAGGATCACCTCCTTAGAAACCTGGATAAAGTCTTAGTCATCTTTGTTTCTCTCCTCGCACTGCCTTTATAAAGCTTCAGTAAATGCAAGTTAAGCTGAAATGAATTACATTAAAAGCCGATACATTTGTGCTATATTCTGACCTGCAATTATGTTTTGCCTTTAAGATTATTAAATATTCAAACTATCCTAAATGTCATGCCTCTTTGCCATCTCAGAGAAAAAAAACTTTCCATGATTCGCTCAACTTCCATCCCTTTGGGTAATATTGTCAGAATTGAAAAAGTGAATTAAAATTGTGAACAAAAAGCAAATTCAGCTCTTCAGGTCTTTTCTTAGAGAAATACCCAGGAGCTATTTATTTTAAATAACAACATTGACTGTCAAATGCAAATAAGTGAAATCCAGCAGATTCCAAGAAACTCTGAAAAGTTATTTAGCTTCCAAAAGCCTCCTTTTCCTTGACTGGGGAGTGAGGCTAAACTATTTGTAGGCACAGGGCAAAACAAAGGATACTGACATTGTTCCAAATGCCTAACACAGCACCTGAGACAAGGTAGGTGATAAAAATCAGCAAAGCAAGAAAAGGTAGCGACTATTCCTTCCTATTGTGCTTATGGATTTGCTCACGGGAGAATTCTAGTGCCTTTTCCTTCTAGAAAAGAAGGGGAACCTGGCAGAGTTACAGACATTTAGAAACCACAGCGATCCTGAATACTTTAGGATTCCTGATACTCCCCAGGGTTCTGGGATTTGAACCCAGGCGACTTGACACCAGAACCAGTGATCCTAATCGTTATGTACTTGAACCATGGAAGGAAAATCGGGCTGAGAATCAGACCAGACTCTACATTCTGGTTCAGTCCCTGTCACTGACTGTCTATGTAACCTTGGGCAAATTGTTACACATTTTGGTGCTTTTTGGAGAGTGATACAGTTTGAAAATTTCTAATCCATTCCAACCCTTTTTTAAAATTCTGAGATCCTTTATCAAAAACAATCCTATATTCTCAATATATCAAGTAGATTTTAGTGTGCCTTGTCTAAATGAACAGAAGGCTTGCAATCCTGTTGGTTTAGCTCCCCCTTATCCTCTTCTTGGCCTCTGAGTTCTTAGAATACTGCTGGATCTCTGAGTTACACAGTTTACTAGTCAGTAAACTGTCAGTAACCCAAAGTTTTTTAAGAGCCATTATTCTATGTATCTAGAACCTACAGTTTAGACTTCAGGGCTAATAGTTTTGCCCATTTGATTACTAATGACTGCCTGGAATGCTCTGTTAAGATGTCCTGGGCTTTATCTTGGCTTAGTGAGAAAGGGCAGTAATTGATGAAGAGAGTTGATAATAGTACCAGGACAAGGAACGGTAGTCTATGTGTTGTGGTTTTGATTCTAGAAATTTCAAGTCTAGATGTCTAAAAACTTAGAGCTCATGTCGAGTTTCACTTATTACAGTGTCCCACAAGGCCCCCATATAGCTTATGCCTGAAAATTTCCAATAAACAGGAATCAACTACTTAACAAAGCAGTCTGCACCATTTTGCGGTCCTCTTCATTGTTCCTCCTTTGTTCATTGAACTGAAATCTGCCTCATTGTAAATTTTACTCTACAATAAGATCTTTGTTATCCAACTGATGAAAAAAATGATAAAAATACCTCTTATATTTGTGTATTCAAACATGTGAAGCACTAGAAGATTCACAGAAAGTTTAAAAAAAAATTGTCCAGGTTAAACAGGCTGTAATTGACAGAGTTAATTCTCCAACTTAACTCTTAGGGCACCAAGTTAATACTCTTTCTATTGACACTCAATGGTCTCTTTGATGGAGAAGGTGTGTGTGTGTGACTGAGTAACTGAGTGAAAGAGAGAGAGAGAGAGAGAGGGAGAGAGAACATGAATATGAATATAAATATGAATATTCACAGGGGACATTGAGACATTCAGAGAGAGATGATTTCCAGAAGGGAATGGGAGAAAAAGCCATTTGAATCCTGAATCTCATGGCAGAAACAGGTTTCACACTGTTATTAACCAAGTTGGTTGGCTCTGCCCTGTTTAAACCATGCCAAGGCAAGAGATAATTCAATGGCTTTAGTTTAAGGAAGTCTGACTCCCAAAGGGGAGGACCAGGACTGGGGAAGAGTGGAGATTCTTACACCGAAACAAGAAAAGGGACTTGTTTATGTTGGGTTTGCTCCAGAGTGTGGGAGCCAGGTTTGGAGACAGGACTGTCAATGCCACACCACGCACTGAAGAGCCACACTCTGTGCTGCTGCACCTGCAGCCCCTCAGTCTAGGGCAGTCCTGTGCAATGGATACACAATGGGAGCTACTAATGACCTTTTAAATTTCCCAGTAGCCATACTTAAAAGGTAAACAGAAAAGTGTACATTTAACATATTTGATTTAACCCCAAATATTATGATTTCATCATGTAACTAATATAAAAATTACTAATGGGCTATTTTCCATCATTTTAGTCATATTAAGTCTTTGAAATCTGGTGTGTATTCCACACGTACGGCACACATCAATTTGGACATCACATCTCAAGTGTTCAGTAACCACGTGTAACTGAATGGCTACCATATTGGACAGTACAAGTCTAGCATAAATTTCTCACTCTCCTTTTCTACCACCCCCTTGGGAAAATCCAACTCATCTCCCAAGATGAAACTTAACCATGGGCTCTTCAGTGCAGCCTTCAGTCGCTCCTCAGCGACTGGGTTACCCTGCCTTTTGGTTCGCACAGATAGCACTTTCTTCATGAGACAAAACAGAGTCCCCATGGCCTTTGGCACATTATATTGCAGTAATAATCTGTGTACTTCTCTGCCTCTGCTACTCAGTGCTGATTGTGTCCTATTTACCTACACACCCTCCACAGCTTCGTGCAGTGCAGTGGTGATCAAAGCGGGGTCTACTGGCCAGCAGCATCAGCTGGGAGCTTGTCAGAAATACGGAAGGTGTGTTTTTAAAAGCTCTCCAGGGCTTCTCTGGTGGCGCAGTGGTTGAGAGTCCACCTGCCATGCAGGGGACACGGGTTCGTGCCCCGGTCTGGGAAGATCCCACGTGCCGCGGAGCGGCTGGGCCCGTGAGCCATGGCCGCTGAGCCTGCGCATCCGGAGACTGTGCTCCGCAACGGGAGAGGCCACAGCAGTGAGAGGCCCGCGTACCACAAAAAACAAAACAAAACAAAAAAAACAAACCTAAAAAATGACACAGAATTAATATATACTATACTTTAACCTAAGTGTGGCATATGACATTTATCCCTGTTATATTTCTGTCTGCTTTTTTCAATTCTTGACAATAGGCCAGGAACTTTTCTATGTGTTTTGCATTTTTAATCCCATAAAATTTCACAGCAGTTCTGTACCACAGGCCTTATCCCAATGTGGACCAGAATTCTTGAACTTTCAGAAAGTGTGAGCTTTATGTAAGAAATTACCTTAAAAAAAAAAAAGGAGCTGTCCAGCAGTGGAAAAGGATATGTCTTAAGCCTGAGCTCATGAAACCTGAGGACACACTATAAGAGATTCTGGGGGAAGGGATTCCTACACTAGGTAGGAGGTCAGACAGGCATATAAAGTTTCCTCCAACTCTAAAATATTACAACCACCACAGATCACATATACAGCTTAACAATGCTGACATGACAAGCAAAGCCAAGGCAGGGGTTGTCCTGAAAACGTGTCTGTGGGTCATCTTCTGAGAGCTGCTGTCTGCTCCCCTCTGGCTTTCCTGCTATGCTCCTTCAAACCCCTCCCTCCATCCCACTAGTCCTCTAATTTTCCATGTTTTTTTTTTTCTCAGCACTAAGAGTAATTTCGAATTTAGGCTTCACCGCACTTACGATCAGTGAATTTGAATATGTGGCATTACCTCCCTAAAATATAACTCTTCTGTTAAAAAAAGAAAATGTAAAAATAGTGTAGGTCATCCCTCATCCCTGGCTGCATCGGAGAAAGAGAGAAAGAGAGAAAGAAAGAAAGAAAGAAAGAAAGAGAGAAAGAAAGAAAGGAAGGAAGGAAGGAAGGAAGGAAGAAAGAAGGAGGGAGGAAGGAAGGAAGGAAGGAAGGAAGGAAGGAAGGAACTCAGCAGAGTACCAGGTATATAGTAACAAGTGTCATTTGCCTTCTAACTCTTTTAAAAATAAAAATAAAGCAAATAAAATATATTCCCCAAAGTGCATGTTTCTAGCATACACCTGAGTTTGGCCTCAAAAGCAGTAGACTTCCCATGGACAAAGCACAAGCACATCCGATACCTGCATCCAGGTCACAAAGAATCTCCTTCTGTTTGTACATTCAACCCATAACCCTACGAGGCAGGCAGGGCAAGGATGAGCATCCTCAGATAGTAGGAAGCCAGAGCACAGAGAGGTTAGGGGGTCTCATGGTCTCATGGCTAGTGGGTGGGAGGACCCAGGACCTCAGCTCACAGTCCGGTGCTTTGATCTGCTGCACCCCTAGGTCACTATTATTTCCATGGATTATTTGGCTCTATTTGTGATCTAGTATATGCTAATTATATTTCCATATATTTTTCAGATTTCATATTTATCATCTATTTTCACATATTTAAGTTGATTTTATCTTTCTGGGACAGGGAAGAGCCCTAAAGATACTTAAGTTGGTGCAAAATGATACTTTATCAGTCAAATTCTGTTCAAGATGTAGACAGGTGTATGATGTACAAAGGGGTCAATGTTTGAAGTCCTGGATTCCATGGCTGATGTGCGGGGACAGTAGAGGTCTGGCTCACCCCTGTATCTCCAGGGCTAAGAATCTTGCCTGGTACACGGTAGGCCATCCCTCAATATTTGCTGAATGAATGAACAAACAATTCTGGAAAAAGTTTGTCCAGTTACTTTTTTTTTGGTAATCTTGACTGTATAAAGTTTATTTTTTTAAAGCTGGCATCATCTTATTCACCATGTGAATGCAAAATACCACGATGAGCTACGGCCATCCCTATGTGAATTACACTGAAGATGCCAGGAAATTACTAACAGGAGCCTCAAAATTGGTCACATTTACTCCCATCCCCAGAACATTCATTCCTAAGGGTTTATTTCAATGAAATGTCTCCCTTGGGACTGGAGGCCTCTCCCCCACTCTAGGAAATAAAATGCATACAGCAGTAAGGGAGCTCAGGGCTTTTCATCTTCCCAAGCCATTAAAATGCAAATTGGGGGAGGAGGGAGACCTGCAGGCAGATTTCCCGGGGCCCAGCCTGGCGGCCTCAGTACTCACATCCATCAGCTGTCCGCACTTCCATGTGCACCAAGTCCGCCTCTTTATCCAATCCGGACACCGACCTGGGGAAGGAAAGGAGAGTCAGAAGCTCAGTGACCGTGAGGATGGCAGACAACAAAGTGGGGAACCATTCAGGGTTATTACTCAGAAAGCCACTTTCTCAAGATGGCCTGTCTTGCACTGTGGGGACCCACAGAATATGGCGACTTGCAGCCCCTGCAGGGTGGCTCTCTCTAGCAGCTGTCACCTATAATGGTCACAACTCATGTGTCTTGGAGCAGTGTCACGGAGTCAGTAACTCTCAAAAAAACATAAAGGAGCACAGAGTAATGTACTATGTCCATAGTAAAGCTGGTCTAAACCTCTGTCCTCAACCCTTCCCCACCTCATACCTTCCACTTCCCCAGTCTTGTCACACCCGGTTATTTCCACCACTTCCTTCCCCTCTGCCCTCCCACTTGGGGTGTGCTACTCCCACGTTCTGCCCCTGGGGAAGGTGGTTTAGCCTCCGTTCTGGCTATCTGCTTCCAGACACTCCTACCCTCCTGAGTTTGGACCTATCTGCCCTTCCTTACCTCTGCCTTGTGAACAATAAATGGTGACGAACATTCAAAATCTGGTCTAACAGGGACACAATTCTGGTGATAGGAGTGGGAAACTTTAAAGGTTGATGGTCAATAGTCAGAAAAAGGAAGGCTGAGAATCCTGACGAACTAATTCCTGTGGGCCTCCAACCTCCCACACATAAAGCCCAGTCAGCTACCTCCTGCATGAGATATCCAGGCCAGAGTAAGACCCAGAAAGTCAGCTAAAAAAGGCAGCACAGACATTAAAACATTCATGCACTAAAGACATCACATAATCCACCCTCTCCAGCAAGCTTGGACTCACAGTCGTTTTACTTTTAAATTTCATTCTAAGATTGGTTTTCTGGTTTTACAGTCCTCAATAGGGAAGAGGCAGCAAGTCAGAAAGAAAAAGGAGAATTCAAAACAATGAAAAGCAAGGTACCCAGATAGCAAGACAAATTGAAAACTTATGAAAAACAGACCGAAGAACTCAAAACCCAATCTTCTACATCATAAATCTACTACACTTCTTCTGATGCTGAGGCCATAGCTGTATAGCACGGTTCAGTATCTGACATCTCTGCTGAGGGGCTGAATGCAGAGAACAGGAAGCAGGAGGCTAATGATATCAGTTTACTCTAAGAAAATAGGGTTGCAAATGACCTATGTTAGGAAAAATGAAATGATTTTTATTTGTTAATGATTATTGTCTTGAATGGCTAAATTTCAGTTGCTTTAAAAGTTCATTTATGTAAAATACTTCTTTCCCCAAAAAATACTGAATAAAAGACGTTTTACTCTAATGTTGTATTTTTTCCCAGTGATCACTGATACACTATCTTTTCATTTTTCCTCACCTCATTTGATGCCTAAGGTAAGGAGAACAGGTATCATTAGTTATATTTGACTGAATGGGAAACTGTGGCACAGAGAAATGGATATGTACCTAAGACGACACGGGGACTTAGGCCAGAACTAGAGAGACTGACTGACTGACTGAGACTTCTCCATCGAGAGCAGCTCCCAGCCTTCTTGGCTCTTCTCCCCTCTGCTTGCAATGTCCTTTAGATGCAACTCTCTCCCTGCCCCTTCCCTTCTCCAGCTCCCTCTCCCCTTTCCTTCAATGCTCAGTGGGTCTCATCCCTCCAGCAGCCTATCCATCCCTCATCTCACTGAAGAACCTTTATCTGCTTCCACAGCATCCTAACCTTGGTGGTTCTCAAACCTGGCTGCTCACGAGAGCCACTGGGGGAGCTGTGAAACATCCAGATGCCTGGGCCCCTCCCCAAACCAATGAAATCAAAACCTTTGGGATAAGCTCAAGGCATCCGCATTTTTGTTGTTGTTGTTGTTTTGTTTGTTATTTTTTGTTTTTGTGGTACGTGGGCCTCCCACTGTTGTGGCCTCACCCGTTGCGGAGCACAGGCTCCGGACGCGCAGGCTCAGCGGCCGTGGCTCATGGGCCCAGCCGCTCCGCGGCATGTGGGATCCTCCCGGACCGGGGAACGAACCCATGTCCCCTGCATCGGCAGGTGGACTCTCAACCACTGCACCAACAGGGAAGCCCCGCATTTTTTTTTAATTTAAATTTATTTAATTTATTTATTATTTTGGCTGCATTGGGTCTTTGTTGCTGTGCACAGGCTTTCTCTAGTTGTGGCGAGCGGGAGCTACTCTTCGTTGCCGTGCACGGGCTTCTCTTGTTGCGGAGCATGGACTCTAGGCGCGCAGGCTTCAGGAGTTGTGGCTCGCGGGCTGTGGAGTGCAGGCTCAGTAGTTGTGGTGCACGGGCTTAGTTGCTCTGTGGCATGTGGGATTTTCCTGGACCAGGGCTCGAACCCGTGTTCCCCTGCATTGGCAGGCGGATTCTTAACCACTGCACCACCAGGGAAGCCCTGGCATCCGTAATTTTGAAAGCTCCCAGGTTATTTCCATGCACAGCCAAGTCTTAGAACCACTGCTTTGCATGACTCAATCACGTCGCATGTAATTGCACTTCCGTGAATTCTGTACTTGGATATAAACTTCAAAGAAGTAGGATTCTGTCTATTTATCTTTGAATCCTTGGCACCTAAGTGCCTAGTATATATTAGGTGCTACTGATATATTTACTGAATTAATGAACAATCCAATCTGCCCATGACAATGACAAAATTCCGATGTGAAACTCACTTGAGGTCAGACACACAGAAGGGACTATATGGACACCTCTGTTCCACAGCCTCCCTGCTTCTTTATAAGCAAGTTGGTATTCTTAGAACTAGAGGCCTCTCAGGTATTATTCTTCTATCCTCCCCCAAGGTCAATGGCAGGGTAGGATGGTCAGAACTGGAACCATAATGACAGTCTAACTACGGGCATCGAGCACTATGTTCTTTAACAAAAGAAAAGTCCTTGCCTCTTAGGAGCTTGAAACAAGGCAAACACCACCAATAAAACAAGCACAGAAACTGCTCCTTCATCCAGGATTGCTCACTCCTTTCCACCTCTCTAAATCTTACACACCTTTTAAGGTTAAAACCAAGAATCAGGTCCTCCTGGAAGTCTTCCTTGATTACTCTAGCTCTCCCATCTTTGAACTGCTAGAGAATTCAGAATCAAGACTGAACATCCTCCAGCACTTGTATTGTTATTAAGTTGTGTGTTTGTTTCTCTGGAGTCGGTCTTGGCTCCCGAGAGTGGACACCTCTGGTCATGGTTGCCTTAGCACCCCTACAACCCTTCCATCCTTTGCAGGACTGTTCTACCCAACTCACGCCATGTGCTTTGTCCAGGGTGGTCAATCACAGGAGCCCATCCCTCTGATGCCCCAGGATGGCACATGATCCAGCGTGATCATGAGACATCTTGGCTGTGGTGGTCAGAACATGCCAGGACAGTTTAGAGGACTCCTCAGGATTTCTCTAACTGAGCTGGCAGGAAAAAACTGCCTTTCCTCTCTGATCATCAAGTCAGAACTCTTGGGAGAAATGTTCCCTGATAGGAAGAATAGGTCTAAAGGAGCAATGTAGCTACACATAGAAAAAGAAAAGAGAGTTGACACTGGGACAGGTAGCTTAACAGAGAGACGGGGCTACAAAGGGTGATAGGAAGATAGTGGGCAAGACAGAGATGAGATAGACACACAGCAAAGAGAGAGACAGACAGACAGAGATTCAGAAAGAAACGGACAGGGTAGGCCAAAATGGCAACACAGGAGACCCCTGAGCTCCCTTCCTCCCATGGATACACCAAATGTATACGTGGATGTAAATTCCCTCTGAAAGAGATCCAGAAACTAGTTGAGTAACTTCTACACATCAGATGAATGAGAAAATACCCACATCGAAAAGGCTAAGGGTAGAAAAGGCTAAGACACACTCTCACCATAAACCCCACCCCTGGCACACGACCACACAGTTGGAAGTGAACCATCAACTCTCATGTTCTCCCTGAGGAGCAAAGGGTTTGGAGTCCCCATCTAGCATCCCAAATTTTAAGAGTTGCAACAGAGGGACAGACCCCGAAACACCTGACTCTAAAAGCCAGCGGGGCTTGTGTCCCCAAGACGATAGCAAACAAAGACGCAATCCTTAACGGGTGCACGAGCACTGATGCAGCTGTTGCCCCAGGGCCGAGTGCAGAGGGAGCAGGCAGGATCACCCATCTCCCCGTCTTTCCCTGCAAGTGTTATCTGAATACTATAACAGCTGCTGCCTGAGGGCCCGTCTTCTAATTTAGCAGGCTTCTAGAGACTGCATGTGAATCTCCCCAGAGACAGAGAAAGCCAACAAATATCCCTCCCACCTTCTGCCTCCGGTCCTCCCCAAGTTGCCAGTATCTCCCTGGAAGGAGCTCATACATGACTGCACCCCAGCTTTTAGGGCCGCCACCTATGCGATGGGTCCCCAGACTTCCTGGCTTTGACAGCCAGTGGAGCTGCCATTCATGAGTCCCATGGAACTGTAACAAACAAAGAAGCAGTTCTTAACAATCTATCTCCCTGAGGTTCAGCACAGAAGGAGCAGACAAAAAACCGCCCAGCTCCCCATCTTTCCCTGATAAAGGTTTTTATGTGGATACTTTAAAAGCTGGGGCTTCCGTGGTGGCGCAGTGGTTGAGAGTCCGCCTGCCGATGCAGGGGACACGGGTTCGTGCCCCAGTCTGGGAAGATCCCACATGCCGCGGAGCGGCTGGGCCCGTGAGCCATGGCCGCTGAGCCTGCGCGTCCGGAGCCTGTGCTCCGCAGCGGGAGAGGCCACAACGGTGAGAGGCCCGCAAAAAAAAAAAAAAAAAAAAAAGCTGCCACTGCCACCTGGGGCTTCTAACTTAGCAGGCACCTCAGGGCTGTGGTCCTCCTCAAAGACTGATGAAGGTTGCAGACACTCCTCCCATCTTCTCCTTCCAGGCCACTCCAATAATAAAACCAAGTCACCAGTGTCTCCCTGAAAGGAGGTTGTATACATATCTGGCACCCCAGCTCTTGTGACAACTTCATGAAGGATGAGCCCCTGAAACACCTGGCTCTAATAACCAATGGGCCTTACATTCGAGAGGCACAAGGACTGCAACAAACAAACAGTTATTATGGGCACAGGAGCACACCCACCCCTGCAGCTATATACCAACAGGAAGCACAGAGGGAGCAGGCAAAAATGCCATTGCCTTGTTTCTCCCTGGAAGGGGCTAAATTACATACTTTCTTAGCTGCTGCCTGAGGGTCCAGCTTCTCATCAGCCTGCATCTAGCTGCTGACTGCACTCCTCCCCCTGGATCACTGATAGGTCTTGGCACACCCTTAACTACTGGGAGCCACTAAGGACAAAGAAGAAGGCTTGGACAATCACAAAAGTTTGAGAGACAACTATGAGCTCCGTCAAGCTGATCAATGAGGTTCATCTCCCACAGGAGATCACTCTGTCAAGACTGGGAGACGCATCTTGTGCTGATCTATCTAATGCTCAGAGAACAACACAGACTCAAGAAAAATGAAGGAACAGACAAATATGTTACAAACAAAAGGACAAGATAAATGTCTAGAAACATATCTTAATAAAATGGAGGTAAGTTATTTATCTGGTAGGGTGTTCAAAGCAACTGTCACAAAGATGCCTACCAGGGTCAGGAGAGCAATGCATGAAGACAGAGAGAATTTCAACAAAGAGACAGAACTATGAAAAAGTACCAAACGGAAATCATAGAACTGAAGAAGAAAATAATTGAACTGAAAATTCAATACAGGGGTCAACAAAAGATAGATGAGTTGAAAGAAAGAATCAGCGAAGTCTAAGACAGGGAAGTGGAATTCATACAACTAGAGGTGCAAAAATGAAAAAAGAAAAAAAAGAGTGAAGATCGCTTAAGGGACTTATGGGACAACATCAAGTAGACTAACGTTCTCATTACAGGGGTCCAAGAAGGAGAAAAGAGAAAGGGATAGAAAACTTAATTGAGGAAATAATGGCTGAAAACTTCCCTAACTGGGGGAACGTAACAGACAGGCAGAACCAGGAAACATAGAAAGTTCCAGATAAGATGAATCTGAAGAGGACTCTACACAGATACATTGTAATTAATGTATATGACCAAACAGTATAATTAATGTATATGACCAAAAGCTGAATACGAAGAGAGAATCACAAGAACAGAAAGAGAAAAACAATTTGTTACATACAAGGGAACTCCCATAAGACTATCAGCATACTCTTCAGCAAAAACTCAGCAGGCCAGAGGGGAGTGGGATGATATATTAAAAGTACTGAAGGAAAAAAACAAAGAAAAAAACCCGCCAACCAAGAACATTCTACCCAGCAAAGCTGTCTTTCAGAATTGATAGAAAGATAAAGAGTTTTCTAGACAAATAAACACTCTAGGAGGTCATTACCACTAGATCAGCTTTACAAGAAATGTTAAACGGAGTTTTTCCAGCTGAAATTAAATAACACTAATTAATAATAGAAAAATATACAAAAGCATGAAATTCACTGGTAAAGGTAAAAATACAGTTACTTTCGGAATATGCTGTTATTCTAATGGTGGTGGGTAAATCATTGATAAGTCTACTACGAAGATTAAAAGACAAAAATATTAAAGTTATAACAACATTAATTTGTTAATGAATACACAATGTAAATGATGCAAATTGTGACATCAAAACATAAAATGCAAAAGGGGGGGTGCTTTTGTATGTGTTTGAAGCTATTAGCACAGACTGTTACAAATAGAAGATGTTTTATCTAAGCCTCACGTTAACCACCAACCAAAAGCATACAGTAGGTACGCAAAAGAAAAAGAAAAAGGAATCCAAACTTTCCACTACAGAAAATCATCAAATCACAGAGGAAAAGAGCAAGAGATGAAGCAAGGAAAAACGGAATTACAGAGCAAGAGAACATTTAACAAAATGGTAATGGTAAGTCTGACCATCAATAATTACTTCAAATGTCAAAAGACTAAATTCCCCAAACAAAAGACAAAGGATAGCTGAATGAATAAAGAAAACAAGACCTAACTATATGTACCTCCAAAAGACTCACTTCAGCATTAAAAAAAACACATAGATTGAAAGTGAAGAAATTGAAAAATATATTGCAGGCACATGGAAAGAAAAGCAGAAGAAGCTATTCTTATATCAGATGAAATAGACTTTAAGCCAAAAACTGTAAGAGACAAAGAAGGTCATTATATAATAAGAAAGGGGGCAATTCATCAAGAGGATATATTATTTGAAATATTTATGCCAATACAGGAGAACCTAAATATATAAAGCAAGTATTAAAAGATCTGAAGGAAGAAATAGTAATACAATAATGTCAGGGGACTTCAATACCCCACTTTTACCAGTGGATGGATTGTTCAGACAGAAAGTCAAGAAGGAAACATTGGATTTAAGCTACACTTTAGACCACACGGACCTAACAGACATACAGTAGTCCCCCCTCTTATCCTTTCACTTTCTGTGATTTGAGTTACTGGAGGTCAATGTGGTCCAAAAATATTAAATGAAAAATTCCAGAAATAAACAATTTGTAAGTTTTAAATTGCATGCTGTATGAATAGCATGACGAAACACTGCACTCGCTCCATCCCACCTTGGAAGTGAATCATCCCTTTGTCCAGCACACCTCGCCCATTACTCATTTAGTAGCTGTCTTGGTTACCAAAGTGATTGTCAAGGCATCACAGTACTTGTGTTCAAATATCCCTTTTGTTAGTTAATAATGGCCCTACAGTTCAAGAGTAGTGATGTTGGCGATTCAAATATGCCAAAGAAAAGCCATAAAATTCTTCCTTTAAGTGAAAAGGTGAAAGGTTTCAATTTAATAAAGGAAAGAAAAAAATGATATGCTGAGGTTCCTAAGATCTACAGGAAGAATGAAGCTTCTATTTATGAAACTTTGAGGAAGGAAAAAAGAAATTCATGCTGGTTTTGCTGTTGCACTTCAAACTGCAACAGTTATGGCTACAGCGCATGGTAAATGCTTAGTTAAGATGGGAAAGGCATTAAATTTGTACCATAAGATCTTTTGAGAGAAAGAAACCACATTCACACAACTTTTATTACAGTATTTGTTACAATTGTTCTATTTTATTATCAGTTATTGTTGTTAATCTCTTACTGTGTATAATTTATAAATTAAACTTTATCATAGGTATGTATGCATAGGAGCAAAACATATTATAGAGGGGGTTTGATACTATCCATGGTTTCAGGCATCTACCGGGAGTCTTAAAATGCATCCCCCATGGAAAAGGGGGAACTACTGTATATAGAACATTGTATCCAACAGCAGCAAAATCACATTCTTCTCAAGTGCACATGGAACATTCCACAGGATAGATCATATGTTAGGACTCAAAAAAGTCTGAATAAATGTAAAACGATGAGATCATATCAAGCATCTTTTTCCAACCACAACGGTATGAAACTAGAAAGCAATTACAAGAAGAAAAGAGGAAATTCACGAATATATGGAGATGAAACAACATGCTCCTAAACGGCCAATAAATCAAGGAAGAAATCAAAAGAGGAACCAAAAACTATCTTGAGACAAATGAAAATGGAAGCACAACATAGCAAATCTTACAGGGTGCATCAGAGACAGTCTAAGATGCAAATGCATGGCAATAAATGCCTACATTAAGAGAAAAAAGACCTCAAAATAAACAATCTAACTTTACACCTAGAGAAACTAACAAAAAAAGACTAAACTAACCCTAAAATTATTAGAAGGAAGTTAATAACAAAGATCAGAGCAGAAATGAAAGAAACTAAGGCTAAAAAGACAATAGAAAAGATCAGTGAAACTAAGAGCTGTTTTTAAGTTAACCAAAATAGACTAATCTTTAGCTAGATTTACCAAGAAAAAGAAAGACTCAAATAAATAAAATTATAAATGAAAGAAGAGACATTATAACTGACACCACAAAAATGCAAAGGCTTATAAGAGACTACTATGAACGGTTATAAGACAACATATTGGACAACACAGAAAAAATGGATAAATTCCTAGAAACATACAATCTACCAAGACTGAATCATGAAGAAACAGAAAATCTGAACAGACCAGTTACTAGTAAGAAGACTGAACTGATAATCAAAAACCTCCCAACAAAGGAAAGTTCAGGGCCAGATGGCTTCATTAGTGACTTTTAACAATCATTTAAAGAAGAACTAATACCAGTCTTTCACAAACTCTTCCAAAAAGTTAGAAGAGGAAGAAATACTTCCAAACCCATTTTACAAGGCCAGCGTCACCCTGATACCAAAGCCAGTAAAGGATACTACAAGAAAATTACAGACGACGCAAAGCTCCACAACAAATGATCTAGCAAGCTGAATTCAACAGTAGAGATCTTCCTCAACTCACGATGGGTTTATGTTCTGATGGACCCATGGAAAGTTGCAAATATCAAATTGAAATGCATTTAGTACACCTAAGCTACTGAATATCACAGCTTAGCCTAGCCTACCTTAAATGTGCTCAGAACACTTACATTAGCCTACAGGTGGTCAAAATCATCTAACACAAAGCCTATCTTATAATGAAGTGTTTAATATCTCATTTAATTTATTGAATGCTGTACTGAAAATGTAAAACAGAATGGTTAAATGGGTACAGAATGGTTGTAAGTGTATTGGTTGTTTATCCTATTGGTTCTGTTTCTCTGGAGAGCCTTGATTAATACCACTTGTTTCTTAGTCCCGCTCCAACTTTGCAGCCCGTTTATCCACATAAGCCCATAACGCACCTTTGTGAGTGTGTCTGCAATATTTATCTGCTTAGACCATCAACTACAAAAAGAATGGGTCTTATTAATATACAACCCATCAGACAGTGAGCTTCCTAAGGACAGAGACTTTAATTATTTTTCTCCAATGTTTTCTACCACACACAACTCAGGATTAGGCATACCTTCAGACTAAATGATAAGGATAAGAGATTTGTACTTCAAAGCTGCTCTGTCCCTGGATCCAGAGGGAAAGAGATTAAGTTGCTCAGCTGGCCAGAGGTGGAGCAGAAGATGTTGGGTGCTGAGGGTAAGGAGAATACTCGTGCCCTTGTCTAGCTCACAGAGGAATGCCACTGCCCACTTTCTGCAGTACTGCTGGCATTAGCCTAGAGTTTCTCAACAAGGGCACTGTTGACATTTTGGACCAGATAACTCTTGATTGTGGGGGCTGCCCTATGCACTGTGGGATATTCAGCAGCAGCCCTGGGCTCGACTAGATGCAGTAGCAGCCCTGCAGTTCTGACAACCAAAACTGTCTCCGGACGTTGCCTACTATCCCCTGGGGGCAAAACTGCCCCCGGTTGAGAACCACTGCCTTACCTGGACACACTTAGCTGATACCTGAACTCTGTGGCTTCCCTGCTAACAAGGCAGCAAATATAAGCAGGCGGAGATTTCACGTCCTCACCTATAGCCCTAACGCTGCTGAGATGCCCACGAACTCCAACTACTCTAGACCACACCATCTCACCAGAAAACTATCTGACATTTGCCAGGTGGAAGCAGTCAGGTCCCTAATCTTAAAGCCCCACGATGTCCCCGCTTCTAAAAACCTAATGAATGGAGCGTGCACACAGATACAGCAAGCGAAGAAATACAATAAATATGCAGACATTTAGCGATTTGTTTGTTGTTATTGGGGGGGCAAAGCTGCAGGGCGTAAACTTGTGGAAATGTTTGGAAAAGCGCACGTGGTAATAATGATAAGTATCAATGGATACTGGGACCATTCACATGCCAGGTATTGTGTTTGGTGTTTTAATTCATTATCTTAATTAGTCCTCAAGGTACCATTCATCTAATTTTCATCTTCAGTAAAATGGGGATAATAAGAAAGATTAAGTTACATACCTCAAGTCACATGATAATAATTCACAGATATTGAGAGTACTTTATGTCAGGCACTATTTTAAATGTAAATGCTGATCTCATTTAATCCACATATCAATCCTATGAGTCTGGAATCATTCTTTTTCCATATTTTAAAAGGGCCCAACTAGGCATTGAAAGCTTAAGTAACTTGGCCGAGAAAGTCCACAGGTAGGAAGCAGCAAAACTAGGGCTTGAACCAGACAGGTGGCCTTGAGTCAGGAGCTTAACCTCCCCTGTAAGCTGACTCTTCCAGCTGTTGCGAGGAGAGACAGGCTTTGAACCCAGTCATTTCTCCCAGAGTTGAGGATCATAGCCATGGTGCCCCATTGCCTGCTCTCCCCATACATGTAACTCCATCAGCATTGTAGGAAATATAAAGGTGTCGTGTATACATATTCTACATCTCAGAAAATTTTGGTTCTATTTTACATGAACTGGGAGTCACTCATACTGGTGATAATAAGAAGAAAATGTTGGGAATAGAAAAAGGATGTCGGGCTGATGGTAGAAGAGTAGCAGATGGAAATTTTTGCAGAGAACCTTAAGAAAGACAAATACAGTTGAGGAAAGGAAAACTGGGGACTTGGGCTTGACTCCCTTTTAGGTCTCTGAGGATGGAACGAGCCGAGACATGTATAAGAGGGACTGTGAAACTGTCATGAGTCTATGGGAGGGGATGAGAGGCATGTCTGCTCAGATATGCCAAGCAGGTTAGTAAGCGCCCCTGACACCTCTTCCATCTCTAGCAGCCAAGTTCCTTCACATTTCCAGGACCAAAATGGGGCCAGGGTGGACCAGAGGATGAGAAACAATATCTAGTGCAGAACCAGCCGTGGCACAGATCAAGCTCCCTGTGCTTAATGTTTGCAACAAAGGAAAAATGAATTTGCAAGCATCCCACTGAAATCACAGGAAAGGAACCTCCCTGAAAGTTTCTAGAAAGTATCAGATGGTAAAAAGAAATTGTATCAGTATATGTTATTACTAATGCAAAATGAAAACAAATCATGGATAGTGCCTTTCTTTGGTAATGTTGTATTCCTGGTTTTAATTAAGTGACTATAAAACAAAATTTAATAGAACAAAACAGAGTTAAAGTGTCAATAACAGATATGAATCTATGAAAGGCTTTATGAGTATTTTTAAATTCCTCAGTAGTGAATTCTTCTACCACAAGTTTCTTCTGAAACCTAACACCCATGATTGGAAAACAACTAATCTTTTCCAGTGGAGAACTAGGATCAAACGCTGTGCAAACTCCCCATCACATTTGCCCACATACGCCAATAAGGACTTTTAGTTTCCACATCTGTAAAATGGGACTATAATAATACCTGCTTCATAGAGTCAGGGGGGTCAAACGAGCTAAGCAGTAAATACTTAGAACAGTGCCTGACACACAGAAAGCATTTTTTACCTTTTAGCTATTACTATTTTTCATTTGAGGGACAGTATGAACTAGTCTGCTTTCCTGCCTGCCTTCTTCCCTCCCCTGTAACTTCCTTCTACATTTGTTAAGTGCCTAATATAGTCACAGCATTGTTCTATGCACTGGATAAGAAAAGTTCTGCTACCAAGGAGCTCAGTTCAGGCAACTTTCTCACTCTCCAGACTGGTTTATCTCACAAATCCTGGGAACCCACCCTTGAGAAGGGCTCCTGTAAGGCCCCATTCTCTCCTCTCCAGTGGATAAATCATTACACTGGACTGCAAGTGCTTTTTTTTTTTTGCGTATGGGGCACAATCCTTGACCTCACCAGTTTTTGCTGGTTCTTTTTTTTTTTTTTTGATTATCATCTTTTAATTTTAATTATTTTTAGTTTATTATAATGGTTCTGGAAGTCAGAAGTGCAAAATCAGTCCCACTGGGCTAAAGGTGAGGTGTCAACAGGACTGGGTTGTTTTCTAGAGGTCCCGGGGAGAATCCATTCCCCTGTCTTTTTCAGCTTCTAGACACCACCAGCACTCTGGCTCATGGCCTCAGTTTTCCATCTTCAAAGCCAGCAACACTGGGCTGAGATCTTTGTATGTTGCCATCTCACTGGTCCTCTTGCTGGTTCTTATACCAACATTTCTTTCACAGTGAATAACAGACAATCAATAAATACGTGTCAAATGAATGATTACAACACTTTCATTCAGGCATACAAACTTCCTAAAGCCCTGAGTAAGCCTTCAGCTCATGTCTGGGTCTCCAAGAAAACTTTTTTTATGCTCAGAAGCAGGGGTCCACAACCCCTGGGCCTCGGACCGATACTGGTCCGCAGCCTGTGCCTGAACTATGCCCACACCACCCCCATCCGTGGAAAAATTGTCTTCCACGAAACCGGTCCCTGGTGCCAAAAATGGTTAGGGACTGCTGCTCAAAAGAGATCTCACTTTCTGGTCTATGTTCCAGATCCTTTTTATCATGCAGACTGCTCAACTGGTGAGAAAAGCCGGGGTGGGGGGGGATCTCTACAGACCTGAATAATGTGTGAAGTGGTTTCCTCCTGGGGATATTTCATTTCATAACAATTACCAAGCTCCGCACCAGCACACAAGAATCATGTGAAAGTCTGAGAGGAAGGAGAGGGATTATTCTCCAAACCTGAGAGCCTTCCTGAGTTCTGAGCAAGGAAACACAAGGACAGAAGGAGCCACGGCCAAGCCTCCAAGGAAGAAACTGAAATTGGCTCTCGGAACAGCGCGCTCACAGATGTTACGACGGACGTACCTGGAAAAGGTCAAGCAGCTTTCAAACTTATTTTCCAGCAACCAAACCCTCTGTTCAAACATGGTCTCCAAGTCCTAACACGTGTAACAGGTCAAACACGAACTTATCAGAAACCGGGAACGGCTCACTCAGACACAACATTGCCCAAGAGAGCTGGACGCGGCAACTGTGAAACACCGTGATCTCTTTCTACCCCTTCACTTAGTAGATCAGAAAACTGAGCTTCACACAACTGTCCAAAGACACACAGCTAGCTTGTGTCTAGAAGCCAGTTCTGAACTTCAGGCCAGCCTCTTCGTAGCATACGTGCCTGCCATGAGGAAGTGGTGGGGCTAAACTGCTGTGTGCTTTTCTCTCCTTGTGGATGTGAATCCCAGAGCAAAACCTTCCCCAGAAATAAGAAAACTGGACATTGGGGTACGCATGAGAGAGGTAATGAGGGTAAAACACTGCTGAAGTCAAAGGACAATTGCTTGACAAACCGATTCGCTAGACTGTTAAATTTCAAAATAATTTTATCTCAACATGTTTCTCCAATTCACACCACAAACATTCTCCCCCTTGATGTCTTGGCTCAAACTGCCCCTCCACCTGGAAGACTCCTTCTGTCCCAGTCTGCATATTCCCTGCTTATGGCCCAGCTCAATACCACTTTCCATGAAAGCTTCCTGACCCTGGCTGGACATTATAATCCCATGGGGACCTTGCTAAAAATACTGAATGCCAATTCACAGATCCCAATTCCATAAATTCTGGTTTCATTGCTCTGAAGCAATAATCCCCTCACATTTTTTTTTTTTTTTTTTTTTTTGGTGGCACGCGGGCCTCTCACTGTTGTGGCCTCTCCCGTTGCGGAGCACAGGCTCCGGACGCGCAGGCTCAGCGGCCATGGCTCATGGGCCCAGCCGCTCCGTGGCATGTGGGATCCTCCCGAACCGGGGCACGAACCCGTGTCCCCTGCACCCCTCAACCACTGTGCCACCAGGGAAGCCCCCCGCTCACATTTTATTTGCATCAGAATCTTTTTGTTAAAACACAGATGCTGGGCTCTACCCTCAGAGTTTTGGATTTGGGGGGTCTGGGGTGGGGCTCAAGAATTTGCATTCTTAGCAAACGCGTAAATGGTGTGATGATAACGGTCAGGAATCACACTCTGAGAACTACTAGCCTGGAGTATAATCCAGGAATCAATAGCTTTTAGATGCTCCTGGGTGATAAGGATGTGCAGTCAGAGTTGAGAACCACTCATTAGAGCTCGGAAAGCAACCTTCACGAATCAAGCTGAAAAGCGTTTCCTTTTTATGTATCAGTCGGGTAGTTAAGAACGTGAACTCTGGAATCAGACGCTCTGAGTTAGTCTCAGCTGCGTCAGTTACTCACCGTGGGATCACAGGCAATTAACTCAACCTCTCCTTGCTGCATTTTTCTAATCTGCACACTGGGGAGATGATAATAGCACCCTTCTCATTGTTTTTATGAGAACTAAATGAACTAAATGCATATAAACATTTCTAATAGAGAGAGGCTTATATCAACACTTAACTCTATATAATGCTTACTATTATAGCGCTCACATTATGTGCAACTAATACTTTTTAAGTGTAACAAATATTTACTGAGCATCTAATGTACCAACAATTTTATTTTTTTGGTGTGCCATGTGGCATCTGGGATCTTAGTTCCCCAACCAGGGATTGAACCTGAGCCCCCTGCAGTAGCGGCGTGGAGTCCTAACCATTGGACCACCCAGGAATTCCCCTTTTATTATTAATTTAATATGTTATCTCACTTAATCCTTAAACAAACTTTTGAAATTGGTAGTATAATTTTTTTTTCAGATGAGGAAATGAAAATTTTGAGATGTCAAATTGCCTAATCATTGGTACAGAGCGAGAGAGATGGAGCCTGGGTTCAAACATGTTTGTTTTACTCCACCATCAATTATCTGTGTACCTGAATAGTTTTCTCCTTCTTTATTGTAGTGTCTTTAAAGACAGGTTCTAGATCTGATTAAATTAGTTTTCCACTAGTGTCTAGAACTGTGCCTTGCTCTGTATTATTAAATATCTGTTGAATAGATGAATACACAAATGAGAGCAGTACTAACCCCAGCAATATGTTTAAGATAAATGTTGAAAATAGCTCTATAAAATGGTGAAACAGACTTCATTCATTCAATTAATCTCTAGGCAATTAAGTAAATAAAGCCTTCATCTTCCATTATTATGCTGTTATTTTCACCATTTATCCTCAAAGCAATATTAGATCTGCCAAATACAGTCATCTGTGATTTTCTTGACAAATGCACGATTATCCTGTGAAAATGCTAGGGCAGTGAAAACTCAGGGATCTTGTCCAGCTCAAATGAACATGGCTTCCGTGTCCTGGCTATTGTAAACAGAGCTGCAATGAGCACTGGGGTATATGACTCTTTTTGAATTATGATTTTCTCAGGGTATATGCCCAGTAGTAGGGGTGGGATAGTGAGGGTGGGAGGGAGACCCAAGAGGGAAGAGATATGGGGATATATGTAAATGTATAGCTGATTCACTTTGTTATACAGCAGCAACTAACACACCATTGTAAAGCAATTATACTCCAATAAAGATGTTAAAAAAAAATGAACACGGCTCCTCTAGTGGGCATTTTGGGAGCTCTCCTCCTAAATCACAGTAATCCCCGCCTCTGTCAACTGCTGGCCCCTCCCGATCCACAGATTTCTATGTGCAGACCCCCACGCCCGTGTCAGAACCATATGGCTCTGTCCCTTGTCTAAAGCTCATTAGACCAGGGCTAGACCCACAAGCCAAGCTGGGTCAAAGGTATTTGTTTCCGGGGCTTTCGGATTGCTTTGAGAGACTACAGCATGAGACACGGAGCAACTTGCCTTGGACACCTTTACCTGTTCTGCCAGAAAGAAGAGAGAAACAGAGATGGCAGATAGAAAGAAAGCACTCTGTGAGATTCTGGAATAGGGTCCTTTGTGAGCTCTAAATGCATTCCTTTTCAGGGATTCTAATAATTGTTTCTCTCTCTCAATACTCTAGCTTAAGTTAGTTACTGTTTCTCGTACCACAGAATCACTACCAACATGCCCCCTGAAAGTTGCTCAGCATGTGCAGGGCCATTTCCTGACACTTGGATTAGCTACTATCCCTTCAGCACTCTGGTTCTCCCAGCAAATTAAAAGGGCTACTGACTACTATACTGGTGTTTCTCCAACTATGTTCTATGACCCACTAGTGGGTCATAAAATACATCTAGTGGATCACAACCCCAATTATTTTTTTATAAAACAATATGGAATGGAATACAAGATATAAGAGAGCATCTCGTGTGGTATACTAAGTATTTTTCATGGAACTTGAAGATATATAAAAAGACATAGGTTTATACAGGATCATAAGTATAGCATTTCCTATCAGGGAAGCAGTACTGAAGGAGGAAAGGAAGGAGGGAGGAAGGGGAGAAGGGAGGAACTACATGGTCTAATTTAATATAATATCTTTCTAAATCCTAGATGGCTAGAATGAAATTCAGCGGTCACATGAACTATTTTCAAGACAAGGCATACACACATCAAGAGGTCACTTGAAACTGCTGAGGAGTTTGAACTCAACTGAAGAATCTCAGTGAACCGTAGCCAACACCACACAACATGCTGGCAGTAGCAATTTGAGGCTGAGCTTTGGTCACTGGGGTTTTGTGATTGTGCTAATGTAGTGACAATCCATGAGGCTTTACCTAAATACAACTGAATAACTGGTCTGCCAGGAACACAGCCAGTAATCCCTCGGCAAGGACTTACTGAGCACCCACTATGTGTCACCGCTTAGGGGACTGCCAGCCAGCCTACCACATGGCCCATTTGTTTGCTGTATACATGTGGGCTATAGCTTAGCACAGTTCTAGTGAACAAGACCATATCACATGACACACCTTATTAAAGGGTACTCACAGAAGACCTAATAATCCTATTAAACAGACCAAGTACATTGCCACATTTGTAGAGTGGTTGCAGAGAACCGGCAATGCCCTTGTTCCCAGCCATTAGATTTTGGAACGTCCATTCTCAGACCCTACTACCTATCTCCTTCTCAGGAGATACCTTTAATAGGTATTTATACTTATTAAAGGTACCTTTAATAGGTACCTTTAATAGGTATTTATAAGGTAACACATAAAGGGAACTTCAAAGAACTTGCGGTGTTGTTGGAAAGTTGCAGTGGATCAGATGGGGTTTCACAGAGATGGGAAAACAAGGACCAGGCTAGAAGAAGGTGTGGGATTAGAAAGTCAGGAAGGAGAGAGAGATGCTATGGCCCACGGCATGATGGCGCAAACAGGCACGCTGTGGAGGAGAATACTGAACAGCAGTCATAAGAGACCACTTTGGAGACAGAACAAGAAAGAATCTGAAGGCAGTGACAAGCTGCTATGCCAGGAATTATGGACTGGTTCCCGCAAACTAAAATCTGCAACATTCCCTACATGTTGGTTATACCATGGGACAAATGCTTCTCTTTCCGAAGGTATATTCACTTTATTTCTTTAGAATTTAATTTGTATTAAAACAACCTTTATAAACTGTTTACTTAGAAGAATCTATACTTTTAAAAATGTTGCTTTACCTTTATTTATTTACTTTTGGTCTACGGGATGTGCTTAAATGATCACGGGTTGGAACACGCGTGACCCCCCCCCCCCAGTGGCGGCGCTTTGTGGAGAGACTCTCACTACCTCATTCACTGAGGGCCTGAGCCAATACCCATGGCCACTCAGGAGGGGTGAAATGCAAACTCAGAACAAAGGGAGTACCCACTGACCTGTCCCAAACCACCCAACTCTGCCATGTAAGAAGAGACGAGACAGGTGTTTGGCAAGAATTTTCACGAACACTTGGATGCAGAAGGAGCATCTTTCTGTCATCCCCAGGATCGCGCTGCAGGTCTCTTCTGGGCAGATGACCACACTAACTAAACAGTTCATTCAACTTATTCACACACTGAGCACCTGCTAGGAGTCTGGTACAAAAAGATGATATGGGAGAGAAGATGCCAAAAGGAGTGAGATGAGGTTTCAGCTCCCTCCAGCAGCTCAGACTGATACAGGAAACGGAGGGAGGCAGATGTTTATAAGAAAATGTGGCGCATGCTTTCAGAATGGAGTATTCTGCACAGAGGGTTGTGACAGCCTGCAAAGCGGTGGGTCTTTAAGTGAGTAGAAAGGAGGGGTACCTAGATGGGGCACAGATTGTTCCTGCTGGCCCACCAGTGTAGCCCTTTGGCACCCAAGGCAAGCACTTCCCAACCGTTTCCTGTGTGTCCAGCATGGAGCCCAGCAGTAAAATGAGGGTCAGGAGTCAGAGGCAGTGAAGGGGTTGAAAAGTGGCGTAGAACATAATTTGAGAGAGAAATAAGTTAATGAAGGTATAGAGACCAGTTAAAGAAAAACAATTAGGAAGGAAGAAAAGTCTCACTGCCCCACATTTCCCAAGTTGGAGCTCAGGATGACACAGTTCATGCTTATTGGGGTTGCACTGATCACACTGGATATTATTTTTAACTCGTAATGTGTTATTAGGACAAGAACTTGTCTCTTCTATGTCCAGTGATTAAGAGAGGAACCAACGTTCAGTCCTAGATTCTAATTCTGGCTTCACACCTATTAGCTGTGTGACCTTGGGCAAGTTACTTAGCCTCTCTAAAACTCGAATTCTCTTATAACAGCCGAAACTTCCCCATTTGGTCTTGATGAGGATGAAATGAAATGGCACAAGCACACATTTAGAGAATGTGCCCATTGGGCTCCAGGCATCTTACGGAGCTTGCACAGGCAGACACATGCACAGATGTGCACACACACGTACACTCATTTGAATACCTACTGACTGTGTAGAAAGTGTCTAAGGAAAATCTGCATTGGAGTGTAAGAGAAAGAGCACAGGGCTGGGGCGAAGACTTCAATTCTGGTCACACGTCTGTTCACTGACCAGCACTGTGGCTTTGAATATGCCACTTGAGGCCTCTGGGCACAGTTCCTCTCTCTGCAAATTGCAGGGGTTGCCAGAGCTGTGAGGCGGAAGCACCGGGATCCTCTCTACTGCTGCTCTCTGGCACTGGGTGACTCCACAGCTACAAAGATGGAGACACGTGAGCTGCCTCTTTGCACTGGCAGCTCTTATGCCCCTGATGGTCAGGGCCCTTCCTGCTCCATCCTGCTCTGCCCCCTTCTCTGAGGCGGAGCGGGGTGCCTTTCTAATCAACTAAGTGCATCCGAAGGCAGAGGGACCTCCTACTGGGGAGGTCCCTGAGGTGTCGCTCACCACCGGCAGGGCCCACACCCAGCTGGAGAGGGCTTTTCTGAACATCCTCGTGCCGCCAGAACCTGCCTGCCCTGCACCTCCATGGGGACCAGAAGATCAAGCAGGGAGCAGACAAAGACACTGCTGGGACCAACGAGCTGGAAGGCTCCACACTCTCCGGTTTACAAGCTGCTTCCCCTCATCAGCCTCTAACCTCACTGCCTTAGTCCTGGGAGGAAGACATCATTGTTCCCATTCTACAGATGACCAAACTCCAAGCCAAAGTCGTTGAAGGTCACCAAGTGGACCTGGTGCTCGCCGTAGGTTCTGCTGACTCCAAGCCCAGAGCTCTCAGTGCTGTGGGCTTTCCCGGCTGCCCTGCACATTGGCCACGAGGCCGTGTGTAATCAGATGCAAGATTATGGGGTACCGACTGTAAGTGCTGGAGGAATTCAGAGAGTTAATTTAAAAAGACAAAGGGCATTAGGGAGACAGCTTGGGAGGATGTTTTGTAGACGTTCTAGAGAAGAAAGAGAAAGGAACCAGGTATACTTATAGACCAAAAATGTGCAGAAGGGGGCGTGCTGCCCGGCAATTCTCTTCAAGTTCATGGATGTTGCCAATTACTGTGGTAACATTTTTAATTGTATCTTAGCTCCGAAGAAAATGAAAACAGAATTTCTTAGTCTTTGCCTCAGGACTGCTAGGGGCACACATTCTGGTACACTACAGTAGCGTGGACATACCTGCCCAGAGTCTACAAAGACAGCCCACTTCATAGGAAAACCTTACTCACAGCTGTCCCAGACCTAACTGGGGTTGAAAGGAGTAGTTAGAAAAGAGGGTATCTGCTTTATGGGTCCATGTGTATAAATGGGTCCATGGGTATCTGCTTTATGGATTCCTCATTTATACCCATGAGGAAACAGGCTGCAATCACGTGGGACCCTCATAAAGAAGGAGGTAACCGCAGCATCCCCGATGATAATGTACCAATAACTAGTACATGTGTGCTATCGTTCGGCCCCTGGGATATAATGCATTGTGTGTGTGATCCTATCTAAGCCTCATAGTAATTGGTGTGGCTATCTAAATAATGCCTGCCTCCCCTCTAGACTGTAAGTTTCTTGGATGGAGGGGGCCTTGCCTGCCTTGCCCACCATGGTGAATCCACTTCTTAGCACAAAGCTAGCACTTAATCATGTAGTTGAACCAATGATCAAAACTCCTAATTGTTGTCTGAATTTCACTAGCCAGGGACTACAGGCTCAGAGGAGCTAGGGACGTGGCTTGTCTAAGACTTCACAGCTAATCAATGGCGGCTCTCGGATTCAAACCCAGGTCAGTTGGACTCGGCCCTGGAGCACATTCTATGATGCACCATGGAGGCCTCCTTTCTCCCCTGGAGAAACAGGGAGGGAGGCAAGAAAATGACCAGCACATGTTCATCAGCTACAATGTGCCAGGCACCTTATTTCTTTATGTCATTTAATCCTAAGAAGAAACCTACGAAGTACTGCCCACAAATTGAAAATGCAGAAATGGTGGTCCTGAGAATTTAAGTGGCTTGCCCAAGGTTCCTAAGGTGGCAAAGGAGAAGAGAGAAGATTGAAATGATTCCGTAACTTAACCTTGACAGAGCTGCCCTCTACTTCATTCGTCCCATAGAGTGACACCGCACAGATCAAACTAACCCTAAAAACACAAGGCGTGGAGGAGAGGAAAATAAAAGTGTATGGTCTCCTGTTCCTTCAAACAAATCTTTTAGGGACAACTTGGGGACAAACTGTGGCACAGGTAATTTTTCTCTGATGATCACCCCCACGCCCATCCCTGATCCCAGCTCCCCTTTCTGTACTTCTCTCTCCGTTTCCTACATTCAGTGGCCTCATGCTTCTCACCCGACACCTGCGCCAGGACCCAAGAAAGTCCTCCACTTAGGCCTGCCCTTCCTGGATAATATTCTGGGCTCAAAATCAACCACCAGCAGCTCATGTCTATGCCCAGGCCCTCAGCCAACAGCAGCCAAGGAAAAGTAAGCGATGAACGAATGAAAAGATCTCCTTCAGTAACAAGCAACGATATCTCGGGACGGGCAGCAGAGTCACCGAATGTTAACCAGTTCCCCTGACTATGCACAGACCAATCACTGAACACCTTCTTCCCAGCAGCCTCATTCTCTAAGCAGAGGATACATGAATGAAATACCCCCCTTTCCTAGGCCTGAAAGTGAGCATGGCCTAAGCGCTCACAGATCTGCAAACATCCCAAGATCTCTGCACCTGAGACCTGGCATGAGAGCTCATGCCACATACCCAGGCTTCCCAGTTTAGAAAACTAAACCTGGTTGATCTGAGAATCGGCCATTTCAATTCACAGTCAGCACTGGTCCCTTCCTGCCTCTTCCTCTCCCTGACTTCTATCTTGTTCAGTACATTTCACTAGGAGGCAGTGGTGCCAGGCCACTGTGCAGTCAGAGAGACCCTGGTCTCTCGGATCCCAGCCCCACCACTAAGCTAAGTGACCTTGACACTCATCTGACCCCTCTGAGCCCCAGAATCTCCTTCTCTGAGAAGGGAATAACAACAATACTTACTTCTAAGTGTTGTGAGAATTAAAGTAGGTAGCAGTAGGACACTCCTAGGCTTAGGAACACTTAACACACGCCCCATTAGTGTTTCTGGTCTTCCCCATGGATCATCAGTCTTTGCCCCCCACTACTGTCCTGAGTCCCCACAGCCCTCTTTTACCTGCAGAGACACTGCTGGGGGCACATCTCCTGGCTAAGAGGAGAAACATGTACAATCACCAGATCTTATCTACACGTAGAGCTGTTTCATCTACGCCCAGAAGAGGCTTCCTCCTAAACCTGAGCACATTCCAGAGGCAATGTGAAGACTCCCAGGCCGTGGAAAACTGAGAGCAAGATGGGGACGCACAGCCCTGGCACAGGGCAGCAGCATCTTCCAAGACGTTGCTCACACCTGCATCTGCCGGCCCGGAGAAGGGCTGCCCAGGGGAACAGCAAGAAGTCATGCCCTCTGGGATGATCACAATTAAACTGAACCAGATGCTCTGAAATCCTCTCCTGGGAGCCATTGCGCCTGGTCCAGGGCTAGAGCAACACCACTTAAAAGGCCCTTTTTCATCGTTAATTTCTCTGATTAAGAAAGTTTACAAGATCAATTGCTAAGAGGGCTAATGTGAGGAGATGAGGCAGCAAGTTGCTCTGGGCCCAGAGTCAGCTAATTCCTTAGCTTCTAACTAGAGCCCACAGGGACTCACTTACATAAAGCCTGAGAACTCGCCTGGCTCAATCGCCCCTCCCAGCCGCAAACCCCCTCTAAATAAAGAATTTGAATTGCAACCCAGCAAGAAAAGCATATCAAACTCAGGCCAGCCAGCACTTCCCAGGAATCTCAGGAAGATCTTGCTGGATACACTTATCCTTCAGCCCAGTGTAGGGCTCCTGAACTCGGAGCCTGCCCTTCTCAGTCTTGGTATCGAGCATCCCAGGGACCTTGCATCTTCAAAGACTATCCGAGACAACGCGATATCATGATCAAGTCAATGGGTTCTCAGGCTGTGTGAGTCTAAATCCCATTTCTACCTCTTTCAAAGCCTTGGCTTCCTCATCTGTAAATGGGAGCAACAGTAGAGGTTTGTGGGCATATAACTAAATAATGCCAGTAACGTGCTTAGCGTGGTACCCGCACTTGATAAATGCTACTATCATTCACTCTCCATTCTTCCTGGGTCACCTGGTGCCAGCACACGGTACTCATTCAAGGATGAAGTCAAAAGGGACCAACACGGGCTTCCCTGGTGGCGCAGTGGTTGAGGGTCCGCCTCCGATGCAGGGGACACGGGTTCCTGCCCCGGTCTGGGAGGATCCCACGTGCCGCGGAGCGGCTGCGCCCGTGAGCCATGGTCGCTGAGCCTGCGCGTCCGGAGCCTGTGCTCCACAACGGGAGAGGCCACAGCAGTGAGAGGCCTGCGTACCACAAAAAAAAAAAAAAAGGACCAACACTATGAAGCACTCGTATTTCACAGGAAATAAAGGACTATACTCAGACATCATTTTAGCCAGTGTGCTAGTAGCTGCTGCATCCCTAAGAGAAGTGACAGCCTTTGCATTTCTTTTATTATTTTCCCTATCTCCTTTATTCCTGTAATAAGTTAAAACCTCCTCTCCTCCACTCCCTCCCCACAGGAAGCCACATATAGGAACAATGCTGGCTGATGACAATTTTACCAAATGATTCCTGGAAACAGCATGGAAGAAGAAGAAAATGCCTCCCATCCGGGGGCCATACATTCTCTGAATGGAAACACAAGGGGACTAGCTCATACCAATTGTTCTGGAGAATGCATCCTCCAGGACCCTTCATTTCCTTAACAGGACACTTGCCTCGCTTCCCCCATCACGTCTGCATATTCTCCTTAATTATGGCAGAATTAAACTGAACTTTTTCTGCACAACTAGCTCTGGGGGGATTCCAGAAAGCCCCGGAAGGAAGTCTCCATTTGTGCACTTGCTGAGAATGAATTCTGCCTCATATAACTCCTGACAAATTGCCATTTTTAAAGGGTTTGTTAATTTCCAATGAGCAAATGGCACATCAGATATCTTGTTTCTTCAACAGATGCTCCGAAGCTAAACAAAAGGTTCTTGTTTAACAAACATGGAAACATCTTGTCAGCTTTGCCAAGATCTTCCTGTTTAACTATCAAGGGAGGGTCTTGTGGTTTGTGGAAAATATGGGCTGCCTCCCTCCCATGTAGGGTTCTCCAAAGGGCTGCGGACAGTGGTTCCATTGAAAGAGATGATGTGAAGCTCCTTGATCACAGGCTGGGAAGCGGCTCTTGGACAAAGGTCCTGGAATTTCTCCCTTTCTGTGAAGATGTCAGGTATTTCTGATTCAAGTCTATTTGATTCAGAAATCTCCTTCATGCTGAATCTAAAAATAGTCTTGAAGGAGATACCCATCTGAAACAGAGAGGTGGTATAAAACTGTAGACAAAATCTCAGCTTTGGAGAAAGCCTAGGTTGGATTCTGGTGCTGCCACTTAGGAATTGTGTGAACTTGGGCTGCTTACTTAATCACTCCCCACCTCAGTTTCCTCTTCTGTGAAAGAGGTCTGTTAATGACATGAAAGGCAAAGATGATGATGATAGTAATAAATGTTCATACTATTGATCCCAGTTACATTTTCAAGAATTTTTTTTTTGAGAGTGGGAATTCATTTTAATTCAACAAATGTTCATCAAACACCTACTAAAGTCAACGAACAAGGCACCATTGAGAATAGTAAGGAGAGTGAGGGATATACAAAGCTTAATAATACAGTGGTCTGCCCTCCACAACTAGTCAAGGAAAATAGTCATAGAAACAATTAAGTCAAGGTAGTGTTGTCACATTAAGTCCTTTTCTTTTTGTTTTTAAGATCAATCAAATCTGAATTTTAATTTATTTTCTTTTTTTAAAATTTTTATTGAAGAATAGTTGATTTACACTGTTGTGTTAGTTTCAGGTGTACAGCAAAGTGAATCAGTTATACATATACATATATCCACTCTTTTTTTAGGTTCTTTTTCCATATAGGCCATTACAGACTACTGGGTAGAGTTCCCAGTGCTATACAGCAGGTGCTTATTAGTTATGTATTTTTTGTTAACGTCTTTATTGGAGTATAATTGCTTTACAATGTTGTGTTAGTTTCTGCTTTATAACAAAGTGAATCAGTTATACATATACATATATCCCCATGTCCCCTCCCTCTTTCGTCTCCCTCCCACCCTCCCTATCCCACCCCTCTAGGTGGTCACAAAGCACAGAGCTGATCTCCCTGTGCTACGCAACTGCTTCCCACTAGCTATCTATTTTACATTTGGTAGTGTATATATGTCCATGCCACTCTGTCACTTCATCTCAGCTTACCCTTCCCCCTCGCCGTGTCCTCAAGTCCATTCTCTATGTCTGTGTCTTTATTCCTGTCCTGTCACTAGGTTCTTCAGAACCTTTTTTTTTTTTAGATTCCATATATATGTGTTAGCATATGGTATTTGTTTTTCTCTTTCTGACTTACTTCACTCTGTATGACAGTCTCTAGGTCCATCCACCTCACTAAAAATAACTCAATTTCATTTCTTTTTATGACTGAGTAATGTGGCAATGTATATATATGCCACATCTTCTTTATCCATTCATCTTTCGATGGACACCTAGGTTGCTTCCATGTCCTGGCTATTGTAAATAGAGCTTCAATGAACATGGTGGTACATGGCTCTTTTTGGTTTTCTCAGGGTATATGCCCAGTAGTGGGATTGCTGGGTGGTATGGTAGTTTTATTCTTAGGTTTTTAAGGAAACTGCGTACTGTTCTCCATAGTGGCTGTATCAATTCACATTCCCACCAACAGCGCAAGAGGGTTCCCTTTTCTCCACACCCTCTCCACCATTTACTGTTTGTAGATTTTTTGATGATGGCCATTCTGACTGTTGTGAGGTGATACCTCACTGTAGTTTTGATTTGCATTTCTCTAATGATTAATGATGTTGAGCATTCTTTCATGGGTTTGTTGGCAATCTGTATATCTTCTTTGGAGAAATGTCTATTTAGGTTTTCTGCCCATTTTTGGATTGGGTTGTTTGTTTTTTTTAATATTGAGCTGCATGAGCTTCTTATATATTTTGGAGATTAATCCTTTGTCAGTTGCTTCATTTGCATATATTTTCTCCCATTCTGAGGGTTGTCTTTTCGTCTTGTTTATGGTTTCCTTTGTTGTGCAAAAGCTTTTAAGTTTCATTAGGTCCCATTTGTTTATTTTTGTTTTAATTTCCATTAATCTAGGAGGTGGGTCAAAAAAGGATCTTGCTGTGATTTATGTCACAGAGTGTTCTGCCGATGTTTTCCTCTAAGAGTTTGATAGTGTCTGGCCTTACATTTATGTCTTTAATCCATTTGGAGTTTATTTCTGTGTATGGTGTTAGGAAGGGTTCTAATTTCATTCTTTTACATGTAGCTGTCCAGTTTTCCCAGCACCACTTATTGAAGAGGCTATCTTTTCTCTATTGTATATTCCTGCCTCCTTTATCAAAGATAAGGTGACCATATGTGCATGGGTTTACCTTGGGGCTTTCTATCCTGTTCCATTGTTCTATATTTCTGTTTTTGTGCCAGCACCATACTGTCTTGATTACTATAGCTTTGTAGTATAGTCCGAAGTCAGGGAGCCTGATTCCTCCAGCTCCGTTTTTCTTTCTCAAGATTGCTTTGGCTAATTGGGGTCTTTTGTGTTTCCATACAAATTGTAAAATGTTTTGTTCTAGTTCTGTGAATAATGCGATTGGTAGTTTGACAGGGATTGCACTGAATCTGTAGATTGCTTTGTGTAGCATAGTCATTTTCACAATGTTGATGCTTCCAATCCTAGAACATGGTGTACGTCTCCATCTGTTTGTATCATCTTTAATTTCTTTCATCAGTGTCTTATAGCTTTCTGCATACAGGTCATTTGTCTCCTTAGGTAGGTTTATTCCGAGGTATTTTATTCTTTTTGTTGCTATGGTAAATGGAAGTGTTTCCTTAATTTCTCTTTCTGATTTTTTGTCATTAGTGTATAGGAATGAAAGAGATTTCTGTGCATTAATTTTGTATCCTGCTACTTTTCCAAATTAATTGATTAGCCCTAGTAGTTTTCTGGTGGCATTTTTAGGATTCTCCATGTATAGTATCATGTAATCTGTAACAGTGACAGCTTTACTTCTTCTTTTCTGATTTGGATTCTTTTTATTTCTTTTTTTTTCTCTGATTACCATGGTTAAAACTTCCAAAACTATGTTGAATAATAGTGGTGAAAGTTGGCAAACCTGTCTTGTTCCTGATCTGAGAGGAAATGGTTTCAGTTTTTCACCATTGAGAACGATGCTGGCTGTGGGTCTGTCATATTTGGCCTTTATTATGTTGAGGTAGGTTCCCTCTATGCCTACTTTCTGGAGAGGTTTTATCATAGATGGGTGTTGCACTTTGTTGGAAGCTTTTTCTGCATCTATTGAGATTACCATGTGAATTCTACCAAACATTTATAGAAGAGCTAACATCTATCCTTCTCAAACTCTTCCAAAATATAGTAGAGGGAGGAACACTCCCAAACTCATTCTATGAGGTCACCATCACCCTGATACCAAAACCAGACAAAGAAGTCACGAAAAAAGAAAACTACAGGCGAATATCACTGATGAACATAGATGCAAAAATCCTCAACAAAATACTAGCAAACAGAATCCAACAGCAAATTGAAAGGATCATACACCATGATCAGTTGAGATTTATCCCAGGAATGCAAGGATTCTTCAATTTATGCAAATGAATCAATGTGGTACACCATATGAACAAAATCAAGAAAATTTTAAATGGAACTGAACCCAGGAATGAATCTAAGAAGCAGAGACAAGGTTGGGAAGGGCCTAATTCCCATGTCCTCCATTGTCTGGAAGGAGTAAATGTGGCATCTTTGATACTGTGATGGCTTGATGACTCTGGTCAGAAATGAAATATAAACAGAAAATGGAGTTCTTCCAAGTCTCAAAACCCCAGCCTGATATCATAATAACTTTCAGAGAGTGAGCTAAGGATCTGGCTAGACTAGGAGGTAGGATGGGATGAGGACAGCTGGGAAAGAAGGAAAGGAAAGAAGCCAGCTTGTCGGGAGCACACAAGGACACGTGCAGCGAGATGATGGTTGACCTCTGTCAAGTCCAACTGTGCAAGGATAAATCCATCTGCTGATGAGTGCAGCACAGAACAAAGTATTAATTAAAAGAGGGATGGCATTTCAGAGCCTCCCTGCTGAGAAGTGTCATGGAGAATTACCTTGAGACAGCATCTAACATGCTGAAAATTAATTTACTCCGCAGTTTAGGTGCTCTGTAGAGATGCAAAGTGAAGTTGACCCCAGCTGAGCGTGGCATTACCATGTACTGTCTGAATCAGTTGCAGATATTAACTGACCCGAACCTGTGAAAGGGCTGCAGAAGATCCCCCTACTCCACTCCGGGCACGGTTAATTACCTAACACATCTCCACAGCAACTCTATAAGGTAGAGAACAGCATGATTATCATCATTAGGCTGATGAAGAAACTGAGGCTTAGAAAACTGGCCCCAAATATTAGAGCTTCTAATGGAGGAGCCGAGATGTCTGTTTCAGGAAACAGGTTCTTAACATCTCTGAAAATGTAAGAGAGAGTTCAGGTAGTTCCAAAAGTAAGGTAACTTGAGAAGATGGCCAAGTAGAAGGACGTGAACTCACTCCCTCTTGTGAAAGCACAGGAATCACAACTAACTGCTGAACAATCATCGACAGGAAGACACTGGAACTCACCAGAAAAGATACACCACATCCAAAGACAAATGAGAAGCCACAGTGAGATGGTAGGGGGGCGCTATCACAATAAAACCAAATCCCATGAACACTGGGTGGGTGACTCACAAACTGGAGAACAATTATACCACAGAAGTCCACCCACTACAATGAAGGTTCTGAGCCCCACCTCAGGCTTCCCAACCTGGGAGTATGGCAATGGGCGGAGGAATTCCCAGAGAATCAGACTTTGAAGGTTAGTGGGATTTGATTGCAGGACTTTGATAGGACTGGGGGAAACAGAGACTCCACTCTTGGAGGGCATATACAAAGTAGCATGTGCATCAGGACCCAGGGGGAAGGAGCAGTGACCCCATAGGAGACAGAGCCAGACGTACCTGCTAGAGTTGGAGGGTCTCCTGCAGAGGCAGGGGGTGGCTGTGGGTCACCATGGGGACAAGGACACTGGCAGCAGAAGTTCTGGGAAATATTCCTTGGCATGAGCCCTTCCAGAGTCTGCCATTATCCCCACCAAAGAGCCTGTATGCTCCTGTGCTGGGTTGCTTAGGCCAAACAAACAACAGGGAGAGAACTCAGCCCCACCAATCAACAGACAAGTGGATTAAAATTTTACTGAGTTCTGCCCAACAGAGCAACACTCAGCTCTACCCACCACCAGTCCCTCCCATCAGGAAGCTTGAACAAGCCTCTTAGATAGCCTCATCCACCAGAGGGCAGACAGCAGAAGCAAGAAGAACTACAATCCTGCAGCCTGTAGAACAAAAACCACATACACAGAAAGATAGACAAAATGAAAAGGCAGACGGCTATGTACCAGATGAAGGAACAAGATAAAACCACAGGAAAACAATTACGTGAAGTGGAGATAGGGAACCTTCCAGAAAATGAATTCAGAATAATGATAGTGAAGATGATCCAGGACCTTGGAAAAAGAATGGAGGCAAAGATGGAGAAGATGCAAGAAATGTTTAACAAAGACCTAGAAGAATCAAAGAACAAACAACTAGAAGAATTAAAGAGCAAACAAACAGAGATGAGCAATACAATAACTGAAATGAAAAACACACTACAAGGAATCAATAGCAGAATAACCAAGGCAGAAGAACGGATAAGTGACCTGGAAGACAGAATGGTAGAATTCACTGCCATGGAAGAGAATAAAGAAAAAAGAATGACAAGAAATGAACACAGCCTAAGAGACCTCTGGGACAACATTAAATGCAACAACATTCACATTACAGGGGTCCCAGAAGGGGAAAAGAGAGAAAGGACCTGAGAAAATATTTGAAGAGATTATAGCTGAGGACTTCCCTAAAATGGGAAAGGAAATAGTCACTCAAGTGCAGGAAGCACAGAGAGTCCCAGGCAGGATAAGCCCAAAGAGAAACATGCTGTGACACACAGTCATCACATCGACAAAAACTAAAGACAAAGAAAAATTATTAAAAGCAACAAGGGAAAAAGGACAAATAACATACAAGGGAACTCCCATAAGGTTAACAGCTGATTTCTCCACAGAAACTACAAGCCAGAAGGGAGTGGTACGATATATTTAAAGTCATGAAAGGGAAGAATCTACAACCAAGACTACTCTATCTGGCAAGGATCTAATTCAGATTTGATGGAGAAATCAAAAGCTTTACAGAGCAGCAAAAGCTAAGAGAATTCAGCACCACCAAACCAGCTCTACAACACATGCTAAAGGAACTTCTCTAAGTGGGAAACACAGGATAAGAAAATGACCTACAAACAGAAACACAGAAAAATTAAGAAAATGGTAATAGGAACATACATATCAATAATTACCTTAAATGTGAATGGATTAAATGCTCCAGCCAAAAGACTCAGGCTCGATGAATGGATAAAAATACAAGATCCATATATATGCTGTCTACAAGAGACCCACTTCAGATGTAGGGACACATACAGACTGAAAGTGAGGGGATGGAAAAAGATATTCCCTGCAAATGGAAATCAAAAGAAAGTTGGAGTAACAATACTCATTTCAGATAAAATAGACTTTAAAATGAAGAATGTTACAAGAGACAAGGAAGGACACTACATAATGATCAATGGATCAACCCAAGAAGAAGATATAACAATTATAAATATATATGAACCCAACATAGCAGCACCTCAATACATAAGACAAATGCTAACAGCTATAAAAGAGGAAATCAACAGTAACACAGTAATAGTGGGGGAGTTTAACACCTCACTTATACCAATGGACAGATCATCCATACAGAAAATTAATAAGGAAACACAAGCTTTAAATGTCACAAAAGAACAGATAGATTTCACTGATATTCACAGGACATTCCGTCTGAAAACAACAGATTAAACTTTCTTCTCAAGTGCACATGGAACATTCTCCAGGATAGATCACATCTTGGGTCACAAATCAAGCCTCAGAAAACTGAAGAAAACTGAAGTCCTATCAAGCATCTTTTCCAACCACAATGCTGTGAGATTAAATTACAGGGAAAAAATGTAAAAAACACAAATACATGGAGGCTAAACAATACATTATTAAATAACCAAGAGATCACTGAAGAAATGAAAGAGGAAATCAAAAAATACCTAGACACAATTGACAACAAAAACACGACGATCCAAAACCTGTGGGACGCAGCAAAAGCAGTTCTAAGAGGGAAGTTTATAGCAATACACACCTACCTCAAGAAACAAGAACAATCTCAAATAAACAATCTAATCTTACACCTAAAGGAACCAGCAGAAGAAGAACAAACAAAACCCAAAGTTAGCAGAAGGAAAGAAATCATAAAGATCAGATCAGAAATAAATGAAATAGAAACAAAGAAAACAATAGCAAAAATCAACAAACCTAAAAGCTGGTTCTTTGAGAAGATAAACAAAATTAATAAACCTTTAGCCAGACTCATCAAGAAAAAGAGAGAAAGAACTCAAATCAATAAAATTAGAAATGAAAAAGGAGAAGTTACAATGGACACCACAGAAATACAAAGCATCATAAGAGACTACTATAAGCAAATCTATGCCAATCAAATGGACAACCTGGAAGAAATGGAAAAATTCTTACAAAGGTATAACCTTCCAAGACTGAACCAGGAAGAAACAGAAAATATGAACAAACCAATCACAAGTAATGAAATTGAAACTGTGATTAAAAATCTTGCAACAAACAAAAGTCCAGGACCAGATGGCTTCACAGGTGAATTCTATCAAACATTTAGAGAAGAGCTAACACCCATCCTTCTCAAACTCTTCCAAAAAACTGCAGAGGAAGGAACACTCCCAAACACATTCTACGAGGCCACCATCACGCTGATACCAAAACTAGACAAAGATACTACAAAAAAAGAAAACTACAGACCAATATCACTGATGAATATAGATGCAAAAATCCTCAACAAAATACTAGCAAACAGAATCCAACAACATATTAAAAGGATCATACACCATGATCAAGTGGGATTTATCCCAGGGCTGCAAGGATTCTTCAATATGTGCAAATTAATCAATGTGATACACCATATTAACAAACTGAAGAATAAAAACCATATGATCATCACAATAGATGCAGAAAAAGCTTTGGACAAAATTCAACACCGATTTATGACATAAACTCTCCAGAAAGTGGGCATAGTGGGAACTTACCTCAATAGGATAAAGGCCATATATGACAAACCCACAGCCAGCATCGTTCTAAATGGTAAAAAACTGAAACCATTTCCTCTAAGATCAGGAACAAGACAAGGATATCCACTCTTGCCATTATTATTCAACATAGTTTTGGAAGTCCTAGCCACAGCAATCAGAGAAGAAAAAGAAATAAAAGGAACACAGATTGGAAAAGAAGTAAAACTGTCACTGTTTGCAGATGACATGATACATAGATGATGTGTGTACATGACATATATGTATGTACACATGATACACATGTGTACATGAACCTGTATGTGCATGATACATACATGATGACACAAATAATCTTAAAGATGCCAGAAGAAAACTACTAGAGCTAATCAAAGAATTTGGTAAAGTTGCAGGATACAAAATTAACTCACAGAAACCTCTTACATTCCTATACACCAACAATGAAGGATCAGAAAGAGAAATTAAGGAAACAATTCCATTCACCATTGCAACAGAAAGAATAAAATACCTAGGAATAAATCTACCTAAGGAGGTCAAAGACCTGTACTCAGAAAACTATAAGACACTGATGGAAGAAATTAAAGACAATACAAACAGATGGAGAGATATACCATGTTCTCGGATTGGAAGAATCAATATTGTGTAAACGACTATACTATCAAAAGCAATCTACAGCTTCAATGCAATCCCTATCAAATTACTGATGGCATTTTCTATATAACTAGAACAAAAAATCTTAAGATGTATATGGAGACAAAAAAGACCCCAAAGAGCCAAAGCAATCTCAAGGGAAAAAAACAGAGCTGGAGGAATCAGAGTCCCTGACTTCAGACTATACTACAAAGCTACAGTAATCAAGACAGTATGGTACTGGCACAAAAACAGAAATACAGAACAATGGAACAGGAGAGAAAGCCCAGAGATAAACCCTTTTACCTGTGGTCACCTAATCTATGATGAAGGAGGCAAGGATATACGATGGAGAAATGACAGTCTCTTCAATAAGTAGTGCTGGGAAAACTGGACCACTACATGTAAAAGAATGAAATTAGAACACTTCCTAACACCATACACAAAAATTAACTCAAAATGGACTAAAGACATAAATGTAAGACCAGACACTACAAAACTCTTAGAGGAAAACATAGGAAGAACACTCTTTGACATAAATCACAGCAAAACCTTTTTTGACCCACTTCCCAGAGTAATGGAAATAAAAATAAACAAATGGGACCTAATGAAACTTAAAAGCTTTTGCACAGCAACGGAAAATATAAATAAGATGAAAAGACAACCCTCAGAATGGGAGAAAATATTGGCAAACAAATCAATGGACAAAGCATTAATCTCCAAAATATATAAACAGCTTATGTAGCTCAATACTGAAAAACAAACAACCCAATCCAAAAATGGGCAGAAGACCTAAACAGACATTTCTCCAAAGAAGAAACACAGATGCCCAAGAGGCACATGACAAGCTCCTCAACATCACTAATTATTAGAGAAACACAAATCAAAACTACAATGAGGTATCACCTCACACCATTTAGAATGGGCATCATCCGAAAATCTACAAACAGTAAATGCTGGAGAGGGTGTGGAGAAAAGGGAACCCTCTTGCACTGTTTGTGGGAATGTAAATTGATACAGCCACTATGGAGAACAGTATGGAGGTTCCTTAAAAAACTAAAAATAGAACTATCATATGACCCAGCAATCCCACTACTGGGCATATACCCTGAGAAGACGATAATTCAAAAAGCGACATGTACCACAATGTTCACTGCAGCACAATTTACAATAGCCAGGACATGGAAGCAACCTAAGTGTCCATCGACTGATGAATGGATAAAGATATGGCACACATATACAATGAAATATTCCTCAGCCATAAAAAGGAATGAAATTGGGTCATTTGTAGAGACAGGGATGGAGCTAGAGACTGTCATCCAGAGTGAAGTAAGTCAGAAAGAGAAAAGGAAATATATATTAATGCATATATGTGGAATCTAGAAAAATGGTACAGATGAACTGGTTTGCAATGCAGAAACAGAGACACAGATGTAGAGAACGAATGTATGGACACCAAGGGGGGAAAGTTTTGGTGGGGGGTGGTAGTGGGATGAACTGGGAGATTGGGGTTGACATATATACACTAATATGTATAAAACAGATAACTAATAAGAACCTGCTGTATTAAAAAAAAGTAAAATACAAAAAAAAGAGAGAAAAATAAATACCATATGATAACACATATATATGGAATCTAGAAAAAAATGGTTCTGATGAACCTAGGGGCAGGACAGGAATAAAGACACAGACATTGAGAATGGACTTGAGGACACGGGGAAGAGGAAGGGGAAGCTGGGATGAAGTAAGAGAGTAGCATTGACATATATACACTACCAAATGTAAAACAGATAGCTAGTGGGAAGCAGCTGCATAGCACAGGGAGATCAGCTTGGTGCTTTGTGACCACCTAGAGGGGTGGGATAGGGAGGATGGGAGGGAGACGCAAGAGGGAGGGGATATGGGGATATATGTATACATATAGCTGACTCACTTTGTTATGCAGCAGAAACTAACAACATTATAAAGCAATTATACTCCAATAAAGATGTAAAAAAAAAAAAAGTAAGGTAACTTTTGAGCAGAACTTTAAAAGATTATTAAGTAGTTTGCCTGGAACTGCAATGCTCTGTTTCCATTGTCCTGGCAAAGGGAAGGCAGGATTGAAGAGCCAGAGGTAAACGATCTCATGGCATGTATGCAGAGGGGTGATGGTGTAGAGTGTGGGTGGGGAACTGAGGATCAATAGGTGAGTGTGAGTTTGGAAAGATGTTTCAGGTATTTGGTGTGAGAAGGCAGTCTATGCCATGCTAAAGGGTTTGGGATTTAATCTCTAGGCTAGCCAAGACATGGAAGTAATCCAAATGTCCATCGACAGATGAATGGATAAAGAAGATGTGGTATATTTATACAATGGAATATTACTCAGTCATAAAAAAGAATGGAATAGTGCCATTTGCAGCAACATGGATGGACTTAGAGATGATCATACTAAGTGAAGGAAGCCAGACAAAGACAAATATATGGTATTATTTATATGTGGAATCTTTAAAAAAAAATGATATGAATGAACTTATATACAAAACAGAATTAGACCCACAGACAGAGAAAACAAACTTATGGTTACCAGAGGGGAAAGAGGGGGATAAATTAGGAGTTTGGGATTAACATACATACAATACTATATATAAAACAGATAATCAACAAGGATTTACTCTATAGCACAGGGAACTCTACTCAATATTTTGTAATAACCTATAAGGGAAAAGAATCTAAAAAAAAAGATATGTATGTATGCATTACTGAATCACTTTGCTGTACAACTGAGACCAACACAACTTTGTAAATCAACTATACTTCAGTTTAAAAGATCGCTAGGCTAGTTTTTCTCAGTCTTGATTCCCTGAAAAATCTATGGTGATGCTGTTCACTTAAGACACAACCAGGTACGCATACCACAATTTTTAAAATGTCTCTAATACTCTTCAGTGAAATCCTGCCCAGCAATGATTTGTATTCACGGCATCTCTTTATGGTTTGTCCAAAAAGGCAGATTACTATGGGCAGTAAGAGAAAAAAGGATGGAGACACATTAGCTGTCACTCAGTTGATTTTTGTTGATTTAGGAATGCAAGTGTAAGAATGACATAATTTTACTGATGACCTTGAATTGCCTCAAATTTACCAAAAACAAAACAAGAAAAAATGGAGGAGCGATAGCTCATCAACATCAATCTTTATTATTAGCCACAAAATTTTTGTGACACACTTCACATGTAATCATGACTCACCAGTGTCATTACACTTTTATTTAAAATTCTTTTATAGGTCTCTCTTGACTTCAACAACAGTTTTTAACCAAAGGATAACATCATTTAGTCTGCATTTTAGGAAACTTACAAGGTGACATAAAGGATCAATTTAAGGGTAGCAAAACTGAAGGGAGAGAGGACAGAAGGGAAGCTGATCCAGGCAAAAGATGATGAGGATATGATTTTTTTAAAAGTCAGTAGGGATGAGAAAGATGCAGTTGAAAAAATATCTTGCAGGTGTCATAAACTGGCATGGGAATCAACCAGGTGGGATGGTTAAGAGAATGAAAGAAGGGAGTCCAGGGTGATTTGAGATTTCCAGGTTGGACAAGTAGATGGATGGTGAGATTGTCCAATGAGATCATCTGAGAACTCAAGAGGAATAATTTAACCAATTTGGGGGAAGGAGGAATGCAATATGTTTTGTCATGGAGAGTTTGGCTTTGAGGTCTATGAGAAATATCCCAGTAGAGCTATCCGGCAGTATCTGAGCATTATCAAGGTAGAGATGTCTAGTGGGGCATGGAGTGTGGGAAGTGTGAAATTCTGGAAAGAGTAGAGTAGGGGAAGGATTTGGTGATCTTCACAGGAACTGTCATGATGATAATGGGTATGTTTTTCTGGGAAAATGAATCTTTTTAAAAGCAAACAAGAAAATGATGAGAACATCCTGGAAACACTGACATTTATGGGGTCCCCAAATCAAGAAGAGGTAAAGAAAATGCAAAAATGGAATGGTCAGGGAGATAGAAAGAAAAACAGAAGAAAATCATAGGGGCCAAGGAAGGACAGAAACTCTGGAAGAAAGCAGACACCAGTGCAAATACTGCTGAATCAGGTAGAAAGAGGAATGAAAAGAGATTCGACATTAAGAGTTCCCTGAGGATCATGGTCCAAGGAGTAGTGAGGCAGAGACGAGATTGAGTGGGTTTAGAGGTGGATTGAAGGTGAGGAAGCACATTCATTACACATAATTTCATAAAATATGGCAATGAAGAAAGGAGACAAATAGAGAAATCACTTGAGTGGAAAGAAGAACAGTTTTGTTTCTTTTTCCTTTTTTTTTTTCAGGAGGGAGAAGAATTAATGAGGTCTTTAGGTGCAAGGGACTTCAAAGTAAAGTTTGAAGATAGTGCACCCAGATAGTAACTGATGACACAAAACTCCTAAAAAGCTGGAAGAGACAGGATTAAAGGTGCAACTGAAATTTAGTTCACTAAGAAGGTACTGCTACTCTTCAACACAGCAGAGAAATAAAGAAGAGAAAACATTGCAGGGAGAGGGGCAAAGGAAAGTAGGATGCGTTTATATGTTGTAGCCTCTAGTTTCTGATGAGACAGAAGGCTCAATGATTGCTCAAAGTAAGGGACAGGGAAGGGAGGGCGGCTAAGGTGAGTGGGGAAGGTGTGGTAAAGGTTTAGACAAACCCACAACAGGAAGAGGAGGACAGCCAATTAGAACACACTGTGGCAAAAGCAAGGGCTGTTTGGCTAATCAAATAAAAGGAGTGGAAGGATGCAGGTCGTGGCTGGTGTTGGGCTATTATGATTCCATTTGCTCAAGAATGACCAAATCAAGAGAACTAGAAATGAAAAAGGAGAAGTAACAACTGACACTGCAGAAATACAAAGGATCATGAGAGATTATTACAAGCAAGTATATACCAATAAAATGGACAACCTGGAAGAAATGGACAAATTCTTAGAAAAGCACAACCTTCCAAGACTGAACCAGGAAGAAATAGAAAATATAAACAGACCAATCACAAGCACTGAAATTGAAACTGTGATTAAAAATCAATCACAAGCACTGAAATTGAAACTGTGATTAAAAATCTTCCAACAAACAAAAGCCCAGGACCAGATGGCTTCACAGGCGAATTCTATCAAACATTTAGAGAAGAGCTAAAATCTATCCCTCTCAAACTCTTCCAAAATATAGCTGAGGGAGGAACACTCCCAAACTCATTCTACAAGGCCACCATCACCCTGATACCAACACCATACAAAGATATCACAAAGTAAGAAAACTACAGGCCAATATCACTGATGAACATAGATGCAAAAATCCTCAACAAAATACTAGCAAACAGAATCCAACAGTACATTAAAAGGATCATACACCATGATCAAGTGGGGTTTATCCCAGGAATGCAGAAAAAGCTTCTGACAAAATTTAACACTCATTTATGGCAAAAACCCTCCAGAAAGTAGGCACAGAGGGAACTAATCTAACATAAAAAAGGCCATATATGACAAACCCACAGCCAACATCGTTCTCAATGGTGAAAAACTGAAACCATTTCCTCTAAGATCAGGAACAAGACAACGTTGTCCACTCTCACTACTATTATCCAACATAGTTTTGGAAGTTCTAGCCATGGCAATCAGAGAAGAAAAAGAAATAAAAGGAATCCAAATTGGAAAAGAAGAAGTAAAGTTGTCACTGTTTGAATTTGACATCATACTACACATACAGAATCCTAAAGATGCCACCAGAAAACTACGAGAGCTAATCAATGAATTTGGCAAAGTAGCAGGATACAAAATTAATGCACAGAAGTCTCTTGCATGCCTATACACTAATGATGAAAAATCTGAAAGTGAAATTAAGAAAACACTCCCATTTACTATTGCAACAAAAAGAATAAAATATCTAGGAATAAACCTACCTAAGGAGACAAAAGACCTGTATGCAGAAAACTATAAGACACTGATGAAGGAAATTAAAGATGATACAAACAGATGGAGAGATATACCACGTTCTTGGATTGGAAGAATCAACACTGTGAAAATGACTATACTACCCAAAGCAATCTACAGATTCAATGCAATCCCTATCAAACTACCACTGGCATTTTTCATAGAACTAGAACAAAACATTTCAAAATTTGTATGGAAACACAAAAGACCCCAAATAGCCAAAGCAATCTTGAGAAAGAAAAATGGAGCTGGAGGAATCAGGCTTCCTGACTTCAGACTATACTACAAAGCTACAGTAATCAAGACAGTACGGTACTGGCACAAAAACAGAAATACAGATCAATGGAACAGGTTAGAAAGCCCAGAGATAAACCCATGCACATATGGTCACCTTATCTTTGATAAAGGAGGCAAGAATATACAATGGAGAAAAGACAGCCTCTTCAATAAGTGGTGCTGGGAAAAGTGCACAGCTACATGTAAAAGAATGAAATTAGATCACTCACTAACACCATACAGAAAAATAAACTCAAAATGGATAAAGACCTAAATGTAAGGCCAGACACTATCAAACTCTTAGAGGAAAACATTGGCAGAACACTCTATGACATAAATCACAGCAAGATCCTTTTTGACTCACCTCCTAGAGAAATGGAAATAAAAACAAAAATAAACAAATGGGACCTAATGAAACTTAAAAGCTTTTGCACAGCAAAGGAAAACATAAACAAGACGAAAAGACAACTCTCAGAATGGGAGAAAATATTTGCAAACGAAGCAACTGACAAAGGATTAATCTCCAAAATTTACAAGCAGCTCATGCAGCTCAATATCAAAGAAACAAACAACGCAATCCAAAAATGGGCAGAAGACCTAAATAGACATTTCTCCAAAGAAGATATACAGATTGCCAACAAACACATGAAAGGATGTTCAACATCACTAATCATTAGAGAAATGCAAATCAAAACTACAATGAGGAATCACCTCACACCAGTCAGAACGGCCATCATCAAAAAATCTACAAACAATAAATGCTGGAGAGGGTGTGGAGAAAAGGGAACCCTCTTGCACTGTTGGTGGGAATGTAAATTGATACAGCCACTATGGAGAACAGTATGGAGGTTCCTTAAAAAACTAAAAATAGAACTACCATATGACCCAGCAATCCCACTACTGGGCATATACCCTGAGAAAACCATAATTCGAAAAGAGTCATGTACCAAAATGTTCACTGAAGCTCTATTTACAATAGCCAAGACATGGAAGCAACCTAAGTGTCTATCGGCAGATGAATGGATAAAGAAGACGTGGCACATATACACAATGGAATATTACTCAGCCATAAAATGAAATGAAATTGAGTTCTTTGTAGTGAGGTGGATGGATTTAGAGTCTGTCATCCAGAGTGAAGTAAGTCAGAAAGAGAAAATGAATACCATATGCTAACACATATATATGGAATCTAAAAAAATAGGGAAAAAAATCGTTCTGAAGAACCTAGGGGCAGGTCAGCAATAAAGACACAGAAATAGAGAATGGACTTGAGGACACGGGGTCGGGGAAGGGTAAGCTGGGACGAAGTGAGAGAGTGGCATGGACATATATACACTACCGAATGTAAAATAGATAGCTAGTGGGAAGCAGCCACATAGCACAGGGAGATCAGCTCGGTGCTTTGTGACCACCTAGAGGGGTGGGATAGGGAGGGTGGGAGGGAGACGCAAGAGGGAGGAGATATGGGGACATATGTATATGTATAGCTGATTCACACTGTTATAAAGCAGAAACTAACACACCATTGTAAAGCAATTATACTCCAATAAAGATGTTAAAAAAAAAATATGGAGTGACATGCCGTGGTGCCTACCAAATGAATGGCAGACAATGACGACAAAGCTAATTACATCTCTAGTTGTAAGGATCCAAATGTGATGTCGTAAATCCACAACCCCACACCAGCTCTGCTCCTGACAAGGAAAAAGCAGCATTTTGCGGCCAGTGAGACGGCAGCCCCAGTCTGTCCTTGATTTATCTCCAACTCTTCCAAAACCAGCTCTTTCAACCTCTAAACCCAGAGCTTTCTCTCATCTACCTCCATCTCCTCAAGTCCACTGTTTCCTAGCAAGACCACAAATCTAGAATAGATCCTCTAAGCCCTGAACACTGGAGAAGAGACAGCCGAGGAATGGATGTTCACAGGGAAAGATTTCAGTGGGGACAGGAAGGAGGGAGAAGCTGCTTCTTAGTATTAATGCAGGTCTTTTGTGCAACATGGTGACAAAATGTCAGCCATGTATTTTTCCATCAGATGAGCCCCTGAATGAATATTAATTTTTAAAAACCTTTTCTGGGTATTAGCTTTTTATAAAGCACAATGTTTACCCAGGGGACCATCCATAACAGTAGTTAAACACTGTAACTCATTGTGTTTCTAGGGTCTTGGGAAATAGAAATCCTTTAAGTACTTTTTCTCTGCTTCATGGGAGCTAGTTTTCAAAGTTTAAATTGTTTATATTTCACACTACTCACTTCCTAAATTTCATTTATAAATCAAAGTAGCTTTTGAGGAATTTGATGAGAGTGAAATGGATTAAGAAAGAATAAACATATATATATATATATATATATATATGTATATATGTATTTGGTCATTTGAATTAATTGGATTTTTTTCTTTATTTTTACTTCTAACCGCTTTTATGAAGATACTCTGAGCCAGGTCTGGTGTCTTCAGCTTTGGCCTGGAGATCAGGTATGTTGCCAGAAAAGAACATGTTGTGACTGTCCTCTTAGACTACCAACTTCCCAACTCCAATGATATCATGTCTTCTGTGTTCTTTGGCATTGGAGTTGATCTGGCTAATGTCTCAGAGATCCAGGATGAAGAACAGTTCTTTCTACAATAACATCTTCTCATTCATAATCACTCAGATCCAGGCTCTAGAACTCACCTTGGGTATTTTATAACACTGATCTAAAAGTTTCTACCCCATCCAATTAGAATCAAAGGCTCTTGGTGCCGGAAGGGTTCTCAGAGATCACTGTGTTACAGTTGGTTTTCAAACCAATTGGGAATGAATATATTTTCCCAAACTATTACAGACTGACATTTTTGTAAATGCAATAAAAATATCATAAAATGGGCTTCCCTGGTGGCGCAGTGGTTGAGAGTCCGCCTGCCGATGCAAGGGACACGGATTCGTGCCCCAGTCCGGGAAGATCCCGCATGCCGCGGAGCGGCTGGACCCGTGAGCCATGGCCGCTGAGCCTGCAACGGGAGAGGCCACAACAGCTAGAGGCCCGCTTACCAAAAAAAATAAAAAAAAAAAAAAATCATAGAATGTCACAGTGCTACAGAAGTTTCTAAAGATTCTCAATGGATGTACTTATTTATACTTTTCACAAATCAGTCGCAGTTTTTGGACCAGCACTGGTCCCTGGACTATACTTTGAGTAGCTATGATGCTGGTACAAACTTCTCATTCTTCATTCAGGTAAGGAAGCTGAAGTGTAAGGGGACAAGGCAATTAACCACAAACACATAATTTCTTAGCAGGGGAGTTAGATTAAGACTAGGATTCCTGATGCTAGCCACAACTACTGAATCTCCTCATATTCATTCACACTGAGATTAAGAAAGATGGACCCGTGCACAAAGACTCCTCAATACCTGCACCCTACATAGTTTGATTTTAAGTATATCTGTGTATCTGACAAGGTCAGGCTCCCTGTTACATATACACTATGAAGGCAGGCCTTCCAGACTCCCAGACTAAGCCGGTCCCTCGGTTTTACCCTCACATCGCAATATTTACTCATCCTTCGCTGCTTTTACCACAGTTAGCAATTACACCTTTACCTGATTATTTCACTACCATCTGTTTTCCCTGCTGGGCTATAAGGACTAAGGGGACAAAGACCATGTCTGTTTTGTCTACCACCATAGCCTGGTGCCTAGCATGGTGCCTGGCTCCGAGCAAATAATGAAAGAATTAATTTTGTTGAAAGAATTAAATAATGAGTGGAGAAGTAATGCTAGGGTAGCACTCTGGGGCCACCTGCAGGCACTACGGGAGCTAGCAGGATGCCCAGTGCTGCCACCATGAGGACACCAGGACTGCCGCAGAGCTGAGCCTGGCTAAGTTTTCTCCAGGGCAGCTTAGCTCCTCTGCCTAGCAACTTCTTCAGGCTTATTTCAAGGGGCCTTTTATCAATACGGCAGGCAGGTCTGTTCTCGCCTTCTCCCTTCCTCCTGATCTCCCTTCTTGCCTCCTAATTTCCTTTCTTCCTTTCTTCCTTCTTTCTTCCCTGTAATTATTTCTGTATATAACCCTGTGTGAGGCAATGTATATAGAGATAAACTGTCCAGCAGGATCTCTGCCTAGAAAAAGTTTACAATATAGATGGGGAAAGAGAGAAGTGCAAATGATCGGTTGATAAAAATCAGCAAAGATAAACATTAAGACAACATGAGCTCCAGGAGTTTCAACTCCTCTGCCTGGATTTTAAGCCCTTCACAGTCAGATCCCATCCTACCTGGCCAAGGTGTACCCAGTGTACATCAGAAGCCCCGACTTCCTCAGCACCTCCAAAACATCACACTTATTTCTGTCTCGGACCCTCTAGCTCCTGCTGCGGCCCTGGCTGAAACGTTCTCCTTCTTTTGGCTTTGCTAGCCCTCACCTTGCCGCCGTAGCTCAAGTGCCACCACCTGTGAGACCCACCCCACCCTCCAGTTTCCCGTGGCACAATTACGTGGATCACACAGGTGAACACTCAGGCATCTGACACCTCACGATCAGGTCTCCCAGCTGATCTCTGAAGGAAGCAACTGTGGCTGGTATATAGTCACCGGCCCCAGAGTACTTCCAGTCTGAAATTGTGCATGCTTCAATGGAAATACCCAGCAAGGCCAAAACAATCTAGTTTTAGGTGATTTTACTGGATCTACCATCACCTAGAATATGTAAAGGCAAACTCAGGGCAAAATGCAAATAGGTGTCATTGGAAGACATCACAACTTATCTCAGAAGTGGCTGTACTTGTGTACTTGAGGTAATGTGTGAAAGAGTTTTCCAAGACTCGGTTTGTCATTTATAAAGTGGGGATAGTAAGGACAGCTGGGAATAATGGGAACGCTATATTATTAAGGGTAACAGCGGCATGATATATGCAGTGCTGCGTCACTGTCTACACCATGATTCCCGGTGAGTCTCTTGACCTCTCTGGGCCTCAGTTTCCTTGTCCGTAAGCTGAGTCTATTTTCTCAAGACTCCCTTCCCACTTTAATTGTCCAGGGGTCTCTTAGAAGCCAGTAATGTCTCTCCTGGGTTCCCAAGGTCCATGGCTGCTCCAGACGCGGCTGCTGATTTCCTCTGAGCAGCCAGAAGGTTCTTATTCATTATGCAGCCCCATCAATCATCTGGAGTCCATAGGATGTTTAATACGGAATCACTTAATTTAACAGTCATTTTGACATAAGAAACTGTTTTCTTAAAGCAAGAACTGGCTGTAAAACCTCAAGTGATATTTTATGGCTGCTGTATAATAAAATCATTCAGCAATTAGTGATTAACGACATACAACAGTAAGTTTCTCCATGGTCACCTCCCTGCTGCTGCGGCTTCTCTCTGGTCTCAGCAGTCACACCTGGAGTGACAAGCCTCTTTCTATAACCAGGGTAGATTTCTGAGCCTAAAAGACCTTTACCTCCATCAAAAAGTATCTGATGGAGCCTGGCACCATAGTGGGGCTGAATGAAAGCATCTAAATAGAGGCATTCCATGGCCTGGGGGAAAGTCAGCAGTGGAGCTCCCTCAGGCAAACCACCAAGGATGAGGTTCAGAACAAAAGAGTAAAGTGTTGACTCCCTAGGTTTTGCTCTTTTTGCGGCAGGGTTTTTGTGAGAAAGGCTTGTAGAACTTGTGAGCCGACTCTCTCCTGCAGCCTCCTACCCACCGCACTGCCCTCCTTCACTGTACTTTTAGCCCTGACCCTCCCACTGCCAAAACACCCAACACCCTCTTGCTGAGCAGGACCCCTGCTGTGGCACCCTTCTCCGGCCTCTCCTCCCACAAACACCAAAAATTATACTTGACAGTGTGGGCTTTCAACACAGAAATATCAGCCCCACTCTTTCCTCATTCGTAACACTCGCCCAAACATTATGGGACAGACTTGGTGCTAATCCCATTTTACAAATGAAGAAACCGAGGCCCTGGGTGCCCAAGAGCACACGGCTAATACGCAGCACAACCGTGATTCCAACCTAGGCAGTCTGCAGCCAACCCCCTCGACCTTGGGCCAGGGCGTTGTTCTGCTTGCACGCTTGTTAGAAGATAATTGCAATAACAGGTGCCAGGGACAAAGCACATTACTTGGCCCAGCCTGAGCCCTCAATAGATGGTAATTGATGATTATCATCGTTACTTATTTTACAACGTTGTTTATGACTGCCTTGTTATTTACTGTGATTATTATCAAAATTCATTTCCCTCTTAGGAACAAGAACAGGATTGGGAGCAAACCTCTCTGGCCCCACTGTAGTGGATACAGTGGTGGGCTATCCAGACCCCACTCTCTTCCAGGCACTCACTCCCAGTGTTGGAAGTGTGAATAGCTGATGACTCCCAGCTGAGTCCCTCTCCGGAATTTCCCACAGCTGGTGATAGCACCTCACCAAGTTCACACCCTTCCCCAGTGGTAGCCCACAACTTAAGGACAGTCAGCGTGGAGGTAGGAAGGCTCAGTCCCTTGGCTCAAGGCTGTACATCTCTGAAGGGCCATCCCAGCTACACAGCTCTCATGGGATCAGTCACTGGAAATGCCTCACAGTCGACTCCTTCCCTGGCCAACACTGCCCGCCTCACCCCTCACAGGGGTGTTATTCCTGAGCTCCAGTAAACCCGCTGCACACAATTTCCTGTCTCAAAGTCTACTCAGCAAGGGGGCACTGCCTACAACACCCACCTATCCCCCGAAAAAACAAGCAAATAAATACAAAAATGCACAGGGAATATTGCTTTAGTGTCTGTTTACACTGGGGGAAATTACATCTAAGTCCAGAGTATGGTTTTCCATTAAGTGTGTTAATATCATGCTGCATTTAAACACTCACTAAAAAATTTATTAGTAAAGTCTTTGAATCTGTGGTCACTATAACTTGTTGATTTAGTTCCAAGTAGAACTTGAGTTTTTAGATATTATAAAGACAGGAAACAACATTCTAGAATGGAAGAAGGATTTAGGTTTATTTTCTATTCTTCAAGATGTTCTTTTTCTTTTTCAACTGTGAAGCACATTTTCTAGAAGTTCCTGAAGCTCCATCTACTCTTTCCAATATTTGCTGTCCCCAGTAATAGCCTTTTAATGGGCCACCTGGACCCCAGTTCTTCCTTCTATGATTTGCCCTTCATCTCACTGCAAGAATGACCTTCCTAATGGCTGGTCCCAAGTATGCCTATCACTGAGCATAGCCTTTCAAGTGTATTAACTGCAAAATCTTCAACCTGGCATTTAAAGCCTCTAAGTTATCGTTTTAATCTTCTTTTCCAGCCTTACCGGCATCTCTTCTCTCATGAGCGTAGAACTTGAACTTCCCGATAGATTGAACTGTTAACATTTTCTAAACACACCGCATGTTCTCCTACTTTGAGGCTCTTCTCCTGCTCCTTCCTCTGCCTGATATGCCACCATTATGTCACACCAGAAGGCCCATGAGCACAAACAGAGGTCTGCCTATGGAAACTGAACCCATCTGTCAAGGCTCCTCTCAAATGTCACCTCCTCCATGAAGGCTTTACTGATGTCACCTCCCCTGGCCCCGCCGTCTCAGGTGGTGCCTCTCTTGTGGCAATTCACCACTGTCCTTTGTATCAGACACTAGTCCATGTGTCACAATTTTCTTTGCCCTACTGTATCACTAGCTTTTGCTGCATAATAACCCATGCTAAAATGCAATGGCTTACAACAACAGTTATTTATGCTCATACGTCCAGGGCCAGCTAGGGAATTAGCTTGTCTAGACTGGGCTCCATGGAAGACTCTGCTCCAAGCTAGGAATTGGGGCAGAGCTGGGCTGTGCAGAGGTACAGGTGTATGTGTGCCTCATGTTCCTCATTATGGAGCCTGGAATGAGGGGGTCACAGCTACCATGGGATGGCAGAGGGAAAAGACGCACACCCCAACCAGGCTGGCACTTTAAAAGTTTCTGCTATGTCACATCTGCTAAACTTTGTCAACACAAGTCAAATGGATGAGCCCACAGCCAGGCTGAGAAAATACCTGCCACACACAGTCCAAAGGCACCGCAAAGTTCCACGGCAATGGGTTTGGAAGTACAATTTTATTACTTAAGAGATAATTAAGCATTGGAACAATAACCCACACTTACTGTCCTTTATGTCCCTTTGTATGAATACACTATTCACAGAGTAGGGACTCCAAACAGTCTCTTGAATAGAAATCCTTAGTAAGTACATCTAAAGGGACAGAGATAAAATCCATAACCTCATTTATGCCATAGGGTTAATAAAAACTAGAGGTATTATTTTAATAATGACTAACATCTATACAGCACTTTACAGTTACAAAGCATTTTAATAATGCCTTCCAGCTTTCAAAGCACACTTAAATGTATCATCTCATTTAGCATGGAGTGTATGCATTTTTAAAAGATGCCTGGAGGTGGCAATGTCTTCACTGGTTGGAACTACTCTTTCACGGTGGATGTCAAGTACTGTGGAGAAAGGAGAGGGGTTTTGGTAAGGGGCCCCCGTCGGTACGACTCAAAGCACAACACCTAGTTTTCACTTGCCCCCCTGGTTTTCAAAACCACTTCCTAGCCACCTCCTCTGGTTTCTAAAACCTACTGGGCAAAGAAATTACTGAGAGCGAGCGAGCGCTGAAATAGATTCCTGAGGCCAGGGTCTGCGGATTCAGACCAAGAGTTTCAGGCTGGGGCCCAAGAATCTGCATTTTTAACGAGCACCTTGGGTCAATCCACCGCAGGTTTTCCCTTGTCCATCATCTGAGACACAAAATTCTCTCTATCAGGGGAGTGGACAGGATTTTCTCTCCTGCCACCACTTAATGTTGGAGATCAACACTCAGGCTACAAGTGGATCATTGACTCCTGGGATGAAAGCATTGGACCAAACCTTCAAGACCTTCTAGTCAGCTCTTTAAATTCTACAGACGAAGATGCAGAAAGCCACGGGAATCCTATGAGTGTCCCAAGGCCTGACTGCTATTCCAGTGGCAGAAACACAATTAGCACCTGAAAGCCCTGACTCCTTCTCAGGCTCTTTTCACTACACCTCACAGGTCAGGGATTTTCTCTTCCTAACGTGCTGAGTTTCTCTTTGCTCTGGAAAATCCTAACAAATCTCACATTAAAATAATAAAAAAGAAAAACAAAGAAAAGAACGAAAGGAGACATAGCATCACTCCCCCTATCATGTCACTCATGTTTCAAATCTCTTCTTCCACGGAAGTAGAAAATAGTCCTAAAACCCAGCTCTATTTGTCCTATTTCACTGTCACTTCTTTAAGCGACACTTGTTAAATGGGGGGGCGGGGCTTAGAAATGTATGACGCAGGTTCCTGGACCTCTCATTCCCAGCATCACTCGGACAAGTGCATGGCCATCCCATTTTAAACCCTCCAGTGCTTCTGGCCCAGCTCCTTGGCAATTACTGCACACTTTGGTGCCTTCTATAGATCAGACGGGTTCCAGGGTCCAACCTCTGCAATGCTTCAATCTCCTCGTATCCTTCTGAAATGCTCAGTGGGCAGAGCAGGGACCCCCCCACCCCCACCCCAGGGCTCTCTCTCTGCCTCTACTGTGCATGGTTCTGCCTGAATTACTTGACAGATTCTCTTCAACACCATTAAGGGAAAAGGTTGGAGAATGTCTGCATATGACACAGCTGGCCAGTGGGGAGATGGAAAAGGGGCGGGGCATGGCCCTAATCCATCATTCAGGCTGTCTTTCCAAAGAGCAGATTTGAGTAAGAGGCCTAAAGCGGGGGATGAGTCCTGACTTGGGAGAATTTGAGGATTCTCGAAAGACAGTTTTTTCCGTCATTGTATTTGTAAGCAAAGGAGATCAAGGTAGTAATACACACGTCAACTGCTAGATTCAGATACAAACAAACATGTACATGGAAGGAAAACTGCTGCCTTTGAAAAGCAATTTGCTGACAGATGAAAAAGCCTAACTGCCTAACGGTATTTTCTGTTTTAAACATCCCTGTGAGAACAAAACAAGCTAGGGTGTAGTCCCAACACCTGGGCTCAGGGCCGTTTGCCACCAAGTAAATGAAAGCGTTAATTTCCTCCAATCCAATCACCATAGTCGTTCACCCTCTCTCACACCTGGCTCTATAAATTATCACTTAACTTGTCAAAATCTTTTCCACGTGAGTGTGGACATTTCTCTTCTCACCAAAACATGGTGAGCCCCTTGACAGAGTCGAGGGTCATCAGGTAGTGTCCTCATTAGCACAATAGTTCAGGTTCTTCGGCAAGATTTCAGCCGTTCAGTAAGCATCTACACTGTGGAACTGGACATTTCAGGGCGGTGCAAGCACTAAGGAAGGATAACTTGAAGACTCGTATACCAGTATGCAGCTCGTGCAAAATGAAAAGACCAGTCTAGATCAATGAGTTTATAAACATTTTTGTTTGTTTCTTTAACGAATGGTCTTCTATCTTCAAAAGAAATCTTAGGCGTAAGCCTGATATATAAAACATTAAGAAGCTGAGTAGTTCTGGCTGAAGCAAAAATGATGGGGCCAAGGACCTGATCACTTAGCACCCCTAAGGCTTCTCTGTGTACCAGGTGGTCCCTGGGGCAATTTATCAGAAGCCCCACAGAACTTCCGAGAGCACTAGTGGAGAAATCACTAGACCAGATCATCTTTCAGGGTCCTTTCCACTCTAACTTCTCCATAATTCTCTACTATAAAAGAGAGTTTATCAATTCAGTGGACTATTCTGCCACTTGAAAATGATCATTATAAATACTAGGCCCATGTACAGAAAATTGCTTAGGTTGGTTAAAAGTGAAAAAACAAAAGACATAAATGCAGGGACATATTACAACTATAATTTGGTGAAAAATTACTTTTATGTGTACAAAAATTAGAAGAGGACAAGAAAGTATAAAGTGTGTGTTAAAATGATTAAATCATTAGTTCAATAAAAATATGTAATGTATCAATTAAAGTATAAACAGGAATGTATTATTTAAAAATATATACTAGGCATATATTTTTTAAAGTCCACAATTCCATAATTATTCATTGGAGAATGAAACTTGAGATCAAGATACTTTAGAAGATTTGCATCTGTCTTGAGGACAATCAGTAGCTTATCTATTGACAGTTGCACACAATGCACTTAAGCATCTCAAGGAAAGTGCCTAGTGTTAATAAATCTTCATAAAACATGAATATCATGTCATTCCCCTGCACAAATATGAATGCCCTCCATTACCCAGAGAGACGTGTCTAAACCACTCACCTGGTATTTGAAGCCCTTCACAGTCTGAATCTAGTCTGTATCTCTAGCTTCATTTCTCATTGCCCCCCAGTGCAAATCCTATTTTCCTAACACAGCGATTCTCGATGAGGGGAGGGGGGTGCCTCTCAGAGAACATTTGACAGTATCTGAATATTAGACACATTTCTGTTCTTCACAACTAGAGGAGTACTGTGAGCATTTATGGAATAGAGGCCAGGAATCCAGCTAAACCTCTTACAATGCAGAGGATAATTATCCAGACCAAAATGTCAAAAATGCTGAGGCTGAAAACCCTATCCTAGTAGATCTACTGACTGCTCTCCAAACATGCTATGACTTCGGCTTTGCTCTAATCAGCTTCCCTTCCCAGGAAAACCTGTCTCCCTTTCTTACTTGCCAAGTCAACCCACTCTTCAAGGTTCTTCAATCCCATCTCCGAGAAGCCTTCACTTGGCATCCCAGGCTAACCTGGGCCCTTCAGCTTCTGAGCAATCATGACATTTCTTCTACTATTCTTTTGGGGCTTGCCGTTTCTGGCCACACTCCCTTGGCAACCTGCGTGGATTCGTCTCAACATTTGCATCACGTCTGTAAAAGCACACGGGATCTGATTCAACACAGTCTTTAGTTTATGGTTTTATGAATTTTATTAACATCAAGCTAGAAATATTTTTCTCTAAAAATACCTTTAACATGTATAATAATAAGACATATGCTGATACCTGGAAAAACAGATCAGAAATACAAACACTGACTATTAGGTAATAAATGTGATTTGAATGTAGAGGGAAAACAAGGATATGCAGACCTTGCTCACTTTCAAAGAGATGCTAAGTGTTATCTGCCTCCAAATTAGCGAGGATGGTCATTTCTTCCAATTATCCCCTCATATTATAAGCTGCTTTACTATTAATTTTATATCTAATATTTATTAAGCACTTACTACTTGCCAGGCTAGAGGACTGACATTCAGCCAGGAGGCAATGGCAGGGTATACTGATGCCCCATCAGTCAGAAAGGACACCAGCTGATTAAGTACAATTGCCCAATGTCATAAAGCTATTAAGGGCAAAGCTCTTCTCCTATTTAAATCCTCAACCCCCCACCCCCCCGACAGGAATGAATCTCTAGCCATATCACACTCTCCTGGTCATTTAAAATTTCTTAAAACATGTATTTTCTTTATAACGTAAAGAATCTTAGGGCACCAGGATTTCCATGGTTGTCCAGTGGGTAAGACTCTGCACTCCCAATGCAAGGGGGCCAGGCTTCGATCCCTGGTCTGGGCATGCCGCAAATAAGAGTTTGCATGCCGCAACTAAGAGTCCACACGCTGCAACTAAAGATCCCGTATGCCGCAACTAAGACCCAGCGCAGCCTAAATAAATAAATTTATTTTTAAAAATCAACATTTAAAAGAAAAACAAAAGAATCTTAGGGCACCAACTATATGTGCATGTAGGCAAATTACAAATACACCTCATGGCTATCCAATTCGGTCATGCCAATCTGAAGAAAGATGTTATGTACGAAATATCTTTACTTACAATAGCACCAAAAGTAACAATTCCTAGAAATAATATTAACTAGAAATGTGTAAGACTGGTATAAAGAAAACGATACAACTTTTACTGAGGAACAAAGAAATAGTGAAAAAGGAGAGACAAACCATATGGCCAAAAATGAAAACTGGATATTGAAACTATTCAGTTCTTGTCAAATGAATTTACAGCTTTGCTGCAATTCTAATCAAGAATCTAAATAGTTGCTTTATAGGGAGGGGGAACGAGGGAAATTTTGAAAAATGACGAAGTTATTTCAAATTTATCTGGATGGGGTTTCCCTGGTGGCGCAGTGGTGGAAGTTCCCCCTGCCGATGCAGGGGACATGGGTTCGTGCCCCGGTCCGGGAAGATCCCACATGTCGCAGAGCGGCTGCGCCCGTGAGCCATGGCCGCTGAGCCTGCGCGTCCGGAGCCTGTGCTCCGCAACGGGAGAGGCCACAACAGTGAGAGGCCCGCGTACCGCAAAAAAAAAAAATTTATCTGGATGGACAAATGAGTAAGATAAGTCAAGAATATTTGGAAAAAGAAGAAAAGGTTCTATTTTTGTTTTTTTTGTTTTGTTATGTTTTGCAGGAGAGGAGACTTGCCCAGCCAGGCACTATGTTGTGTTATAAACAATAATTAAACACAGTCTGGTCTGGCTCAGGGCACAAAGGACTGACCAATCCAGCAGAATAAAGGCTGCTGACAAACGCTACCAACATCAACGGTCCCTAACTTCCGACCAGAGTTTCTCCTGCAGGAAACCATCAGAGGAAACAGTCAGAAATATGGGCACAGAATTAGGTGGGAAGATGTTCATTGGATTTTAATTACTTAAAAAAATAAAAATCCTATAAAACCTAAAAATATCAATCAGTGTGGATAAGATTATTAAATTATAAAAATGATTAAATTATACTCACAAGAGGAAATAGACAACTATCAATATGAGATTTCTGAAGCATAATATAGGAGAATGCACAGTCTTTAATATATATAATCTAATATATAATATATACATATTATATATACTATTTAGTAAAGAAGCATTACAAATCAGAAAACTTCAGCTAATATTTACATGACCACAGGTTGAGGGCACGATTTAAACATAAAGTAATAGAAGACATTATAACAGGAAAAATAAAAAGATTTGATCATTTTTTTTAAGTAAAAAGTATGTTTGATATCATAAGGCAATTAAAATCCAAAGAACAAACTGGAGACAATATTGAAACAAAATGAGACCATATAAAAATGCCCATAATAAAGAAGAAGCAAAAACAGATGGTCACATAAAAGAAATACAATGGCTAATAAATATATGTCTAAGCTCACCAGTCTGATAAGAAATGCAAATTAAAACAAGGAAAATCCATTTTTGCATATTAAACTAGATTACTTTTTTAAATTAAATTTTTATGAGGTGCGGTGAAATGGTATTTCACTAGTTGGAGTGCAAATTGGTATAAACTTTCCAGAGAACAATTTGGCATGCTAATATTTATATATATATATATTGTTTTGGTAGTCTATCCTTAATTATAATAATCAGACCTTGAAAAGATAATTACTTAAAGGTTTTCAAAACAACCTTCCACTGCCTTCCTTAATAGTAAAAGTACAGAAGCAAGATCAATATAAAATAATAGTAGAGTGATTAAATTATTATATAGCCACCCATTAAGATACAATGTAAGTAATGCAAGTTTTAAATTATGTTTAGAGAGTGTAGAGAATAGTACAGGAAGATATTCAAGTATGTTTTAAAAAGATACAAAATTTTATAAACAGCATGACCTCAATTGTAATAAAAACTTAAATATATTGAAAATTATACTATATTAAAATAGGGGAAAAAGTCTATGAAGAAGTACTTGATTTTTTAAGTGGTGTTTTCTGGGCAGTGAAATTAGAAGGAATTATTTTCTTTTTATTTTCCTGCCTTTCCTTGAACGTATACAATAAGCTTGTATTGACTCTACAACCAGAAAAAAAGTAGTTAAATTGTGTTTGTGTCTTTTAAAAATTATTTTTGTAGTTTTAGCATTGCCTCTCCATCTTTTCCTACAAGCCTCAGACACTTCTGCTCCAGGACTCTTCTTGGTGAGAAGTTCTCTGGCAAGTTTGCATTTCTTCTTAAGGTCTTCCCTGCTTTACACCCTGCTATGGACTGAATTGTGCCTGTCCGCCCCCTGTCCGCACCCCTCACCCCCCACCATTCATATGTTGAAGCTTTAACCCCCAAGGCAATGGTATCTGGAGATGAGACCTTTGGGGAGTAATTAGGTTTAGATAAAGTCATCACGGTGGAGTCCCCATGATCACATTAGCATCCTTATAAGAGGAAACACCAGAGAGCTAGCTTTTCCTCTCCACCATGTGAGGACACAGCAAAAAGGTGGCCATCTACAAGCCAAGAAGAGAGTCCTCTCCAGAAACCAACCATGCTGGCAGCCTGAACTCGTACTTCCAGCCTCCGGAAGTGGGAAAAAATACACTTCTACTGTTGATGCCACCCAGTCTGTGGCAGTTTGTAATGGCAGCCTAAGCAGATTAATATACACCCCTAACCCAACCTGGAGCAGAGCACCCTTAGATTTCCTCAACAAGAAAAAGGGTGATTCCGCATGCCTGCAACCCTGTATCCAATCGATGTGTTAAACAGCCTCTGAGCCTTCAGCTGGATGTTTTCTCCTTGGGCTGCTCAGCTCAATATCCTTCTCTTTCTTCTCTCTCTAGGCCTCTCCCTGACCCTCCAATTCTCAGACTCCCTAGTCAAGGCTACTAAGCCCAGCTCACTACTATCAATGTATTCAATGTCCCCACTTCTTTACGTAGGGAACAAGCCATTGCCATTTAGGCAATCTGAGTTTCAGGCAGACTAGAGCAGTCAAAGTGCTTTACTCCACGTGGGCCTCTCCTGACCCCTCCTCAAAGGACAATAACCTCTGAAATCTCACCCACTGAGAACAATCAAATTTGCTCCCCTCTGGAAGTTTATTAGTGAGATTTGTCTGTCTCTGAGCTGAAGGACTACTTCTCATGTCCTTCACAGAATCATCAGGGTGGAATAAACATTTGGAACCCATGTGTCTCTAACTCCAGAGAAACCAGCCAAAAAGCTGGGGAAAGAAGAAATGGTGTTTCCATTTGTATCTTGGAATTTTTCTTACACTGAATTAGGTGAGTGGATGTGGCTATCTCTGAATTCTTTTTGACACACAGAAATCTTTTCAGATTTCCCAAGGCAGGGTCAAATATGATGCCTTCCCTTCACAGTAAAGAATTCACTTAAGTCTACAGCTACTTATGTCCCCTTATTTCCCCTCCTTTGTAGAACTCATCTATGCTAAGCATGATCACCACGTGAGTCCAACAGTCTTGACTTCAACCAAAGAGGTGAGTGTTCTGTTTTCCTCAGCGCACTGGATTGACGACCACGTGTAGCTTTTGAACACTGCATTTGCTTTCGGCATTAAGGCAGCTATTCCAAGGCCATGATGCAACCAGACATGCAGCATATGGGTGGCCCCCTCAGCAAAGAAGAAACTGATTTCCGCTTGCAAGCTGAGCTTTCACATCTCCCCTCCTGACCCTGCATGTATTATTTTGAATGTAATGTATTTTTAAATTGCTACACCATTTAAAAAATGTAAGGGAAAGTTGAGTCAAATATTATTTGTGGCTTACCCTGGTTCGCAAAGGGCCTCTAAACCTGATTCCTTCCACGAGGTCGATGCCTAAATCCCATTATTTGAGATTGCAAATGACTGTGTTTGCAAAATCGTAGATGCAGCTTCAAAAATTCACCCAATAATGTTAACTTTGTTTGAAAAGACCTTGACTTTCCAGGAAGCAATCTCAAATCATTCTGCCTGTTCCTTAACTCTGTCTCTGTCATGGATAATGTATTAATAGCCAAAGGGTGACTCGCCATGTAGTTCTTCTGGAACCACAGTTTAGGAGCCCATCCTTGAAGCAAAACAGAACCCATTACAGAACAGGTGAGACCTATAGAGTTTAAACTGAAGTAAAGGTGTAAGAGGGTTCACCCAGCCACATTATCTCAAGGTAATCATGCACCATTTTCACTTCCTGCTTCTCTGCCCTATTGGTCCACCCTCACAGCTGCTACTAGGCTGAGCTGGGTAAGTCTAGGACTCAGATATTTGGGATTTTTGTAAGGGAAATGAGCACTTCTCTGAACAGGAATGTGCACACTTGGCTCATGTGCGCGCACACACACACACACACACACAAACACACAGGCAATAAACATTATTCTCACAAAGCAAAATCCTGCCCATCAAAATGTAAAACAGAATAGAATAGAATGAAACAAGTTCAGAAAACCTCACTAAAAAACTTAGCAGTTGGGCTTCCCTGGTGGCGCAGTGGTTGAGAGTCCGCCTGCCCATGCAGGGGACACGGGTTCGTGCCCCGGTCCGGGAGGATCCCACATGCCGCGGAGCGGCTGGGCCCGTGAGCCATGGCTGCTGAGCCTGCGCGTCCGGAGCCTGTGCTCCACAGTGGGGGAGGCCACAACAGTGAGAGGCCCGCATACAGCAAAAAAATAAATAAATAAATAAAAATAAAAAACTTAGCAGCTAAAAACAGCAAATATTTATCATCTCACTGTTCCTATGTGTCAGGAATCTGGGCATGACTCAACTGGGTGCCTGTGTCTCAGGGTCTCTCACAAGCCTTCAATAGACGTGCTGGCCAGGGCTGCAGACTCACCTGAAGGCTTGACTAGAGAAGGACCTGCCTCCAAGCTCACTCACATGATTGTTGACAGGATTCGGCTGTTCCTCATTGGAACCAAGCTGTTGGCCGGAGGCCCTTAGTTCCCCACTGACTACTGACTCTAACCTCCCTCAGTTTCTTGTCACACGGGCCTCTCCACTGGGCAGCTCACAAAGCAATTACAAGACTGCACCTAAGACAAAAACCATTGTCCCTTGGTAGCCAAACCTCCGAAGTGACATCTTATCACCTGTGCCACATTCTAGTCACTAGAAGCTAGTCGCTAAATGCAGCCCAAACTCAAAGGGAGGGGACTATACAGTGGCATGGTCTCCAGAAGACAGAGGTCATTGGGGGCCATTTCGGAAGCTGCCTGCCACAAGAATGAAGTAAGTATTAACTATAAATACTCATACTTGCACAGGTGTGAATATACAATAGCACAAAATTGATATCTTTAATGACAGGTGTCAAAGATACTCAAATGAACATATTCTGAGGTTATTATTCTCCTTTCAGTGGTAATTAGAACAAAGTCATTAAACACTAACAATCACCAATTCCCCCTCCTACATGTTCTAAGGGATATACAGCAAACAAAGATTGATTTCCTGGGGGGTAGGGCGAGAGTGATAGATGGTGAGGTAGAGGGGAGAGGGTAGGTCATTCTATATAAGAAAAGCTTACGATACTTGGGGAGGAAGGTGTGTGGGGATAGAGGGGTGCTCTGGAAGGGGATGTTCTGTGGACAATAAATCTCTGTGACTGAGGATAGTTTTAGAACCCATGGAAAGAGAAGGAAAAGTTGACAAGGTAACTACCATGACGATCAAGATCTTGGAGAGACAGATATGGGCAAAGGATAGTTTTAGAAAGACTCACTGTGTGGTGTGTGATATAATGCTTCTTTGCAACCCCCTTCAAGAAAATGTTTAGTAAAAACCTACATTGCTCTAAAATGCTTTCAGTGTTGAATTTGGGTCATACCACTTGAACGAGACACTCTGTTGAGACTGGGGAAAACATAAATTTTTATTTGGGCTACCCAGGACACTGGTCCGAGAAAACAATCCTAGATATTAAGGAAATATACATAAAATATTAACCAAACTGTTATTTATGATAGTGAAAAATATGAACATTTCCAATGTCCAATAAAAATAGAGTAATACAGTATGTCTCTTTACATAACGAAGAGTTGCATAGACAATTAAAATGATGGCTATAAAGATTTTATAATAACATAAAAATTGTTACAATAGCATATTAAGAGGGGAGAAGGGAGATTATACAAATTCACATGCAATATGTTTAGGCTACACATTAAAGAGCATAGGCACACAGAAAGAGACTGGGAAAAACAAGAACGATGAAAGATTGGAAAGGAAATATTGCAAATGAAAGGGTTTTTTAGTCCATATCCTTCCTTTCTCCTTTAAAAGATATTTTCCTAGGATCTCCTATGTATACACACCAGGGAGGACACGTTTTGCTTTTCCATTCTCCCTACCCTCCCTCATGACCTTTCTAAAAGAAGAGGAAAGAAGCTGCTGGCAGAGCCATCGCTAGAAATCTACAGTGAGTAAGCCGACCTTAATCAAAGGACAATAGAGCCCATCCCGACTGTCCCTACACACCAGCCACTCCAGCCTGCAGCCAGGCATCACAACAGCTCAGAAGAGCTGTCCACAAGGGACTCTCTCCATGAGCCCCCTAAAGTGGGCTATCTACAACTTGTTCTACATCTGTTGATTCTTATAAGGTTTTTAAAATCTAAAAACCAGTCTATTCTGCAACCCAAATACTCCAGAAAAGAGGTAAGAGTTTAAGTTCCTGGCACCTTAGTGTGTATTACTTTACCAGAACACTCTCCTGCAGTGACAGCAAGGAAGAAGAAATGGACCCTGATCTTTCAGGAGAGAGAACAATTAAGGGGAAGTTAGTAAGGAAGAGACATAGGACACATTCTATCTCTCCTTCAAGATAAGGTACGACCAAATGATCAGGGATCAGAGGCACTTAGAGGCCAGTCCAGTTACACAGAGAACTCAGCAAGGCCTAGGATGCCCGTTCCCTCAATGAAGAAGAGGCCAGAAGAGGGTGAACACCTAGGGAGGGTGAGGGGCTGCAGAGGCAAAGCTGTGAACCGTCACAAGTATTCATATTGGATGTGCAGCGAGAACAATCTTCCCACAGCAGAATGGGCCTGCCTGTTAAGTATCTTCCAATGGAAGGGTGGAAATACTATTCATTTGTAGCTCAGTAGGATATTAAAACAAAAACCAAAAACAAAAATCCCCACTTTTTCCCTACAATAGCTCTGCCCAAGCAGAGACTAGAGAAAGATTACGTCAGGCTACTTAGCCACTCTTGTACTCTCCGTGCAAACTAAAATTGCTAAAACAGTTGGGGTGATGAATGCGAGCGTAATCTGCCTGTTAACCAGGTATCAAATGAGTGAAAAGGTCGCATATAAAGGAGTGTTCACGTCAGTCTGATTCTCAGGGCATGAGTTTGATGGCCCAGTCACTCCATGGTGTAAGATTCCTAGGTGACCTCTCTTGATGGCATTAGAACATCTGGAATTCATAAAGAAAACTGTACCTCTAGATGAAGCTTTCACGATTGATGCTAATGAATATTATGCCCCATGCCCTGTCTAACCCACAGGCACTGTGGGGCACTAAGGAGGAAATGGATCATGACAGCCCCTTATGATTCCCAATGCATTTTCACAGCCATTACATTGATCATCACTGGAGATGGTCGATTCTTCTCCAGCACACTTGGCAGAAATCTTTTCTGAATCACAGTGTTCTTCCCCCCAAGTCCCTTCTAGGTTGCTACTTTCCGCCAACTGAGGGCGACAGGGGAGAAGAAACCTAGCATTCGTGAAGGCTCTATCCCTAGACATTTGAAAATCTCCAAATTATAGGTAACAATATTTGGACAATATTTTGTCTGGTTAGCATGTTCACTCTATTTGTCTACATATCGCAAGATAAGAGTCTTTTATTTCAATGTCTTGTTTTTGGCATGACTGCCCTGTCCCCAGTGCGTCCCCACCGTCCCTAATACCACTTCACCCTGCAGCAACCCTCCCAAAGAAGCAGCTGTAGGGCTTTGGGTAGTTGATCTGTTTTGTTTTTACCATGTCAGAAGAATTATGACTCCAGAAAGAGTGAGGACAATAAAGTTAGGTTGAGATGTGGATTCTTGGCAGTAAATTAGACCCATTCGATTGTTATCAGATGTCCGCAGGTAAACAGTCTCACTGGGAATGGGATTCAAATTTGCGTCCCAGAAAAATGACAAATCACTTATGCGTCACAGTCTTCAGAACTACTGGTAAACATAGTATTTAAAACATAACTTACAAATTAAAAATCTGAAATGGTGAAACGAAATTGCCAAGAGTCCAGTTCCGAAAGGATTATATCTGGTCCTTTCAAGAAGCATATGAAACTGACAAGAAGAATATTGTTCCCATTGCACAGATGCGGAAACCAGAGCTTGGAGAGGCGCTCTCTCAACCAAAGCTGTGCTCTACACCCTGAGAAATGCACACTTTGTCTTTCCTCAAGGAGGTGCCCTGTCGATATTTCCACTCCCAACCCATACGAGCCATGTCTCTCCAACATAAGCGCTTTCAACAGCCATGAATTCTGTCATTGGGGAAAATTAAAAAAAGGTCTGTGTAAAATGAGCTCTTCCTCTGCAACTCCTATGGCACCTAAAAGAATGATCACAGCAATTATACATCAGAAACGGAGAAGTGATACTACAAAAATGGAACTTTCAGCTACCACTTGGCTAGCCAGCACGGGCACTAACTTTTATATTTCCCCATGGGGGCATATACGAAAGAAGCACAGCGTGGAGAAGAGGTGAAATACAATTGCCAGGACCTGGGGATTTATTCTTTCTGCTACACAAAGGAAGGGGGAAGGCAGACAGCAACTGGAACATTCTCTCCTTGCTCTTTGCAAAACAAAGGAAAATGCTGCCCTTCATCCACTTAACTTAATTTCCTTCAGAAACAATGACAAGTCTTATCCAGTCTACTGTACTTTCCTTCTCCGTCAACGTGACTTCCTAGTCGGCTAACTGCCTTACCATCTCAAGAGTTTGTTCCAGAAATAGCAGAGGGCTACTTTTTTCTTTTTGAGGGACTTCTGAGTGTTGGCGCACTGAGAAACCGGCAAAAAGCAAAAAGGCAGTAGTTATATAGCTAGAACATCAGAAAAACAAATACTTCCTTTTTCCGCCTTAGTCTATTGAAAAAAAATCTTAATACAATTCTAAATACGACCAAATAATCATTGTAATACTAGTTACAGACCAAATAATAGTTGGTCTGAAAAGGGGAAAATAACTGGGCATAGCCAAGGTATTGAGTCAAAAGCAGTGATCCCAATTCCCTTTTTTCTCCCGGTACTTTGTGTATAATACGACACGGTTGATTTTCACAGTGTGCTTCCACAATCATCATTTTAATTCTGGACAAAGCTCTATAGGTGCAGAGGGGACTGGGTGAAAACGCTGCTTCCAAAGATGTTGGTATGGTTGTATAGACATACAGGGATACATATACCTACGTGACCACCACCCACACACACACCACCCCCGCCTTGTGGAAGGCATAAATGGCCATCTTGTGACTTCTTAAGGGACTGACTAAGGTATTTAAAATGAGACATGGAAGAGGTACTACTTTCAAATACTGTTAATTTTTTTCTGCTTTTAATTAAGCACATACTTAAGCATATTATACACTCTGGTGTATGCTCCCTACATATATCTGGCCATCACTTCTGCCGAAATGAAAGCGAGGTACAACTAAGAAGCATTTCATAGAGCAAGGAAGAGTAAAACGAAAAATTATACCAAACCAAGTTTACTTTGCTACAACCGAGGTAACAACAGTACGCATGTATTTAAAAAATACCAATTAATAACAACACCTGCCCCTTGTACAAGAGTAAATCTGTTCTCCCTGATAATACCAACTAAAATTTATAACATAATATATAGTTAATGAAGTATTTTTCAATTAAAAAAGAATGACATTTTCTGATTGGAGGAAGGGCTAATTCTTCATCTTAAACACATATTCACTCTTTAAAAAGTTTTTCAAAATGTGCTCCACAGAAGTGGCTCTGAAGGATTCAGGTGTGACGTGAGAAAGGGATTCTGGAGTGAAATGAGTTTGGGAATCAGTAACTTTGTGTTTGGCAGCTTCCCTCCCTCTGGGCTTCTCCAGAGTCTTCAATATCCTAACGTGAATCCTGAGTCTCCAGGAGGGCAGAGTTAGATAACCGTTACCTAAAATTATGTGACCACAGAAATGCCTTTGGAAGGAGAACCACTGTGTGGAACTAATGTTATTCAGACTATGTTTTCGGAATACTGCTTTTAGAATAGGTTCATGAAATATCTACTATTTTCCAAAAAGAAGGGAGACTAGTACACAGCTAAGAGCACCCCATCATGACCTTCTCATGGAGCTCTCCAGCCCATAAATCACCAGGGATTATGCTACACGCAGAGTCTTTCTCAGGAAGTCTTAGTGGGGCCTGAGATTGTGCGCTTCTAACAAGTTCCCAGGTGATGCGGATGCTGCTGGTCTGTGAACCAAACTCTGAGTAGCAAAGGGCTAGGACACACATGACCTCAAGTGCTGAAGGTGTCCAGGAATTGTCCCGAGTGCTATGTTGTCTGATAATTCCTTATCCAAGAGGGTGGTGAGACTGAGGATGGGGCTTACCAGTAAAACCTGTTGGGTGTGATGCGTTCATGCATGAGTTGCCACCGTCTCCCGAAGTCCATGGAGCTGTAGAGCTGCAAAACAAGGAAGTGAGGAGAGCATAAGTATCAAGGGACACTGTTTAACCGAAATACACGTGTCACCCTTCTGGAGATGAACATTCCAATCCATCAGAGCGCCTAATGCACTCAAGTAGGCATCCATTCTATCCAAATACATGAATATGACTGTGCTATGCTTATCATGGGGTCTTCTAATTCAATATACATCCAATACATCAGTTTCATTCAGGAAATATTACTGAACATTGGCACCATGAGTGAACTACGTTTTTTAAAGTCTCTTTTTTGTCCAGTAAATAACAGATATGTTTGTGTGTGGTCGTATATATATATATATATATATATATATATATATATATATATATATATATATATATATATACACACACACACACATACAAACACACACACATACATATAACTCAAAATAATCTAAAAGGTAGTTAAAGAGATATATTAGCATTTCTACTTTACAGATGAAGACATCAATGCTCAGTTCTACAAAGTGACTATAGCAGCCGTATGGAAAACCAGGATGTCTATGCTGATTTAGCAGATGCCAGGTTTATACTACAACACATCAACTCCACCAACTCTCACAGTATTTATTCAGACTAGGCTCTTACTCCATGAGTAAGTACCAACTACTATGTGTGTCCAACTCTGCACATGGGAAAAATAGGCAAAACTACTCTGACCCTCAAATATACATACAGGTCCACCACATCAAACGGGAAAATGGGGCAAAGGCTAAGGCTCCAGGAGGTGAGAGATGGGAAAGATAAACTGGGGTAAAAATGGAACAATGAGGCTTCTTGAAGAAATATATTTTGAGCTAGGCCTTTGGAAATAGGTGGTGTGGACCAGAGAGAAGGTGGATTGAGATTTTCCTGGGTGGAAGAGACAATGTGGAGAAAGGTGTTAATATGGCTAAGGTCTTGAGCTTGGCTCTGGGGGCGCTTCTAAGAGAAAGGAGGGATGTGATAACAGTTGCTGGCCAAAAGCAGGTGGAGGCTGTCTGTCTGTCTGTCTCCCTTTTCATCCATCCATCTATCTATTTGCAGATGTTTTTATATCTCTCTGTATGTACATTTATATTGGAGAGGGGCTTGGGAGAAAGGAGAGGGTTTGTGAAGACCAGACCATCCCATATGGGAAGAATTTATCCACATAATTTATTGCAAGAACTGAGTATTCCATGCAGGGTTTTAAGAAATAGATCACTTTCTTTCCCATGGCATATGCTGAGACTTAAGACAGATGTTTCTCAATTAAATATAGGAGAGACTTTGGTTGGTGCCTTCTATAACCCAAAGATTTCAATCAGACTCTCTGTCGGCCCTGCTTCCAATCTGAGCAAACAGAACCCCAAATTCCTTCAAATAAAACCAGGAGAGGAAGACTGTGTCTTCCTCTGCTGCAAACTCTAGCAACAGGTCAGGCAAAAACCTTGAGGGTCACACCGACCCCTGAATCCGCCAGGGAAATCATCAGACGCTCCATCCTGGAGGCTGCTTGTCGTGGCAGAACGCCACCCACCACAGCTCCTGCTCGGGCGTACTGCTGGGAGAAGCACGGCTCCTCTCATCCCATGCTCTTCCCAACAGAAACAACTAGAGCTCAGTGCCGATCTACGCATCCAAGCCTGTTCCACTTCCTGCCTCCCTGTCTCTGGTTTTGCTTTTTCAGCTTTTCAGTTTGACTGATGAGAGAAAAATCAGATTGAATTCTCTGCCTGGAGGCTGGTTCAGATGAACAGAAAGAGTAGGCTCCTATTCATTAAGGGCCTTGGGTTAGCTACCTTGTCTCTCAATCTACAGTAAGTTGCTGAGTCCGAAATGAATTGTATTCTCCCACAAGCTGAATCTTTGCAGCCTCTCCATCCATCCATCCATTCATTCATTCATTCACTAAAAGTACATCAAACAACTACTATGCTTTAAGCACTGAACTAAGTGCAGGGATTACAAAGGTTAAAAATACCATGGATAGTAAAAGATAGAAATCCAGACAATTACACTGCCATGCATTATATGTCATAATATTAATACTGTTTATCTCTGCAATGGTAAGATTGTGGGCAATGGATATTTTCTTCTTTCAGTTTTTGGGATTTTTAAAAAATTACTGTGAACATGTATTACTTTAGTAATTTAAAAAATGAAAGCTCTGACACTGAAATAGAAACAAAGCACATAGGAAATCACTCAACAGAAAGTGCTAGAAGATTGTTTAATGGTATGAAAATGTTCATTATATATTATTTATTTAAAAATATGTTACAAACCATGCACATATCGATGCTAATTTTATTTAAAGTATTGCATAACTTGAAATACATTATAAGAGAATATGTCAAAACATTAGTAGTGGTTATCTCTGAATTGTGGAATGATGGGTAATTTATATACTTTTTAAAGCTTCCCATTATTTTTAGATTTCTTTACAATACATATATATTATACTTCAATAGTAATAGTAGCCTATGGTTTATTCTATTTAAATTTATGTAACAATAATTTTCTTTTTATAATGTACATGTTATATTTATCTATCCTTTAAAAGACCAAGAATTAAACTTGCAATTTTTCCACTGGGGAACTGGAATTAGACAAAGCAACATGGGACTTTCCATAAAATGGTATTTCACAGAGGTTATTATCATGGATAGCGGTGAATGAATCCTTCCTTGGACAGAAAATGTATTAGCTCACGCAGTGTTTACATAGTCCTGCATGGCTTCAACCCAAAGTGTTTCACGCAACATTAAAATAAAATGTATTTTCCAAACAATAAGCATGTTTAAAACATTTCTTGTTTACACAAAGTTACACATGAGACGGTGTTCTCCTCCATATACTGCCTTACGATGTCCCCTCCCTTCAAGGATGTCATTCTTGGACTTCTACCAAAGAACAATCCAGACCCCCTTCTCTCCCTTCTTCCACTATATGTCATGGTCTCATCTCTCTTAACAAGCACGCACTCAGTAGTGACATGCACATGCAGCGCCCTAAATGAATCATCGGAACAGCTGGAAAATACGAAAGAGCACGTTCTTTTCCTTATTGATTCAGTTATTCGTTCCTTAATTATATCAGCCTGCCAGGGAAAAGCATCTGATAGCTGAAAAACTAAAGAGGCAATTTAATCAATGTAATATTCCACAGGAAGAACAACAAGTTGTATCTGGAAAGCTTAAGTTCAAAGAATAATACGACTGCATTAGGAGGTTATGGGTTGAATTATGCCCCAACCCCCCAAAAAAGATCTGTCTAAGTCCTAACCCCCAGTATCTCAGAATGTGACCTTATTTGGAAATAAGGTCTTTGAAGATGATCAAGTTAAAATAAGGTCAGGATGGGCCTTAATCCAATATGACTGATATTGTCATAAGGAGAAATTTGGACACATAGACAGACACAGAGGGGAGACAATGAGAAGACGCCCAGAGAGAAGGCCATGTGAAGACAAAGAATTCTAGTGATGTATCTACAAGCCAAGGGATGCCAAAGACTTCTGGCAAATCACCAAAAGCTAAGAAGAATCGAAGCCTCCTCTATAGGTTTTAGAGAGCATGGTCCTGCTAACACCTTCATTTTAGACTTCTAGCCTCCAGAATGGTGGGACAATGGAATTCTATTGTTCCAAGTCATCCAGTTTGTGACACTTCGTTATAGCAGCCCTAGGAAACTAATACAGGCATCTTACTCTTGCTACCAGGAGTAATAATGACAGATCTGGCTACATTTTTCTGTTGTTTTCTTGTCTCCACTCCTAGGCATTTAGTTGTAAGGCCAGAAGTATTATTTAGGGCCAGACTGTTGACTCTGTGGTTGAAAACCTAACTCTCATTTGCCTATATTTCTCTGTCCTGTGCCTTTTTACCACACCCCTAAGGATATTTTCTAAGAATAACTGTGAATTCATAAAGACCATATGGCAGTAACCAGACATAATCAGAAGGGGCAACAAACTATACATTTTATAGCAGCTTTTGGTATTCCAGCCAGATTCCCTAGAGCCAGCAGATCTCCCATGTAGAGGGAAGGACGGTTCGGAATACATTTATATAAAAGCTCTCCCCTGTAGGCAAATTCAAACTTAGTGTGTAACTGTCCTGAGTTTTTGCTCAAAACCCATAGAGTTTAGGTAGCATTCCACTGAACTATGGCCATGACGATCTTGGTCTTCAAAAAAAAATGCGACTGGTTTCTGCTCAAAATAAGGTCTCTGCACCTTTTTCCTTGGTAGCCACAGAGCAAGTGGGAGGGCTTGGCTGGCTTCTGCAAGGTTGCAGGAAGAATCCCCTGTGTTGTGGCAATATTAGTGGTAGGCAGAAGAGAAACCAGGTCACATGGCAACAAAGAGTCCTTTCTAACCTGTGCCTCTGGTTGCTTCCTCAGATGTTCTCCAAAGAACTCCTTTCTTGATAACGAGGGGAAACAATTGCATCCAAGGTCCCTCTAAGCTCTGGAGATGCAGACAAGAACTTCTGTCCTCAGTAACCATTTTCCTTTGCCCTTAGCAGTTATAAGGCATCTACACCATAAAGATATTTATAAAAAGACATAGACAGTCACCTAGTTATGCCATCCTATTGGAGATGGCAACACTTTTCTTCCCTTCTTGAAGATTTCTAGCCACGAAGATTTTTCTCTCTCTCGGATGGTTTACATCATCCATTCCTTCATTTAACAAATATTGATCAAATGTCTATTAAGAACCAAGCACTGTTCTGTGGGTTTAGGATACATCAGTAAACCAAAAAGACAAAAAGTCTCTGCTGTCAGGGATTGTACATTCTAGCGGAGATCAAGAACTCAAATGCCCTAAAGTTCACTGTGTGAATAAGTGAGGGAGGGATAAGAAGAGCAGTACCACTACTTGTATTCTTTAGACAGGCTCATTTTGCTGGCACGTAACGCACTAAGGAAATTTCTTTGCTTATCCAAGAGGATTTTTCCCATTTTTCTTGAAACACTTGATAAAAGGCTACCTTTTATTTTCCTGCTTTTAATAGAGACCTGAGTTCAAAAAATGTTTCACTTTCCTCTTAACTCTAAGAAAAACACCATACAAGCCTGATAATGTTTGGCAGATGAAATTTCCCCACAATGCTGGGGAGAAGCAGGGAGTCCAGAGAGCTCACGCTCCACCAAAAACTGGGCTTAGCTGTTCCCTAGCTGGACAGGAGCGCTGAGCCAGTGTGGTCAGGCTTTAGAACCCTGAAGAGAACCTGAAAATTAGGATTTTTTATGGGAAATCTCCATCTTTTTCAATTTTGGCAAAACTTGAAAAATTCAAAACATACTGCAGGGCAAATAAGATGTGTCTTAATCCAGATGGCCAAGTGCTGCCTGAGGACCACCAATTGGCGATCTGAATCCTAGCATACACCTACAACTGCCTGCAGGAGACAGTGGGACTATTTGACCTTGAAGTAAGACTGCCAGATTTAGCAAATAAAAATACAGAACGGGAATTTGTATTTTCAGATAAAAAATAAACCATTTTTTTGTGTAAGTGCATCCTGAGTAACAGTAGGGATATGCCTATATATATATATATATATATATATATATATATATATATATACACACATACACACACACACATATATATATATATATATATATATTTATTTATTTATTTATTTATTATTTTTTTTTGCAGTACACGGGCCTCTCACTGTTGTGGCCTCTCCCATTGCGGAGCACAGGCTCCGGATGCGCAGCCTCAGCGGCCATGGCTCACGGGCCCAGCCGCTCCGCGGCATGTGGGATCCTCCCGCACCGGGGCCCGAACCCGTGTCCCCTGCATCGGCAGGCGGACTCCCAACCACCGCGCCACCAGGGAAGCCCGATATGCCTATATTTTTAAAACGTTGTTATTTACCTGAAATTCAGATTTAATTACATGCCCTATATTTTGTCTGGCAACCTTACCTTGAAGTCCCTCCCATTCCATCTCTAAAAGTCTGAATTATAAGATGCAGCCCCTTACATTGGGCTTCTTTACTCTTTGACATTGGATGCCACCAACTGAATAGAAGAATCTCCAAATTACTGTAAATACTTCCTGTAATCAATTCAGTCAAACCATTTCACTCAATCTATTTAATGTCAATTGAGCACTAGCCTGTGCTAAGCTCACTACCAGGTATGACGATACAAAGGTGAAGAACACAAGGTTCCCTGATCTCTAGATGAGAAGATGGATGTGTCAACAGGTAAGTGCAACATGACACAAGGAAGCCCCTGTCAACAGAGGCAGAGGAGGGCTAGGAGGATTCAAAGGAAGGAGTGGTCAGGTCTGCTGGGCTTGGCACTAGGCCAGGGACTGAGTCAGAATGGATGAAGAGGAGCTGGCCTGAAGGGTAAGTTCCCCCCAAAACACTGCAGCTAACAAAGGCGAAGATTTCTAGACATTAGAAAAGATGTTGGAGAAACAAACGTTATCTCATCCTCCTACAAAAGTACAACTCATCTGGCCATGGATCAGTGTACACTGGTCTAACATCTCAAAGGAGAAAGAGCAGAGATGGAAAGGGGTCTGAATAAGGGCATGTAAAGGATTCAAGAGGAACGGGGGAAAACAGCTCTGCAAGAGCCTAGGTGTGAGGATAAAATGAAGACTTAAAGATGCACCGTGATGGGCTTCCCTGGTGGCGCAGTGATTGAGAGTCCGCCTGCCGATGCAGGGGACACGGGTTCGTGCCCCAGTCCGGGAAGATCCCACATGCCCGGGAGCCATGGCTGCTGAGCCTGTGCGTCCAGAGCCTGTGCTCCGCAACGGGAGAGGCCACAACAGTGAGAGGCCCGCGTACCGCAAAAAAAAAAAAAAAGATGCGCCGAGAGAGTGAAGGCTATGAAAGTAGAGAGGGGTAAGCAGATACACACTTGTTTATCAAGTTTCAAAGCATCCTCCCTTGAAACCTAAAAGAGGCAAGATTACAACAGTAAAAATGAATGACTACTTTTAAAAGCAAGTTCATAAAATTCATTACTCTAAGAAGCCGGTGAGAAAAGCACAGGATATCCTATAACAGTTTAAGACTCAATGCTTCTCAAAGTTTTTTTCATCAAAACATCTCTAACAGCCAAAGGGAATAAAGCATCCCACCAGGAATCTGGAGGTTTGACCTTAAGCAGTCTGACATAAGGGCAAACATTTTCAAGTCTCTAATTTTCACCAGAAAATTCCATGGATGTTTTATAGTCTACTCTATATCTGTGCTTAGAATAAAAAAATAAATTTCTTCACCAATCTTCAAGTGAAATGGACCCTCCAGAAAGACACTCTATATCTATCACACTCTCTTTACACCACTGTCCCCGAGAGGTGCATTTCTGAGTCCCAATTTGAAGAGGGGGGAGTGACACCAAAAATGGCTGATGCATAGTTAGGGACCAGATGCTACTGATGGGGTAACTCATTTAACCGTCTCAACTGTGTAGGGTGACTACAAGCGGGGTTTGTGATCATTTCTTGGTGCCTATGACAACTGGAATCCTGGACTTGATATGAGGAGACACCCTTGGGCAGGGTTTTCATTTAATTTTATGACCAAGGGAGAGGAAAACATGTAGTTCTGGTGATACCATACTTGCAAGAAAGCAATTCCATTAGACCCTGTTTGCTAACATAGCAAGCCTTATTTTTGTCATGGCTTTTGTAGGATTCCTCAGGCTTATCCACCCGACTGGACCTCCAATTCAGAGGTCATATGTACGTCTGAATAAGCAAAACCTTTTGTTTCCCAAGTCAGTGTTCTACTCCTTGCCAGAGGTGCTGGTGACTCTAAAGGCCCATCTGAGCACACAAAGCATAGACGATGCTTGCGCCCAGATGCCCCAGTGCCCACCCCACAGTAAAGATGCTTTCTTCCAATCGGGCACACAGAAACTGGCTCATAAGGATGTTAGTGTCTACACTCTGTCAAAGGGGGGACACCGTGCTCATTCCCCACCTGCCTTTTCCTCCAGGATTCTCTCCATCCGCCTTATTTTCCAAGTTGCAGCCACACTAGCCTTCTTTAGCTTCTCAAACATGCCATGGACTCTCAAGTCCAAGGGCTTCTGCACATGCTGTCCCATCTGCCTAAAATGCCCTTCCTCCACTCTGCACCTTCTCCCTCTTTCCATGCATGTACCCAACTGCTGCTCCTGTGTCAGGTCTCAACAGAAATAGCCCTTCCTAAGGGAAGCTCTTTGGTCACCTCCTGCCCCAGACAGCACGAGGTCCACCTGCCATCTGCTCTCATGGCTCTCTATCCTCTTATTTCATAATATTCACCAAAATATGAAATTATATATTTGTGTAATTATATGACTGACGTCTGTCCTCCTTTCTAGATAGTAGGAATTGCCACTTTAATAGTCCCAGGTGTTTAACACAGTGCCAGGTCTGGAAGAATAGATGCTCAATAAATATGTCCTGAATGAATACATGATTATTCCATTTCAAGCCTTTCAAAGTTCTATTCCTTCCACCTGAAAGGCCTCCCTTCCCTTCCCAAACTTGTCTAAATTCTACCCTTCTTTCAATATTAGTTCAAATTGTCTCCTGTCCATGAAGCCACACTTGGTCAAAAGAGACAAGATTATAAAAGGAAAACTAAAGGACTACTTTTAAAAGCAAATTCATAAAAGAAGCTGGAGAGAAAGGAAGAGTATCCTATGAATAGTATCTCTTTTCTCGTAATTAACACCAAGTGTCCAACCACACTCCAGTAACAGGTTTCTCTTATAAGCTCTCAAATTGCTTTTATTTAATTCATCCAACCATTAATCTGGTCACTTAATTCACTTATGCATCAAGACTTCAGGTAATCTCTTCAGATAGATTAGGGGCCCCTGGGTGAGAGAATCCCATCTGAAATCTTGACCCCTTCAAAGAAATTTCCACTGAGCTGCTCGACAACACAGAATCAGAGAATCATAAACTTTTATAGCTAAGAGTGTCCTTAGAGGTAATCTGGAAAATTCTTTTTACACATGGGGAATCTAAGGCTCAGAGAACCTAAGTGACTTGCCTAGTATCACACAGCTAGTTAATTGTGGAGCTAGAATTCAAACCCAGCGTCTTGATTCCCACCTCAATGCTCTTGTAATTGTGCTGTATTGTCGTTTTTTGTTAATTGCTTGATTCTAAAAGAAAAACAAGTTAATATAACCTCACAGGAATAACGGCTCATTTGGGTATACCATACATGAATAACACCGTGCCTTGAATCTCTTCAGCACTTTTATTTACAAATCATTTTCACAATTCATTTTATCCTCTTTCACGCTGAAGAGTATTTTCTGAGCTAACAGACACATGAGACAATCTTACAAACAACTCACATAGTATTTACCAAAATCCACTGTTTTGTCTCCACAGTCCTATTCTCTTGGCCATTTTCCTTTGCAAACAGATTCTATTCATTTTTATTCATTATGATTCAGAAGCATCTCATTTTAAGCAGTACCCTTTGAACACAAATGTTGGTATTCCTCCACAAGCTGACTTTGTTCTGACCCACACCTCTCCCCCTATACCTGTGTTCTCTCTCCTTCATGGTTTTGGTTTCACATCACCTCCTACTATTAATATCCACTTTATCACCTACTTTACTGGCTCTTCACTGCATTCAATTTATCTTTAACTCTTTTCCAAGTTCAAATTTGTTTTTCTTTCCCCCAAAACATGAATCTAAAAGAGATGGAAAGAACTTAATTTTTTTTTAGTTTTAGGTCATTTATTTAATGTAAATTACTATCTTTAAGTATCAAAACAATAATACCTGCCTTTAATTTGGAAGAAATGAAGACTTTACTAGACCTACCGTATGAAACACCATTTGAAATATATCTCCAGGTGGACTATTGAAACATGCTCATGATTTTAGCATTAATACGTGACCAGAAACTCTAAAAATTCATTCAAACTCAAGACATTAAAGGGGAAAAAACAGTGTATACTTCAAAGTCTATTCTTTCAGAAAAATAAAAATAAAGACAAAAAGAAACTTACATTTATGGAGGATCTGCCCCTGACAGGTATTTCTGTATATAGTTTAACTGACTCAAAATAAACACTTTTTGATGGTTATTTCTGTCCACACTTCTTGGAGAAGAACACTGAGGACTTGCTCTAGATCCCAAAGCAAACTCCAAGACATCTGATTCCAAAACCAGTGTTCATTCCAAAATACCTGCTGCCATTGAAAAATGAGTGCTATCAAGGAAACAACCTGAATTGTAAGGGAGCTCAAACTATAATATCCCAGAAAGGTTGTCAAAACTTGAGGTTGTGGCACAGAAAACTGAACAAGGAGCAAAGAGGTTTATAACTGTTTTCAAACATGGGAAAAAGCTGTTCTGTGGAAGGACAATGAGACTTTCTCCTGCGGCATCAAAGGGCAGAGCAGGACCGAAAGGTGATCTAGACAGAAGTAAATGTTGTCTTGACATAAGAACTAATATTCTAATGGAAAGAACTCCCCAAGGCTGGAAGAAGCGTCCTTGCATGGCAACAAGTTCTCCAGGGAGTTACTGGATGTGCTTAAGTAGAAAGTGGATGAGCGCTTTGATTAAGGTGATACCATCAGGAAATTAAAGCATCAGATAGGGTTTAAGCCAATGAGTTCTTAGGTACCTTTAGATACATGATCTTTGATTCTTAATCCAAGAGCAATAATCCTAGGAAGAGAACCCACGAGAATATTCACTAATCATGCCCCCTAAACATTTGTAAAAGCTGGCGGAGGAATTTTTTTCAAAGGCACTCAGTGTTGTTGGAAAGGCCAGGACTCTGTGTGGCAGCTTTGATGGATTCATTCAGCCTCCCTGTATCTAAGACCTTTGCAAAAGGATTTTCAGCTCCTCCCTTCAAGAGCTAGAATTTATTTCTTCACCCCTTGTTTGGGCATCAGAATGCAGTAGAAGAATCCCAGTTCTGAGTGTAGTCCCTCAGAAGCCTTGGACACTTCCAATCTTTCAGAATGCTGTCACCCAGGGTGAACAAACCTTGGCTAGCCTGCTGGAGGATGAAAGACCACATGGAAGAGAACCCAGCATACAGCCATCTCAGACCATCATACAGCCAGCTGAGCTCTAACTAGGAAAGCAATCCCAGACAAAATCAGCACAGTTGTCAACCCAGCCACAGCTGACCACAGACACGTGAATGAATCTAGCCGGGACCAGAAAAATCACCCAACTAATCCACAGCGTTGTGAGCAATAATTCAGGCTTATTCTTGTGCGCTCCTAAGTTTAGGGAGAGTTGGTTACACAGCATTAGCTAGCTGCTACACAGGCCTTAGATACAAGTCTTGGCTCTACCACTGGCCTAGCTGAGCTGTTCTGAGGAAGACTGTAAGTTCTTCAATCTCAGTCTTCTTATCTAAGTATGATGAAGGGCTTTCTCCACAATAGTGGCTCTCAAACGTCAAAGTTATTCAGATGTCTTGTTAAAAATGTATATTTCAGGCCCTCTTCTAGAAATTCTGATTTGGAGGGTCAAGAGTGGAGCCCAGAAATATGCATTTTGACAAGATATCAGATGATTCTAATGTAAATGCAGAGGAACCATACATGGAGAAACTCTGTTCTAGATCATTCTTATGGAAGCTTGGACATTTATAACTAAGCTCATCCTCCTGTCTTCAGTCAATCTCTACCTTCATCACAGGTAGAGGATGCCCAGCTGAACATTTGGAGCTCCTTAGAGATGGGGGTGTCACAGACACTCTAAGGCCCAGTAGAGAAGAGTGACTTGCCCTTAAGTCAGACAGCTTTTCGCTCCTGGGAAACCCGCTCCTAGCTCCATCCCAGAAACCAGAACCTGGGAAAAGAAGATAGGCAGACTGCTTCCACTCAGAAAGATTCTGTCCAACTGCCAATGCTGGAACACGATTACATAGCAAACAGCATAGCCTCAGCTAAAACGCACAGTAACAGCTGGACTGTGTTCCCTGAAAGTACAATGCATTTATTACACAGATAATTAGACTTCCCTCTAGATCCAAAAGTCATATGGTCTGTGCATTAAGCAAAGGGGACTTACCACAGCCTAGCCAACCCTTGCCCAAAGCGCACAGAAAATGCTGATCCCTGGGTTCTAAAACGGGGTGACGAGGGAGCTGGGGTGAAGCCAGGAAGACAGCAACGTCTCTGATGTTCTTCTGTTCTTGGCTTTAGTGACCCAAGTCAGTGGTTCTCAACTCTGCATCACAGTTACCTAAAAGTTTTAAACAATAGTGATACCTGGGCCCCATCTTAGAAAACTTAAATCAGAATCTTTAGGAATAGACTACTTGGGCATAGGTATTTTTAAAGGTCTCCAGGTAACTCTAATGTGTAGACAGGGTTGAATACTACTGGTCTAAAACAGAGGTTGGCAGACTATGATCCACCTCTTCTCATAAAGAAAGTTTGACTGGAACCTAGCCATACTCATTCGTTTAGAGTTGAGTGTTGCAACAGAGATCCTATGGCTAGCAAAGCCTAAAATACTATTCAGTCCTTTCCAGAAACTTTGCCGACCGCTGCCCTTAGGTACTGGTCTTTAGACTCGGTTAAGAGGTCCCAACAGAGGAATTTTATCCTGAATGCCTCCTAGCTTGGTTACACACCCTTTTTACCTATTTCTCCAACACCAGGAGCCCGCAAGTACATGATAATAATAATAACCAATGTCTAACGAGTACTTATCATACGTCAGGTACTAGATTAAGTGGTTTGCATCTTCGCCTTTAAATCCTACAACCACCCTGAGAGGAAATCTGGTTACCGTCATCTTACAGAATGGAAAACTGAGCTTTGGAGAGGACTGAGTTACTTGTCTGAAAACACAGAGTAAGTGCAGAGATCAGATTTAAATCAGGCTGTCTGATTCCATGGCCTATGTGCTCAGTAACCACACAAGCCGAGATTCACAACATGGAAACGTGGAGCTTCTGAGCCAGACAGCAATGGGAGCTTGGGCAGGCTGCTTCCAGGGGCAGGGGCAGGGGCAGGGGAGTTCTAAGAATATCTACCATACAGAGCTGTGGTAAGATTAGGGGTAGCACGATGCCTACTAAAATGAAACTGTCTGGCAGACAAACTATTTTTTTTGTCAGATTTTTCTCCTGAAGACGTTCTTGACAATATTTCACTAATTATTTTCATCCATTTAATCACTCAATAATTTAGTGAACACCTTACCTGAACCAAGCATGGTTCTATATTCTAAGGATACAGCAAAGAACACGGTGCTAGAAAACACAGTTGTCAAAAAAATATGTATATATATTTTAAAATATATTTCATTCACTTACTGCCCATTTCTCCCACTACCACGTACACTCCATGAACTGAGGGGTCAGCAGCCTTTTGTGCTTGGGAACAGTAGACAGATCCCAGCACAATGCTTGGGGGCCCACTGTAAATAGTGAAACCACCAAAGAAAAGCACAAAAATACAAAAAAACATAGCACAAAGCAGACCATGAAAAAGACAGTTCTTTGTACCCTGAGAACTCAAACAAGAAGGCAGAGCATCGCCTTGTTCAGTCTCTGCTGGGAACATGCACATCAGGTGACTCAAATTTCTTGCCACTCAGCACATGTTTGCAAATGTCCACAAAAACTTTCTGAGTACTGATTTGGGGGTTATAAGTGAACTTTAGCGAGTAGGTAAATTTGCAAATACGGAATCCGCAAATAATGAGGATCAACTGTATAATGTCATGCAAAGATAACTGCTAAGAAGATCAAAGCAGGATAAGGGGATAAAGCAAGAAAGGGGTGCTATTTTTGTGAAGGCGGTCAGTGAAGACCTCTTTGAATAGAGCAGAAACCTGAATGAAATGAAAGAGCAGGTGATGTGAACATCTGAAAAGTGACCTAGGAGGGAAGAAGAGCAAGGGCAAGGACCCCGAAGTGGGAGTGTAGTGGCATCTTGGAGGAACACTACAGGCCAGTGTAGCTGGAGCAGTGCACAGCGAGAGAAGCTTTGGGAGATGAAGTTAGAGAGAAATCAGGGAGGACTTCATGTACAAGGCATATCTATCCTTGATAGGATCTGGGGTCTTCCATGCATGATGGAAGTGTATGGAGGCATCTGAAGATAAGTCTGCCACAATCTAATTTAAGTTTTTAAGATCACTTGCAGAGAGTAGGGGATCCACAGAGAAGGGATGACTGGGGTGGTCCAGGGAAAAGGGGTGGTGGCCTGCACTAGCCTATGAATGGTGGATTTGGGAAGGTGGAGGGATTGGCAAGATGTTCTGGAGGTAATGCCAATAAGATTTGGTGATGGAAGGGCTGTGAGATCTGAGAGTAAAAGAGACATCACAGACAACTCAAAGATTTTGGACTCTACCAACTGCGTAGTGGAGGAAGATGAGAGAAATGATCATATTCAGGATATGTTTTGCAGCTAGACATGACAAGATTTGCTGCCGTACTCGAGTCGAGTTTGAGAGAAGGAGACAATTCCAAGATGTTGAGCCTTTAGAAAGGGGTGTCATTTACTATAATTCAAATCTGGGAAAATTAAGAGTGTGTGAGGGTATCAAGAGGTACATGCATTAATTTATTCCTCTTTGGATTTTTATGTGTGTGTCTGTGTGTGTGTGAGTGAGAGAGAGAAAGAGAGAGAGAGAGAGAGAGAGAGAGAGAAAAGAGAAAATTATAATTAAGTAATAGGTACTCATCAAATGTGTATAAATTACCTATCGTGTATGCTCTGCTAAGTACTAGGGATAGGCAGAAACAAAACACAGCCGCCATGGAGGAGCCTGAAATCGAATGGCGGAAACAGACAAGTAAGCAGGTGATTATTTTATTTTTTTCAGTACAGGTTCTGAAGCCAGAGAATGTCAGGCAATGCCCAGTGCAACACAGAAAGAACACTGGAGTGAGATCCAACCGTCCTAATCTGCAGAAACTCCAATTTCTCCAAAGAAAGACCTGAGAAAGAGTGATTTTGCTGGTCTCATAAATACAGTCAAGAGTTTTCAGCACAGCTGTTGAATAAATCACTACCAGGCTCTCCTTGGGAAAAGGCTTCGGAGAAGGCTGGGCAGGCCAACAGCCTCCATGACATCAAGTGGCACACAAATGTCTCCTCGCTCAAAGGGTGGCCCTCAGCTCCCAGGACCGGCATCCCCATGTTCATTCATCCACCCGCTGAACTTGTCCATAGGTGTGCTTGCTGCTTTGAACGTGTAACCAAGAGCAACCCGGGGGGAGAGAGACACAAAACTCAAAGTCCTCAAGCAAGGGAAAAACCTCCGCAGACAAATGAAACACAACTCCCTCCAAGGTTTGAGCAAGGACAAAATAGCTCTCTTGAGGAAAAGCCCTGCTGAAGGCAAGATACTTTTCCCTCTGAGTGTGTTTCTACCTTTCTCTCTGGTCCCAGCATTGACAGAGACCAAACTGAAAAATAAGACACAATCCTTTCCCTTAGACTCCACAGTATAGCTGGTAGAGACCAGCATTTTCAAAAAGAACTTACTGTAGAAATCCAAGAGGGAAATAAACAAAGAAAATATAAAACTATGAAACTGTTGCACTCACACAGCAGAGCTTCCTGACCTCACGATAGATAATTACACAGGCCGTTTGTTACACATTCTGTCTGAAAGTCTTGCGTTCGGAAAAGGCTCTGTTTAATGCTGAAGCAGGCAGCTCATACACACACACACACACATTTATACACACTCCTTGGCCGCCTCTTTTCTAGATATTTGCCTGGAGTTTCTACTCTAGTCTGGGGGAGAATGTATAGATATCAGGACTTTTGATGCTCCCCTGGGCGAACAAGGCAAAACTCAGATTCGTTCCAGCATATAACAGCCAAGACACGGGTTGGGTAAAGACCTGATGCCCCTCTTCTCCATTTCCCCTGCCCTTATTCCAACCTATTTCATGGAAACGTTGCATTTCAGGGCTCGCACGGTCCCAAGGGATCAATGCTGGAGTCCCCTTTGAAACCAGTAACCATGAGATGGGCTTATTACATCTTTGTCTGACAGGAAAGTGGCCCCTCAACCCTCCAATGGTGGCATTTCGTACTCAGAGAACAGTGAATGACAACCAACAGTCAAATGCATTCTCAGCTACATCGGCAGATACGAGAATGAGAAAGGGCGCAATCCCTTGAGGAAAATCAGGAAGACCACCCACGAAGACCACCCACAAAGTCACACGAGGGGCTATTCAATGCGCTCTCACCCAGAGGTCGGTTCTGGGCTACTGCCTATCACATAAGGAGCGTGAATCACCTATACATACAGATGCCCCCTTCTGCCATTTTGTTTTCTTTTTGATTTAACATTATTGCACTAAGAACACTAAATTCCAGCAGTGTCCCCATGACAAAGTCAAACTACACAAGACAAAATAATTAGGGGAAAGGGCGGCTGGCTTCTCCTTGAAGTGGAGACTTCCCCGCTCCTTGTCTGCCCAGGCAAGTGCATGGAAATCACTCTGCCTGTGAGCTCCTCCCCCCATTTCCAACTAGATTTTATGGTTTGCTCATTTCTTGCTATTTGTCCCCAACCCTCCCAGTCCTATCCCTGTCCAGCATTCATAATTTGGCCAGGAAACTTAGAATTTATTTTCGATTTCTTCCTCACTGCTTTGCCCAGCAGCTACAGAGATGCTTCAGACTGATTTTCCAACACCCCTACCGCCACTGTCCCCAGGCAAGGGCCAAAAGTTCCTCTTGGACCCATCCTTTGGATGTGCTCACTCTCTGTGGCATGATTTATAGAAAGGCAGCCTCAATTATGATTTCCCTTACTCTCCGCATTGATGAAATGCTGAAAATACAGAATTGCCAACATGGCACGGTACACAGCCTCCAACTCAAACAGCTTTCTGCCGACAGCCCCAAGCGCACACACACACACACAAAAGGCTGCAGCACCAAAAACAAAGCCTCAATCCATCAGTGCCAATGACGGGAAGACCGGGGGCTGTTTTCCTCAGTCAGAAAAGTGGCCCCACCACCAATCTCCCCTCTCCAACCGACACTGGGAACTCTCTGCTCTTTCTTCTGGCTGCGAGCTTAGAGGCAGCCACTGATAGGGGCCAAGCAATTTCAGGAGTAGCAGCCAGCAGACAGGAATCAGGAGATTAAAATAATAAATCTGCAATATGTGCTTCTATTTCTAGCCCTTGTTTACTCACAGTAATAATAATAAAAAAAATTAAACCAGTAACTGAAATAAAAACAACTAGACCCATTTATCTACTGGCTTTGGTTTCACTTTTATTCTGTCGATTTGAAATTGGTGAGAACTCCAAAATAGTGTTTCACCCAACAGGAGAGTTTGTGGAAACAGCTTATCCCGGTGCTTTTCTTACCAGGAGTGAGCCTGGGATGGGGGCGGGGGGAGAGGACTTTGATAAGTGTCCCTGGTTGGTAAAACAACGAGCAAATTAAACACAAGGTCACTCTTGGTCTACCTTCCCACAGATGCTCTAATCTTTTTTTTTTTTTTTTAAATCCTGTCTCTTCTAAAGTCTTTTTACTACAGACTTAATGATCTTCATGGCATCTCAGAAATTGTTTTAAAAGCTCTATGTTTAGAGAAAGTTCTCAAGGGAATTAACTGTCATTTTGGCTTGTCCATTCTACTTGCCATCCACTTCACCACAGTCATCCTTGCAACGGCCTTTCTCCAACCTCCCAGGATGTCCAAAATGGTGTTCTGCGTAAAATAGCTAAGAGGTCATCTCTTGACAATTGGAATATGTTTTAGTGTCTTAATTATTTAAATTAAGAGTTTTATAATTAATAGACTTTATTTTTTGGAGCAGTTTTAGGTTACAGAGAAATGGGTGGAAAGTACAGGTACAGAATTCCCAGATAGCCTCTCTCTTCCCCACTATTATTAACATTTTGCAGTAGCTGGTACATTTGCTAGACTCAGTAAGCTTATATTGGTACATTATTATCAACTAAAGTCCACTGTTTCTACTCTTTGTGTACATTCTGTGAGTCTTGACAAACGCAGAAGGAAGGATACGTACCCACCATCGACACACAACAGTTTCGCTGCCCTTAGAAATCCTTTGTGCTCCACCTATCCATCGTTCCTTCTCACTAGTCCCTGGAAACCACTGACCTTTTTACTGTCTCCATAGTTTTGCCTTTTCCAGAATTTCATATAGTTGGAATCACACATGACATAACTTATACAAATTGTCTTCTTTCACTTAGCATAAGCTTCCTCCAGGTCTTTTCATGGAGGAATTGTTTTTCATTTGTCTGTCTGTTTGTTTGTTTGTTGGAACTAGCAGCCTGTAAACACAGAGCTGGGACTAGTAGCTTGGAAATGTTAAAATGGCTCCCAACTTTCTCTTCTCTTAACTGTAAGCTTTAAAGCAGATCAGGGACACCATGAAAAACTAATCAAACAAAAGCCTGGTGCTTTCCAATATTGTTAAGGGCAAATCCACAAAGACTTTTTTTTTTTTTTTTTTTTTTTGCGGTACGCAGGCCTCTCACTGTTGTGGCCTCTCCCATTGCAGAGCACAGGCTCCGGACGTGCAGGCTCAGCAGCCATGGCTCACGGGCCCAGCCGCTGCATGGCATGTGGGATCTTCCCGGACTGGGGCACGAACCCGTGTCCCCTGCATCAGCAGGCAGACTCTCAACCACTGCGCCACCAGGGAAGCCCCACAAAGACATATTTTATATTATCCAGTGCGTGTTTATAGATATGTCAAGTGAGTCAACTGAAATTATCCCATCTCAGGGAATATTATTACAATTATTCATTATTAAAATGAGAATGTGTCAGAGTTCAGGTGGAAAAATAAAAGAGTGCTTGAGCTCTGTGAAACAGCACAGACAGATATTCATTCAATTGGTTGGTTAATTCTATTTTAGTGTACACACATGTTAATGGATCAAGCACCAGCCAATGGCTGTTACCTGAGAATGTAGCAACGACAAGGCTTTGTGCAACGCACTTTGGACATGTGAATGTCTTGGACACATGCCCTGCACACTAGTCGCATATGATCTCCTGGGGGAGTGTGTTGCTTGCAATAATTAACTCCAGTGTTAGACATTATATGCTGGGGCAATGGAGGTACAGAGGATGAGTGTCATAGGAGCTCAGACAAGGGAGGTGCTTTCTGAGTGGCTGATATGTGAGCTGGTAGCTCTTCAGGAAGGGCAGAAAGTCATACGTAAGCAAGAGTGCAGTAACAGGACAGCGTAAGGAGGAAGAGGGCAATGGTGACAATCAGGTGCCTCCCCTTTTTTGGTACAGGAGTCTCAACCTTGTAATCCAAGTCCAGCTTTTGTTACTTTGTGTGGGGCGTTGGGGGGGGGGGGAAAGGGGGAGTTACTCTGCTTTATTTATTTATTTTTTGTTGAAATAGCTTTTTAATGAGTTTGAATAGCTTTAGGCAGGGCATGTCCACACCAATTTACTATAGTTATTTTTATGATCTGCCCATACTTAATGTGCATCTGAGATAAACCTGGGGTATAGGGTATGCAGAGAGACTCAGAGGGTGATACGCCTATGATACAAACTGTGTAAAGGTTGAATTCTGTGTTTAAAAACTTGAACTTCCCCCTGACAGCAAGGGAGAGCCATAAAGTTTGGGCAACTTCATTTGGAAGACACTGTCTAATATGGTCAATATTTATGAGGCCCTTGACTTAAAAGATTCTCATTCCATAAAGAGTAAATCCCATATCCCGGACATCCAATGACAGGTAAGTATGGGCAACCCCATGGATGACAATAGCAGATCCAAGAAGCTTCCTGATGTAGCAGCAAGACCATGGATACAAGGTGTTTGAAACAAAACACTGGATTTTCCAAGGGAGCAGGTCTGGGCTCTGGTTAGGTCACTTGAGTTAAGTAAAGTCATAAAGTATTAGAGCTCTTAGGCCTTGACATTCAAATATAAGTTGCTGGTGCTTCTGCAAAATTCAGGGAAGAGAAAGAAAGAGAAAGAAATGCATTTCTATGGTAACCAGTCCCCTTCCAATATAGAACAGAAAGATCATCTGTCACTTTCGTCAGGGATAATGGGCTCCTGAATCAAGTTGATCTTTAATTTAGAAATAATTGCATTCCTTCATTTATTTGCTCTTTCACCCATTCAACAATGCCTATTGATGGTCTTCTACATGCTGGATATTGTTCTGGGTGATGCAAAAGTAACAAAGTTGATAAGACAGATTAATTCCAGCATGGTTATTATATACAATACAGGACTGGGCATTGTTGAGCAAGGTAGAATAAGTGCTTGACACAGGATATGGCACAAAGTACACACCTGATAAATAGCTACCCTTAGTATTAGATGAAAGGAAGAAGGAATGTCAAGCTTCAGAAGGAGTGTGGCCACTTTTTGTTAGATGACTAAGGGAAGCACTTGGAAAAGTGGCATCTGATCACGGAAGTACATTAGCATGTGGGTTGAAGAGGTAAGAGAAGGCGGGGAAAGTGGCAGAACAACAAATGTTTACAGAGATGAACACAACCCACATGTGTCTAGAACATGAAGGATATGAAGAGGAGAAGCAGAAATGGCAGGTACAGTCTAGAACGGGAGACACAAATACTAACTAGAAGTATGAGCAATGGAGAACAACTGATTATTCTTTCATGTGGGAATGACATACCACTTCCTGTAGAATATCACACACTGACTTCATGACACTCAACAGTTATCTTAATCTCTCTTCAGTTTTATTATCTGTAAAATGGGTAGAGATGATTTCTGAAGAATGATCAAATATGTCATTCTGTAGGAATTTTAACTTGGTGTCAGTGCACAGGAAGCTTAGAAGTCAGAGACACAGAGGGACATCTGAAGAATTAGGAAGCCACTACAGGTGTTGTAAAATAAAGACAAAAACTGAGATGGTAACAGTGGAACTGGGAAGGAAGGGAAGACAATGACAGAACAGCAAGATACAATGATTTCAGCAAAGGTGACGGGAAGAGGGGAAGTCCCAAGCTTAAGTGACAAGAAGAATGGATGGGTCATTGGTAGAACTAGCAAAGACAAGAAAAAATTAGGTTGGTGTTTAGCAGATGAGGTGGAAGATTTTAATAGTTCCTCAGTGCCCTAATGAACATAAGTTTAAGACAGAGAGAAACTGAGTTTAGAGTATGGAACTACAATTAGTCAAGGGAGAATCTGTATGAAGAGCTATGGCTTCTTCTACACTCTACCAGGGGAAGCAATTCAACTCAACCGTGTTGAGTCTGTATTAGATAATAACTGTAGGGGCTTCCCTGGTGGCACAGTGGTTGAGAATCTGTCTGCTAATGCAGGGGACACGGGTTCGAGCCCTGGTCTGGGAGGATCCCACATGCCGCGGAGCAACTAGGCCCATGAGCCACAACTACTGAGCCTGCGCGTCTGGAGCCTGTGCTCCGCAACAAGAGAGGCTGCGATAGTGAGAGGCCCGCGCACCGCGATGAAGAGCGGCCCCCGCTTGCCACAACTAGAGAAAGCCCTCGCACAGAAACGAAGACCCAACACAGCAAAAATAAATAAATTAATTAATAAACTCCTACCCCCAACATCTTCTTAAAAAAAAAAGATAATAACTGTATATTCTGCTTTAAAATTAGAACAGATAAGAGAGGAAAATACAGCCTCACATGTAATAATCTTAAAATGTAGTTGAGAAAACTGCCAAATCTGTGTTCTACATGAGTCAGCATAAAACACGTGTCTGTTGCTGTCCTTCTCTTTGCTTATTTGCACGTTTTTCAGCAACCCTGAAATTCCCTGCGACCACTCATCCTCCAACTAGTTCATGAGCTTTGGTGCGACTATTCCCCACTCTTACCTTGACATCAGGGTCAGCATGTGATCTAGACCTAAGCCAATTGCAGTGGCCTTGGTGATTAGTTTAGGGGGTGGGCGTGTAGCACAGTCAGAAGCAATTGGAGCCCACCCAAAGACTTTCTGTTAAAGGAGCCCTCTTTCCACCAGGGTCATGAGAGATTAGGACAGGGGCGTGCAGTTGCTAGCAGCCATCTTGCCAGGCTGAGGGGAAAGTTTCCTTCTCGAGAACAAAGGTAAGTCAGAGAAAAGAAGAAGAACTGAGAGACGTAGGAAAAGAGAGCACTGCCAGCATGTTGTGAGCTCTTAGACTCGATCACGCTCGAAGTCAGGTCTTCTCTTGAATGTCACACCTAATGGCCTACAATTCCCTTTTGCTTACACCAGTTTGAGAAGGGATTTTCCTAACCTCCAACCAAAACATCCCTTACTGTACACAACATATAACCATGGGTAACACCGAATCATACAGAAACAAAGTCCAGAGGCAGGCTTGTGTTCTGTAGGCTATGTTAGCCAGGGAATACTTCTTGGAGGCTGGTTTACCGTGCTTTGGCTAATGGCATTTTGTAGGGCACTGCAGGGAGTATAAAAAGTGATCTCAGTGCAGCACCTGCTAATCAGGGACCTCATGATTTCGTGTCGGAAACAGCTGCATGCCAAACTCAACAGAAGAGTGAACAAAGTTTAAGGAGATGAAGAGCGGAGCCTAACAGAGAAGGAGCCATCCTTGTGAGACAAGCGAAATTAAGGACTGTGGGTTTTTTCAAATGGAGCATTTACTGAGCAACATTCTACGTGCTAGAACGTCTCACATTTACTATCTCTGTAGTTCTGTTCTCAAGAGCAACAGTAATAATAACAATAAAAGCCGTAAAGCCCATGACTGCTTCCTCCAGTTTTCTCAGACTGGACTGTGCCATGTGAAAGTTGATGCTTTAACCAGTAAACTGCACTACTAGGAACCTCTTGCCTGCTCGATCCACCAGCCTTTCTGGTTAATTTATTCTCTTTCCCACCCCTGAATCCGCAAAGACTCTTTATTTGCCTGATACCAGTCAGAAGCAGGAAACTACCTTCTTACTATGCTCACCCAAGGGAGGGCCTTTCTGCCACTGCCACCATGACTGCCTTTGAGGCGCCCCCCTGCACCCTGCCTCTAGCTACCCACACCCCAAAGGTACAACCATTTCATGCAGAGACTAGCAGAAGAGCAGATAGCTCTCTCCAAAAAATTCCCTTCATGACAACAAATAACCTTGATAATTACCCAGAAGTGGCAGAAAAAATATCACTCGCACAAGAGAAGCAAGACTTCATCTTTAAATGAGATGTAACGGAGTTTCTAGCACGGCATCAAAGTCATTGTTAAAAATATTGTCCTCCAAATGAGAACACCACTCTCCTGATTCCAAGAGTCAAATCAGTTCAAACACATCTCTCCCCGAGACAGTTTTCAAGATTATTAATAGTGTATGTGTTGTTTTGGGAAATGTTTTTTCCCCCTGCAACTCAAAATAACATTTATTTTGTGAGCTTTGAGCAGGCCATCTATCCATTCCCCACAGACACACTGAGGGGAGAGGAAAAGCAACTTTTGCCAGGGACAGCATGAAATTGGAGTGGCAGACAGGAACACCACTGCCTGCGGTCGTGGTCTACCTTCCAGACAACATGGTAGAGCCCTCAGCAGCTTCCATCTTTTATGATAATAATATATATGAGGGAGCACAAAAAAAGTATGACTATTTGCAAAGATAGTTAAAATAATACAGCTATTTTTTGTTTTTCAGCAATTAGACTACAGACATGGTGCTAAGCTGATTTAGCTTTACAGTTTCTTCAGTGCTATGTTTTAGTTTTTTAAAAAATCCTGTAATATTTTCTTCTTATAAAATATGTAATAGTTATATGTAACATACAAAATAAATGTAAGTTATGAAGCACAACAACACAAATACCTGTGATCCTACCACCAAAATTTTAAAAGTAGACCTCATCTATTGCATTGAACTATCTGTGTGCCCCCCCTGAACCCCAAAGGTAACACTCACCAGAACTGGAGTTTTATTGTCCCCTTGATTTTCAAAATAATTCTATCCCGTAAGTATGTAACTCTAAACACAATATTGTTAGGCAGTATTTCTTTCTGAAATTTAAAAATGGAGTCATACTGTATGAAGCCTATTTTGATGGGCTTTTTTTTCCCGCCAGGATATTTTTCCAAGATCCACCCATGCATGTTGTTCAATGCAGTTTTAGTTTGTTAATTTTCATGGCTGAATAATATTCCATTGTGTCAGTATAACACAGTTTAGTTGTCCATTTGCCTACCAATGGACACTTGAGTTACTTCCAGCTTTTATCCTGTAACAGGAAATTATGTTCATATATTCATGCATGTGTCTCCTGGCAAGCACTTCCCCAGGGTTTACACCAGGAGTTGATTGTTCAATTGCAGGATTTGCATTTAGTTGGTGTCAAAGGTACAGCCAGCCTGTTTTCCAAAGTGGTTGTTCAAAGGTAAACTGCTATGGGGATGTACTAGGATTCCCACTGAACCTCAACCATCCTCATACTTGAAATGACTAGGCGCCTTACTATTGCCAGTCTTGTGGGTATTAAATGGTATCTGATTGTCACACTAATTAGCATTGCACCAATTACTAATGAGGCCGAACATTCTTTTCATGCTTATTTCCCACTAGTGTGTCCCCTTCAATGTTATGCCTTGTCATGTATTCTGGCAAGTATTTTGTTAATTTGCCTCTGGTTCACTTACAAATTTGTAATATTTCTTTATGTAAAATAGATCCTTATCCTTGTATTGTCAATATCTTCTCCAAGTTTGTGGCTTATATTTTTACATTTTTGGTATCTTTAATGAAAAACTATTCCTCATTATTATGAACTTTAATTAATATAAGTTGAATGTATTCATTTTATGGTTAGCATTTTTGGGGTCTTAATTAAGAAACCCTTTCTTATCATAAGGTGTAAAATATAGCTTCTAGAATGTTCTTCTTACAGGTTAATATTTTCTTTCACATTTAATTCTTAAATTCATCTGGCATTTTATTTTTGTGTATGTTAAGAAGTTCAGACCCAAATATATTTCTTTCCTCTGCATAGGCAATTATCCCAGAATAGTTCATTCTATGCCCCCTGTTCTGTTACACCAACTCTGGTATTATTAATTTGCCATATGTTTTGTATGACTCTTTTCTGAGCTCTCTATTCTCTACCAACTTGTCAATGTGCCCATGTTTGTGTACGTATGTACGTGTGTGTGTGTGTGTGTGTGTGTGTGTGTGTGTGTGTACAAACTGAACAGGGGTACAGAATAAAACTATAATTTTCGATATCTGCTCCACTCCAGCCCAACAACACACACTTTATTCCCCTTCAGGTGAATCTGGCTTATTCTTGGGCCTTTCCTGTCTTTCACGTATTAGAAAATCAACTTGATAAGTTCCTACAAGCATCTGTTGTTATTTTGATCAAATTGTATTAAAACAAAGCAACTGCAGAGAATTGACATTTTTACTCTACTGAGGCTTCTAGTAAGTATGCATGGTGTATTTTTCCATTTAGTTTGGTTTCCTTTAATGTATTTTTTTAAAGTTTTGAAGTTTCGGGGGGGTGGGGGTGGGGGGGTGATGAATTGGATGATTGGGATTGACATGTATACACTGATGTGTATAAAATTGATAACTAATAAGGACCTGCTGTATAAAAAAATGAATAAAATTAAATTAAAAAAAATTTTTTTAAAAAGTTTTGAAGTTTTCTCCATAAAGGTCTTGCACAACTTTATTCCTGTTGGAAAGTAAAACACATTACGCAATGTAAATTATGTTTTTAATTATGTTTCCGAACTGATTATTGCTGAGGAATAAAAATCCATTTGATATTGCTAAGCTTTATTAAGTTTAACAAATTGTCTGTAGTTTCTTTTGAGTCTTATATGTAGAGAATCATATCAACAGAGGATAACTCTTTTTTCTTTTTCTTATCTTATTATGATGGTTAAGATTCCCAGTGCAACACTGACTCAAAGCTATAGTAGCAGGTATCTTTGTCTTACTCTTGATTTTAAAAGAAATGTTTTTAATATTTAACAATTTAAAATAGTATCCATTGTATTGCTCATTGATAATCCTTATCATGTTGAGGAAGCACTCATCTTCCACTCATTTGCTAAGGAGTTTTGTTTATTTGTTCATTTTGTTTCTTGTTTTTGCTTTGTAAATCACGAATAGGTGTTGAATTCTATTCAAGAATTTTCATGAATCAATTGAGATGTTAATGTCTATTTTCTCCTTAAACCTTTAATATAGTGAATTTCGTTTTTACATTTTTTTAACATTTAATGATCTTGCATCCTAGAAAGAAATGAAACTTTATCATAACATATTCCCTTTTGCATATACTGCTGGATTCAGTTTATCTCATTGAATCTTCACATTATGAAGCAGGTGCTTTACAATCTCCTTACAGAGTGTCATTTAGTAGTGATGTGACCAAGGGTAAAGGTAGAACTTGACCTCAGGCCTGTCTGACCCCAAACTCCAAGATTTTGACCATCTGCCATAGCTCTCTGGATGCTTTGAAGTCAAAAACTCATGAGAGTGCCTCGACATACATTTGTATAGCGTCCACTAGTCTAGTTTTTTGCTCTTGAGACAGTAAGATCCAACAGGCTAATTTAATTAAACTTGACTGGTAGACCTTGAAAGTCAACCTTTTAGATGTGTGAGTATAAAGGGAGGAAAGGATGATTGAACTGCTGGCACTGACACGCTCCAAGACCAGAGGGAAAGAGTGTAAGTGCAGACTAAAATGTCTCTTAGGTCTATTAGAGGGAGTGACTTGAAGTTTATCAGGTTACCATCTTAATGGGAGGGGAGGGACCTCCTCACCTCCTTTCCATCTAGATTTATGAATCTATCAAATCTATTTACCCAAGTCCACCTCCACATACTTCACACTTTCTCATCAGAACCTTTACCATTGTCAACCATTCAATATTTAACTTTAGACTGAAAAGATATTCACTGGGAAAAAATTGGCAAGCTCTCACCAAACCATCCAATGTCCAAAAGTTCATTCAGACTTCCCCTTAAGCATGGTTTTCCTTCACTTTGAACACAGATGTTTTTCTCAACCTACTCCAGTTTCTCCACATCCTTTTCTAAATTCAGTCACTGGAACCAAACGTCACAGAGAACTCAAATGAACAGGGGAGAACCTAGGCCTAGGGAGGCAAAAGTTTTGGGAAACTCAAGAATGGGTGTAATGTGGCTCCATCCCTTCTGTGCTGTTAAAATCCTGCCCACATTCAAGAGATCACATTCTAGATATTAATGGTATGCTGGAGACCCACAGTACTGGCTGGAGCCTCTGCTCTGGAACTTTGCTTCTCTCAAATATCACTGTCTCGATGAGACCTCTCCTGACATCTCTAAGTTGTAACTCTCCCATCCTGGATCTCCCTATCCTTTCTTGTGTTATTTTCCTTATAGGACTTAGGACAATAATTAACAACATATGTTATTATTAGACCAACTCTGACAGTAGTTAGCCAACTACAATTGGCCCTTGAACAATGCAGGTTTGAAATGCCCAGATCCACTTACACGCAGATATTTTTCAATAGTAAATACTACAGGGCTCCATGGTCAGTGTTGGTTGAGTCCATGGATACAGAGGAACCAAGGATACAGAGGGCTGACTATAAACTATAGATGGATTAACCCCCACGTTGTTCAAGGGTCAACTGTATATCAAGAGTTGACCAACTAAATAAACCAACTACAATAATAAATGTCATAACACTTTATTTTTTTTAATTTTATATATATATATATATATATATATATATATATATATTTTGTGATACGCGGGCCTCTCACTGCCGTGGCCTCCCCCGTTGCGGAGCACAGGCTCCGGACGCGCAGGCTCAGCGGCCATGGCTCACGGGCCCAGCCGCTCCGCGGCACGTGGGATCTTCCCAGACTGGGACATGAACCTGCGTCCCTTGCATTGGCAGGCGGACTCTCAACCACTGCGCCACCAGGGAAGCCCCATAACGCTTTATTTTTAATTTGACACATGGCAAGTTTCATGATGGAAGAAATTTTTGCCTGGTTTTTGTTTGTCTGCTTATTCCTTAATGGACCCAGGTGCCTAGAGCACTGCCTGGGACATAGTCAGTGTGCCATGAATATTGATGGAAAGATGAAAGGAAACTGGAACGGAGGGATCCAAAGAACAACGGCAATCAGACTGTGGTAGAGTCATCAGGCCAGACGTCCAAACTGTACAGTGTCAACTTTAAAGTAGGTTTATTTTCTCTCACTTGCCCTTCCCCCTTTTTCCAGCTACCACTCCTCCTCCTGAAATGAAGAAATCCTCTAACAGCATCTCATGCGTGTACCAGTTCTGCTCATCCAACTCCGTACCTGTGTGGCCACCCGAGATGTTTTTTGTGCCACTTGTCACCACAAAAGCTTTAGCCAACACTCTGTCTGGGCCAAGGCAGCCATAACCCCCAGCATCTCCCTGGAGACTCACCCTGACCCTAGCCTCCCCTTGTTGTTCTCTTAGAAGTGTTTAAACATCAGAAAAGTACCACAGAAAGAAAAAAATAGAAAGTGTACTTCCAATAGAAAGAGTTTTCATTTAAATGCACTTTATTGTGTGATGTATCCCTTTAATTAAAGTGTGTGTCTGGGTGCGTCGGTTGGTATTACAGTGCAGTTCCTCATGCTTATTGAATGCAAGAGTAGCTGGGGCAATGCAGTGGAAACTCACACATTAGCTAGAGTACAGCTTAAAGCTATAGTTCCCTGATCTTTTGAGCTTCTAAGAGGCAGATAATCTTCAGGGTTAGCGGCCCAGTGTGATGAGATGCCCTCAACAAATTTACAGAGGTCTCATATGAAAAAACAATGTTTTTTTCCAAAAACCTTGTTTGGCTTGTCTTGCTGTCTCACCCAGATTGCATCTTTCACCTCTAGAAGAAACACAGAACCAGGCAAAGGAAGGGCAGAGGCTAGAAGCTTGCCACCATCTTCAGAAGATAGTATTGGGAAGTAGAATTATTAACACTCTCTGCCATTTCATGTTACTTTATGGTTTACAGAGAACTCCTCCTAAGTGGCTTGTGCAGTGTTATTACTTCCCATCCTGACTTAGGAACTAAAAAGGTAAAGGACAAATGAGGTACCCAAGTTGCACAGAAAACAGCAGAGATGTGCCAGACCCACACCTCTGAGTCCAAGGCCAGCGCTCTTTCCACCACCACAGAGCTGGCAATAAGGTCTCTGCTCTGATTCTGCCATGAGTTATGACCGACTTGAGAACAAATCCTGGAACCTCTCTGCGTTTTAGTCTCTTCATCTGTCAACAGAGGGGATATTTCAACATCCCTTTAATTCTTAAATTCCGATAGTCTCTTAAATATGCTTTCATAAGCTGAGAAATGGGAAACCAGAGAAGAAGGGGTTTTATTTCATGATCACTGGGGAGGATGGTTCGTTTTCTTCCTAGCGAGGGCCCTGTAACACGATGAAAAAAAGGTAGCATTTCCTTCGGTATCACTCTTGTTTTTTTCTCAAACATACTGAGAAAAAAATGTCATCCTAACATATCAGATTGTTAAAAATCAATTATTAGTTAATAACCCCAACAGATCAACTGTTTTCATTTCCTCATGATCTCTGCCAGGTCTTTTTCAACATACATCTATACATTTCCATGCTGATATATCATCCCACTTCCATTTTCACGAGGAAGAAGGTCTATCTTTCTGTTCTTCTTCTGAGCAAATACTGTGCCTCCAGAATACTTTTTCTCTCCACCTTTACTGGGAGCTTCTTGAGGGCAGAGACCCTAAATAACACATCTTTGGATTTGCCTCGGCATTTACTGTTTACTGCTAGTAGCATTAAAAGCCTTAACAGACATTTATATTTACGTTCCTCTGCTCCTTGAATTTGTCCTTCCACAATTAAAGCTCTGCTTTCTTTTCCAGATTCTCTTAATAAAATCAATTTCTCATTTTGGCTCTGGTCTTCACTAGTTCTCAGTATAGAGGCAAATCACATACTTCTCTATGACCTGTTTTTAATTCTTCAATTTCCAAATTAAAAAAAAATAATTACCAACTCACCAGAAAATTGTGCAACAAAAAGCACACTGAAGCACTTAGCACAATATCTGGCATACAGCAGGGGCTCAATAAATATGTGTTAGACATGAGAATATAAAACAGCATATGTCTATGTTCATACTTCCCCTTAGAGTTCAAGGGAAAAAAAGAAGAAGAAAATACTACGCAGCCAAACTTGACTCAATCCTACCTTCTCAAGACTACTCACCATTGCTCTGTCAGTAACTTTCAATAAGATGGACAGCATCCTCTAAAAACATGCTGGCTACGAAGTGCTCACCACCAGCCTCTTCTGATGACTCAAATGCAACAAAGACCATAATTCAGATACCGAAGGACAGTTCAAGGCCACATCAGAGGGATAGATGCACCCATAATGATATTACAGCCTTCAAGCTTAGTCAGGTTAGAATATATTTCCTTGAACAGGACTGATGATGGGAAAAAAATATCCCTTCATGGGGAATTTCTACTAGACATCAGGGAAATGCATACCTTTGTTCAAGAACTGACTATTCGGTATTTAGTATGTGCTGGGCACTAGGGATTCACAAAAGAAAAGACAAGTTGTCTTCTCCACTTTACTCACAGTCTGTACAAAAAAAGGGTGGTTATAATACAAAGTGGTAGATGCTAAGATGTGTCTGTGCAGAAACAGGAAGGAACCTGAGACTGCCTAGTAGAGATGAAAAAGGCTTGTCAGAGGTACTTGAGCTGAGTGAGAATTTGCCAAACAGAAACCAAACCGCGTAACCAGAATCATTCTTCGTCAGCGATTTTTCTGTTCTTTCTTCCCCATTCCTCTCCAGCAACACCATTTCTTTTTCCCATCTTTTAGGCCAACCTTAAGTTTCTTCTTCTCAGTGACATAGCCAATCATCCCAGCCCAAAGAGATTTCTTCCCTGGAAGGAGATCTCCATTTGCCCGGATCTTCACCTGCTAACTTGATTTCAAATTTATGTCCTTCTACCTCCTGAGCTCTTTGAGTGCAAGGCCTGTGCCTGGGGTAGCTCAGCATTTTATCTCCAGCACTAAAAACCCTGCCTGGTACCTAGTAAGCCCTTCTATAAATAGACAAGCAATGAACAATCATGCTGACAATTGTTCATGTCATGAACAGATCTTATGCCCTGATTCTGGGGGCTCAGCAAACCTGGTCTGCAATTATGGCACTGAGAGTCGGGCAGGTGGTTTTGAATCCAGCTTCTGCTACTTCACTCACTGCCCCCATCCTCACAAACTCCCATTCAGACGCTCACCTTGGAAAAGTTACTGATACTCTCTAGGCCTCCGTTGTCTCATATCTGTTTCTTTCTTTCTTCAGAGGGGTGTAAGGGGTAGGTATAACAATGGTACTTTTCTAACAGTGTTATAAAAATTAAATGAAATTCCCAATGTAAAATTTTGATACAGTGTCTGGAACACAACTATTAATACTACTGGTGTCGCCTAGTACTGTTAATTACTGGTGTGTGTGTGTGTGTGTGTGTGTGTGTGTGTTTCACCTCCGACAGATGACCAAGACTCTGGAGAACAGAAATTATATCACATATTTCTTTGTATCTCTCATAATACCCAACACAGGCCTGTATAGAAAGTAATTCCTAATAAATATTAACTAACCAACTGGTCAAAAAGCAGGGGAGAAAATGGAGAGGTCAGGATTTGTCTTTCCAACTCCCTTCCTGCCTGACTGGCTCCACATGTGCAGCAGGGGCTCCCTCTCCTGCGACTTCAGCCGTTGGACGCTGCCCCGGGACCACTTCAGCTTCACGCCGGGAATTCATGGTGTGCTTGTTTCTTCAGGCTCAGGGGTTTAACATCTTCTGACTGCAGCTTCCTAATACTGCTGGGTCTCAGGGCCCTGTCATGCTGTGCTGCTCCCCTCAACCCTGCACACCCCTCTGAAAAGAGTCCCTCCACTCAGTTCGCATGGAATTCTAGCTAAGGCCAACCCTCTCCTCCGGGCCTGGATGCTGCCCGGTACAAGGTCAAATTGCATCCCCTCTCGGCACCATCCTGCTCTGGCGCCAGCCCCTCCCATCTTCCTGCACAGCCCAGGCTGTCAGGCAGCCCGCTGCACTGTGCCCGCTCTGATTTTACAGCCGTCCACAGTCTCATAAAAATCAATGGAACAAAAACCCGGAAAATCTTTATCACACCTGAGAAATTTTCCATAACTGCCCTGAAATTGTCCTGGATTTCCTGTGGTAAAACTTAGATAGAAAAAAAGAAAGAAAGAAGAGGGTTTGACATCCAGGCGTAAACAAGTGGTAATTCCTGTCTTTTCTGTGACTGGATGAGAAATGAAGTGTCCAGGAGGAGCTCAGGCTGTCTGAAGACAGAGATAACACCTAGTGCGCCCCCTGTTCTGAGGGCTGCACTGTTTGCAGAAACATCTTCCAAACCCCAGCTCCCAAGTGCTCGGGAGGGAGCCCACAGCATCAGTCAAAGCCTGGTCAGAAGAATCAGTGAGGGGGGACTGGCGCCCACCCTGAGCTCCTGTCTCCACACACTTGTGCTAGGATGCCAGGTAAGCAAAATTAATGACAAGTGGTTTGTACAGTTTCTGTAAACATATTAACACCTCGCTCTGCACATTTATCTGACATTAAGTGATTAACCAGTTGCATAAGCTAATATTTATACACGACTTGCACTCGTGCAATGCAAATTAGGCCCCATTTATCACAGAATCAGAGAATTTGGAGAAGGAAACAGTCCAAGGACATTCTCGTCCAACCTCCACATGTTGTAGGTGAGGAAACTAAAGCAGAGAAGAGGAGTGATGTGGCCACGGTGGGGAAAAGCAAGGGGTAAGAGCTCCTTTCTCCACTAAGTCCTTTTCCTGCTATATTTTGCTGTTTTCCACTCACAAGGGAAACAAGGTACCCACCTCTCCCAGATTCTTAAAGAGAATAAAAATTCGACTTTTTCTAACTTCCTTGAAGGCCAGAATAATAACTAACATTTTGTCAGTTTTCACTCTATGCCAGGCAGATGCTAAGATCTTTGTGGAGTAAATGACTAAATCCCCCAACATCACTATGAGATTGATGCCCTTGTTAGGAATTATAATAAAGACTGCGAACAAGATTCCTGATCCTGGGTTCACATCCAGCTCCATGAAAGGGCTGCAGGACTTTTCTGTCCCTGCTTCTACATCTATGAAATGGGGATGATAATAGCATTTATCTCCTAGGGTGATTGTAAGATTCAGTCATAATCAAATAAAGCAGTTACCATGGTGCCTAAAACATAGTGAGCACCCTGTAAGACGTTCCCTATTTTCTTGTTAATTATATTCCATATTTTGTAGATAAAGGAAGAAAGGCAGAGAGATATTTTTTAAACGTGCTCAAGAGCACACACAGACTCACAGCTGCTAAAGGACAGAGCCAGGTTCCAGCCCAGGCTTTCTGATTCCAGCGCCAACATACCCTTTCACTGATGCTGTCCTGTAGAACGTTCCATGATGGTGGAAGTGGGCTACAGGCATAGTAACCAATGCGATGATACCAGCTGCATGTAGCTACTGAGCACGTGAAATGTGGCTAGGGCAGCTGGGGAATGGGGGTTTTATCTCATTTATTTGTAATTAATTTAATTTATAGCCCCACGTGACTAGTGGCTACTGTATCGGACAGCTCACCTCTTCACTCCCTTATTCATTTTGGAGTCTTTATACCCTAGCTCAGTACCTGACCTACGTATGGTAGGCACTCCAGTCACTCTCTAGGATGCAAACCCTTATTCCCATCTTTCTGACACTAGTGTCTTCACAAGCCTGTCCTCTAACTAGGGTTATACAGCTAAGATGAACTCATAATGTCTGTAAAATGGATGAATAAATAAATGAACTGCCATCTCGTCTAGGTAGAAAACAGCTCCATGTGAAGCAGGGCTGGTCTCCTGGTCTCCCCTCCTCTGTCATAATGCAGACAGCCCTTCCTCAGCCTGCAGACTTTGCAGCTCTTGTCTGCTCTTAAGGAAAGACAAGTGGGCCAAACTCAAGAGGCCGTAAAGATCCTGAATCCTGTCAACTGGTTCCCACCTGGGCATACAGCTGAGTGTCTGGAGGAGAATTTGGAATGCACTGACCTCTCATTTTGATTCTGGCGGACACATCCCCCCACGTGCCCAGGGAAGTTTCCAAAACCACTTAAAACACATCCCACTCTGGGACCTGAAAAATTAAGATGCCTCGGTATGGAGTCTGACCAGCCTCTGTTTGAATCCCAGTTCTGTCATTTCTAGCTCCAGTACGTTGGGCCACATCAATACTCTAAAACTTTAGTTGCCCGATCTTTAAAATGGGAACAACATGGCCCTTCCCCAAAGGGTTGAAAGAGACACTGAGTATGAAGAGCTTAGTGCAATGCCCAATGTGTTGTACTTGTTCAGGAAACAATGTTCTGCTTCTCCCTGCACGGCTGGAGTTACCGCAACTGCCTCCTCTAATTGGCCTGTCACTAACCCATCCTTCCTTTCAATGTTTTTCCCCTGAGGGCGTTTCTATAGGCAACTTTTCAAAGAAAAAGTGTATTCAAACGTGAGCATAAAGCTGGACCTGATCCCATATTTTTGCATAAACTTTTCAAATGGAAAGTGCAATTTCAAGGAAGTTTTTGGATAATCACCATCACCATAAAAAGGCACTTAAGTGCCTCTTCACAAGTGGTGCTGAAGGAAGAGGACAAGACTACACAGTCCTGCCCTCCAGGCACATTTCAAAGAATCACGTAGACACCATCTGTTCTTTTCAGAAAATTGCTGAACCTAATGGTTTTCTCAGCCCTTACCTCTCTAACAGCATTTGATTCTCAGTGAAACCTTGAACCTCTCTTCTTCCTATGGTGTTGCTCATTTATGGTCTTCTTCCTGTTTTGGGAACATTCTTCCTTTGTCTCCTTGGCTGGTGGCTGTTTATCTCTCTTCTTCCACTTACTGGCTGTGCAACCTCTGAAAACTTACCTAACCATCCTGAACCTTGATATCGTTATTCATAAGATCAAGGTAATGACACCTACTTCATAAGGTTAGTTTGAAGATTATATAGGAGAAATAGGCTGCAACTAGATGGTACTCCATCTCCTGACAAACGTTTTGACATGCTAAATAAAATAAAACTCAGAATCTTAAATAGTTTCCCACCTTGGAAGGAAATTCCAGCATGTCAAAATCAAACTGAAAACTCAATACCAAAGTGGTAATCAGGGGCTGACTCAATCATGATCCATGGTGTTTTGTGAACTAAATATAGGCTCTGGGAACTGAGGGGTGGATTCTAAGATCTATCCAAGGAAAAGAGAAGTTTTTATGCCCTACAAGGTAAACAGCTGGAAAGAGCCCATATAGAAAATTTGCAGTGCTATCAGACATGACACAGAGCCTTGAAATATGTTAGCCGGTGTCTGCACAAGCAACAACAAATTGCCTTCTGATCAGAGTCTTGGATTAGGGTGCTGTGGGAATAGCCACCAAAAGAAACAAAATCCCAGGCTAGCTACTGCTATGGATCTGGAGTTTGAATTCACATGACCTGCATGACGTGTGTGTGTGTGTGTGTGTGTGTATGTGTGTGTGTGTGTGTGTGTGTATGGCACATCCACTGATACTCCTAGGGCTCAAACAGAAGCAAATGCAAAACTACCTACAGGGGACATTTTACAATACAGGGAACCCTATAAGAATGCAGAACAGAGAACTCCATGTGAAGATGAGCTAATACTTAAAACACATATATAACCCCCCCCCAACACATACACACACCACTATGATATTTGTAACAAACGAAATTGATAAATGAGTCAGAAAGAACCTAGAATATTAAAATTAGCATAAGTAAAACAGCATAAGGCTTAGTATATATTGGTTATTCAACAGTTCCTATTTCCCACTCTCTTTTCTTCTATACCTTAAATAATGGTTCCAAAATTCTGCCCTTGTCTCTGTGTGGGACATTGATTTTTGGTTTTCTTATATTTTATTCATTCATTCATTTAGCAGAGGAGCCCATGACCAGTACTGAGCTTTAGGAAGACAGTCCTTTGTGCTACCACCATATTGATTCATACACCATTGCAAAAAAAGGAATAAAAGAATCCAAGGCAATAATGGAGAACCAAGGGCCAAGCTAGAGGCAGGCAGTTCAAGGGAAAGGCAATCTATCTGCCTACCACAACAGAGTAGCCATGTGGTTAAAAATTTTTAAAAAGTATGAGAGAAGGAGCTAGCAGTATAGAGAAGGGAGCCACTGAGGAATCTCCAGCTCCACGTGTGGACTCTAATGGGCTGGGTCCATGACTTGAACCCAAAGCTTAGGAGTATAAAGCATCCTTCTAAACTTTGTGCGTGTGCTTTAAAGGCCAAGAGTTGGACCACTGGAGCATGAGCCCTCCTGCCTCCCCTATATATAACAGGGCTGTAGTTCAGGGTTTTCAGAAGTTATCTCCTGGAGCAAGAGATGTTCATGCTGGAGGGGACAAGCGTACCAAAGCTACTAAAGCTATGCCACCTATTTGAAGGGTTTTCATACGGACAGAGAGAGGACTTGTAGGCTTCAGAAAAGAATGTCTGAATGAGGTGGTGCCAAAAGAGAAACTATTTCCAATAGATAGAAGACTAAAGAGGGTAGATTTCATTTTACTGTGATATGGCCTTAGCTAATAATTAGAATTCTCCAAAACCAGAATTGACTGTTTGAGGAAATGAGCTCCCTGAAACTGGAAGTATATAGACAGAAACTGTGTGGTTGCTGTCAGAGCTAATATACAAAGGATTTGGGAGTTGGACTAAAGACCCATCCAGCACACGGATTCTGTAAGAATAGCCTAAGAAGATAAAACGTAAAGAGATAAGGTTAAAGACGCAGACATGGAGAATGGACTTGAGGACATGAGGAGTGGGAAGGGTAAGCTGGGACAAAGTGAGAGAGTGGCATGGACATATATACACTACGAAATGTAAAATAGCTAGCTAGTGGGAAGCAGTCACATAGCACAGGAAGATCAGCTCGGTGCTTTGTGACCACCTAGAAGGGTGGGCTAGGGAGGGTGGGAGGGAGACGCAAGAGGGAGGGGATATGGGGATATATGTATACATATAGCTGATTCACTTTGTTACACAGCAGAAACAAACACCATTGTAAAGCAATTATATTCCAATAAAGATGTTACATAAAAAAAGGCAGCAGCAAACACACTACAAAAATATTTACCAATGAGAATATATAAAATGAACTCCATACCTGGAAGTATTAATAAAAACAAAAAGAATTTAATTAAATAAATGATAATAAGTATTTTTTCCTCTTTCCCTTTTTCCATTTTCATAACAGAGGGTGAGTACTCACACACATAAGCAATCCCAAGGAACACCACCAAGTGACACTGGCACAATTGAAATGCTAAAAATGTCATAGTTCCCACATTGTCATCACTTTTCTCTTCTGTGAATATTTCCATGAGAAAGAGCTGGATCATCTAAGCACTGCTGTCTTCAACTCTGTTTGCAGAACATGGGCCCTGATGCATTGCAAATGGAGTGAGAATCCCTGCTTGTGACTTAAGGAGGAAAGATAGCCCCGTCACAGCTGTCCTTACTCCATGTTAATCAAGGGCTGATGATTTTCTGCTGAGAAACTGTCCTCACTGATATATGGTCTTATTAGCCAACTATTACCCAGTTGGCCTAAGACCTCTGGCCTCTCTAATTTTGAGTTTGGACAAGTAGACATTAAGGAGACTGAAGGCTCAAAGAATCTTGGGAGGTAACTTCACCCAAGAGGAAATATCCCCTGAAGTCCTAGAAACGTTAAAATTCATGGTAGCAAAAGAAGAAATTTTTAAAAACACACAAAAAAAGAAAACAGAAAAAAAAAACCTGCCAAGAAGGAGAAGGAAATCGGAGTTAGCTCATCCAATCAGAGGCCAAATAATATGAAGATCAGTGTCATCTGCTCAGCCGTGAGGCCTGACGGGGTAAAGCTGCTTTATGCCAAGCAGAGAGCTCACACTGAAAAGGGACTTAGCACAGCTAAGAATCCTTCACCCACAGAATTCTTACAACACACCGGTGAGCTTTCCGTCATGATTCTCACTCTACCTAAAATGAAGCAAGTTCAGAGATGTTAAGCCATCCACTCCAGGTCACACATCTGGGAAAAAGGGAAGCATGGAATTATAAATCCAGGCCTTTTGAGTCCAAGTCCAATTCTCTCCAGAGCCTAATGCTAGGTCCCTCAAGAGGGTCAACTTTCTGCTGCATATTAATTAACTATGAATTGTCCTCTAAAGCAGCAGTCCCCAGCCTTTTTGGCACCAGGGACTGGTTTCATGGCAGACAATTTTTCCAAGGACGGGGGTGGGGGGTTGGTGGTTATATGATGGTTCAGGTGGTAATGCGAGCAATGGGGAGCAGAGATGAAGCTTCGCTCACTCGCCTGCTGCTCACCTCCTGCTGTGTGGCCTGGCTTCTAACATGCCATGGACGAGTACTGTTCTGTGGTGGGGGCTGGGGACTCCTGCTCTAAAGTGTTTCCTTAACTGAGCCTTTCTCCATAACCCACTGTCACCAAGTATGTAACAAGCGCCTAAAAAGTACCCCAGTGGGTTTCTTTTCTTGGTCGAACCTTCCTCATCCTTCAAAGTCCAGCTAACTCCCTCCCCCAAATTCTGTAGTCTCCAAAGACCTTTCCTCACTGGTGGTCTCAGAAAGTCATTAGTTTCTAAGGTTCCAATGTCCACATAGGTGATTAACAAGAGTTCATTACTTTTTCTCTCTCATCAGACTGAGCTACCTCAGGGAAGGTCTGAGTCTGATTCATCACTATATCCACACAAGCACTGTACACAGTTATTTAAACCTTTCAAGTCCTCAGTAAAGGTGTACAGAACGGAAAAGTAAGCTCTGGCATGAGGAAACTGGGGTCTTGCTACAGAGCCAAGGCATACACGTGAAACAGATACTGAAGAAAAGGTTATCACATGCTGCACTGTGTGTCGCAGATTTTAATTACTGTAGAGACAGTCCTTAAGGGACACTCCCCAGAAAACAAAAAGCATACATACACATCTCTCCTATCCTCAATCCCCAATGTGCTTTCTCCTTCTCCCAGAGATTGGAAGCATCCACAAAGGGCTGTTCCCTATGACTATAAAGACAGGTCACTGCCTGATCAAGACTGGATTTCTTAATTGGGATAAGATTATCGATGGAAAGCCCAAGTCTCAGACCAAGAGAAACAGAATTGGAGAGAAAAGTTCACATCCTAAATTCTGAAACAAATTGGGAAGTTGATGAAAGGCAAAGCTAAAGATCATCTTTAGGTTTTGAATAGTTTATGGTAAAGAAATAACTTACTCAAATAGCCTTTGTTATTTTAACACAGACAGTTCCCAACCTCCAGATGAACTATGCTAACAAGAAAAGAAATAATTTCCAATCTTTGCATAAAAAAGCACAAATTATGTAGACTAACTCCCAAAGGTCCCCCATTGGCTGACCTCAGGCTAACTTCTTTGCTACCTTCCATCATGCACCCTGTGCTCCAGCCAAACTAAACCACTTGCTAAACTTAACTATACCTCCCCTTTCTCCACCTTCACAAGTTTACTTAGGCTTTTTGCATTGCCTATAGTATCTTCTCTGTGTGCTAATCTGACATTTTTTTCCAGGAACCATCCACCCAAAAAAGCCACGTTTTTCATCTTCCACACACCCTGGCTGGATCTTCCTTCACTAAAATCCTGAAGTACTTTTACCTCTCTAGTGGGATGTGAGGGCAGAAGTTTGTACTTGACATTTTAAAGCGACATTTTAGTAGTAAGGATTTTTTTCTATTATTAATCCTTGTCTCTCAAAGTCCCTCTAATGGCTTCAAAACATCTTCTCTTACACTAGGTAATTTTCATACTCTTCTGAAACTAGTTAAAATAGTTCCATTTTACAGGTGAAGAGTTACAATAAGTGCACTCAGTCACAGAGGAGCAGAGCATGGTCAATCCTGGTAAGCCGTCTATATGCATTTGAGAAGAATGTGTATTCTGGTTCGTTGGGTGAAGTGTTCTACCAATATCAGTTAGATCAAGTTAGTTGACTGTGTTGTTGAATTCTACATCCTTACTGATTTTTCTTTCTACCTGTACTATAAACTACCAACAAAGAATCAAAAATTGAATTTTATAAATACCATTTAAAAATCATATTTATGAAATGCTTAGGGATAAATCTGGCAAAAGAGGTTCAAGATCTATAAAATATTTATATAAAACATTGCTGAGTTAAAGAAAATCCAAATAAATAGAAATAATGGGTTCATGAATCAGAAGACTCAATATTTGTAAAATGCCAATTCTCCTCAAATTGATCTATAGACTTTATGTAATCTTAATAAAAATTCCAGAACCCTTTTTTGGAGGGTAGAAATTGACAAGCTGACTTTCAAATTTTATGGAAATGCAAAGTACCTAGAATGACCAAGACAACTTTAATAAGTAAGAACAACTTCAAGAGACCTACTCCCAAGACATTATAAAGCTACAATAATCAAGATAATGTGGCACTGGTGTCAAGATAGACAAATAAATGGTTGAAATGGAATAGAGTCCAGAAATATACCTGTATATATATGGACAACTGATTCTTGACAAAAGTGCAAAGGCAGTTCAATGGAGAAATAATGGTCTTTTCAATAAGTGGCATTGGACTAATTTGGCATCCACATGCGATAATAATAAACTTTGACTCATACCTCACGCCATATGCAAATTAACTCAGAATAGATCCTACGGCCTAAATATAAAACTTAAAACGATAAAGCATCTAGAAAAGAGCAGAGGAGAAAATCTTTATAAACTTGACAGGCAAAGATTTCCTAGGCATGACACCAAAAGCATGATCCAAAAATAAATAACTGAAAAACTACCCTTCATCAAAATTACAAGAGTCTCTTCATTGAAAGACACTGTAAGGAGGATTAGAAGACAAGCTATGGTATGGGAGAAAAATATCTGCGAAACATATATCTGATAAAGGACTTTTATCCAGAGTATAGAAGGACTCTTAACCCTCAATAATAAGACAAAAACAACCCAGTTTTTAAGAAGGACTCTTAACCCTCAATAATAGGACAAAAACAACCCAATTTTTAAGTAGGCAAAATATTTGCTCAGAGACATCAACAAATAAATAATCTAGATAGCAAATAAGCATATGAAAAGATGCTCAAAACATCCTTAATCACTAAGAGAATGAAAATTAAAATCACAATGAAATATCACTATACACCTATTAGACGGGTTAACATTTTAAAAAATAACTATAACAGATGGGAGTACGTCAAACTAAAAAGTTTTTGGAAAGCAAAGAAACTGTCAACAAAATGAAAAGGCAGCCTACTGAATGGGAGAAGATATTTGCAAATGATATATCTGATGAGGGGTTAATATCCACAATATACAAAGAACTCATACAACTCAACATCAAAAAAACAAACAGGGCTTCCCTGGTGGTGCAGTGGTTTAGAGTCTGTCTGCCGATGCAGGGGACCCGGGTTCATGCCCTGATCCGGGAGGATCCCACATGCCCCGGAGCGGCTGGGCCCATGAGCCATGGCCGCTGAGCCTGCGTGTCCGGAGCCTGTGCTCCGCAGCGGGAGAGGCCGCAACAGTGAGAGGCCTGCGTACTGCAAAAAAAAATAAAAACAAAACAAACAACCTGATTTAAAAGTGGGCAGAGGACCTGAATATGCACTGCCCCGAAGAAGACATACAAATGGCCAACAGACACATGAAAAGATGTTCAACATCACTAAACATTAGGGGATTGCAGATCAAAATCACAAGATGCCACCTCACTTGTCAGAATGCCTATTATCAAAAAGACAACAAACAAAACGTGTTGGCAAGGATGTGGAGAAAAGGAAACCCTCACACACTGTTGGTGGGACTGTAAATTCATGCAGCCACTATGGAAAACAGTACGGAGGTTTCTTAAAATGTTAAAAATAGAACTGTCATATGATCTAGCTATTTCACTTCTGAGTATTTACCCAAAGAAACAAAACCACCAATGTAAAAGATATATGCACTGTGATGTCCATTACAGTATTATGTACAATAGCCAAGCTATGTAAGCAACCTAAGTGTCCACTGACAGACAAATGGATAATGAAGATGTGATACATACATATATACAATAGAATATTTCTCAGCCATTAAAAAATGAAATATTGCCACCTGCAACAACATGGATGGATCTAGAAGGTATTATGCTAAGTGAAATAAGTCAGAGAAAGACAAACACTGCACGTTCTCCACTTATATGTAAAATCTAAAAAACAAAACAAAGAAACAAACAAAATGAAAACAAACTCATAGATACAGACAACAAATGAATTAGTTGCCAAAGGGAGGGGGTGAGGGGGTTGGAGGTGGGCAAAATAATTGAAGGGGATTAAGAGGTACAAACCTCCGGTTATATAATAAATAAGTCACAGGGATGTAATATACAGCATAAGGAATATGGTCAATAATAATATAATAACTCTGCATGGGAACAGGTGGTTTCTAAACTTATCACAGTGATCATGTCATAACATATGCAAACCTCAACTCATTAAATCATTATGTAGTATACCTGAAACTAACAGAATATTGTATGTCAACTATATTTCAGTTTAATTAATTAATTAAAAACCAATTATAACAAGTGTGGATGAGGAGGGGAACAACTATAACTCTCATGTGCTGCTGCTGCTGGAAATGTAAAATGGCACAACCACCCTGGAAGACGGTTTGGCATGTTCTCAAAAATCTGAAGCTACATCCACCGAATGATCCAATCACTGCACTATTAAGCATCTGTCCAAGAGACACAAAAGCATATGTCTATACAAAAACTTGTGCAGGAATGGTCATAGCAGCTTTATGTGTAACAGCCAAAACCTAGATTAACCCATTAATAGGTGAACGGATAAATCAATTTTGGTATATCCATACAATGGACTACTCCCCAGGAAAAAAATCATAAACTATTGATACACGCAACAACATGGATGGATCTCAAAATATTATGATAAGAGAAAAAAGCTGTGTAAAAACAGAGTCCATAATGTTTAGTTCCTTTTATATAAAATTCTAGAGAATGTAAACTAATCTATAGTTACTGTGAACAAATGCCCAACTGTGAATGCTGTGAGGGGATGAAGGGTGAGAGGAAGGAATTACAAAGGAGAACAAGGGGGTGATGGATACACTGACTTTCTTGATCCTAGTTATGAATGCATGGGCGCATTAGCATCAAAACTTATCAAATTAGTACACTTTAATGTGTGCAGTTATTGAATATCAACTATACCTCAATAAAGTTGTTTATAAACATCTGCAGGCAACTCACAGAGTGACCTTAGTTTTAGTTTAAACAATGTTTATGAGCACTTAATGCCAAGAGAATACCCTAACTCTTCTATATATATATCTTCAAGATCTAACTCTTCAAGTGCTATAGAAAACATTTTTGAAGTTAGGTCAGACCTTCTCCCTAAAATATGCTCTCATAACAATCTACAGTCTTATTTTGTCAGGTCTGGCATTTTCACCATAAACACCTTTGGGTCAAGCAATTTCACAGTACAACTAATTAGCCGTAATGCAATTTTGCCATAAAAGATAAAATAACTGGTTGACAATTTGGCTTCATTTCATCATTGACACACTACTCCCATTTTTCTATTGTTTAAATCTTAGGTCTCATAATGGTCTATACCGTGATGAGTAGACATGGTGGTCTGAAAATAGTGGATGATAACAACTCTATTCGAAAATAGGGTGATAAGAAAACTTACTGAAGTATGAGACAAGAGAGTGCAACGCCAGACTGCACACTATACTAGAAAATGGTAACAAAGCAGTTTGCAAATCTTTCAGTAAGCCCAGTCACCCTCCCACCCGTCAAAACCAAAAGTTTACCAAGCTATGGCAAATATAAAAGAGGCGGCTTGTACTTCACACCAGGCTTTGGGAGCTTTAATTATCCAGTCTTTGTCTGATTTAGATACAACAGCTCGTGCGCTCATGCCATCTTTACCAAATTTATCACACAACATAAGTTGGAGGCAAAAGAAGAAGAGTCAAGCTCCTCCTACGCCCCCAAAAAGAAATGATTACATGATTCCTGATGAGTTTAAGTTTCTTGAAAATGGTAAAAACTTTTTGCTATTTGATAGTATAGAACATGATGTAGATAGAATTTTGGTAGTTGGCACGAACCCGGCTCTGATGATTTGGTGTAATCTAAGAATTGGGCATGTGATGGAACAGTTAAATGAAGTCCAGATATGTTCTACCAGTTATATACATTACCTATAAGAAATAGCATCCTTCCTCTGTTTTCCTTCCAGGGAAATCTGAAGAGATTTACAGCAGATTTTTCTATATCGTGAAGAATCTATGTCCAACATTAGATCCTGAATCCTTAATGATCGACTCTGAGAAACAAATTATCATAGGTTTCTCTAAGATATACCCGAATATGACGATAACTATCGATCTACACACATTTTAAATGTATTCAATTTTTTTTTTGTATTTTCATTTTTCACAATGAAATCTTTTTTTAAATGTTATTACTTTTCATGTCTCATGGTGTCCTTTTTAATGCCCCTCTTTTATTTTCATTATTTTATCTTTTACAGCAAAATTTTCCTCTGGCCAGTTAGTTATGCAGTGAAACTGCTTGCAATGAAACTGCTGTGGCAAAGATTCAATACCTAGAACCCTTTGCAGACTTATCACCATTGCCATCAATTACTCATTTGATCAATGCTTCTCTTTCTATGACAGCAGAGATAGTATCAGTATCCTTCATTCCCGCTTCTCTAGGTCCTGGTACACAGTAAGCGCTCAATAAGCACTTGTTGGATATAGTATTTTGACCTGGTGTCTGGGTGATAAAGAGCAGGTTGTTGATCCTTGAAATTAAATACACTAAAAAATAAGAGATGGCTTCTGCCCTTTAAGCTTTTCTTCGTTTTCCCATTTATTTTGTCAATATTCATTTTAGAAAAATTTTTTTCAAGATTCTAAAACATGAATCTCTGTTAGAATTTGTCTGGTATCTGTTAGTAAGTTACTTGGGAGAAAAAAGACAAACGTCACAGCATACTTTTCAGTTATTTTTAATAATTAAGTTGTGATACCTGTAATGGTGATTAAATGAATAATATCAGCTTTTTACCTGATTAGTAAAGTGGCATTTTTCAGCATCAAAAAGGGAAAGAGACTGTATAAACCTAAGGGTAGACAGACTCTATCAAGCGTATTGATCTGCTAGTCAGACCTGAAAGCTCCCTTCTGGGGCTGGAGCCTCTGGGCTAGAAGGTTCCAGAGACCATCCATGCCTCAGATAAACACAGGACAGAGTAGATTCCTCAACCACCTTTCAGAATCTTAATTATGAAACATTCAAGTCCAATATTAGTAAAATAATATTTGAATAGAGAAAAGTGAATCTATCTTTTCTTCCTCACTCATTCCCCAGCTACCTATCACAAAGCTTCTGGATTACAATCCCTGGTATCTCTACCAAGCGCTTCAAGTTAAAAAGTCTCCGTTTTAAAGCTAATTCTTTTTTTTTTTTGCGGTACGCGGGCCTCTCACTGTTGTGGCCTCTCCCGTTGCAGAGCACAGCCTCAGGGGCCATGGCTCACGGGCCCAGCCGCTCCGCGGCATGTGGGATCTCCCCGGACCGGGGCACGAACCCGTGTCCCCTGCATCGGCAGGCGGACTCTCAACCACTGCGCCACCAGGGAAGCCCAAGAAGTCTCTGTTTTAAAAAGCCTGTTTCAAGAGCTTTCTCAGACAGACACTGCTGGCTGCTGCCTCTGGCACTCAAGAGCAGCCAAGGGAGGCATGGGGCAAAATGTCAGAAAAGCAGCCGAAGGGAAAAACAACCACAAAAGGAGGTCGTCGTCCCCTCCATGTTACACCCTGGTGGCAATGCCTACTAGGGCCTCCCCTCTCCCGTTCAGTGTGCTTGAGAAACAAACACCTCCTGTGTCAGGAAAGAAATGTGCCGTGGGCACAGCTCACGGCCTTAGATATTTTTGCAGGCAATCAGACCATCGGATCAATGGTGTCCTTTGCCACGTCGGGATTATCAGGCTCCCCTTCTTCCTGTGACTTCCATGCAGTCACCAAATCTGCTTCTATTTTCAAATCCCTCTATAATTTTTTCCCCTTTCTTTTCAACTCCAAAATTATTATCTTAATTCAGGTCTTCCTTATCTCTCGCCCAGGGACAATTTAAGATCTTTGGATGTCCTAAACACTGAGATACATTTTGGTCTCTCTACCCCTCATGTACTTAAAAAATATAAAACCATAAAATAAAAAGTTTTCCAGTACGCTGATGTGAAAATAGCTTTTTTCTAGATTTTTCTTAAAAGTCGAGAAAGCTTTCTCTAGAAAGTCAGATTTGCACTGAGTTGTAAAAGATAAAGAGATAACTAGATAAAGAAGGAGAAAAGGACTCCCGGAGGGAAGTGTCTATGTCAAGGTATTCTGGGCTGAACCGAGAGGATACATTTCCCTGTTGCATGAGTGAACAAAGGGCTTGGGAAAAGGGCTAGAAAGTAAGACAGCATCCAAACTACGATGGTCTGTGTGCTGAGCTGACTTTATCTTCCAAGCTATGGGGAAGCCAATGATGAACTGTAAGAAGATGTATAACACCTTCAGGTCATTCAAACCTCCTTCTGTGAGATCTACTGACATTTTCAAATGCAAAGAGAGAACAAAAACCAAGCATCAGAAACAAAATCAAACACACCAAATCTAGCTTACACAAGCAAACAGCCATGATTCTCAAAAATAAGTTTCTAGCAGAGATTTCTTTCAAACTGTTCCCCAGTGTTCTGCATCTTTTCTCTTGTGCCCTCCATGATTCCCTAACTTAACCCAGGGTCAGAGCCCTTGAGACCTTCCTGACCAGTCTCAGGGACTCTCATGAGGTTTCCATCCCAGGGATAAGCCTCACCCTCACTTCCTTAACCCCCCCCACCCAACTTCATAGCACATCCTTCCTGGAGGCTGGTTCCATTCCACTTGCCTCAGAAGCATTCATGCTACACAGAGGAGACTCTTACCCTCTCCTTACACAGGGCATTACAGACCCAAAGGGCAGTAAGACTTTCATCACTTAGCAACCTGGACACGCATTTATGTTATCGGCTAAACTGTATCCCCTCCAAATCCATATGTGGAATGCTAATCCCCAGTGCTTCAGAATGTGACTATTTATGGAGATGAGGTTTTAAAGAGTTAAGTTAAAATGAGGTTATTAGGGTGGGCCCTAAAGCAATGTTACATATAAGGAGAGGAAATTAAGACACAGAAACACACAGAGGGGAGACTCTGTGAAGTACAAAGAGAACAGCCATCTAGAAGCCAAGGAGAGAAGCCTCAGAAGAGACCAACCCTGCTGACACCTTGATCTCAGACTTCAAGCTTCCAAAACTGTGAGACCTTACATTTCTGCTGTTTAAGCCACCCAGTCTTACAGCAGACCTAGCAAATTAATACAATATGTGACAAGACGGGGAACAGGTTTGTGGTTTTTTTCACCATAATTCCTCTTTGGGGGAACTCTTCTTATTTCACGACTGCATGTATCAATGTAAAGAGGGGTCATAACTATGACCTAGATGGCCTGTGTTTGGATCTGTGGATGCCTGGGCTTCCAAGAAGTAGGTGCAGATAAGTAGAGAATTTTGTCTGCTGTGGGACAGAAGACCCACTGAAGCCAAGGGAAGGTCAGTGAGTGTGTTAGTTTCCTCTCGCTGCTGTAACAAATTACCACAAACTTAGTGGCTTAAGGCAACAGGAGTTTATTATTTTATAGTTTTGGAAGTCAGAAGTTCAAATGAGTCTCCTGGGGTTAAAATCAAGGTGTCAACAGTGTAACAGGGAAAAGCCAAATCTGACTAGATGTTGGATCTGTTTCTTTTACTTTAATCTTTGCTTCCCGTTGCTTTTGTTCACTAAAAGGATATTGTCTGTACATAATGGCCTGCCTTGGGGAACTCTGCCTCTCTGCCTGAATGTTAAACCAAAGGGCCTTTGTTCAGGGAAACATCCGGACCCTGTCCACCTGTGGATGGCTGCAAGAAAGAAGAAATTAACACATCATCTCCCTGAGGCTGGCCATTCCAGGGGACATTTGCAAAACTTATGGCCTTTTTACTTTACTTCCTCATCTCCTCCTTGACTCTGTGCTATAAAAGAAAACTGGCATCCAAACCCCGATAAGATGGTTATTTAGAGACATTAGTCTCCCATCTTCTCGGCCTGCCAGCTTTCCGAATAAAGTCGTCTTCCTTGCCTCAACACCTCATCTCCGATTTATTGGCCTGTCGTGCGGCGAGCAGAGCGAGCTTGGACTGGGTAACGACAGGGCTTTCTTTCTTCTGGAGGCTTTGGAGGAGAACCCATTTCCTTGCCTTTTCCAGCTTCTAGAGGCTTCCTGCATTCCTTGCCCCGTGGCCCCATCTGCAAAGAACATCTTGCCAACATCTGCTTCTATTGTCACATCTCCTTTTTAAACTCTTCTGCCTCCCTCTTACAAGAGCCCTTGTGATTACACTGGGCACACCTGGTAATGCAGGACACCCTTCGCATCTCAAGATCCTTACCTTCAGCACATCTGCCAAGCCCCTCTTGCCCTTTAGGGAAATGTATTCACAGGTCTGAGGATTCAGAGGTGGACGTCTTTGGGGGAGGGAGCATTTATTCAGATTATAACAGTGAGGAAAACTAGAGGGTGGCACAGCCCAGGAGGAACTTAGAAACACAGAAATGTCAAAGGAGGTGAAAATTTATATGCCTTGGCCCCTGTCCTTGACCTCAGAAATCTTCCGCTACCACCACCAGTCACAAAATGCTTGTCATAGTTGGTTAGAGTTCCCCCAGGAGCAGACACGGAGACAAGAGCTAAGTAGTTTATTTGGGAGATAGTATAGCAGTAGAGAAATTACAGCCAATGGAGGGCAGTTAATATACAGTATGTTATAAAGCCAGCTAACTCTCTGGGCAACTAGAGTTTAATCCCATTGGGAAATGCTGGAAAAAAGTGTAAAACTCTTGGGAGTTGTTCCACATGAGAAGTGAGGAAACCATGGTGTCGCTACACCAAATTTTGTTGGTCATTGGCTGAGGGCTGCTCCCACATGTTAATTCCCTGGTACTTCTATAGAAATGGGTAAAGTAGCCTCTAGAGCAGGGGTCACGAACGGCCCCCGTCCCCCCCACCCCGGGTCGCACGGCACGTGGTGAGCGGCAGGCGATCGAGCGAGTGAAGCTTCATGGGCTGCTCCCCGTCGCTCACATTATGGCCTGAACCATCCCCCGCATCCCACCCCACGCCCCGTGGAAAAACTGTCTTCCATGAAACCTGTCCCTGGTTCCAAAAAGGTTGGGGACCCCCTGCCCTAGAAGCTTTGGAGAAAGCCCGCCAGCAAAGAAATGCAAATCTTGCAATCAGATGTCAGTGGGAGCATTTCTATTACAATGGGAATGCCAAATGGATATGGGCAGGACATCCTCCGTGTCTGCTAAAATTAGATTTCTCATGGAAATCAGTGACATGGCTGAGTTTTGCATCCTCATTGATGTGGGGCTGAAACAGTCCATAAATATGAGGTAACAGCTGACATCTGGACTGCACAGAGAATAAGCACCAACAGAAAGCAACTTCTGCGCTTGTCTTACACTTTATGCCTATAAACCGGTCACTACAGTCTCTTCCACTGAAAAACCAGCCCCGAACTCCTTGTTTTCCGGCCCCCGTTCAGGACTTCCGTAGCACCCCGTTTCCAGTATTTCCCTGGTCCAAAGTTAGTTTCCCCCTCCTCTCCCACTCCCACCACATTCGGCTTAGACAGAACAGCAATCTACAGTGCTGCACATCTCTATTGCTCTTTTGAGTAGACAAAAATAATATTGGATAGAGTTTCCCTCCACCTACTACTTCCTCCCTTGATTAAAAAAAGAAAATTAAAAAAGAAATTACAAAAATAAAATCCCCAACTGTTATTTTCTCCTTTCATTTCACTCCAAGTCCTCAGGCCTTCCCCTTCATTCTCAGCCATAAATCAGGCATTTCTGGAGTTTCCATGTCCAAATGCACAAGGACAATACGCATGTGGGTACTTTTAAGTAAGAAATCAATGCTCTATAATTTAATTTTCTCCTCTCACATTAAACCTGCCATTCTCCACATAATTGGAGTGATAAATGCAGAGTCAGACTTCATCTTCCTGACTTTCATACCTATCGGTACTCCAAATGCAGACAATTGTGACATTCGACTTTATAAAAATTACCAAGCACACCAACTTCGCTTAATTAAACCATTTAAAAGTTGCTTTTGTTACATTTAATGAATGATATATTACACTGCAGTGAAACATGCAGCGATACAAATACTTCACAATGCTTCCAATTAAGACTCACTTCACTTATGCCAATTGACAACACAAGTGTTCCACACTTCATTCAGTTTGTGCATTTTAAATGAACTGGTTAGTGAGAAGGGTGCTTCTTTGCTAATGAGTTTTGTAATCAAGGCATCTATTTTAATTTCAAATTGGCTAGATTGGGGGAAATTGCTAGACTAAATGGCTGGTACTAATTAGGATTATAAAAATATTCATCATGCCACGGAATTAACATGGGGGTCTGATTTTCCTGCATTTGCACACTGCTTGAGTTTTGGGGGAAAAAAATCTTGACAAATTGTCTTCTCTTTAGCAAATTGAACAAACACTATATCTGTTTTAGCCCTTCTTTTCATTTAAAGCATAATACATATTCATGGTTTGTAAATGAAGTTAAATGATTTCAACTTCTATCTTCATTACCATGTTACAGATGTCTCCATAACTTCCTTAAAAAACCCAGATTATAGTATTACCTATTTGAATGGCAAAGACTTGTTTAATCTACATGTTAACCCAAACACTGGAACAAATGGATGGGAAAAGTGTGCAACACTGGATGAAACCCGAAAAAAACAACAACTGCTTTGTTGTTTATTTTCTTCCATAGGCAGAATTACCTAGTCCTATGACCTATCATCAGGAAACAACGTGATGGCTTTCCTACTCAAGGTTCCAACTCGGCGAGTGCCATTGGCTGAGGGACCTGAGGGACGCGCTAGAAGAAACTAGATTCATCTGAAGGTCTGGCCTCCGTCCAGCTGATTTCGCCGTCTCACGAGTACCGTGTTCTCTGGGGTTAAGTTTCAATGTAAAGTGGCCCCTATGGAATTCTGCCCTGAGGCGGTGGAAAGTCTGTCCATCTACTAGCCAGAGCGAGGTGTGGTGGTCATACTGGGGGGGGGGTCTCAGCCAGGCTTAGAGGAGCAGGCCAGGCCCCTCACTTTCTGGGTGACCTTGACCAGGTGGATATTGCCTTCAAGAATCACATGCTCACATGTAACTTGGAAATAATAACACCCACTTTGCAGATTCCGATGCAGATTCAATGTAACCATGTATATGAAAGCACCCATCAGTGCCCATAGACAGGAGATACTTAACGACATATATCTCCATTTCTGAGAAGCGCCTATATCTTCAACACCGAGTAACGAAACATGGGGAGTGTAAGAGTCACTAGGCGCAAACTCCAATTCATTGCGTATGTCTGCGCCTCTTGGCTCCAGAGTATTTGTTTCCATTACAGCTGTCAAATCACATAACCAAATGCTAATTCAATTTTAGGATATAGCCACAAATTTCATCTGAAAAATCACCAGAATAAAGCGCTTCCTTAACATCCATCTCTAGTGGGTTCTTCTAAATAATAAAACCTCTATCTATCACTGAGTTGTAAATAGTAACTATTGAGGTTATACCCAACAAGAATACTTTCTGTTAGGAGAAAAAAATAGTTCCTAGAGTTTCACAGTTCACAAGGGACCACAGTGAAAAGCAAAGCTAAAGAAAAGAGAAACGTCAGACTTGTTATATTCCTAGTTAGGGAAATTTTCCTCTACACCACACTGCCTCTTGAAAATGTAGTTTAATAGTGACTTGAAATGATTTTACTTAAACTGGCCTTATTCACACCTAAAACCTTTTTTAAGATCACTGCCTTATAATTGAACATAAGCTATGTTCAATAAGCTGTTCAAGGTAGATTACTTTTCAGAATTCTTTAATCATAAAATTAATCTATAATGAAATAATACAAAATTTAAAAAATGAATGTTATTAAAAAACAAACATAATTCCATCATCTTAAGATAACTCAGGTAATGTTTGGGAATATTTCCTACCATCTAAAACTTTTTCTCCTTCCTTCCCTCTTTGCTTCCCTCCTTCCTTCATCTTATTTTATTTGTTACATACTTCTATTCAAAGAGCACTCGCTTATTTAATATGAATCATGTATGAATTTATATATACATATAATGTATGCAATATGAGATATACATGTTGTAAGGCCAACTGGCCCAAGGCAGGGGAACACAATCAGATTCACAGGTTGCATCAGACTGAAATTCACCGGACCACCCAGTTCCAGAAACTGCCCTGGAGACATTCCGGACCACCCAGTTCCAGGAACTGACCTGGGGACTTTGAACCCAGCCCAGCCTTCCCGGCTTTCGAGGGGCGGGACTAACGGTTCCCCAGGATACCCGAAAAGACCACCAAATAAGGAATACCCTGAGCCCTCCCAGATTCACCACACCCCTTTCCCTTCTTCCCCTATAAAATCTTGCCCAACCTTCACCCGGGCGCGACTTCTCTGGCCCCTTTCTCTCGGACCAGTGAACCTCGCCCGGGAGCGCTCCCTAATAAAGCTCACTTGAAGCTTTCCTCTGTTTCGCGGTGCCGTTTGTTAAGATCCGACCTTACACAAGTATTAAATAGATATTAATATGTATCCATGTTGCTACACGGTCATCATGACCACCATCTCAATGGCTGAATAATATTCTGGCCAATGTATATATCCTGACTTAAAGTCCCTTGGGGCTCCCCTGGTGGCGCAGTGGTTGAGAGTCCGCCTGACGATGTGGGGGGGTTCGTGCCCCGGTCCGGGAAGATCCCACATGCCGCGGAGCGGCTGGGCCCGTGAGCCATGGCCGCTGGGCCTGCGCGTCCAGAGCCTGTGCTCCGCAACGGGAGAGGCCACAACAGTGAGAGGCTCACGTACCGCAAAAAATAAATAAATAAGTAAAGTCCCTTAATATTGGGCAGTTAGTAAATTTCTGTCCAGATTTTCCCATTATGAGTGACTTTGATAAACATTATTATGCTTAAATCTTTTTGGTATTATGCTGTTGGTGCAGTCTCAGAAGTGAAGTAACTGAATCATTGGATCAAATTTATGAATATGTGTATGTCTTCTGATACATGTGGCCAAGAGGTTCACCAGGAAGGAAAACCCATTTGCATGACCATCAATACAGCTTTGTAATAATGAGTTTCACCATAACTTTGCCAACATTGGGTATTTTTCTTATGGCACAGAAAGGAACACATATTTAAAAATACAACCTATTAAATTAATTTTAAATGAGCATCGTTTGAAAGCTTCCTTATGAATTCTCTGGATTAGTTAGACTTACTGAACATTAATGAATTCTTGCCTTTGGCTTAGACTAATTCTCTAATGTTAATATTTTTAGAAGTCTCCTTCTCTGTCATTTACCTCACTTGATATCTTCCAACCTTTCTTCCAAAGAATTCACCTTGTGTCTATTTCTTCACCAGTTTAGCCAGCCATAAATCATCTGCATGAAATTAAAAATGACCCAACTGATAGCAGTCCCACTGCGGGTGGAAGGTAATGACTGAAAAAGTGCACAAGGGGGATTCTGGGATTCGGGTCATGCTGTGTATCTTGATCGGGGTGCTGGTTCCCTAGGTGTATTCAGTTTATGAAAATTCACTGAGCTCATGATATGTGCACTTTTCTGTATGCATAGTACACTTTGACTTAAAATGTTTAAAGACTGACCTGACTTTAAAAGGCCAGGTGCTATCACACCAGGGGGAGTGGTCACGGCGGAGGCAAAGAATGGAGGGAGGATAGAAGGTGTGGCGAGGTCAGGTCGACTGGGTGGTTAAGTCCAGAGAGGCTTGCAAAGGAAGCAATAAGCAGGAGAACTCCTAGTTCCAACTGGAAAACTGGAAACCTAGGGTCAGAATTAGGCAAAGGGATCAGAGTTAGGGACCCTGGGCAGCAGTGTGAGCACTAACGACCAGTGCATGTGTAAAGACAAGGTCACTCCATATAGGAAGGGGTGGAGGAACACAGAGAAAATGGTTGCGTTCAACCAGAGGAGGCTGCATTGCGTGACCCTTTGCCCACCTGTAACTGTAGTCACCTCTTTCACCAAAGTATTGCCACGCCTGAATTTCTACCCTGAGAGCATAACTGCTTTGGGAAAAGTGTTGTTGGGAAGAGGTACCTGCGTACCCTTCTTAATACATATATACGCTGCATCTTCCATTAATTATTTTAGCAAATGTTCTTTTCCCTGACAGAACTGTGGCAGGTTACCGAAAGGAACACATAGGAGGTAGCGGCAGAGAACTGAAGTCTGGGACACGATATAGAAAAAGCAGGCTTAGGAGGACAAAGGCCACCAGATCCATATTTTGCTGAAGGCTGTTCCTTTGAACTAGCTTTCTCGCAAGCAATGTTGCAAAGCCTGGAGATTCTTACTGCACCACCATCGCTGACTGCGAGTTAATGTTGTACATTAAACCAGTTTGGTCATTCAGAACTCAGCTCAAATAGGTTAATTCTAACATCTGAATAACACAGTGGCCGTGCCACCTTTTTGATACAACATAGGGCCATTCTTGCTGGGCCCACTGTTTTTGTTTTCACCTTCAGGAAAGTGGCCTCATGGAAACTGGTGTTTCTATGGTGATGGAGATAACACATTTCTATTGCATTGATGAGACGTCTGTAAGATCAGCGTGGGCTCCCCCTAGGTGAGTAGGCCTATGGATTTTTCTTTCTCTTAAATTATGCACATATGATTTTACAGGCACAGAAGAGGACCTAATGAAAATGCAATGTTTTTCTTTTAAAAAAAAAAAAGGCACCCTTCAGTTCTAGTCTTATTCCATGGAAAATAAGCTTCAAAACCACGAGCATCCCTAGGTAATCCCCATCAGCTTTGTCCCCACCAGGTGGGGAGCCACGAAACCTGCTCCTGTCAATGGCTGCTGAGGAACGCTACCATCACCTGCTAATCCTGGAGGCTCTGGTGCAATTACATTTCTAATCTGAGGGTTTACATGAGAATATAAATGAAAGGAACAGCTTCATCTGTATCCAGCATTCTAGAAGTACAAGGTTAAACTTCCCTTTGAATGTTCAGGCCCTCCACACACCAGATACACCCTAATTCACCAGTGTCCTGCTCGTGTGTGGCAGCACCAGGCAGGGTCCAATCAGGAAAACCTACCTGGAACCACTGCCATCTCCTCTGCTGCAGACCCTATTTTGCCAGTGACCTGACTAAAATTGCATCAGCTTCCTAACCAGCTTGTCGCTCTGTTAGCTACTATTGAACTTGGCGGGTAGCCAGACATAAAACAAAAACAAAAACAGCAACCAAAAAACCCCATAGTTGCATACCCACCTCCCTCCCAATTACCATAACAGCACCCCTTCATTATGTGTGCTAGTGTTTCAGAAAGTGGTTTTTACATTGAAATTATGGGCAATTCTAGGCCAGTCTAGCCCAGAAGCATATGAAAAATAATAAGTCTGAAATCCCATTGAGATCCTCATCTCTGATGACTAAACCAGCTAGATTTGTTAAAGTTTCATTTTGTCAAGAAGATACATGATAATAGAGAGCTCTGCGATCCCACCTCTCAGGCAGAAAAACAGCTATTTTCAACTCTCCATCTCCGTGGAAGTCCCCCTGTCCAGGATGTATGCATCTGTAAATACATGAGCATGTGCCCATTTTTTTAAAAAAAAAAAACTATACTGAGTCTTTTGTCAAAATGAGGGATGTTTAAACACCCAGCTTTCTATAGCTATGAGAACAGCACCTATCTCTTAAGAGGACTGCAATGTCCTCAAAACCTATCTCAAAATCTTTCAAAAGTTCTCAGTTTCAGTAAGATTACTGAACCATCCAGCTAATCCAAAACGTCACAATGTGAGCTGTTTCGGTCACCAGCAAGGAAGTAGCCTGATGGGAGCAAAAGAGAATCCTGCTTCTTAAATAATGGGTAAATATACAGCTCTCCTAAGATGTTCTAGAGCTTTGGTTCAGAGAGGAGAGGAGAGGAGTAACTTTTATTATGTCCAACTGGTCAACCATAACCTATTATTTCTGCTATTTTTTTTAATCTCAAAGATTTTTTATAAAACATCTCCAAGCTTCTTGTACCCAAGAAAGAATCTCTTGTTTTTACTAAGAACTGAGTCAGTGAATATTAAAATGCAAGATGGCAGGAGAATCTGTAAGGCAGAGGGGAGCTGCCATAGTCCTGTGGCAGGACTCACAGGATGGCCAGAATAGAAGGACTTGGTCAAAGGCCCAAGTCACACTGAGCAGGACACAGAAAGGACTTGGCTAGATCGAGACACAGCAGAACTGGAGAGGCATGATCCTTCAACAGGGTCAAGTGCAAGGTGCATTTGCCCCCACCTCCATACCCCTTCATAGCTTTGGACGTTGGAAGGCTTGGATCACTTTCACCCCCCACCAGGCCCTGACCAGTACAAGCGAGCCCTGTTTCCCAGGTGATTCACAACCTGCCATACAGCATCTCAAGGAACACAACGTCATGTGCAGCTCTCAACTTCTAGACAATTTTGTTCTATCCAGAAGGTATTTCCTTAATTCTCCAGCAGTGCCCTGACCGAGTAAGAACTCCTAGCAAGTCCCCTGCAGCTTTGGGGTAGCAATTTGGAAAGTAGAGCAACTGGATATTGTCCTTTTAAAATATCATTCAATTAGGTCTTTTGTAATACATACAACTAAAGAGATAGCCTTACCAATTCTAAAGAAATGGCTAGTGCATTTCATCAAAGGCACAATAATGGAAACATTGATTCACTCCTTGCCACAAACATCTCCCTTTGATGCTGCAGTTACCTTAATACTAGCACTTTTCATTTTCTCTAGAAGAAACCAGCGCCTCAATACATGCACATCAGAGAAGGCAGCAGTCTGAAGTAAGACATTGGCATATCAATCTCAACCACCCTTGCATCTTCATCTGCTGCTCCGTGGCATCCCTCTCCTTGACTCTAAACCAGTAAATTACCCTGAAATAAAGAAAAACTCTGCTGTGACCTGGATGCCTGGATGATGTTTTATGGCATCTCTACAAACGTTGCCAGGGGATCATCGGCCTCCTCACACCATTTATTTAAGAGTGGCAGGGCGCTCGTTAGAGACTTTACGGACCTGAAGAACACTCAGCCACTTCACACAAAAGATGCCGACAAGAAAGAGAACTTAAGGAAGAATACATCCGGAAATGTGCAGTGTGATTAGAAAAATCCAGCAGCTCCCACTGCCACATTTCCAAATATCTTTACCAAGTGAAAAAGCAACCACCGAGTCGGAAAGTATCTTGAATGCATTATATCCACAAGGGTACTTCACAAGCAATGCCGTAGATGTTCTCAGTGCTGTGGAGTTGGAGAAAAAGAAGAGTCCTTCTATAGACACCAGGCATATTGCATTTGGTTTATTAACCTCTTGGCATGAGACGTCTGTTGCCTCTAACCTAGATTGTCTCTGCATAAGTAAACACATGGGTTAAGGGTTCTGAGTTTCATCTAAATAAATTACCATACCATTTAACATCCAAATGATTTTTTTTTCAATGCATCTTCAAATTTCCTAGCTATACTAAGCATCTAAACTCACAGACTATCTGACATTTGGCTAAGTCTTTCATACAATATCCACCTGATGTCATGAAAGAAATTTATTTGCAATGGCTTGCGCTCTGCAAATGTCATGTGGGTGTCCTTAGGGAATTGCATTTAGCACCTGGCGCCTACCATGAGGCTCTATTAATGAGAGATATAAAGGTTATGTTGAAATTATTGTTTAAAGGTGCTGACATCTCACACACACACACACACACACACACACACACACGCACATGCACACACATTCATTTACAAATTATATATTCAAATATATACTGAAGAGCAACTGTTTCAGGACTTAAGAGAGAATAGAGAGAAGAAGCTATTTCAACCAAGGTTATTCTGTAGATATCTCTATGCAATATAGTGTTCATAATTATCCATTTCCTTTCACTGATTGAAACATTGTTACACAATAGTTTGGCATCAAACACTGTACTAAGGTTCTGGAGAAAGCAGGAAATACAAAGAAGAATTAAGTCTCTTAGGTATAAGTTGATCAGCTACAAAGGGCTCATTACCATAGCACCAATGCATTCATCCACTAATTCATTTGCCTAACAAATACTGATGATCAGTAAGTAGCAGGCACTGTCCTAGGGTCTGGTGCTACAACTGTGAGTGAAACCAGACACCGTCCTGCCTTCCTAGAGCTTGCAATCTAGTGAGAAATACAGATGATGCCAAATTCACATCAGTCAATGGAAAATCTCAACCATGACAGGTACCCTTGAAGGGAAGGGTGCACAGCCTTACGAGAAAGAACACCAAGGGGGATTTAACTTTATCAGGGAGTTTAGGGAAGACGTCCTGCAGAAGTGATGCTACATCTGAGATCTGACAGTGAGGAGGTGTACTTTAGGGAAGAAGATCCCAGGCCCAGGAAAGGGAGCAAGGGGGACAGCTGGGGCGGGGAGGGGACTGAAAGATGGCCATTGAAAGGGAAGTGCTAACAGTGAGTCAGGAGAGAGAAGGAGGGACCAGACCAAGTAGGTGCTAATAGAGCCTACTACGGAGGACTTTGGTCTCTTTTTCTGCGAGTAATGAGAAAATGCTGAAGGAGTTTAAGCAAAGGCATGAAAAGATCTACATTTGGGAAATATATTGTTCAGGTGATAGTATAAACACATACTACAGGAAATATTAAGGATACCTCCTAGGTTTGCAACTCAATGAGTACAATTAGGGAATACTGAAAGAGAACCAACTATGCTGGGGGAAGGTCAAGAGTTCATCTTTGGAATATGTTGAATCGAGAAGCTTTTGAGATATACAGGAGACAAGGTCAAGTACACAGCTGGATGTATGGATCTGAAGCTCAAAGGGAAGGACTCACTGGGCTACTCTATCTTGGATGTACTTTTAGAAAGTAATGGAATGGGGCTTCCCTGGTGGCGCAGTGGTTGAGAGTCCGCCTGCCGATGCAGGGGACACGGGTTCGTGCCCCAGTCCAGGAAGATCCCACATGCCGCGGAGCGGCTGGGCCTGTGAGCCATGGCCTCTGGGCCTGCGCATCTGGAGCCTATGCTCCACAATGGGAGACGCCACAACAGTGAGAGGCCCGCGTACCGCAAAAAAATAAAAAATAAAAAAATAATGAAATGGACATGTTTGAGGCTTCCCTCCCTTTGCTAAACTGAGAACAATGGTTATATTCCAATTCAAAGCAGCAGGTGTGATAGGATATTCCTAGACTTGGAGTCTGACAACAGCAGCCAAGCCCTGGCTCCTCCAGCTAGTAGCTGTGTTTGAACAAGCACCGTAGCTTTTCCGCACCTTTGTTTACTATAGTTGCATAAAATTATTATGGATATACATTTCCTACTTACAGCACAAGGTTGTTTTAAAGGTCAAATGAGTAAAATCATAGAGAAAACTATCTCAAGCCTGTGAAATGACAAATAACATTGTCAATAAATGAAATATATCTGCCTGCATATCTTGATATGAAAGACTAGAAAGGGAAGTTAATCAGCTGCAGACACAATCAACGTGGTTGGAAGGATACAATATCACTGAATCCCCTCCAACATCTGGATTGACTAAGCAAGTGCTTTTCACCGGGTGGTACCTGAGTGACAGGACATGAATGAAACCGGTATTTGTTCACCTTTTGATCCAGACTGTAGGCCAGCACCCAGTCCTCTTGCTTGGGGTGAAAGAGCAGACTCTGGATATAGAAGGTGAGCCGGTATTTCTGATAGGTGGCCCCTTCATCTGAGCTGATCAGTATACTGCTCTCCATCTCAGGATCACTAAGAAGCATGATCTAAAGAGAGGGGAGAGGAGAAAATATAGACAGAGTTAGCAGGAGAGAATAAATACAAGAAATTAAAGCATAAATATAAAGTCATCTGTATTTGTACAGCACAGCACAGAAAGGGGCATCTGGGCCTCTAGATGAAATATTGATATTTTTCTAACCCAATTTAGTCCCTCATTGCTGAATTGAGCTAAAATACTGTTCAAGGTTAGGTCTGCATACAAATGAGGATTCACTTTTTTGAGGTCCTTCTTTTATTTTATTTTTATTTATTTATGTTTTTTGCGGTACGTGGGCCTCCCACTGCTGTGGCCTCTCCCATTGCGGAGCACAGGCTCCGGACGCGCAGGCTCAGTGGCCATGGCTCATGGGCCCAGCCGCTCCGCGGCATGTGGGATCTTCCCGGACCGGGGCGGGAACCTGTGTCCCCTGCATCGGCAGGCGGACTCTCAACCACTGCACCACCAGGGAAGCCCGAGGTCCTTCTTTTAAATACCTTCATTTTTGATGTTTGTACTTGTACTTTTAAGTACTGGAAGTTTATTCCCGTGGTCCTCTGTCCCCTGACCTTAGGAGCATCACACCTCTGCTTCCTCATCTCCCCTCAGTCAATTCTCCATGTCACTCTTCATCACGCTACTGCTCTTACTACTCTTTAGTCATGAAAGAGATCCCACTGTTTTGTTCTTTCCAAACTGTTTTAGTGATGTAATTGATTTAAGTGGTTTCATGACCCTTTTGCTCTAGATGTTTTCCAAAGCACATATCCCCAAAGGCCTTTGGGACAAATATTGATGCTCAGGAAAGTTTGTCCTCCCCAAGCCAAATGGACAGTGGTGTAGTGAAAAGGCTTTGGCACCTGAAAGAGCACATTCGGGTATCAACACTTCTGTGTCATACTGTCACCTTGAAAAGCTACTTCACCTCTGGAGGCCTTGGTTTCCTCAACAAGAACTGGGTCTGACAATACAAGAACTGGCTTTCAATGCTTGGCATAGTGTATATTTTTGACAAGTGATAGCTATGGTTACTATCGACCTCTCAGGATTTAAAAGCCCCTCCAGTCAGTGCAATTTGACTTCTACTCACAGGACCTCAGTGGCACTGGTCTCACTAAAGGTGTGAGTGATTTTCTAGTATTTAAATCCAATAAACACTGAGATACTCAGACCTAGCTGTCCCTTAGTTAAACACTTAGCAGTCTTTGTTACCACTGACAATTCCATCCTTCTGGAAGCATTTCCTTCCAGGGGCTTCTGTAACACCATACTTCTCTGGTTCTCCTTTCTACCTCTTTTGAATACTCAACTTTCCCTGATTACCCTTGTAATATGGCTATTCCTCAACCCTCGGTTTTGACTTTCTTCTCTTTTCGCTCGACACACTGTTCCTCGGTGACCACTTCCACCCTCACTTTTATTTATTTTTTTCATTACCACCTTTCTGGAGACAACTCGTAAATTAAATGTCAATCTGAGGTCTCCTCTGAGTTTCAGACTTGAAAACTCAGCTGCCTGGTGCCTTCTTCTATTTGGATGTCTCACAACACCTCACAATCAGCATGCCCCAGGATGTACCTCATCCAAGCCCTCTTCCCCCTCAGGGCTTCCTGGTTCAGTGAGTGTTTCCACCAACCACCCATCCCATGAGAAGCCAAGCGCAACACCATCGCTAACTCTGTTTCTCCATTCACCTCCTATAAGTAATTAGTCTCTAAGCTCTGCGTGTTCTACCTACTCACTAACTCTAAAATCAGATCCGTTCTCTCCCTGCCCATCATGATTGCCTTAGTCCAAAATGTGACCATCTCTGTATTGGATTCCTGTAAGACACCCCTAGCCATCCTCACAGCTTCAACCAGTATCCCCTCCAATTCACTTTGCACACTGTGGCCAGAATAATCTAAAACCATTCAGTGGCTTATCTCTGATCTTCCTATATTCTAAAATTCTTAAACTAGCCTGGTATGATCTGCCCCTTGTGTATGTGTTTGGTTCCATCAGCAACAAAGCCCTTTTGACCTTTATCACCCAGCTCCACCCAACTTCTTTGAATTTCCAATCTTTGCCCAGTGACTGAATGAGTTTATTTCCTCTTATAATTTGTCCCGTCTTGGGCTGTACCGCCACCAGTTATTAGGGCTACTGCTACACACAGTCTGCACCATGGGGTCCAAAGTACCGAGTAAAGTAAAAAAAAAATTTCCATACCTTATAAAACTATTGAATACTAGGATTTTAAAAATTTACCCATAGTATCTATTAGTATTATGAGGTAAGCTTTAAACAAATTCAATGCCTTTAACTGCTAAGATTCATAGTGATTTTCCTCTTTTATTCCTTTATAGCTTCCAAGACAAGTCTACTTTCTTTTTCTCAAATACTTGCTTTGGCTTCATTGAAATAAGTTATTACTAGTTATCAGCAAATTTCTGAGAAATGGGTGCAGTATAGTTTTTTCTTTTTTTCCATTCATGTGTGAATAATCTAGGGGAAAAGCTCTTAGATGGGTTATTCATAGACAATAACTTTCTCCTCCCTTGGCACTGCGAAGGGTAGGGACTACTGGTAAAAGCACCCCTGCTGCCCTTGAAAACATCGAAGAGGAGGCACCCATGCTCCTTGCAGAGTCTGCAAGGACAAATATACAAGGAAAGAATGAAGCTATCATAACCACCTTCTCTTGCTTCCTGGCACGTACCGATGAGCTACATAACAGGCAATGAAATCATTTCTCCCCTGGTGCAGAGAAATTAAACTGCTTATTTTATGCAGGTATAAAGAAGCTTCATGCCTATGATTTTAATTAGAAGGTAAGACCAACATCATAAATGAACTTTTATTTTATATACCATGAGTTACAATATACTGAATAAGGGTTACCATCAAATATCTAGTGCAATGGACTCTCTTCGTCCAGCCCTGTTTCTTCCTGCACACACACCACACACTTGCATACACAAACACACTAAGCCGCACACAAATGGGGCACATGTGTGTGCACACGTACGCTTACACATATATCACTGTGGCACATATATGCATGCACACGTACAGAAACACACTTATATTTAAGGTCTATTGAGATTGTGTGTTGGTTTTAGGGTGCTTTTGTTGGCAAGAGGACATTTTTATTGCAACCTTTCTCTGACATTCTCATCAGAAATCCTTTTTTTTGCATATACCCTGAGAAAACCATAATTCAAAAAGAGTCACGTACCACAATGTTCACTGCAGCACTATTTACAATAGCCAGGACATGGAAGCAACCTAAGTGTCCATCCACAGATGAATGGATAAAGATGTGGCACATATATACAATGGAATATTAGCCATAAAAAGAAACGAAATTGAGTTATTTGTAGTGAGGTGGATGGACCTAGAGTCTGTTGTACAGAGTGAAGTAAGTCAGAAAGAGAAAAACAAATACCATATGCTAACACAGATATATGGAATCTAAAAAAAAAAAAAAAAGATTCTGAAGAACCTAGGGGCAGGACAGGAATAAAGACGCAGACGTAAAAGACAAATACCGTATGCTAACACATGTATATGGAATTTAAGAAAAAAAAAATGTCATGAGGAACCTAGGGGTAAGACAGGAATAAAGACACAGACCTACTACAGAATGGACTTGAGGATATGGGAAGGGGGAAGGGTAAGCTGTGACAAAGCGAGAGAGTGGCATGGACATATATACACCACCAGGTGTAAAAGAGATAGCTAGTGGGAAGCAGCCGCATAGCACAGGGAGATCAGCTCGGTGCTTTGTGACCACCTAGAGGGGTGGGATAGGGAGGGTGGGAGGGAGACGCAAGAGGGAGGGGATATGGGGATATATGTATATGTATAGCTGATTCACTTTGTTATACAGCAGCAACTAACACAACAATGTAAAGCAATTATACCTCAATAAAGATGTTAAAAAATATCCTTTTATATACTTTGATATCACTGGCAGTATCTGTATTCAATCCTAGTGTCTGAGAAGAATGGAAGGAGGGACATAGAAACCTACATGTTTTGGATCCTAACCTGTGCTGGGCACTTAACAGGGTATTTTATTGAAACCTGAAACAAATTATGTGACATATCATTACTTGCATTTTACAGGTAAAGAAACTGAGGCTCAGAGGAGGAAAGCAACTTGCCTATTACCTCCTCTGATGGACTCAAATGCCACCACCTCCTGCCACACACAAACTAACACTAATGCTTTTCTGGACCTTGAAATCTTAGCACTTTGTGCTTTACCAAGGGACAAGGGAATGTCAGAGAAGCAGCTCTTCATTCTTTTTTAAGCAACGCTAAGAAATCCACACACCAAAAGCAGTTTCAAGAAAGCCCCTTTCCTCCTCTAACTCACATCCACCTTTGGCCAAGAGGACATGAAGAATTAATGAACAGGAAACCAAAGAAGAAATAGAATGTTAGCGCTAAAAAAAAGAAAAAGAGGGAACCATAATATTAACATAAATAGAATCAGAAAGCAAAGCCTCAGCAGAAGTTAAGCCTCAGGGTAAAATATGTATATTGTGTATGAATCTACATAACTACTTCTATAACTACATATACAAAGAAAATCATCCCATGTCCACCAAGATCGTTACTGGGAAGAAGGGATTTCAAAGGTAAATGCCTAAGAGGGCAAAGCAGGTAAACTAAGTGAGCAAAGCAGATAAAGCAAAACAAGGAGTGGTAAGAACTATGCCGAGGGGCTTCCCTGGTGGCACAGTGGTTGAGAGTCCGCCTGCCGATGCAGGGGACACGGGTTCGAGCCCTGATCCGAGAGGATCTCGCATGCCGCAGAGCAGCTGGGCCCGTGAGCCATGGCTGCTGAGCCTGCGCGTCCGGAGCCTGTGCTCCGCAACGGGAGAGGCCACAACAGTGAGAGGCCTGCGTACCGCCAAAAAAAAAAAAAACAAAAACAAACAAACAAAAAAAAGAACTATGCCAACATGGAAAGTATACATCTCTCCTTAAAACGTTTAAAATGAGATTGTTACAAAAAAAAAATTTTACTCACATTCAATCTGTCTGTGGACTGAATTTATGAAATAGGAATGTGACTCTTGGCATAGTTATGACAGTTTGATCCTACAGACCCAAAGAAATTACCACCCTTGCCTTTGAATCTTTAATTGCAGGGATATACATATAAAATTTATGGCAATACCTGTTAAGACACCTGTGAATTCTGCATTTATGTGATTTTGCTAATATGAACAGGGAAGGGTTCCCACTGGAGATTTTTTGTTTTGTTTTATTTTGCTTTTGCTTCAGTTTGCTTTGATTCTTTTTCTAGCTTGTCCTGACACAAGATCTGCAGTGGGTGTATGCATGTGCTGGAAGAGGAGAAGGGGGTCTTTCATTTCGGGTTGAACAGAGTTATTAATGCCATAGGCTCTGGGGGAAGGTGTCTTGAGTTCAAATCTTCAGTCTGCTACTTTATGTGTAAACTTGAGGATATTACCCAGTTTTTCCAATCAGTTATCTCACCTATGAAAAAAACAGATAATAATTATCTCTAATTTACAATGCTCTTGAGAGGATTAAATGAGATGAGGATTAAATGAGATAATGATTAAAGAGCTTAGCACAGGGCCTTAATGGCTAAATAAACATGAACCTGGATCTATAATCACCCAGGATAGGCGTACAACTGAAGTCAGAAGTGATGCCAAGCAGGTTGGAGATTTGGGGATTATTTGCCTCCCTCTTGGCTCCCTGAGTTTTGTAGGTAAAAACCAAAGGGATGGGTGGTGGGGGTAAAGGGGGAATGCTGTTCAATGTGTATAAAGCTTCAGGCCTGCAAGACGATCAAGTTCTAGAGATATGCTGTACAACTCTGTGCTTATAGTTAACAATACTGCACTGCGCAATTGGAAGAGTTTGGTAAGAGGGTAGCTCTCATGTTATACATTTTAGTGCCACAATTTTTAAAAAATGTGAAAGGATGAGGGAGAACAAAACTACAATTTACACTTATTTTACATTCCTAGTAACATTTTAAGAAAAACACACTATTAGCAAATAGCAACACCGCCAAAATGAACACCAATCAGTAGGTAATCGTCAATTCACTAAATACCATTGCGCTCTGAATGACCACTCTCATCTCTTCAATGGGAGGCTCTGGCCCATGAAGGAATTAAACACACCACTGCCTTAGGGGTAAGAACCTCAGACAACCTGTCTCTATGGATTTGGGCATTTATGGTACATGAATTGTCTGTATCTCAGGTTAGAGATGGACAAGTTTTAGAGTTTATCAACATACAGATGGTACAATATCTTTTTTTTCTTTCTTTTTTTGGATCAGTAATTCTTTTTGTAGGAAATTCCTGGGAAACTTGAATAATGGTGGCCCTAATTTTAATGGCGGGTTGCAAATTACAAAAGACACAGATGTAAGTCAGGAATCAGGCAAGGCTTTGCTTCAGCAACTTAGATTTTCAAAAGCCTATAAGCTTATTTGTGTCTAAACCAGTCAAACTTAGTATTGAAGATGTCAAAATCCTCCCCAGAAATCTTTCCAGAATGCCCACCTTCCTGCTGCTGGGTGAGTCTTATAATACCCAAATTGTAAAATTAATGAATATGTTACTTTATTCAGTTGCCATGCTCTGTTTCTCCTGTGTGCAATCTATAAAATGGGGTGAAAGCTATAGGTTTCCCAGTCTCTTACTCTGCCAGAATCCCAGAAATGCAAAGGAAACAAATTGTAGTTCAATGCTTTGAAAACAGTCTTTGAATAGGAATAAGTAGATTTCCTCTGAATAGAAAAGCAGAAATGCTATAATTTACTGTATAATTGAGTCCTAATGGGAGACTCTTAGCACAGCTAGTGCTCAGTAAGAAATAACAATAATATCAATACAAGCTCACACAGAATATAAGAGATATTCTTTAGGCTGACCCCTAAACCTACTGACATAATCAATATGTTGTTGAATATTGACTTACACACAAGTAAAGCCTGTTACAGATAAGGGTCTTAATCATAATATAACAATATACCAGTATTTGCTCCCCACCGCCCATCTATCTATTTATCTCTCTACCTAACATCTCCTCTTATATCAGAAGTTATAGCTGGCAAGAAAGGGGGTTGCCCTCAGGGGACATTTAGCAATGTATGGAAACATTGTTTTCTATTGAGTTATAATTAACATACAATATTATATTACTTTCAGGTGTACAACATGGTGATTTGTATTTTTATACATTTTGAAATGATCACTGTAATAAGACCAGATACCATCCTGTTACCAAACAAAGTTGTTACAATATTATTGACTACATTCTCTATGTGTACATTACATCCCCCATGCCATTTATTTTATAGCTGGAGCTTTGTACCTCTGATCCCCTTCACCTATTTCACCTATTCCCCCTCCCTGGAGACATTTTAATTGTCACAACTAGGGTCAGGAAAGAGAGTAACTGGCATCTACTGGGTAGAGGCCAGTGATGCTATTAAATAATTACAATGCACAGGACAGCACTGGACAACAAATAATTATCTAGCCCAAAATGTCGAAAGTGCTGCTACTGAGAAAACTTGTTACAATATTTGTGCGTTTATAAGTATATATATATATATATATATATATATATACACACACATATATATATATACACACATATATGTATACACACACATATATCTTATTTTGGGAAAAATTTGTAAACTACATATACATTTTTCAGGTAGAACATCAATTCATATTTATGTTTATATGCAAGTCCCTTTCACCCATTAGTATTTACACATGCCATTCTCTTTACCAAGATTAGACTCCTCACCTTCCCACTCCAACCCATTTTATTAAGCATATTTCTACTTGTCCTTCAGAATTTAACTCAAGCATCACCAGTAAAGCAACAATCATTGAGGCCAATCAGCAAAAAATATATATAAAAATCCCAAATCAACAACAACAAAAAACAACTCAATTAAAAAATGATCAAAGGACTTGAATAGACATTTTTCAAAAAAAAATATATATAATATATATCTGGTGAGGATTTAGGGAAATTGGAACCCTTGTGCATTGTTGATGTGAATTCTAAATGGTGCAGCTGCTATGGAAAACAGTATAGTAGTTCCTCAAAAAAAATGGAATTACATATGATCAAGCCTTTTCACTTCTGGATATATGCCGTAAAGAATTGAAAGCAGGATCTCAAAGAGATATTTGTACATCCATGTTCAAAACACCATTATTAACAATAGCCCAAATGTGGAAGCAACCCAAGTGTCCACTGATGGAGGAATAAACAAAATGTGGTATATACATATAATGGAATATTATTCAGTCTTAAAAAGGAAAGGAATTCTGACACATGCTACAACATGGATTAAACGTAAAGACATTATGTTAAGTGAAATAAGCCAAAAGACAAACACTGTATGATTTCTATTAGAGTACCTAGACTAGTCAAATTCATAAAGACAGAAAGTAGAAAAATGGCTGCCAGAAGCTGGGGGAAAACGGAGAATGAGGAGTTGCTGTTTAACGAGCATAGTTTCACCAGATGGAAAGAGCTCTGGAGTCTGGCTGCACAACAATGTGAAATTACTTAACACTACTGAAACGTACATCTAAAAATGGTTAAGGTGGTAAACTATAGTTATGTGTATTTTACCACAATTTTTAAAAAAACGCAGAAAGAAAAATATAAAATTAGATATGAGGGCTTCCCTGGTGGCCCAGTGGTTGAGAGTCCGCCTGCCGATGCAGGGGACACGGGTTCGTGCCCCAGTCCGGGAAGATCCCACATGCCGCGGAGCGGCTGGGCCCGTGAGCCATGGCCGCTGAGCCTGCGCGTCCGGAGCCTGTGCTCCGCAACGGGAGAGGCCACAACAGTGAGAGGCCCGTGTACCAGGGGGAAAAAAAAAAATTAGATATGAGATGAGATAAAACAACTTGCTAAGAAAATGTGAAAACTAATCAGACATATAAACACTAATGGTTATTCAACCATTATTTACAGAGTCCTTACTTTATGCCAGGCTGTACTGTAAAGACTAAGATAAGAGCCATAAGCAAACCAAATGAAAAACCCTGCCCTCAGAGCACTTGCATCCTAGTGAGGGGAGAACAGACAACACACAAACAAAGAGGTAAAGTGTGTAGCTTATCAGATGATGACGAGTCCTTTAGATTAAAATAAATCAGGAAAGGAGGTAGGAAGTACTGAAGGGGAGGGTCTGAAACTTGAGTAGCAGGGTCAGGAAAGGCCTCACTGAGAAGGGGACATTTCAGAAAGGATGTAGGAGTCCACTGAGCTAGGACAGAGCGAAGGAAGTAGAGGGTTGAGCATGGGGGCAGTAGGTGATACGAGCACCCTGGCTTTATCCCAAGCGATGTGGAAAGCATTGGCGGGCTTCGAGCAAGGTGATGTAGGCTGTGGCTTGTATTTTGATCCTTTAACTCCAACTGAATAGAGCATTGTGGGAAGTGGGGGGTAGCAGGTAAAGAATCAGAGAGACCAGTAAGAGGCCACTGAAATGATCCAGGTGGGAGAGGCTGATGCTGGAGTGCCGTCTCAGTTACTGAGATGTGGTCCATCTGTGGGGATAAAGGAAAAGTCAAAAAGGTCTGCTTACAGATGCGCTGTAGGGAGTAAGAGAAAGAGAGGGGTCTCACTAGAAAATAAAAACGTTTTTACCTGTATGTTCATTTCAGTGTTGTTTATCATGATCAAAACTTGGAAATAACTCAAATGGTCAGGTAGGTTTTTGGCCTGAACAAGTGGGAAAACAGAATTGCTTGTTTATGAGACAGGAAAGCTTATGGGAGGAGCAGATTGGGGGCTTTGGAAATGAGGAATATGATTTTGAAAAGGCCAGGTTTCAGGTGCCTAATAGACATCCAGAGGGGCTGAGGAGTAGACAGCGGATAGAGTGGGCTGGCCTGCAGATAAGAAGTTAGGAGACTTCAGTGTTTGAACAGCATTTAGACATGAATCTGGAGATCACAGAGACAGCAAATATAGATAGAAAGGAGTCTGAGAACTGGGCTCTAGCACACTGTTTAAGGGTCAAAGATATGAGGAAGAACCAGAAATGAAGTGTGAGAAGGAGAAGGAAGACCCAGAGAGTGTGACGTCCTCAAAACTTTGAAACCAAGAAAAGAAAGTGTATCAGGAAAGAGAGTGTCCAACTGTGTCAAATGCAGCTGACAGTGCAGTAAGATGAGTTCTGGAGAACCGACCACTGAATCTAGCCATGTGGAGGATATTGGTGACCATGGCCAAGACAGTGGAGTGAAACATGCAGACAGTCAGTGTTGATGCAAGTATACATTGGCATGACTGTTCTGAAAGCAATGCAGCAAGATGGAACAAGATTCATAAATATTCATACCTTTGACCCTGTAACTTCTCTTCTAGTAATCTGTCCAAGGAAACCATCAGGGACCCAATAAAAGACTTACGCACCTGTGTGTTCATCTCAGCGTTATTTATAACACCAAAACATTGGAAACAAACCAAATAGCTGATAGAATAATTAAATAAAGTAGGCTAAATCCATTCAATGGAATATTATGCAGCTATTAAGTATGAATTCAAATAGCTTTATGACACGTGAAAAATAATCATATGTGGAAGCCGTGCATGAAAAGCAGGCTGAAAACACATGAGGCATAATTTCAAATTTGTTAAAAATTGTTTCTATCTCATGCCCATATTTATGCACAAATGAACAACTTGAAGGAAAAATTCACTCCATGTTAACAGTAGGCATTCCTGTGCAGCAAGATCATGAGTCATTTTTTTTCTTACACTTTTCTATTTTTTCCCTATTATTCTGCTATTCTGCAATGAGCAGTTATTACCTGCTCATAAAAATGAAATGTTTCTCTCTCTCTCACCACATCTACACACACTTTCCCATTAGCCCTTTCGAGAATCCCAACAGAATCATGCTGCCCATTGCCTGCTGGTGGAAAAGCTGAGAAGCTGGACAAGTATCTGTCCACACTGCATGCACTGCTCTGAGTGCAGGACAGCCATGGGTGAAGGCGGGGTAGCTACCGAGGGTACCTCACTGAGAAAGCAGTGAGAGCACCTCCCAGGCCAGGGAGCACTGGTCTTGACCTCCTCTCTAGCAGGAATCCTGGTTGTCTGCCCCACCCATGCTGTAAACCATCGGGCCTGCCTCGCACTGCACGATGGCTCTCCCCTGGCCCAGCTCTGATCACGATCATGGCATTTCCTCTCCGTAAGAAACTCCAGTACCCTCAGCAGCTCATGAAAACCAAGTCTGGCACCTCAGACACTCCATAAGTGTGCCCCACACTGTGCTCAGGCTTGATCTCGACAACCCAACCATATACCCTAGCCAAGCACTCCTCTAACATTCCTATCTTTGCTAGTGTTCCTCCTTGCCTAGAAAGCCTAGCATTTTCCCTGGTCCATGCCTTCCTTCCAGGCCCTTTTTAATTCCCTCCCTTCCACGAAGCCTCTCAACTGCTCCAGGGGAACGATCTCTACCTTCCATGAACTCCACTGGCAAATTCGTGATCACACTGAACTATGGCTTCATGTTTAAAATATGTGAAAAGTTATAAACACTTTATATATTTTAACATATTAGTTAAACTTCGTTTCACTTGCATTCATCTCACTTTGCCACCTAGATGTTAAGTGTCTTAAAGACAGAGAGTGTCACTGATACCACATCCCCTGGTCTCGGCTGTGCTCAGTGAAGCACATGCTCAATCAACATCTGATGTGTGGCTGAGTGAAAGTCGCTCAAGGGTTTCAAAGTCTGCTTGACCAAATGTTCACTGTATTGGATCTGTGGCTTACCAGGGCCCTGTCCAGAGAAGCCGGCTCCATCTCAGTAAGAGCAGCCAGCAAACCTTCATGTGGAGCAAGCAGTGGCCGCCGGCAGCCCAGGCACCACCAGCCCTACCTGCGGTAATTACCACTTAGGGCAGTCGCTCTGCCAATCTAGTTCCTCTTTGTCAAAGTCTAATACAGATAAGTTAATAAACTGATGGCCATGTTATTTTTCTGCAAGATGTTCAACTCCAATATTTTTAAGAAAGCAAGTCTAACCCTGGGAGAGAAGGAAAAAGAAGTCTCATAATTTTTTTTAAAAAAACTGAAATCTATAGGATTGGGTTGGAAGTCATTTTCATTACTTTTGTTGAATTATTCTTAATGTTTTGTTATGGTTTGACGTGAGGGTCTTTGGTTTATTTGTTTGGTCTCTGTCCATCTTAGGAGCACGAAAGAAAGATGCATGTGCTCCTGAGATCGGATGGAGGGTGCTGAGACATAGGTTAGATGGGACGAAGGCGTAGGATTTGGTAACCAGGTGTACTGGGAAAGGTTGTGAGAAATATCAAACTAGCTGAATCAAGATCATCTACATTATTTGCTGTTTCAAGCACCCAACTTCCTACTGTGCACATGTGGGACCACAGGGGAAGCCCAGAGTTAAGAATCGCTGCTGAGAATCCTAAAATCAGAAAGGCAATGACTATACGAAGAGATAAAGAAAAAATGCTCGCCAGCATGCATATCATCTACCACAAAAGAAACTTAATTTATAAGCATCTTGTTGAAGCTGTGGGGGAGGAAGATCCTGAAAAGATTCTAGCGCACAAGGGATGGGAAACGGAAATTAACAGCACTGTACCCATTATGACTAATTTAAGAATCGCAGATTGTCAGCGATACAGTATTTATTTAGTGTGCTAGCTTTAGTATTTCATTCAGTGAACATTATAAAAAAGAGACAAGGACTTTTATAAGTTCACCTGCTAATCCTATTTTTCCCATTGGATCTTAAATTCTTCATATGAGAAGCCTTCAACCTAGGCAATTTTCAAGGACTTAACCCTACTGGGATTAGCAATTTGGGAACAACTATTCTAGTCAGGAGAGGCAAGACAAGCAATAGGTTATCCCAAGGAAAACAATCAGGGGAGTAGATATGCTTGGAAGTGTCCTGTGTCCCGGCCTAGTTGGAAGAGACCATGCAGTGGAGAGCTTCATTAGCATAGGGAACAAGGTCCCTACGTTCCGGGAACATCTCCTGGCTCAATAAGAATGCTGAGCATGTGAACAGGAGTTAGAGTTAGAGCTCACTCCTCACTCCCCATCACCGCCCACACTTCCGAGGGGCAGGGATGGGCTCACATACAGCTAAATGCTGGATGCGATCAACAGGGAGTCAGGCAACGTTCTGAGGCAGCAGCCCCTGGGGCCAACGGACCCCCTAAAAGCCAGGCTGTCCTAACCAGTGGTACCTCACAGTCCCGCACCAGTGCGGGAACCGTCCTAAGGAAAGGAAATGGTGGCACTGAGCCCATTCGGCCAGACCAGAGACATTTAGCTCCCAGAAAGAGTGAACATGAAAAGGAACCAGACCCTGCAAGGAGCTGGGCAGACCCTTGATCTGCGCTTTCCGCCCCCAGCTCCAGACACCTGCTGTGCATCCCTTCACCCTCAGCTGAAGTTAATATCGAGGCCTTCGCGTGGCATTGCATTTTATAGTTGGCCAAGTCCTTCCTCAGCTATTTTCCCCTCCATCCTCACTCCGCTCCCTGAGGAAGGCAGAGCTGGCATTATTAGCCACTGTATTAGTTCCCTGTGGCTGGAAACAAATTAGCACCAGCTTAATGGCTTAAAATAACGTGATTTTATTATTTTACAGTTTGGGATCTCAGAGGCCCAAATGGGGCTCACTGGGCCGAAGTCAAGGTGTCCGCAGGGTGGCATTCTTTTCTGGAGGCTCTAGGTGAGAATCCTTGCCTTTGCCAGCTTCTAGAGGCTACCCCCAGCTCCTTGGCTCCAAGCCCCCTTCCATCTTCAAAGCCAGCCATGGCCAGCCCAGTCTTTCTCATATCACATCACTCTGACCCTTCTTCCCTCTTACGAACTGTCGACTAAAAAAAAAGCACAACCTAAAAGTTGAGAATTATGTTTATTTGACAGACTTGATGAGGACTTAAGCCTGGGAGGCAGCCTCTCAGTTCAGAGGGACAGCTGTGAAAAGGTCAGGGAGGAGCCAGGATGTATAGGAGTTTATGCAACAAAAACCAGGCAGTCCAAACATTAAGAGATTACTGTTAGTTAAAGAAAAAGCAACACGAAAGGACGCTCAAGATCACCAATCATTAGAGAAATGCAAATCAAAGCTACAGTGAGGTATCACCTCACACCAGTCAGAATGGCCATCATCAGAAAATCTACAAGCAATAAACGCTGGAGAGGGTGTGGAGAAAAGGGAACCCTCTTGCACTGTTGGTGGGAATATAAATTGATAGAGCCACTATGGAGAACAGTATGGAGGTTCCTTAAAAACTAAAAACACAACTATCATATGACCCAGCAATCCCACTACTGGGCATACACCCTGAGAAAACCATAATTCAAAAAGGGTCATGTATCACAACGTTCACTGCAGCTCTACTTACAACAGCCAGGACACGGAAGCAACCTAAGTGTCCACTGACAGATGAATGGATAAAGAAGATGTGGCACATATATACAATGGAATATTACTCAGCCATAAAAATGAACAAAACTGGGCCATTTGTAGAGATGTGGATAGACCTAGAGACTGTCATACAGAGTGAAGTAAGTCAGAAAGAGAAAAATAAGTACCGTATGCTAACACATATATATGGAATCTAAAAAATAAAAAAAATGTTTCTGAAGAACCTAGGGGCAGGACAGGAATAAAGACACAGACGTACAGAATGAACTTGAGGACACGGGGAGGGGGAAGCGCAAGCTGGGATGAAGTGAGAGCGTTATGAACTTATATATACTACCAAATGTAAAATAGATAGCTAGTGGGAAGCAGCCGCATAGCACAGGGAGATCAGCCGGGTGCTTTGTGACCACCTAGAGGGGTGGGATAGGGAGGGTGGGAGGGAGACGCAAGAGGGAGGAGATATGGGGATACATTTGTATGTATAGTTGGTTCACTTTGTTGTAGAGCAGAAACTAACACATCATTGTAGAGCAATTATACTCCAATAAAGATATTTTAAAAAGAAAAGAAAAGAAAAGAAAAAACAAACATCTCAAGTAAGTGAATTTAGCACTTTTCTATATATGGGAAGATACAAGAGTCTGGGTTCATTAAAATCATTCACTTGATATGCACCTGAACTACCTAGGGCCAGTATCCTGTTTTTCCCCAGCCTGAATCACCTCAGGGCACACAGTTGGGATTGGCTGCAGTGGCTCGATGACCACACACCCTTTGTTTACTGATGCAGCAGGCAACAGTCTTCGTCCACAGCACTTTTAAGGATGCTTGTGAATACAATGGCGCACCTGGAGAATCCAGAGGGCTCCCCTGGCAATTGTGCTAGGCAGGTGCTCTCTGTAATGATCGCCATCCTGTGCCAGGCAGTTTCCAGACAGGCAGGGGAGAGAAAGCCACAATAAGAGTCAAATATTTTAAGGTCAGAGGATGAACAGCCTTAATTCCATCTAGAACCTGAATTCCCCCTTCACAGATTCCAGGGATTCGGATGTTTCCAGGAGGCCATAAATCTGCCTACCACACCCCATTCCAGAGGCAAGGAAATACCAAGCCTGCACCTGGTGACTTGCTGAGCTCACAGCTGGTCACCAAGGATGAAAACTGGGGCTCAAACTCAGAACTTGACCTGCCAAGTTGAGTGCCCTGTCCTTGCTGTGCTCTGTATTGGTGACACGGTGAAGGACAGTGAGAGAACACAGCAAGGGAACAACAGAGTCAGTGCAAACACAGGAGCAGAAAAGAATCAAACAGAGCAGGAGAGATTTTTGTCCACCATTCTCCCCCTTTGGCTCCATCCCTTCAGCTGCAAATTTGACCCCATTCTCCCCAAACAAAAGAGCCCCTGGCGGGATGTATTCTTTTTTCCTTTTGGGTTCTCAGGGTGTTGGTTTGTTTGGTGGTGCTTCCTCTCTTTCCCAACGTGATGCAGGATGGGAGGGGACAGAGAGGTGGCAACTTTGCCGGGGAGGTACTCTCTGTAATGATCCATCATCCTGCACCAGGCGGTCCCCAGACAGGCAGGGGAGAAAAAGCCACAATAACTGTCATAAACGGAGAAGAGGGTCTTCCAGGTAACAACGTAATGAGGAGCCCCAGCTGCCGCAGTCAGGGAGAGTGGAAAGAGGCAGGAGAGGAAAGACTGAAAGGGAGAGAGATGGAAGTGCCCAAAGGTTGCAGTTTTATATTTTGTGTGTGTCTGCGTGTTTTCTCTCCCCAAAAGCACCACACACACTCTCACAAACTTTGTGTTGTTGTTAAGGATGGAGCAGCGCATTTGTCACAAAGGTCCACTGTCATCTCCGATTCCAAAGCTCGCAAAGGATCCACCCCATGGTGATTTAGATGAATCGCTTCTCATTAAGAGCCAATAAACAAACTCCACGGAGAGAGCTCCTCTGAGCCACAGCCCACTGTTGTGGTGTGTGAGTGCCGGGAGGGAGAGCAGAGGCGTACCAGGGAGGTGTCAAGTGTAATTTATAGGTTTTTAAGATCTAATCATTCTCTATGACATTAGATTAAAAGACAGTCTGTATTAAAGAGGAAATTACATTTCAGCTTGCTTTCTTTACTTTTCCCCACTTTCCTAGCTAGGGTTTTCAAAGAGCTCTAATCCCACAGCCAAGGGCCAGAAAACGCCCTTGACAATGTACTTGAATAGGATCAGCCCAAGGACTTCCCTGCACCCAGAAGTCTGTCCAGAGAAGCGGGACTGAAACTGTGCACCTCAGGTGGGACTTGAACCCACGTGCCAGGACTCGAACCCAGCCAGAACTCAGGTTGGCACTTGAACCCACGATCTTTTAATTGAGATCACGCACCTGGTCTCAGGACTTAACGAAGCTCAGGTTCTTTATGTTTCATTGCAGAAAGAATTCAGTGAGAGACAAAAGTGATAGGTAAGAAGTGGATTTATTTAGAGAGAAACACGCTCCACAGACAGAGTGTGGGCCATCTCAGAAGGCAAAAGGCCCTGATACGGTGGTTAGTTTTTATGGGCTGGGTAATTTCACAGGCTAATGATTATTCCAATTATTTTGGGGAAGGGGGTGGAGATTTCCAGGAATTGGGCCACTGTCCACTTTTCGGCCTTTTATGGTCAGCCTCGGAACTGTCATGGCGCTGGTGGGTGAGTTACTTAGCTTATGCTGATGTATTACAATGAGCGTATAAGGATGCCCAAGGTCCACTGGAAATCAACTCTTCCACCGTCTTGGATATAGTTGGTTCTAACTAGTTTTTGTCATGTTCTATAGCTATGTCATTCTTTTAGAAGTTGTGCCCTGCCCCTTTCCCTCCTGTTTCAGGACCCGAGATAAATGGGAATACTCTCTTAGCTGAGCCCCCTCCATCCAGGAGCCCCACGAAACTGGCTCCCCTCACTCCCACCAGAGCCGTGCCATCTCACCCTCTGGCGACCCTCACCACAGCTCCGGAGTATTTCGTTCGGTGTTTGTGGTGGTAGAGAGGTCCCTTACCGAATCCCATCACACTGAGATTTGGAATCAAACAGCCCTTGATTTTTCATTCAGTCATTCGGTCATGTGGCCAACCATTCGCTCACATTCTAGGATGGGCATGGGAGAAACAGGGTAAGACGAGATTCAAATCCCAACTCCATTTATTAGCTCATTTATTGGTTCCTTGACTTCAAAGCTTCAGTTTTTGCTCCACTGTGAAATCCAAAAGGAACACACCGCCCCACCACCATTAGAGGAGAAAGTAAGAAAGAGAACTATTGTTTGGAAACTTCTGACGCACGTTGGCAAACTCAAATGTTGGGGCTTTTCTTTCCCTTCCGCTCCCCACAGGGCTGAGAACAGTTATTCTCAATTAAGATGGTGACAAACACAGAGGATCAGTTTGAAGAAGGAGGCGAGTCACTCAGATTGCAGAGCTGAGATGTGGGAAGTAAAAAACATGTAAAGATTGATATCCACTGTTGTAGAAGGATGTATCTGGTCCCTAAAGCACAGGAAAGGAGCAGTGGGTCAGTCATCCAGTATCGTGCATGCTTGGGAAACACAATGTCAGATTACAGAGAACAGACTCATTAGCCTGGAGGTCACAGTCTCTCACTCACTGGCTCCAGCAGAACTTTCCAACCCCATGTCCTCAGGGCGCCTAAACTCTTGAAAAGAGTCACCCAGTTCACTCTTCCTCAAACATCTTACTTTGCCACCTCCAAGCCACTGCTAATGCCATTCTTCTTCCTGGAAAGCTCTTTTTACACTCTATACACCTAAACCCTATCTGTCCTTTAAGGCCAAACCCAACATCCTCTAAGAAAGCTCCGTGGATTCCTCCCTTTTCCCTCTGCAGTGCTTTTTAGAGCTATGACTACCTGCTTAAATTACAGTAAAACCGTAAGCTCTTTCACGGCAGGGAGAGTTCCCCCATCTTTTTATCCCCACACCCCCAAAGTCCGAGTGTCTTTCAGAGGGAGTTCAGAAGACCAACTGCTTGCTCTATGCCACCTGCCTTTGTGAACTCAGCCTGAAGGAGCAACTGCTGCATCCCCGCAGGACCGCTGGATGTGGGAAAGGAGTCACGGCAGAGCCTCTAAATGGTTCCTAAGGCTTCTGATCACAAGGGGCACTGGTCACCTCTGCTCTCACTGCATTCATTGGCCAAAGCAAGTCATATGGCCACGCCTGCTCCCGCTAATGTGAGTTATAGAATTCCCCCAGGCGGAGAACCCCAGGGGCAGGGTGGGGAGCAAGGAATATCTTGTACAAATAATACACCTGAATTCCACTCGCAGGTATATGCTCAAACAAATCCAAAACAAGCACTCAAACAGATACATGTACATTCATGTTCACAGCGGCACTATTCACAGAATGTAGCCAAAACATGTGGAAACAGTCCAAACATTCATCCGCAGCTGAATGGATAAGCCAATTCTGGGACACATACACGGAACATTACACAGCCATGAAAAGGAACGAAGTACTGATAATATGCCACAAATGGATGAACCTCAAAGACATTATGCTAAGTGAAAGAAGCTGGTCACAAAAGGTCACATATTGCATACGTCCATTTATATGAAACTTCCAGAACAGGCCAGTCCATAGAAATAGGCAAGTCGGTGGTTTCCAGGGTCTGGGTAGGGAGGAACAGGAAGTGACAATTTAATGGTTACAGGGTTTTCGGGGGTGATGAAATGTGTCGGAACTAGAGTGAGGTGGTGGCTGTATAATATGGTAAATGTATTCAATGTCACTGAATTATTCACTTTAAAATGGTTACTTTTATGTTACGTGAATTTCACCTCACTAAAAATAAAATAAAAGAGCTATGGCCAGCACTGGCTGGCTCCAGCCTCTCCCGGCCACGCCAAGAAAAACTAGGATGACAGTACTAAGCGGAAGATACTGGTAAGCGCAAAACTGACTCCCACCTGGCTTGTAAAGTGACCCGTCTAATCAACTCCTCTGCTTCATGAAAATTAATAACTAAACAGGTCCCACAGACCACTACCATCAGGGAAGCCTGAACAGCTCTACTAACCTAACAGCCCCCTGTTGGCTCATGAGTCTTGGCGCTGGTCTATTTTCTTCCCAGTGATGTCCGACTCCAACGCAGGCTGGAGAATCGACATAAAGAACCCACATGACCTGCTGATGGAAGGGACAGTTCCCGGCAGATGACCCCTCCCAGGAACAAATCCCATTCTAATTGCCTCAAGCCTCCTCTTCCTATTCCTTAAAAATTAACATTACCAACAGGTTTAATGAACAAGCAGAGGCCCCTTCACGCCCAAGCGCCATGCTTGAAGGCTCTCGTCTCAAAGGGCGGCGTGTACAGGGGCTTCATACAGCTTCACGAAGCGTGTGTTATAAAGCCGCCTCACCTATACGGCTTTCATATACCGGGCAGTCCGTTCAATTCAATCCCATAAAACCCTAGCAATATTTAAGCGTTAAAGGTGACTTTCACTATGATATTTATTATTGGGTAATGAAAAATGGGACGGATAGCCTGCAAACCTCCAGGCAATGGACTGAACCACGTCTCTTCTAAGATTTTAATAATAGGATCATCATATTTCCTGGAAATAACACAAATCCCCAGAGTCCCTTTTGAGATTCTCTCTCGGCAGCGTGAATTTTCTTGACAGTTTTTTGTGTTTGTTTGTTTTTTGTTTCGTAGAGACCAAATCCCGTTATCAGTCAGAGGAAACTCAGTTAGTTACATGTCTGGATCTGCCTCTTCCATCAGACTGGACGTTTTTAGGACAATCTTGCCCTTCCCATAGGACCAAGGGTTCCCTATGACTCTTGGTCTCCCCTTGTTGTAGACACCCCTACAGAACGCAATATAAAGCGCTATCCGAATACAGCGGGAATTCACTCCATGTCACCTTTCCCAACTCTGGACCCTCTTGGGTCCTACATCCTATTGCTATTATACCAGCTCCTATGCTTATTGCCATCTATTGCACCGTACGTTTGTGTCCTCAGCGGACTGTGACATCTCTGAGAACAGTGACTGTATCTGACTTCTCTTTCTTTTCCCCGGCTTTCAGCACAGTATCTGGTACACTGCAGATGTTAACAGATGTGTCTGTGTGAAATGATAGTTAACTAGCTCCGAGAAAACTATTATAGAGCAGAATCATCCATCACAACTCTCTCAACATACAGTTGAGGGCACATGAGAGATGCAGCGATCTTCTCAAAATCCCACAGTTATCAATGATATAATTGTTAGCCAAGAGTGGCACCTTGGATAAGACCACCTGAATCCTCTGAAATGCCTGTTAAACTCTGCATCTTCCTAGGTCCCACTGCAGACATACCGAATTGGGGATTTCTGACTCAGAGAGCAGAGCCCTGAATCGGCCTTAGGACGAGCACCGAGATTATTCTAATGTACGCACATGGGTCAGCACCTCACCTTTAGAGTGTTTACAGCAAGAAAAACTATTTTTCTCCAGTTCCTTGCAGAACAGAAGTAAACTGCTAGTGCCTGATAGCCCTCCATCAAGGAGGTGGCCATGGAGAGTCTGAAGAACTCGCGTGAAGTAAAATGGAGCGTGAAATGCAGGTGCAGCCTTCACACGATGGGTCAGTGTCCCTGTACTCGACGGGAAATCAAGGGCTGCAGGAGAGAAGGATGTGGCCCCAGGGACAGAACAATCATAGCAAGGGAATCAGGACTACATCTGTTAATATCCTTCTCTGACTAGCCTTTAATCCCCACTACTCTGTCAGAGGTGAGGTCCCCAAACAGCCGTTTCGTAACTTCGCTAACTTCACACTAAGCTCCTAAAAGGTGTGTGTCTTTCCCCCTAAAGAGTCTACATTTTAGGCTTTCTAAACACCACCTATTTACAGAGTTGGAAAGAAATTAGCATCAACTGTGGAGCAATGAGCTGCTGCTTTCAGGGTGTACACTTAGTTTCTGGAATAGAAATGAGCAGGAATTAGCCATCCTCTCGCCTCATTAATAGGCGAGAGTTGCCATCCCTACTAGTTTACAACATGTTAACACAACCTGAGCTACTCCGTGGTCGTCGTGCCTAGCTTAAGGTGACGTCAAAGGGAAACAAGTAAGTATTTGGTGTCACTGTGTGTATGCATTTAGGCTACAGAGGCAAGCATGCGGGGACGGAAACTTGAATCTGATCAGAATGGAGTAAGCACAGCTCTCAACTTAGTCCCAAGGTAAAACACGAGAGGACCTTCAGTCTTTGTTCCATGCCTCACGGTTTAATGCATACGCCAAGGATCGTGGACATCTAGACTAGGCCAATTTAAGACTAAGGGGAGGGCTTCCCCGGTGGCGTAGTGGTTGGGAGTCCGCCTGCCGGTGCAGGGGACGTGGGTTCGTGCCCCGGTCCGGGAGGATCCCGCGTGCCGCGGAGCGGCTGGGCCCGTGAGCCGTGGTCGCTGGGCCTGCGCGTCCGGAGCCTGTGCTCCGCGACGGGAGAGGCCACAGCAGTGAGAGGCTCGTGTACCGCAAAAAAAAAAAAGTTAAAAAAAAAATAAAATAAAATAAAATAAAAAAAAGACTAAGGGGAGAAAAGGTATAGCTCAGAGCAGTGCATTTCACACTTGAATATGCTCATGGATCACCGAAGACCTTATTAAAATACAGATTCTGGTCTAACAGGTGTGGTGAGGGGTGTGAGATTCTGCACTTCTAACAGACTCCTAAAGTAAGCCAATGCTTCTGGGTCTACAGCCCACACCTTGACTAGCAAGGACTTAGAGGAAGTAAGTATTCTGAGAAACAGCTGACGTAGTGCTGTCACCTGAAGGGCTTGTGGAACCGTAGATTGCTGCCCCCTCTACCACCACAGTGTGTGACTCCGGAGTTCTGGGGTGGGTCTGGGAATCTGCATCTCTAACAAGTTCTCAAGTGATGCCGATGATATGGTTCAGGAACCACACCTGAGAACCACTGGCGTAGCAGAAGAACACTGGACACGGAATCAAGCAGAAATGACTTCAAATCTCACTGTGGGGCTCACCTGCTCTGCTCTCCGAACCTGGTGTAAAAGCAGATAATAACTAATACCTATGGGTTGGTTCACTGGTTTGGGTGGGAGTTAAATGAAATGACGTACATAAAATATTTAGCCTAGTTTGTCAGGCCCCTCGACAATGGACAATTGTGAACTTCCTTCCTATTGTCAAGAGTAGCCCGAAGGAAGAATGGCTGAATTATAAGAATATCCTGGGATGTGGTTTCACGATATGAGGCATCACATCAAAAGCCAGCTTTGCCCAGAAGTCAAGATAATCATGAATCTGGGTATTGTGTCCGCTTGCTTTGCCCACATCTGATCTCCCAGCTCTGGCGTGTGGACCGCTAGGTAAAACGGATCGATCAGTTATTTATTTAATTGAGTCTCACACCATGCAAGGCGGTGTGAAAGGCGCCTCTGAGACTGGGGATTGAGCAATACGGTTTCTACTGTCAAGAAATTTATCATCTTGCAGAGGACATTCAGTCCTAAGTAGTGTGAACTTGGCCTGTTATACGCGAGACATTTCATAGGGCACATGCAAGACAGTAAGTAGCATTAGTGAAGAGTAAGAAGGAAATTATCTGTACATAGTAAAGATAACCAGAAAATGGAAAGACTGCTGGTGCCCACTACAGATGCCCAAAGGGCTCTGTATAGGAATAACTATTCCTCTCTAGACTACAAGGTCGAAAATGTAGGCTTTCTTCAAAAACACATTCAACTTCAGATACTCCTGTTACACAATCACTTTGCTGAAATCATTTATATTTAAGACCCAGCCTTTTAGTTATGAGATCACTGAGAGAACAGTATTTACATATAAGTCTGTGGATTTCAACTTTATATAAGAATCGCCTGGAAATCTTGGTAGACCATTCACACCCCATGCTACATGCTCTGGAGATGCTGATTCTGGAGTTCTGAAGTAAGAACATAAACCTCCCAAGCCCCCTTTTCTTCCAAGAAGGCACTTCTCCAGTCTGAGCTGAAGGAAAATATTGCTTTTCCCCAAGCACTGAAACTAGCCCTTCTATTCCAAATGGAAGTTTCCAGCAGGTTTTCTCCAAAACCAATTTATCAAACATTTTTGTAACTAAACCAGATCTATAAAAACAGCTTTAAAATCATAATCACAATCATAATAGCTAATATTCCTTGCTCTTGCTATGTGCCAAGCTGTATGCTAAGACTTTTTTTCATGGGTCCTTCATTTAACCTGCACAAGGACTCTATGAGTTAACACTCTATTAACCAGTTTTCAGAGAAAAGTCCAGCAAGGTAAAGAAGCATACAAGGTCATACAGCTAGGAGGTACCACTGCAGGAACAAAAATCTGATATTTCTAACCCCCAAACTTACTATTGTATGCTACGCTAAAATTAGCATTTTGGCTGGGGGGCGGTCAAAAAAGGCAATAGGCAGTATCTCATTGGCTGTGGGTAGTGATCACACATGGCTTCATTTCAGAAGGTGACATTTTGAAAATGACCTTGAATGGGGTAGAAGGTTGATAGGAAATAGAGCAGAAGAGTGTTGCAAAGAGGGGCACAAAGGTGTAAAGGTGGGGAAACTCAGGAGTCCTGGTTTCTCTACTCTGCTTACTGTTACGCTTTATTTGCTCCACCTTCACCTTCTCTCTTATTGCCCTGGCTTCAACCTCTGCATCTTAGATTGATGCTTTCTGTGACTTAACCTGACACCTGTACAGGTGGGCTCATGCAGCTTAAACAAAACCTGCACACAAACTAAACTTGTGTATACATTGGGAGTTTGGAATTGACATATACACACTACTATATATAAAATAGATAACCGATAAGGACCTACTGTACAGCACAGGGAACTCTGCTCAATATTCTGTAATAACCTAAATGGGAAAAGAATTTGAAAAGGAATAGATATATGTGTAACTGAATCACTTTGCTGTATGCCTGAAATTAACACATTATAAATCAACTATTAGTCCAATATAAAATTAAAATTAAAAAAAACAAATTAAACATGTAAATCGAATCTTATTCCTCCACTGACTCATTACCATTTCACTTCAAATTGATAATTCAATGTGCAGTTTAAAGTTTCTCTCTTTTAGGTTCTCCACCAAGTAGCTAATGATCTGTGAACGAACAGTGAAATACACCAAGGCACTGACCAGTAAGTTCACTATTTGCTCCACCCCTCCCTCCTCCATACACAGGATCTCAAAGCCCACCGATTTTACAATTTGAAATATTTATATTGTGGGTTTTCTTAAAGGGAACACGAATTTAAGCATGCACTTGTTTCTACTCAAAAAGCCACAGTGAACAAAGACCCAAAACCTAGACCAGGCCAGATGACTACTTTAAGGTTCTCTTTATTATATATGTATGTGGAAGGAAAATAGAATATATTAATGGAAGGTAGCAGGAAGTTCCAAGAGACAGCATCACATTTCCTGAGAAGTAGAAGGTGTAAGTCATACTTAACTTCGTTTCTTAATACTCTATACTTTGAACCCCTAAGAGAATGCCTATTCTGTTAAAATGTTTCACTTTCTTACTGGGAAAAATAATTCAGCTCATCTATCATTTTCCTGAACTGCCAATTCCAACTAAAAGCCTGGCTTCCCAGGCTTGAACTACTTTCCAAACTATTTTGCTTTTCCTCTGGCATGTAAGCAAAAAAGCTCCTTCTACCATCCGTGTCTCCCCACTGACACCCAAACACAAACATAGTGTCTGTGGAAAACACAGCAATTTAAAGGCAAAGCGAACACTGCAATTTTTAATAAAGCCAACTCTCAATTTTCTGCCTCTGGAGTGGGGCAGGGATTATGTATGCTCAAGGAACATATTGATATTTTAAACATGGAAGAAAAAAAAAAAACTTGGCTTTTACTGTTAAAGCTTCGTTATTCATACTATGGAGAAGACCTGGAACGGTGGATAATCCCAAATGGTAACTAATCAAAGCATTTATTTTTTCTTTCTATCCTGGATGGTGGTCTTTTCTGCAACAAATTAGCTTGAATGAGCTTTGGCTACTGTTAGCATGGATTTGCCTTCCTTGACAAAGTAAGTGATATTTAGTGGGTGGCTGGGAGGAATGAGGGTGGTGGCAAATGGGACAGGGAGAAGAGTGGCCTATAATTAAATACTTTGCATAGAGACACAACTATGAATAATCAACGCTAGGATAATGGAGTTGTCTATCCCATTTGTTAACTCCTAAGAGGCAAATCTGATTTTCATTCACTTCCTGTGTGTTCTTCCAATCGAGGTTTCTTTCATTAAAAGATCCTTCCTTTGGACCCACGAGGCATGTCAGGATCAAAGAAAAGGAAGACACTGATAGATATCTACGTGGAAAGTCAATAACATGAGGGCAGGGCTGTATTTAGGGTTTTAACTACTGTGTCCCACCCCCACCCCCACACCCGCCTGACACCCTGAAGGTGCTGTGAAGTGAATGAATCCATATGTCAACCCTGTTCCCAGCTGTACCACTTCTCTCATGAGAATTTCCTCATTCCTTTCCACTGACCTCCACACTGCTGCCCTTGCCCAGTTCTCTAGAATCACCTCCATACCCACCCAGCCTCTACACCTTTCATGCCCAACTGGATGCCATGTGATATCTAAGTCTGGCTTCCCAGATCCTTGATGTTGATTTCTTTATCTTGTGTGATGCACCCACATAACAAGTTATTGGTAATGACCCACTGATTGGGTAAAGCCCTGATTTCTGGGTTTTGCAGGCTGTCCTTTATGACCTCTACCAGCACAGCAGAACCCTGGGGATGGACTTAAAAGGCTGAGGGGGAACACAGCTAAACCCTGGGGAGGTAAGCAGGACCCAGAGGCACTCAAGACAGGGCCAGGCAGAGGTCAGTATCCTGAACTGGTCAGAGAGGGACAATGTACACTTGGGAAAAGCACGCGGCTAAATTATGTGTTATTTGTTCCTTAAGGCCAAGCCCATTCTCAGTCCTGCTGGGAGTTCTCTATAAGGAGTCCTTTAAACATTCTCACTCATTTTTACAATGACAAAAATAGCTCTGGTGCCCAGACAAAAGCAGTTTTGTTTTTTGAATACTTATGCCCAAGGTCTTTAAAGACCGTAAAAGGCAGTGCTGGGTCAGGAAACGGGTCTTGGTAAGCAGGCAAATGGAGAGGACAACTCTCTGAGTTGATGGGATTGATGTGTTACCGCACAGGTCAGCCTCACTGTCCATAAAAGGACAGCAGCACCTCTGTTCTAGGAGATCCTTTGGGCTTCTGGAATCGCTGAGCCTCCCTCGAGAGGAGAGAGGACGAAGCTCTTCCCTCTAAATCCCAGCGTTTGCTGAGCCTTCCTCAGTCCCAGTAGAGTACCATTCTAAACGGTACCAGTCCTTTCTAACACCCACAGAGAAGGGAAAAATTTCCCCAATCTGCATAAACTACAGCAGGCACAGACCTTACTGCTGGCCTCTGCCAGAGAACCTTTATTTTTCAAAGTGCACCTCTCTCCAACAGCCCTTCCTTGGTCAACCACATTCTCCCTCCGGGCAGGGGAACTCTCTATATGTGAGCAAAAGAAAAAGTGATGTAAAGAGAAAAGCAAATACCGTATGCTAACACATATATATGGAATCTAAAAAAAAAAAAAAAAAGATTCTGAAGAACCTAGGGGCAGGACAGGAATACAGACTCAGACGTAGAGAATGGACTTGAGGACACGGGGAGGGGGAAGGGTAAGCTGGGATGAAGTGAGAGAGTGGCATGGACATATATACAGTACCGAATGTAAAACATCTAGCTAGTGTAGCTAGTGGGAAGCAGCCGCATAGCACAGGGAGATTAGCTCGGTGCTTTGTGACTACCTAGAGGGGTGGGATAGGGAGGGGGGGAGGGAGACGCATGAGGGAGGGGATATGGGGATATATCTATATGTATAGCTGGTCCACTTTGTTATAAAAACAGAAACTAACACACCATTGTAAAGCAATTATACTCCAATAAAGATGCTAAAAGAAAAAGAAGTGATGTGTCTGTGAGGATGGGGGTAGCAGATTAGACTAGGTATCAATGCTAATCTTAACAGGCCACACCATGGCTTTTTCTGGAACATGAGCTGCCATCACTTCTCTCCATCACCCATGCCGGGCACGGCAAACAACCCCACCTTGCCACCCCCAGAGGTGAGTTTGGCTTCAGTGTAGACTCCCGTTCCCCGCAATCCCTGTTCCTTCTACATCTGCCTTCCCTATCCCCACACCAGCGGGACAGGCTGAAAGCTCAGAGGGAGTGAGGGCCCCTATTTCTCTAGGATGTAGAAATCCCACCAAGGAGGCATAAAACTATTAACTCCAAATAAAGAGAAGCTGCTCTGACGCCTTTGCTCCCTTGGGCCACATGCGACTGGTTCTCCCACAGAAGGAGAGGGGGAAGGATAATGGGCTGTGTGATTCCAGGACGTGGGTGCGCTCCCTGCCAGGGGAAACTGAGAAACAGTGGAGCCAGTAAGGCTACCGACCTGCAGCCAGCCTCACCTCCCTCCAAGCAGGAGACGGTCCCAGCGTTTACAGAGTTCTGAGTGTCCTCTCTCCGAGTCAAACCGCCTGGGATGGTCTGACCACAACAAAGCACTTACCAAATGATTCTGGTTTCTGCTGATAAAATAGAACCAGACTGGTTCCACTGCAGCCATACATACCATTCAGACAGAAAGGGAGGGACAACGTGACCCAGGCAGGGAGCAATGTGGCTAGAATTCACTGCGCTGCTGTGAGACAGGAGAGGAAGGGGAGCACAGAGAGGGGGCCCCAAAGGAAGAGATGGGAGACTGAACAGGAGAGCAGAAGGAACCAGCCTGGCAGTCCTGTGTTTGTGATTCTTCATTCTCAATCCCCTGTGGGCATCTTACACAGCCCCCCGCCCCCTCCGTAGCCAGTAGTATGTCAAGAAATTGTTGTCCCCACTGTCAAACCTGTCACTTCCTGAGCACATGCTATATGCCAGCCATTGTGCGAAGCACTTTCATGGGCTACCTCCTTTGATAACAACACCCTAGAGGATAAGCATTAATATTATTCCCATTTCACAGATAAGGATACTGAAGCTTTCAGGACTCAAACTACTCACTCAAAATAACACTGCTAATAAGTAGTAGAGCCTAGAATTCAGGTCTGCCTGAAGCCAGCATGGGGGCTCTTAAAAACCACACCAGACAGCTACAAAACAGCAACCACCTAAGTCAAAGCCTATTCCCATAGCCCCCGAAAGGGTCACCAAAGCTACTCAGCTTCCCCAACATGAATGAGGATTCACTGGCCTGAAGAAAAAGCACAGCATGGAGCAAACACACTTTACTTTTGGGTGGGTGTATGTATGTGTGGTTAATTTTTTGAAAAAATTGTGTGTTGCTGAATAGAGCAGCCACGAATCCCCTCTTAAATCAAGATGCCTCCTTAGCATTACAAAATAATTTAATGTAGACAATATATTGAAGTCAACATACACAGAGTTCACAGGTGAGTGTGCCTCTGCATTTACTTCTGACATAAAGAACATGGAGCAGCCACTCAGAAACCCACCATGTGTCCACTCTCCTCCAAAAGTAACCATTATCCTCTCTTCTATTAACATTCATTTCTTTTGACCATTTTTAAGTGTTATATCAACGGAGCTGCACTTGCTTGTATGGCTCCACATTCTATGAGATTAATCCATCTTGTTGCTTGCTTACAGCAGCAAAATCTCTTTGCTGTATAGTTTTCCATGGTATAAATATTCCATAACTTATTGGCCCATTTTCTATTAATGGACATTTGAGTTGCTTCCAGACGGCGGCTTTTATTGCTATGAACATTCCTTTACATGCCCTGTGGTGCACATATGCATGCATTTCTGTATGATATATACCTAAGAGTAGAATCAATGGGTCATAAGCTACGTATATGGTCAGGTTTAGTAGCTGTTGCCAGTTTTTCAAGGTGGTTATAACAGTTTCCATCCCTCTCAGCAGTGTAGAAAAGTTCTAGTTACTTTACGTCCTTGCCAACATTTGGTATTGTCTGTTTCTCATTTTAGCTAATATGTTGGCTATATGAAGCATCTCAGAGTGGTTTCATCCTGCATTTCCTGATGACTAATAAAGTTGATCAAGTTTTCGTATGTTTATTGGAAATTTAGATATCTTCTTTGATGAAATGTCAGTTCAGGTCCTTTGCCCACTTTTCTATTAAGTTATCAGTTTGTTTTAATGATTTATAGGCATTCTTTATATATTCCAGATGTGAGTCCTCTATAACATATATCTTACGAACATCTTTTCTTTTTTCCCCCTTTTTTTTTTTTTTTTTTTTTTTGCAGTACGTGGGCCTCTCACTGTTGTGGCCTCTCCCATTGTGGAGCACAGGCTCCGGACGCGCAGGCTCAGCGGCCATGGCTCACGGGACTAGCTGCTCTGCGGTATGTGGGATCTTCCCGGACCGGGGCACGAACCCGTGTCCCCTGCATCGGCAGGCAGACTCTCAACCACTGCGCCACCAGGGAAGCCCCAAACATCTTTTCTTATTAAGTGACTCATCTTTTTACTCTTATAATGCTTTTGCTGAACAGAAGTTATTTAGTTACTCAAAGTTCAATTTATCAATATTTTCCTTTATGGTCAAAACTTTGTGTGGCCTAGTAAGAAATATTTGCCTATCTAGAAGCCATGAAGATAATCTCTTATGTTTTTGTTGGGGAGCTTCATGACTTTAACTTTCACATTTATATCTGTAATTCTTCAGGAATGGTTTTGTGTAGAAGTAAGATAGGAATTAAACAAACTTCTTTTAAAAAATAATAGGATATTCAGTAAACCAAGTTACATTTTTTTAAAAGCACACCCTCTGTATCACACCATTTCAATGTTACTTTTGTTATAAATCAAGCAACTATATATATATATAAGCAACTATATATATATATATATATATATATATATGTCTACTTCTGGGCTCCATTCCACTGGTCTATTTTTCTATCTTTGTGCTAATACCATACTGTCTTAATTACTGCAGCTTTAAATAAGTCTTGATATCTGGTAGTGTAATTACTTCAGCTTATTTTATTTTTTTCAAGATTGTCTTATATACTTTTGGTCCATCACATTTTTCTATAAATTTTAGAATCAGCTTGTCAAATTCCACAGAAAAAGTACACTAGAATTTTTACTGGGCCTGTTTTGAATTAATAGATGAGTTTGGCAGAGAATTAGCCACAGAAACACGGTTTTATTGTCAGTGTATTTAGGCCTTCTTTAATCTCTCTCAGCAATGTTCCGTAATCTACTGTATCAAGGCCTTGCTCGTTGTGTACTACTCTATTCATTACCTTATTACCTACATATTTATCAGATATTATTTGATGCTATTATACCCAGAACCATTTTTATATTTTTTATTTTCTATTTGCTTATCATCACATAGAATTTTATATAAATATACAAAATATAGATATATGGTGTGTATATATACATATATGCACATACATATTGTATCCAGTGACCTTGCCACATTCACTTATTAATTCTAGTGGCTTGTTTACATTTCCACATAGACAATTGCGTTATCATTTCCCTCTCTTCAATCCTTATACATTTGACTTCTTTCTCGTCTTTTCCACTGGATAGAACCTCCATTATAATGCTGAATAAAAGAGGTGATAGTGGGCATCCTATTCAATTCTCAATCTTAGGGGAAAAACATTCAAAATTTCACAATTAAGTGTGATGTCTGCCGTGGGTTTTTAAAAATATATATATTGGCCGTGCCCCTTGGTCCTGGTGGCGGCGGTGGGGGCCGAATGTCGTCCGGGACAGGTTCCCCTGGGCGCTCCCCCACGGAGGAAGAGGCGTGCACGGCTGCAGCCCCGGATGCTCGCACTTCCCACTGGACGGCGACGAAGGCAGTGGCCGCGCGTGCCAGAGGCGAAATATATCATTAGCTGCTGCTTTGGGGGTTGAACGTCCTTCTGGGTGTCCACTGTTGTCCCCACATAGCGCGGAGGAACTTCTCTACACTTCCAAGCAGATTCCGATTGGCCGCTGTGTCCATGGATATCCTGTTTTCAAACTATTTGAAGACTGCCTCATCCTGCCTCCAGCACCAGCAGTTTCTCTGTTCTTGATCAATGTGATTCACAGGAACTTTTAAAGTAACAAACGAAATGAGCCAGGGCCGTGGAAAATATGACTTTCATATTGGTCTGGGATTGGCTATGAGTTCCAGCATTTTCATTGGAGGGAGTTTCATTTTGAAAAAAAAGGCCTTCTGCGACTTGCCAGAAAAGGCTCCATGAGAGCAGGCCAAGGTGGCCATGCATATCTTAAAGAATGGCTGTGGTGGGCTGGACTGCTATCGACGGGAGCTGGCAAGGTGGCCAACTTTGCTGCATGTGCCTTTGCACCAGCCACTGTAGTGGCTCCGTTAGGGGCACCCAGTGTCCTAGTGAGTGCCATTCTTTCTTCATACTTTCTAAATGAAAGACTTAACCTTCATGGAAAAACTGGATGTTTGCTAAGTATTCTGGGATCTACAGTTATGGTTATTCATGCTCCAAAAGAAGAGGAGATTGAGACTTTAAATGAAATGTCTCACAAGCTAGGAGATCCAGGTTTTGTGGTCTTTGCAACACTTGTGGTCATTGTATCCTTGATATTAATCTTTGTATATTTATTTCATCACATTAAGGAAGTTCTCTTTTCCAGTTGGCTAAGCGTTATTGATATGAATGAGTACTGAGTGTTATCAAATATTTGTTCTGCATCAACTAAGATTATCATATGATCTTCTCCTTTATTATGTAATTGTGGTGAATTACATTTCTTTTTTTTTTTTTAAGAAGATGTTGGGGGTAGTTTATTAATTTATTTATTTATTTTTGCTGTGTTGGGTCTTCGTTTCTGTGCGAGGGCTTTCTCTAGTTGTGGCAAGTGGGGGCCACTCTTCATCGCAGTGCACGGGCCTGTCACTATCACGGCCTCTCTTGTTGCGGAGCACAGGCTCCAGACACACAGGCTCAGTAGTTGTGGCTCCAGGCCTAGTTGCGCCGCGGCATGTGGGATCTTCCCAGACCAGGGCTCGAACCCGTGTCCCCTGCATTAGCAGGCAGATTCTCAACCACTGCGCCACCAGGGAAGCCCCGAATTACATTTCATTTTTAATATTAAAGTCACATTGCATTCCTGAAATAAGCCCAACTTGGGTATGATATATCAACCTTTTTATATTTTGCTGGTTCAAATTAGTTAATACTTTATTAAGGATGTTTGCATCTATGTTGATGAGGGGAATTAATCTGTAATTTTTATTTCTTTTAATGTCATTCTCAGGTCTTGGTATCCAGGTTACGCTGCCCTCATAATGAGCTGGAAAAACTTCTGCCTTTTTCTGTTCTCTGAAGAATTTCTCTAAGATTCCTGTTATTTTTTCCCCAAACATTTGGAAGAATTCACTGGTGAGGCCTTCTGGGCCTGGTGATTTCCTGGTGGGAAGACTTTTCATCACAGATTCAGTTTCTCCAATAGACACTGGACTCCTGAAATTTTCTAGTATTCCAGAATATTTCAACAGTTTCTCTAGAAAACTATAGTATCTGACTCCTAGAAGTCCTCAGGAAATGCTCCAACCCATTCCACTGGTCAGATTCCCTCCACATTGGTCAGACTCTCCTTCACAGTCCAGATCTTTTATAGTTGGATCTCCTTCATTCTCATCCTATCTCAGCATTGCCTCTCTGATGAATACAAGATGTTTTTATCATTTAAAAAGAAAAGACAACCCCTGTCCTTGCAGCAGGGTGATTTATTGAGTATTTAACACAGCAGGATAACCTATTAAGACATAACATTGTGTCTTCTTTCTCAGTGCTCCAGATTCATCAGGCTGTAACAAAAGCTAAGTCCCATTTCCCCACATAAACCTTCCTAGACAAGCAGCCAGGGCTTGGTTTCCAAGCACTGGACTCTCTTTTCCCCCAAAGGGGAAATCACATCACAGCTTTTTTGTTACTGTGTTTCAGAGCCTGACCAAGAAGAGAAAGAGGCTTGTACTTGGAAGCCAATGCTAAAATCATCTTTGCTTGTTTTTCCAAGGCCTAGACCAGTCCAGGAAAGTTAGCCAGATTGTCTAAGTTTTGGTGCTCTGGTTGAAAAGAGGAAAGTCCAAATCCTTAAAGTCTTATTCAATAACAGTAAGAAGAGCTGTTGCTCTCTTAGCCTGATCAGCAGCATTCGGAGTGGCAGAAACTCAAATGGGGGAGCCTGTGAGTACCGACTGTGTGTGTGTATATATATATATATATATATATATATATATATATATATATATATATATATATATATATATATATATATATATATATATATATATATATATATTGGCCTGTGAATGAAGTCAGTAGCCTTGAGAACCCTCAGGAAAGTATGCACAGCGCCATCCAAAACAGAGGGAGTAGAGATGGCTTCGGAGGGAGCCATGGCTAAACGGACCAGACAGACACTTGTCAAGGGCCAAGTGTAGTGAAGACCGTCACCAAATGAGGTTAAAGATGTTCCCACTCTTCCCTGGGTTGTGTAAAGCCCAGCGTTTTTACATGACCCACGGGGGAGAGAGCCAGAAAGAATAACTGGTATGAAATAGATCAATAAGTCTAGCAATTAAGGATTCCAGCTCCCAATTTCTTTTTTCATTTTTCAATAAAAACAAATTTAAGAATTTTAAATGTGGTCTTTTAATCTCCGAGTGTTGTGGAACTATGCTCGCATCTCTCTGCACTTTTTGGAACAGGGTCAGTGTGTCAACCGACCAGGAAATTAATTTTCTAAGTAGGTTTTGGTGAGGGTAGTCACTTCATAGAGCTTCAGAAACAGTTTGGCCTGCCTTGACCTCCCTCTTTCCCAGTGGTACTTCCACCCAGAGGACAGAAAATGTCCTCTATACATCCAGCGTGTGGGCCCAATGGGACAGCCTTAAGGAAGTTCGGAAGAGTAGCGGCAGGAACGTGATGGATGGAGTTCAGACGGTTCACCTGCTTTGGGCACTTTCTTGGGTTATTTTCACTCAGTAATGGCTTATTAATTTCAGCTCAGTTGACATGAATGTCAACCCAGTGCCACCCACTGTGTTAGGCACCAGGAAGCCTGGACAGATAATGCATGGTTCTGGCCCTGAGGGATTCAGTGTTTAGCAGGGGAGACAGAGACGTGAATGGCTGAGCTGCAGGGAGATTTATACTAGGAGAGGAGATACACGGAATGCTGTGAAAGCACCAGGGAGGGAGTGATCAACTCCACCACAAATGTCCCCCTCCCCTTCCTCATCTCCCACCCCCCAGCAGACGGTGCTGGGCTCTGGATTCTGACAGAGGATGCTGGGGAAAGATTATAAGCTATCACAGCTAGAAGCCATTAGTCCCGCTACAGTGACAGGAGAAGCCAGCAGACGGCTGAACGCAGAAGGAGAGTCCAGGATGGGGCAGCCAAGCTCAGGTGCCATCTGGACCCGGAAAGCACATCCGGGAAGCTGGGCTAAAACCTGAAGCAAAAGCCCTCTTGCTCAGTCAGCCCTCCACAGGCCGTGCCCAGGGAAAGGCTGAGAAGCATTGACAGACGGCCGGGATCCAGCGACCCTGGAAACGCCTCCAACACCTGCACTACGGTCTCCCTCCAAGGCAGCCACGAGAATGCTGTGCTCTGAGAGCATGCAAGACCTTGCACCAGGCACTGTGATGGGTACAAGAATGGGAAAACTCAGTCCAGACCCTGAAAGATCTAACCAAATTTCTATAGGCAGAAACATTAAAAGATGGTACACAAAGTGAAAAACGCCAGTCAATGTGGGAGGAAATACTGGGTGAGTTGACAGGTAAAGGTCTCTAGCAGGAGATGACTCCACACGGGGCCCTGAAGATGGTCAGAATTCAAGTAAGTAGAAGGAGAACAGGGAGAAGAATTCCAAGAAGACACTATGAGCCCAAGCACAGGAGCTGCCAGGACAGGCGAAAGGAAACGTGGAGTGTCTGAATCCTACAAGAGTAGCAGAGTACAAGTTAGATGGGGCAGGAGGAAACATCTGGTGCAGGTGAGGGGGTAGCTTTAATCCCATGAGTTTGGCCTGAGTCCTGAAGGCAACGGGCAGTCGCTAGCAGATTTTTTTTTTTTTTTTTTCGGTACATGGGCCTCTCACTGTTGTGGCCTCTCCCGTTGCGGAGCACAGGCTCCGGACGCGCAGGCTCAGCGGCCATGGCTCACGGGCCCAGCCGCTCCACGGCATGTGGGATCTTCCCGGACCGGGGCGCGAACCCGTGTCCCCTGCATCGGCAGGCGGACTCTCAACCACTGCGCCACCAGGGAAGCCCTGCTAGCAGATTTTGAGTGGGGTAGGGACTGCATAAAAGCAAATTGTCTCACATAACACTTCTCCCTGAAAAACATCCCTCCCTGACCAATAAAGGCCACTCAACTGGAAGATGTCAAAGCACAGCCTAGTCTCAGATTATAAACTTACCTCCCAACTACTGAGAGCCATGTCAGCTTCAGAAGGTTTGGTCTCTGCACCAAATTTATTTCCCAGTCAAAAATTTAAGGCACTAACAACAGTAGAGAAAGAGGCAAGCTGAGGTTAAACGGGTTCCCAAAGCACCAAAAGCAGGCCCTGGAGGTACAGAGAACACATTAAGCAGCAGCAAAATCAAAGGGTTAAGACTGGAGTCCAAACTCTGCCCATCAGTCACCCTCCACCAGGTCAAGTGTCTACCACTTGGCTGGCTTCCATCCCCACTGGTGCTCAAATGTGAACCGGTCCTCACTGCTGTGCCTTGTAATTAAAGGTAAGAGTACACACAAGCACTGCCAAAGGAGAGGGGTCAAACACGTGGGAAGCATCATTTGGAAGTGCCCAGTGGTGTGGCAAGGTGCGTGCAGCAGTGGGATTCTGCTGTCGCTTTGCTGAGTGACCTTCAATACACCCCCTGGAGGTGAGAAGGAAGAGATTCGCCCATTCCTATTGAAGCAGGCATGGGGATTGGGGCATCTGCCTGGAGCTTAGTGGAGGGCTGTCTACCCAAAACCCAAGCTTGACTTGGCTGGGTGAACTGGAGGAAAACATATCACAGGCACCGTCCACATTCAGAGAGTCAATGTTGCTTTGCCTCGTAGTAAGTGAAGGTGACATGAGCTTTCAGTCAAACAGAGAGAACTTAAACTGGCTTACAAAACACATATTCAGTGTCAGCAATCTCTTAGATGGAACTTGAATTTTATAGTGAATGCCTGTAATAAATTTAATATTCAGCTTCCTGGCATTCAAATTAATACCCACTTTTTCTAGAATATGCTTAATATCTAAAGCGAAATTCAGCTGCAACAGCGATGTGTAAACCACCGATCCACTTTGCAAACTCTAACTCATCTTTTAAGGTTTAGTCAAATGTGACCTCTGTTCCAAATCTTCCTACTAACCACTTATGGTCAACTTAATCACTCCCCTCTCTGTGTTACGAAAGCATTTGACACATACCTCTATTCTAATATGTTTCCCTGGTCAGAGACCCAGTCTTGTTCATCTTGATGACCCCTGTGCCTGGCACTGTGTTAACCACAGAGTAAATTTTTAATAAATATTTTCTGAATTGATGTCGACCAGGGTTTATTTGCTCTTAATCCTAGGTTCAACAACAAGAATCGCAAACATACTGTATTGTGGAATTTACCTTTGTTTGCCAAGACTTACATGTGCTCTTAAGCATAAGCCTGTCTCCTAGGATCTAGACCTATAAATCCAACTGCCTAAAAGCCTTCATACCTGGATATTGTCAAACTCAACACACCCCTACCAAACGGATTATCTTTTGTCCCAAATCTGTTCTCTCTCTGTAGTTCATCTATGTCTTACAAACATCCCCAACCTCCACTCGCTTACCCAGCCACTCAACTGAAATCCCGAAAACCACCCTTAAATCTTTTGTATCCCAACATCCAAGCAAGCACTAAGTTGAGCTGATTCCACCTCTCTACCCCTTCTCAAAGCCCGCCCCTCTTCGCCATCCTTCCACCACTGCAGGAGTCCATGTCATCTCATCCCTTGCCCAGAGCATCATGTCAGCCACTAGGTTTCTACTTGCTTTATTTCAGATATACGGTTCTATAACCTGGTTTTTGTTTTTTCTTATATGTGATGAACAGCTTTTAATATCAACAAACCTAATCTTCAATCACTACACAGTATTCCACCACACTAATGTATTTTAATTGACTAATAAACCTCTCATGGTTGGGCATTCATGTGACTTCTAATCTTTTAAAAAATCATTTTAAAAATAATAATAATTTTTTATAATAAGGCAATGTCATACTGGATTCTGATGTCAGTCTCACCATCCTTCACCCTGTTCCCTGAGTGACCTTTCTAAGAAAGGTGCAATGACTCCCCACTCCATATTCTGCTAAGAACGAAACAAACAAAGGAAAAAACACTCAACACCCTAGCCCAGAACAGGAGACCCTTACTCATGTGGCCCTTTACCCACTTTCCTCCTCTGCCACCTCCTCACGTGTACTCTCACCCCACGCCCTGCAAAGCTCTTGGGGCTTCCTGAACATACCTTACTCTCTCACATGTCTAAGCCTTCACACATGTTATTTCCTCTGCCCGGAAAACCCTCCCCAACCCACCCCTGCCAAGAGTCCTCAGTGAACTCCTCCTGATGCACTGACTTGGCTTCAATATTAGGTTCACTGTGAGCCCTCCTGGCCCTGCCTGGTAGAATCAGCGCCTCCTTCCTCTGTGACCCAGAGCATTTATCACCCTCCTGGACATGCCTCCGTGAAAGCCAAAGTCCAGGACGCAAGACACACTGCAACATATTCGTTAGATAGATGAATTTATCTTTCCTCCAAATAGACCAGTGGCTCTTGATGCATTTAAAATGTGTCCAAGGTCAAAGAACTGATACTGTTGAGAAGGACAAAGAGAAGCTTGGACGGATAAGCTCGGAACCACGTGCTAAACCACAAACACATATAGACTTGTCCCAGGGACGCTGGGCAGATCGTGAAAGTTTCCGAGTAAGGAGTGCCATGATCAAAGCGGTGATTCCTAAAAATAAATGACCCATTCTGACTGCTGTCGTTTTTTGAGAGGATGGCTGGGGTAAGGGTCTGCTTCCTCACCACTTCCCCTCCCTCCCTCGCTTCCAGAGGCTGATGGTCCAAGACCCCAAGTACCCGCCCCAAAACTTCCGGGTAAACTCAGCACGCATGAGTTCATATGCAAGCAGCTGGAGGACTAAAGAGAAAGCATGTTTATAGCTGCTCGAGAGGAGAGGATGGCTTGGAGTACTTTTAAGCATTTACAGTTGTCTGAGGTCCAGCTGCGGCGAGACAGGCTCTCCGGACAGCCACGTCACGAAGCTGTTAGGGTTGAGGAAATCTTCTCTGAGAGATAACTTTTTACAACCTTGCGTCTATGAGGCTGGTCTCCTCTGAGCTATCAAATGCTGGTGCTCTGTGATTTGGGATCGAGGCAGGGAGGCTGAGACCAGGAAGCCAGCACTTTATTATTCCAAGCCGACTTTCCAGAGCTAAGCTGCATGCGAAGATTCTGCTCTGACATCAACTCACTCCTCTCCAAAGGTCCAGAGCGGCGTCAGGAAATCTTCCATGCATATATCTGCTGTCACCATCCCCCCAAGGATGATTAAAGTTTGGAGGTTCAGGCCAGCGACCACTTTGGATAATTGCATCCTATCTCTCTGCTACTCTTCTCCTGTGTCTGTCCTTCTTGTCTGGCCTGGCCTGACTGTTTTAATCAGTCAAGTGCCTCTCCTCTTACCATCCCCCAACTAGGGAAAGGTACCCTATGAAAACGGGCTGCCCATAACCTGACAGTCCCAGTCAGGAACCCCGTGCCCAGGCCTGCCATGCACTCCGTGGCCTGGCCTCCTGCTATCTTCCCTTCTGGCTGGTCTGTCTGTTTGGGGCCTTTTCTCACCCTTTGGACTTTAGCACACCTTCTTTCTCCAACTTGGACCTTTTCCCTCTTTATTCAACCTCTTCTCAGACTCTCCTCTGATTTTGCTGCCCTTGCCTGCGCTGGGTCCAAGATGGCCTTGGGGACCTTATCCACGGCCGTGTGCCCTTGGGCAGTTCCCCACCTGAGTCACCCTGGTCTGAAAGATTGACTTGGCCTCTTCTGGTCCCAGTGCCCTGGAGACTCTGGGTTTACTGGATGGACAACAAGAGCCTCAAAGCTCGCAGCTGTCAGCGTCCTTGGCCACCCGTCTGCCTAGGTCCGTCTGCACTGTGCAGCGTCTTTCTGTGCCACTTCACAGGAAGAGCGCTGGGCTTGAAGCCAGAAATCTGATGCCCAAAACCATAGTTCTGCCATTAAGTGGCCGGGCAACCTTGAGTCAGTGAGAGTCCCCCCCTAGGAACTCAGTTTCTTCATCAGTTTAATGAGAGGTTTGAACCAGACAACCTTCAAGTCACCTACCAGAGCCATACCTCTCCAAACCAACCACTCGATGCCAGAGAGAGGGCCTGGGCGCCCAGCCAGGCTGAGTACACGGGCAGCTTCCACACGGGATGACCCCTTGTTTGCAGGCACCGGCTGTCCTGACATCGGGGCAATGATAAGAGTAATAGTAATGGTATTTACTAACCGGACACCGGACTCAGTCACCAGCCAACCATTTGCAAGCATTTTTCATTTAATCCTCCTATCAGCCTCTGAGAGGGGTACTAGCATTATCCTGGTGACACAGACGAGGAAACGGAGGCTTAGAAATAGTTAACAATGGGGCTTCCCTGGTGGCGCAGTGGTTGAGAGTCCGCCTGCCGATGCAGGGGATACGGGTTCGCGCCCCGGTCTGGGAAAATCCCACATGCCGCGGAGCGGCTGGGCCCGTGAGCCATGGCCGCTGAGCCTGCGCATCCGGAGCCTGTGCTCCGCAGTGAGAGGCCCGCGTACAGCAAAAAAAAAAAAAAAAAAAAGTTAATAATGTTCCCAAGCTACCAGCTGCTAAGAGGTAGAGCCAGGGTTTGCACAAAGTGGCTCCTTGCCCAAGTGGAAAGAGACCCCTGGGGACCCGGCCAGCCCCACCCTAGGGGGCTCCAGAGTGGGAACGCCAGAGCCGAGGCTGTGCTCACCCCAGAGAACTACTGAATGCTCAGGCATTTTCCACGGGCGACAAACCGCCCCATCTTCCCTAGTCTACTGTCTGTCCGATATTGAAGGAAACTCGGCACCCCTGTGTTCCTCTGACTTCTCCTCTCCACAGTGAACATCTTCCACAACTTCTCAGCACAGGACCACGGCATTGTTGGACTGAAGGAAACACATCCCTCTGCATATCTACACTCCTTTTTTAGATATATAAAGAGCGGTTTCCGGAAGGTCACCATGTCCATCTAAGCCGAGGGAGGCCAACATGACAGCATACTAAAAGCTTATGTTTCCAATTTGGGCAACCTGGGTCTGAAGCCTGGCCTGGCATCTCCGTAGCTCGGAGACCTCTGTCTTTTTGCTTTGATGCGTTCTCTCTCTTTTTCTCCCCCCCATGAGTGCCCGCAGTCACTCTCACTCTCTCGTCTCCCTAACGTTCTCATAACATGGGGATAATAACAGTATTTACTTTATATATGTGTATATTTTAAAGCCTTTATTGAATTTGTTACAATATGACTTTTGTTTTATGTTTTGGTTTTTTGGCCCCGAGGCATGTGGGATCTTAACTCCCTGACCAGGGACCGAACCACACCCCCTGCATTGGAAGGCGAAGTCTTATTAACCACTGGACCGCCAGGGAAGTCCCTAACTTTTTATATTTTTGTAAGGAAAGTGTTCATGTAAAACCATGAGCATGGCACACAGTAAGTGCTCAACAAATTTCTTTCTTTCTAACACTCGTGCTGGACCTAGTCCCCGGTCCTGATGTCTCGTCTAGCAGTTGCTGTCATAACTACAGTCTCTGAGGTCTTGGGGAAACTGCTTCTCTCCCAGCTCTCAGCCCCAAATGAAAGTCCCACTTAAATACCACCTCTGCCAGTGCAGGGTCCAAGCCTGAAGCGCCTGTGTGCTTCCTGGGCCTGGCGCAGAGCACCCACCCAACAGCAGCGAGCTCCCCAGACGTGTGCTTTCGAGACAGATCATCTGTACACCACCAAGAGGGAGCAATGAATCCAGGTGTGCATCTGCACAGATGGAGGTGGTGTTTCGTGGGGTTACAATGCCGGAGGGCTCCCTGGGGCTCTGGAGCCAGGCAGACCCGGATGCGAAGCCCTGTTCCAGCAATTCTACGTGCCTAATGGGGCTTGGGTGATAATGGGAGGAAACTGGCTCTGCACATACTACCCAGAGCTGGCAACCATCACTTTTAATGTATTGTCCATTAAGTGAGACAGAAGCAATCAATGGATTGGTGAGAAGGCACACAAGGCAGGTGGCTGGATAGAGGGAGAAAAGGAAGGGATAGAGAGAGGACAATTCTTTTGTTGTTTTGGAAATTGAACAGACTTTGCCTAATGCTGGTTTGAGGAAGGGGTAGATTCCTTTTCCCAGGATGAAAAAGTCGGCTATTAGAAATGGGCTACCTGGGAACTGGGAGGCATTGCTGAGCAGAGGGGAAGCCAAAGAGAGGTCCATGGAACTGGGGTCACGCTGTTGAACCCCTACCCTGTGCGCTCTGTATACATTATGTTATTTCATTCTTAAATTTGCTTTTTTAAATCCCATTGTGAGCCCCATTTACAGATGAGAAAGCTAAGGCTTAGAGAAGGTAAACTGTACATCCAAGGTCACACAGCCAGGCGCGGGGTGTGCTGTGAAGCCCTTCCCTCCTCATCATCACTCCTCGCTGGGCACCACCGAGGAACCAGGAACAGCGGGAAACTTTCTAAACTGAACCGCACTCTTTCCCATCTCTGGCAGCTGAGAGATAGTCACATCCATTTCTTGTACCTCCATCCTCTCTGGTTCATTTCTTTCCTCCGTTTGGTCATCATAAGACAGCCCGGCCATTGCTCAGGCTGAGACTCGGGCTGCAGAGGGACAGGGCTGTCTGTCCGCTCCTGTCCCCGGGGACCCTCCGCATGGGGCTGCCAGCACCAAGCTGGGCCCCCATTCGTCACTGAGGTCAGTGTCTCACTCTGCATGGCTGCGGGGACCGGGACTTGCTTGCTCCAAACCTGCCCTCGAGCCATTTGGCGGCCCGAGGCTCCCAGGATGCTCGCCCCTCATTACCCGGACATGCTCAGCAGCAGAGCGTGTGCTGAGCGCTGACGTCTGTCATTCTGACCTTGGGCTGGTAATGCGGGGACCGGCTGGGGGCGAGGCGTGCGTGGCAGTAGCAATCTCTCTGCTTGGTTGAGCTCACCAAGGAAGAAAAAAATAGTTGCTTCTTTCACTGGTGGTGGTGGTTTTTGTCACAAATATCTCTGCTTCAGGGGCAGTGAGATCCATCTGCTGTGTAACTTGTGCGTCAGAATATTAGGAAGAACGTATCGCTCTGGCTTCCCAGGCTCTTTGCAAAAATTGCTCTGGCCTGTGATGCTCAGAAAACACACCCAGAAGGTCTGGTGAGGGCAGGGCAGGGAGAAGAGATGGAACAGGATGCCTGATCCAGGTACCTCATTGGTCCAAGGGGCTCTCGTCAGTCAGCCTTTCTCATACACAGCTCTCACGCTATCAGCCCCTAGCTCAGAAGCCTGCTACGGCTCCCCATGCCCTCTGCACTGAGCCGTAACTCCATCCCTGAGCCTCGATGGGTCTACAGTATATAGCCCCACCCATCTCTCCCTCGACTTGCTGCTGCTAAACGCAATACGCCTATTAAGACCTCCAAACCCTCATTCTCCTATTGAGCTTGTCATTTCTATTCCCTCCTTCTCCAAATCGCAAGATTTCTTCCAAAGTCTACGCCATTTTTGCCTCTATCTTTCACTGGCTCTGATTATGCCACGGGACAGCTTCTTTCTTCAAGCCTGGTGCAGTATTAACTCTTTCAGTTATTTCTAACGTTTGCACAATGCTCTTTGTTGAACATCTTCTAGACACACACAGATGCATGTGTGTGTGTGTGTGTGTGTGTGTGTGTGTATAAAACCCCAAACCAAGAAAAATAAAATTAAAAAAAAAGGTTAGGCAAACATAAATCATGAAGAAGTACAGTAAAGAGCTAATTCTTATTATTTCTCTTAAGTGCCTGGATAATCTTACTGCAAATCATATCATTATTTTAAAAAAATATGATATACTCAATGCAAACCCCAAAGGGCACTTTGGAGAGAAGCCAGGCTATAGGTTTATATTCTTCCCATTTTCAAATAAAATGCAAAAGAAAAAAAACTAGTGATCATTTTAATGAGCCTTTAAATAAAATCTTGGCTAGAGCACACGGCAGCAATTTATACAGGGGACCACATGCATATATTTGCCGAGAAAGGGACTTTGTGACTAAAGAGTGAATTTCCAAGAATTACTCTAGATTCCTTTCCTTTAAGTGATTAGTTTGAATTGAACCACACTTCATATCCACTCCATCACTGGGTCACACTTGCAAAGGCAAATGGAAACTTGTAAACCAGTGTCTGCCCCTTCATTGATCCACCTCTCTTCCGACTTCTTAACTTTCCTTTGTTCTGATTTCTCAGGCCCTGAAGCAGTCAGATACTTTCACTTTCGGGGGTTTCCTTTCTGGTTCTTTTTCTGAACATGCCAAGAAGAAAAAGGTTTGAACTTGGAATCAGTAAATGAAGACGGTTTGGTCCAAGTTCTGTTCTTTTCCTTTTTTTTCACTCCTTCCTCTCACACATTTCCCCCTAAACTCAACTTCCGAAAGACTGCTCTAGCCTCTCGGTAACTGTTAATTTATGAGGCAAGAAAAGCGAGGTGGTTGTGAATTAACAAGAGTGGGACCATTTCTCTCCATCAGCAGAATAATCAATCTCTCTCAGGCAGTCAGCAGGTTTGGTTTTAAAAGAGAGGGAAGACGACTGGAAAAACGCAGGTGGCGGCACGCCTCCTAGACAGGGCAGGATGTGAGACTCTTAAAAACCCAGGGTTCTGGGGTCTACATCCTCCTCAAGGAAGCTAAGAAGCAGGGAGCCCAGCAGGGGAGGCCCAGCAGCCCTGTGGATGGCCTGCAGGGTCCCTGGATTCCAGGGTGTGGTCCTGAGGGCAGCTCCATATGAGGGGTCCCTTTCTGTAGCTGGTTTCCTGCCAAAAAACGTTTCTCATTTTATCCTAATTACGGTCCCAGAAAGAGGGGATAGGTAAACGGTCTTTTATCCCCACTTTACAGCTTGAGAAACGGAGACTCAGACAAGTTAAATGACTTTTCCAAAGCCCAACAGCTAATGAAGAGAAAGGTCTAAACCAGAAATCCTGATTCCCTCCCTGACACCCTGCCCCAGGGGACCTAGTCTCACTTCTTTGACAGCCATTTGCCTTGGGCACGCTACTCAACCATCCTGTGCTTCCAATGTGCTCAAGGCAGTTTGGATTCCAGACGCTTGATTTCTCAACCAGGTTCATCTGAAATGGGATTCCAGCCGCAATATTGCTCAGGCTTTGAGACCAGAGAGATGAGAAGCTATGGATGTTTGCATGAAGCCTACAGCTTACAACACACGCTCACTGAGATGGGCAGGGAGTACATATTCCCAACTGTTCCCTACCTGCACCCACCCCGGTCCCCAGTCCGGGTTCTCCACCAGATCTGTGTGCTCCAGCTGTCAACAGCCCATGGGCTGAACAGAGAACACTGCACTAGGAGTCAGCAGACCCAGTGCCAGCACTGGCTCTGCTGCAAATGACTTCATGACCTCGGGCAAGCCCACAGGTGGTCTCTTCTGTTAAATGAGGGCCTGCCTAGACAGTCTCGGGCCCTTTTATCCCCAACACGTGGTGAGTCTAAGAATTAAATATGAGTGAAAGTGAGTTACACGAGCACGTTAGACCAAGGTAAGTGACCATCAGCAACGAAATGTGAGCAGGTCGAACGGACCTCTCAGTGCCAAACCTTCATCATCTGCAAATGGACTAATGATAGCACCAACATCGTAGAGTTGCTGGTGAAGTATTCAATGAGTTAATTCACATAAAGCATTTAGAATAATTTTTGGCACATAGTAAAACTTCTCAACAACTGCTAGCTGCTGCCCCTCCCCCTCCTCACCATTATTATTGTCATTCTTTTTTTTTTTTTTTTTGAGGTATGCGGGCCTCTCACTGTTGTGGCCTCTCCCGTTGCGGAGCACAGGTCCCGGGTGCGCAGGCCCAGCGGCCATGGCTCACGGGCCCAGCCGCCCTGCGGCATGTGGGATCTTCCCGGACCAGGGCACGAACGCATGTCCCCTGCATCGGCAGGCGGACTCTCAACCACTGCGCCACCAGGGAAGCCCTATTGTCATTCTTATTATTTTCATAAACACTTGTTACCTTGGAAACAGAAATGAATATTAGCGCTAAGAGGGATTTCTCTTACTTGCTCTTTAAATATAGCTTATTGTGCACACTTTCTGAAGGAAGAAAGCAGGGTCCACAGAGATGAGGTGCCTGGTTGAGGCTGCAGGAAGTAAGTGGCCATGAAGGAAGAAGTGTGATGCAGCAGAGCTGGTCCCTTGCCTGCTACTGTGACACTTGGTGTCCTCACCCCCGGGTTGCCAGAACAGATGCAGACAGCATCTCTAGCTCCCTTTCCTGCCGGAGGAGGGCTGTGCACGCCTGGGTGAGCACAGTGAGGCTCTTGGGAAGCTGCATCAGCTCATGCTGAGGGAACCCCTCAATTGTGCCATGGAGAATGCTGCAGTTCTGAGTTCCCAGCAGAGACAGCAGCTTTCAGGGAACCACCCACCTTCTGAACAAGGAACTGGGACTTCAGAAGAGCTGGCCTGAATGGGAGGGCTTATCTGGCCAATGTGTGGCCATAAAACCAGGAGCTTTGGGGACCACCCCTTCCAAGGACTAGCCAACTGGCTATCCATTGAGCCCAAGGTCCACAGTTGCGCACATATCACCACGTAGCCCTCTGAGAGGCACAGTCCAAATGGTGGTCATCCAGACCATCTAGGCTGGAAGGAGCTTCAAAAAGTATAGGACCCACCCTTGCCACTGTACAAATAGGGAAACGGAGGCTCTGCAAGGGAGATGTCTTACTCAAGAACACCCCGTCACCCAGGGGCAGAAAACCAGGACCAGAAAGAAGACGTCTGCTGCCTTCTCCTACTCTAACGGTCTTACTCTGAACTGACACAAAAGGTCCCTCTGAATTGCAGAACCTTCTATGTGATTCCTCTGAATCAAAGGGAGGTCTCTGCGAGCCATGCTCAGCTTAATTTATCTCACTCGGATCATAAAAGCACCACTGCAGGCCCCCAGCAAGAGCAGCTTCTAAGCGTTACCCTTATTCTGTTGCCCCGAAGACCACGTTGCAAATACCAACTCTTCACCTGGAGAATTACTTACTGCTCAGGTCATGGCACATGACACCAACTGGATACAAGGATTAAAGTAGATTTGGGACAGCCTGCCAGGCCCCACACCCTGAACTCCACACCCTAGCCCGTCTAACACATTTTGAAATACATAAGTTTCACGTGAAAATACGCAGAGAAAAATCTGTTAAGAAAATCAGGAACTGATGACCAATGATGGTGTGGCTGTAATGAGCCCTTGTTCTCGCAGGGCGACAGTCATCTATCTGGAGCTTAGATTACAGAGTGGTTGCTGCAGTCCCCACCTGGCCAACATCTCTCATGGACCTTACCTGCCTGGCCCTTGTCTGCATTTGCGATTGAGTCCCTAGGTCTATGCAAGCAGTTGTTTTCTGTGTGCATCTCGTCTGCCCAAATAGACTGCACATTTCTGAAAGCCGGAAACTCCCATCCAAAATACTTTGCTCGGAGCTAGACACTTAGCAGATAGTTTAATAGCCTAAAATTATCTTTCCACGTTCTTTTTTTGCTTTGCTTTAGTGTAAGAGATTTTAATATCTGTGAATTGAAAGTGTACTATCTTAGAGCTGACTTTCCCTGACCCCTCCAACGATCTCAGGAGACATGGTGAAGGAAAGCAGGGGTCCAAGATCTTAAGAGTCTGTGTTTTGTTTTGCTTAGAGGTTTTCCATTGTGTCAAAGATTGCTCAGGGTTATGCCGCTGTACTGAGAGACTGACACGGGAATAACCAACACCTGACCACACACACAATGCGTCTTAACAGCTTGACGAAGGCAGCCTGCTCATCGGAGAAATCTGACTGGTAATTCCCACTGTATTTCTGCAGGGTAGCCTGGAAGTAATTATCCTTCTCCCTGGTAAATCAGTTAGGAAAGGAGGATCTAACACTCCTCTCCTCCTCCAAAAAACTGCTAATCCTCTAACAGTAATGGGCAGAAAACCCCAGGCAACAGAGCTACTACGAATAGAGAGATGAATGCACTCACCTGGTCTTTTTACCTGTGGCAGGGGCAGCCGAGCTGAGGCAGGTCAGAGTAGAGAGCATGCCCTGTGTGGTCAGACAGAGGTGGATGGACCACCTCAGACAGAGGTGGTCTAGCTACTTTAGAGAAAGCAAATGGCTCATCTGCCTGAGCCTCAATTTCTTCACCTGCCAAATGGGAACAAAACTACCAGGCTCAGGGGATTAAGAGTGAAACTTAGAGTATAGAAGTGAACTTAGCCTAGTGCCCAGAACTTATTAGGAGCTCAATTTTAAAAAGTCTTTATCCTCTTCTGACGTCAGCCCTTATGGTCCTCCCGCCTTCCTCCATCCCCACACAGGCGCACACACCTCTACCCTGCAGTAATTTGATCACATTCCCTGGCAGTCAGGACTTTTGTCTGCTCTCTGTCATTTCCAAAACACTCTTTCCAAATCTGCAGGTGTCAGCCGTTTTCGAGCCAGAGCAATTAGGCCATAACAGGCCTGCATTTCTCCATCCACTCAAAGATTTGCTCTTAAACAGATACCTGTGTCTGAGCTAAGCCCCTCCCTTGCTGAGGCACAAAGACTTCAGCCTGTTTGTACAAAGCACAGTGCTGGTAAATGCAGGCTTGACCTCGGCACATGCCATTCTGCATGGGCCTAGGGACAGAGTCAGCTGACAGTCATGAGTTCTAGGAACCCAGGGACGTTTATCTCCTGCAAAGGGAAGGGGAGGCTGTGAGCAGAGCCCTCCTCCAGAGGCGAGCCTCACATCCACATGGGGAACTAATGCAGTGCTCTTCGTGTTCAAAGTGCCAGACGCAGACATCACCCAGGCAATGGGCTAACTGGCCAGTGGCCAGAGAAAAGCAAACAGCAAGGGATGCAGAATCACATCAGATACAAGTGGGGCAGGTCAACGCCATTAAAATAACGCTGATGCCCCATACCTTAGGATGGTCTAAAACACTTCAACTCAAGTAGCACCCAGCCCTTCATATCAATACTCTAATTTGGAAAAAAAACTAGTAGACACCACTAATCTAAATCTCAGCTTCCTTGAGGGAGCCCGGCATTGCCAGATGTATCCTAATTTGTCCCCCAAATCAACCTCTTGGAAAGACTGTTGCAGACTCACCATTTATAAGTAAAACAAGCTTGGTGTGATTTATATAGAGGCTATTTCCTTATCTTGCCTGCCTTCTAAAGTGCCTGGGACGACTGGCAATTATATAGATAAAGCTTCTAAAAGGAATCTAAGCATAGTTAACGCTAACTAAGGTCATTACTAGTAGGAGACTGTACACATGTTAACCACTTCTACTTTCAACCTAATAGCTTATTAGCTATCTACATTTGGAGATTTTATGTTGTCAAAAAAGTGTTAAGACATCAACAATTAGCTTTGGGAACAACTATATAAATACAAGCACACTCTACTGTTTGGCTAGGGGTGACAGAACTCTGATGTACTCCTAGCCTCCAAGGGAAGCAGTAGCCACCTGTTACATAAGTAACTCATGAGGTGAAAAGCAAGCGTTTCGACAAGATTGACTGAAAAATCTGCTGCAGACGACTTCCATTAGCTGGTTGATGAACATGGGCAGCTACCGATCATTTGAATGCTTTGAGAATCAAAAGAATCCTGCTTAATTCAAGCTCAGATGAGAATCCAGGTGACCAAAGCTTTAAACTCCAAGACATGTAAGCAGGACACGTAAAAAAAACCAAAACAGTTTCATTACAAGGTCAAAATGGCCCAGAGTACCAGACCAATAAAGAAACAAATAAGAGTGTTTTCATTTCCATCTAACTGTCAGTTTGCCTGAGCGGCTTGAGAAGCACAGTCTAGTGAACTTGAATATTCTAGTTAAGAGAAAGTCACGAGGTAGAATATTTGTGCACCATCAGCACCCCAAGGCTCAGAAGACAATCAAAGACACCAAATGAAACGGAATCTAATTTCATCTCTCCTCGGATGACTCAGAAAGTCCTTCAGGAGCACACAGTCTCCTTATGAAATTAATGTCTATTGGTATTTCCAAAATAAATAAATAAACAAATCCATGATATTAGTCTATCTTTTGTCTGTTCCCTATCTGAGGGAAGAAAATGTCTGCACTTTTAACCTTCTGGGCGGCAGTGCCTCTTAAGGTGGGATTTAACTGTGTCTTGGTGGTGTTTCTCTGAAAAGACATGCAAAACAGCCTAACTTTTGTCAACTGGGCAATAATTCCTGTGAGGAAATGCTCCAGAGAGCCCATGGTCTGAACGTCACCTCTGGGAAGGAGAAATGGAGGTGCACTTCTGCACCAGTGGGCTCCAAATCCCAGCTTTATGATCCTTCTAACCCTGAGTATCTGCCTTACCCTGCCCTTTGTCTCCCACACTACTGAGCACCTCTAGATCACACTAAGAAGAGAGAAAACAGTCAGGAGTGGAGAAAAATGGAAAAAAGACTGAAAGAGATGTTATGGGTAGGAGTCCGATGGGAAACATACATGACAGATGACTACCAGAATGGATGCCAACAGGTGTGACCCTGCATGTGCCCCTTGGGAAAATCCTCATGAAGACAGCTGATCTATCACCTACATGAAGATGTGATTAATTCTGCTGTGGTCCAGACATAGGTCAGAGATCAGTGCTAAAGGACATCTGCCATGTGTCAAATACCCCCTTCTTGCTTCTCCCAGAGTGCAGACACCCCCTATGATTCCACCTGACCCCAAGTCACTGGGAGTTAAAAACCAACTGCCCATCCTGCCGCTGACCAGCTGAGTGACATGGGTGGGACATCTGTCCTCTGTGGGCTTCAGCTTCCTTCCTAATGAAGGGAGAAGGCAGAGGAAGAGTGGAGATAGATCATGGCTGACTTGATTCAGTCAAGTCTTATCATGTGTCCGTCATGGACGTGGCTTCAATTCAAGGCCACGAAGCAACTGCCTCAACCTCCCCGGTCAGGACTAGACCATGAGTTTTCAAGCACGGGGCTGTGACTATAAGGGAGGAAAAGGAGCAGAGCCTGGGCTGAAGCCAAGAAACCTACACTGAGCATCAGGAGTCCTGAGCTCTAACTGGCTCCATTCCGTACCTGGCTTTGGAGCCTTTTCTGGCTTCAGTTTCCTCATCTGGGAATTGAGACTATTGGTATAGATGAAAGATTCTCAACCAAGACTCCGTGGACATCTTGGGTCCAGAGGGGGGATTCAAGGTGTTCCTAAACACCTAAAAATTGTTTGCAAAATTTGGGGGGCATGTGTCCAGAGGGGAGCTCTAGAGCTTTAATCACATTGGCAGAAGACTGCAGTTCAAAAACTACAAATAACTGCTTGCATCGATGAAATCTATGATCCCTTCCAGCTCTAACATTCAGTAATTCAAATAACAATATTGAAAAATGGGGAAATGGACAACCCTTTGGGACACAGCATTTATTTTCTAAAACCATCCATCATCCCAGGCCCCCTCCTCCCAGGAGGTCTCAGTGACCAAAGTCTGACCTTATATGATTTCACCCAAGTCCTGGCTGTTAAGTGAAGAGGAAAGACAGAAAAGAAGAGGCCAGCAGAGCCAGTGTGCTCCCCTGGGCCTCAGAAGGAGCTCTGGAGCAAGTGGAAGAATCCAGGGGCTGCCTATCCTTCCCTTGGAGGAAACCGACTCCCTCTTTACAAGGAGCTCTCTGAAAACAGAGCAGCAAAAAGGAGGCTGTAGGAGGACTCGGCTCTGGAGTCAAGCAGAACCATTTTCAAATCCCAGATCTGTTGCTCCATGTTATCTGTTACTGTCTGGCATTAGGCTAGACAGTTACTTAATCTCCCTGAGCTTCAGTTTCTTCATCTGTAAAATGGGGACAGTAGTCATTTCTACCCCAGAGATTCACTGTGAGGATAAATGAGCTAAGGTGTGTGAAGCACACACCGCCATCCTTGGCTGCGAGGAACCCCTTACGTAGTTATATAGTTTGATTATTGTTATTGTTGTTGTTATTATTGCTACGAGGCAGTTGTTAGAATTACAATGTCTGTGGTGTTCTTGGCATATAAAATAGGCATTCTGTAAGTGACTCCATGGCTACTGGTTTTTTTCCTTAACTCCTAGGCCTTGGAAGCCCGGCCACTCCGCAGCGAATGCCCAGGACCCATTGACCACCCCCGCTCACCTTCCTTTTGTTGGTGGGATTGACGTAGAGGTAACTGAGGACAGTCTTCAAGCCCACTTTGTCATTGAGCTTTTCATAGGTGGCGCCGTAATCCGTTGATCTGCAGGTAGGAGAGAAAGAAAGAAAGGGAGAGATTGTTTTACCAAATGGGGGACTGTGTTTCAAGGGGAGCCCAGCTCTCCCCCGACCTGCATCTTTGTTCCCAAATCACACGAGTGCTTAAAGGTGTTCTTCAGAGATAAAAGGCCCCATTAATTTTAGAAGAGCAATTAGACTGATGCAGCTGCCTACTACCTAAGCTCGCTGCCCTTCGCTCCCAGCCTTTCTCAGAAACCTACTTTCCTGCCCTCTGGGCGGCTGCGAGTGACAGGAGCTGCCGGGGAGCCAGGCCACCTGCCACAATCAGCCCTCTGTCCCCGCGGGGCATTGCAGGGACCTTCTCCTGAGGTCCCTGGGTACAACCAGCTTCACGCCCTTCCACTGAGTCTGAAGCCAAGGGCCCCTCAGAAGGGCAGGAAGCACTGTATCCAGGAGCTGTGGGGTCCAACGGCCAAATCTGGCTGCAGCCGGCAGAGTCTGAGGCTTTACATGGGGAGCGATGGTGTGTCAGGGGGAAGAGCCAGTGACACTGAACTGCTGCCGATAGCTCATCACCCCAACGCTCCTGCTGGCCACCCGCCCCTCCTTGGGGCCTAATTTCTAGGGCTCTGACCTCGTACCAAGACCACGAGTCAGGGCTCAGAGAACAAAGGCGGGCCAACCAAGCCACAGGCTCCTTCCTCTGCATCCCGCCTTTCCACAGAGCAGGAGGGAGAGCGAGTACCCGACAATGGATTCAAGTAGCCGAAACCCCTGCTGCTCCCGCTTTGCTTCCCCACTCCCATCCCAGACACCTCCCTCCCTTTTCAGACCACCAGGAGCTTCAGGTTCTCACCCGCTTTCTGCCATCGCCTCCCTTGGCCAGACTCAGGAAACCTCTTCCACTGGAGCTTTAGAAGGCCACCAGAGGCCCATTCATTCTCTCTACGGTGAAGTGACCTCGTGGGTGCCTGCCTTCCGACGCCGGCCCTGTGTCCCCCTAGTAACTACCTGCCCCTATCTTTCCTTGGTCCTTTACCCACCTTCTAACTCTAATCTGCTTCTGCCTTGGCCCACAGATTAGCTTTATAAGTCTAGCAGCCAAGCTCTGCGATGACCTTTAAGAACTGTCTCCACCCCCATCCAACCTGGCAAATTCCATGTCCCAGGCCCGGCTTAAATACCCACCCTTACCTCTGGTTAAGGCTTCACTGGCCCTCTCCCTGGTTGCCACTCATTTCTCCTCTGCACCAGAACAAAGTTCCCCATCTGTTGTACACCCAAGGCACACACTGTACGTGCCCCTTTCATTTCCCCATATTGTCATGATGAGTTCCCTTAGGTTCTGTTTCTCCAACCACAGTGTAAGCTCCTCAAGGACACGGACCTTCAGAGAACGCTATGGGGAGAGGAAAGAACATGAACTTGGGGCACAGCAAAATCTCTGGTTACTTCCTAGCTGGGCAGCTCCCTGGTCACATGACCATGTACAGGTTACTTCACCTGCTGGAGCCTCAAATTTCTTATTTGGAAAAATGGGGATAATTTAATCTCACAAGGCATTTCTGAGGATGCAAAAATACAACACATGGGAAACCTCCTAACAGGATGTAGGCATTCTGAAATGTCAAAAAATAAATAAAAATACAAAGGACGTTCACTTCTCCTTTCCCCAAACTGTACAGAACCAGGTCTTACACATCATGCACGCTTGCCCCGTTTATTGAAAAAAAAAAAAAAAAATCAGTATTTCTAATCCCTCCCTAGGCTACAGGCCCCACGTGGTCATCGGTTATGCTAACTTTAATACTCAGCACCTCCCCCAGCTGCAAACTGACTTCTTATCTTCTGTCTCCTGTTTACCTTAGGCACTAGGACTCAATGCCAATCGGAGAAATCCTTGCCTTTATCTCTCGAACCCAGCTCAGTCCCCAAGTTTTAATGATTCTATCTCCTAAATAACTTAGACCCCTGATCTTCCCATTCTCATTCCAACGCTGTGGCTTACACATCATCATTTTTGCAATGATTCCCCAACTGGACGCTCTTCTTCAGCCTTCTCCCCCTCCCACCAATCTCCATGCTGTCATTAGGTTATATATCAACCACACAGATCTGTCCACCTCACTCCGTGGTAGTAATTACCCACTGCCTGCACACAGTAAAGTTCTTTCTTCCAAGCTTAGTCTTGGAAAATCTGGTTATAACTTCCCTTACTAGACCTATTTCCAGCCACTTGCTCCTCTGCCCCTTGCTGTCCAGCCTCATTCAACTTCCCTGAATGTCCTACATTTTTGTGGCCTCCATTTCTGGCACATCATTCCCTTCTGCCTGAACTACCTCCAGCCTCTGTTTTCTCTACTTGGTAAACTTCTCTGCATTCTTCACACTCAACTCCAATACCACTCTCCTTCCAACTTTCTCACTGGGAAATTAATCACCATTTCCTTTGTGTCCTCATACCACCTTGTACATATTTCTATTCTAGCATTTATCCTATTGTGATCATGCTATTTTTAACCTGAGACTTTGCCCTTGACTATACCTTCCTAAGGGCAAAAGCCATTTCTTATAACAACCCAATGCCTTGCACCGTGCCTGGTACAAAGCAAGTACTGAATGTACTGATTTTTGTATTGTTTTGCTTTGTCTTTATTTGCAAGAGTGAATGAACGACTGACCTGTCCAAACCCACTCACAAGTTCCTGACCAGCTGCTAACGTTTAGTGGTAGCTCAACAGAGAGCCACACCTAGAAAACACACCTGATACTTCAGATACTTCAGATACAACTTGCAGAATGGTAAGGTCTTTTAGTGCCAGGGAAAGATCTAGAATTAAGTTAAATGACACTAGAATTAAGGTGAAATGACCAATCACTCTGACCTCCTATCCTACCCAGGGCAGGGGAGAAGACACACCATAATCTCTACAGACTGTCAGCAGTGTATTTTTCTTAATACAAATAAAATATTTTATAGAACAAATTGCTTCTTGATGCTACACTCTTGAAGGCATAAAGATGGCACTGGGTGGGAAAAGAAAATTGAACTTGGAATCTGGAAATCTAGAGTCTAGAGTGATTCTGAAATGTACTCAAAGCGTCACCCTGGAAAGGTCAATTCTCTAATCCTGCTAAAGAAAGAATTATTCTGACGCTTGTTAAAATGGAAAGGCAGACTTCATTCAGGACTATTACAATAGGTACCAGGACCACAGCAGTGAGGTTTTGAAGCAGAGGAGGGAGATTGGACTCCACTCCAAATACAACAAGGAAAAAGTGGGAATTTATAGCCAAAGAGAAGGGTGGGAGTCAGTGGATGGAACATTACTAAGAAGGTAGGGAAATTCTTTGCTAAGCCGACCCGACAGGATTCTCACTGAAGGCAGGTCAGGGTGGTCAGACGTCCCCTGGGGGATGGTGGAGGATGAGGAATTTGATCAGATATTGAGTATGATGAGATACTGCAAGGGGTTGGGGGGATCCTGGCTAAACTCACTTAGCAGAACTGTTGCTAAAAATGGGCTCTTTGAGGACATATGCGAGGACAGGGCCTAGCTGAAAAAGAGCTCGGAGGGTCCTGACTAGAGCTTGGTCAAGAAGAGAATCTTTGTCAAGCCCCCTTCTATCATCAACACAACAGCTTTAACTCAGATAATCATAAGGCCCCTTCTGGACTTGAAATCTGATTATCCCACCAGCACAGCACTAAGCTGTTTCCAAAGAGCAACTTTTCCTCATGCTATATATAGCAAACATCTTACTTATAAGAGCTAAACTCTCAGGGCTCCCTGCATGACTGGTGTCACAACGAACTTCCTCCCCGCATCCAAATAACCCTCATCAAAGGCAGCGTACTTAGCAGGATGCACAGTCTCTCCTCCTGCAAGCCGCACAACCGAGTCCCACTGACTCTGCTGTCTTCCAAAGGTGGCTGCACAGGGTTAGGGCTTCCCAACACAGGATACGCCACGGCTCAGCTTCCTCTGCTCCTCGGGCAGCTGCTGCTCATTCAGGCAAGCAGAAACACGTCTCACTCGGTGAGGACACCTCAAGGAGCCACTGAGCCCTGGGACCAAAGGAGGCCTGGTCTCTGCCCTTTCCAGCATGGAGGCCACACACCGCGTTGACCAGAGAGTTCTGTGGGCCCCCTTCACCTGGGGTGAGGGGCAGCTGGCAGAGAGGCCTCAGCACCACGGCCAGAGCCAGCTGTGCCTGCAGAAGTCGCTTTGACAGGAAGGCAGACCATCCTCCACCTTGTGCCTCCAGACATCTGCCGGCGGGGTCTCTCAGAGGAAGCAGGCTCATTTCCCCTAACTTAAAGCTAGTTTCCCAAAGCTTGACATCTTGACGCTAAGCTCCTAACGCTGAAATGTCCTGAAACCTGGAGACTTCACACACATGCATGGGGCACCCGCCATAGGCCGGGCACGATGCCAGTTACCATTTGGAATGGCTCAGAACACACAGCTAACCTGGCAGGCAGCATGTGAGAAGTGCCCAGCCACAGGGCTCCCAGCTTCTGTTCTGGGCTCAGATTCCTGCAGTTCCAGAAGGTTATTCCACTGCCGTGTGTGTGTGTGTGTGTGTGTGTGTGTGTGTGTGTGTGTGTGTGCGCACGCGCATGCACATGTTTGTATCTCCCTCTCTCTTGCTCTTTGTCTTTCGTTACGAATTATTTCCAGAACACAGAAAAATACAAGATGCCCAGTCACATACCCACTACTACATTTACATGTTGTTTAGGAGCACAAATCCTTGATCATCTTTTGGAGTGTTTTTGGATTCACGTAAATGTTATCATACAGGATATACATTCTGCAGCATGATTATTCTGTCCAACATTCAGTCTGGGGGTTTTATCCATGTTGACACACCTAGCCATAATTCATTCATTGTAACTGCTGTAGAGCATTGCGGCTTACCAGTAAACCACTGTCTATTTATCCTTTCAACCCCTGATAAATAGTTTTGTCTTTTTCCTTTAAAATTTGCTATGATAAATGTTTCAATCGCCATTTGTACACGTGGCTTCTTGTGCATCTGTAAAGAAAAGTTTTTTCTAGAGAGACATCTTGATGTGCAATTACCACTCATACTCCATGCATAACTTCTTTGCTGGTATTTAACCAATTTTTCTCTAAGGAGGCCTTCAAAGAGACACTCCCTTCGTCCCCAGCTCCAGAAGTTGGGCCCTTCCTTATTGCCAGGGCCTGAGTCCATAGCTCCTGACTGTCTCGCCCCAGCTATCTCTGTCTCTGGAAACCTGAATTCCAGAGCATCTGGACCCAGAGAGCAGCTGGGGCCCTGAGTCCCGGCTTCAGGAGTGCCGTGTCTGGTTCTCCCATTCACATCACTGCAGGTCACCTGCTCCGTGGCTCCACTGCCTGCCCAAGGACCCGCATGCTGTCGGGCTGGGCCTCCCAGCTGCCAAGCACTCACACTCCTCCCCAGGTGCCCGGTGCTGACTGGTAGACTAGACGTCCATCCTCTTCAGCCTCCCAGCACTCCTGGTCTGAGCCCTTCAACTATTCAGAGCTCCTGTCCCATCCTGATAGGCCTCCAGAAGACTTCCGTGTGGGCCTGTACATTCCAGGAGGACCCCCTCAGCCTAACTTCCCATAACCCTGGTAGTCACCCAAAGCCAGTCTCTCAACGACAGTTTCCAGGGTTGAGTTGTGAATACACTATACTTCCATCCGCCCAGCAAGCTCTCACGCCTCTAGTGAGCTTCTGCGGGAGCGGATGGTGGCAACAAGCATATGGCTTGCTATTTTAAAAGTGAAAGAACAGAAAAGAAAAACTTTTAGCCAACGCAGCCAAGTCAGCTTCCTGGTAGAGCTGAGCTGGGGCTCAACACCACCCCCCCTCGCTGCATCCCCAAAGCCACATTCCTGCCAGAGGTGAGAGGGCTCCAGAGGGCACTCTGCCAGTTCTCACCAGCCACCAGATGTGCAGGATCGGGGCGGGCACTCTGCTCTCCTAGTCCCACCAGCTGCCTCCCCTTGTTTGCCACCTGTGCTCTCAGCCCCCCTCCTCCTTCCCTCTCCAAGCCTCGCCCCTGGGAAGGAACCGGGAAATTTCAAGTCTTTTACTCTTTGATTCTCTTATCAGTCTTTCATCTTCTCAGTGGACTCCCTTCTCTGTGATATTATTTAAATTAGCAAACAACCTCAGTCCTGATAGTTCCTTTTCCTGTTAGCAATTTTATTTTTGCTTTGCTCATTTCTTAACACATCTCTATCTGTTCTCTGTTATGGCATCTACCATGTGCCAGGGACTGGGCTTACCCCTCCTCCCTCCCCAGTAAGGGACACTTACGAGGAGCTACAAAGCTCAGGCAAGCAAATTGCTTTCTGTAAAAGGGCCACAGAGTAAATATTTTAGGTTTTGCCAATCTCTATCACAACTACTCAACTCTGCCCTTGTAGCTCCAAAAAAGCCAAGCAGGATACATTAATGAATGGGTGTGCTGTGTTACAATAAAACCGTATTTACAAAAGCAGGCGGTGCACAATTGGGTGGCCAGGGCTGCTCTAGCAGACTACAATATCAACCCCTACCATCCCTACCACCAGCCAGGCTCCCATCCCGCTTTGGTCTCTAAGACAACTTCCCAAGAGTCTGGCCAAGGTCTCTGGTACCCTAACTCACGCTTCCCTGTCTGGCTGCCATCAGGTCAAAGTGTCTGCCTCAGCCTGGCACTCAGGCCTTCTCAGGCCTTTGCCCCCTTTACCCCCCATCTTCCACTCTCCCAGTGAGCTTATGGCTGGCAAGTGTCCAGATTTCCTCCTTTTTGACTCCCAGCTCTAGTACTAACTACATCTTAGAGACTTTTCCTACAACTTCAGCCCACACCCTCCTCTGCATTTGTATCAACAGCGTTAGGAGTTCCCTATTTATTCTCTGAATACGCTTATGTGCTTTTTTCTTTTCAGCGATGACTAAAAGCTCCTTAAAAGAAAAACAACAAATGAAATCTCTTTTGAATTGCTGAAAGTGCAGAGCACTAAGTAGAGAAAAGGAAGATGCGAGCAGGGCAAACACAACTATACCTAGTGCTGGACGAACTAGCCCTGTGAGCTCTTCACTCCTCTGAACAATAGGGGCGCTGTTGGGAGGACTCCATAGAGAATAGTGAGAAACACAGTCTAGCATCTGATAGACCCCTGTGCCATAAATGTGTGTGGTTGTCATTTTTACAACTACTCCAGATTGTATTTTTCTCAAGGACAATCACGTTGGGTTTTTTCCCTTGATTTATAAACTCCTTACGCTTAGGGGGTGAGGCACATGGACGCCCAATTCATCATTAAGGAATCTTTGGCCCCAGTTTCCAATTGATGCCATGAAAGTACAATATGGCCCAGCTGCCTGGGGAATCAAAAGGAAGAACCAAGTTTCCACGTGCCAGGCCCTGGAAAGCCTCCACCAGCCTTTCCCCCTGAGTGTGTTCCCCTGAGCTACACCAAGAACAGTCAACAATCAAAGACCAGAGGCAACAAGGGGCTCCAGTGTGTGGTGAGCCACAGCCCCCTCCAAGGGCAGGGCAGGAGTCTCCACAGCATAGCTCCAGACCCATGGCTGCCCAGACAGTCTTTATGATCCAAATGGAGAAACCACTGAAGCTCCCCTCTGGCCTGTTCCACTCCCCGTCTTAAGGCCAGCGCCTAAGGCCGCGTTAATTTGTATCTCTGCAATGGCAGAAGCCCAACCTGACCGCAAATAACCAGACAGAAAACTAATTTCAGACTCCAAGCCAAAAACGAGTGACTTCAATAGCTGCACTCTCCAAGTGGATAGTGGCCCCACCCTCTGCTTCAGAAAAACCACAGGCAGGCTGATGCCCAGGCAGAAGCTCACACAGCTCTCCGTCACCTCTTTGTGTCATCTGACTCCACGGCTGCATTATCTCGTCTCACAAAGAGAGACAGAGGGATACAGAATAGCTAATGTTCTCCTGCCCCAGCTATCTGAATGAGAGCCATCATGGGGTCCAAGTGCAGAAAATTGAAGGTAACCTAACTCTGGAGACCAGATCATGCAGAATTCATGGTTTATATCAAATAAAATGTAGACCCCACAGCAGCACCGTTCCAGCTCAGATCTAGGAGGGAAGGTTGGCATGTGTGGGATGGGCCAAAACATTCAGATCCTTGGTCCTTGTTTCCCACTGAAGTGTGAACACTTCATTTCTCACTGGAATCTCAGTTAAGATGATAGGGTTGCTGGGTTGTTATGTTGAGGACTTAAAATGACAAAAGATCTCAACCCTACCAGCCAAGAGGCCTGTTTGTGTCATACTGGGGAAGGGAGGAAAGAAGTCCTCCAGAGAGAGGAGAGAGCACTTGACATCCCATAATTCCCTGCACCTTTGTTCACGTGAATATAGCGTATTTTACACAACATGCACACACACATACACACACTATACAACAGCATTAAAGAATCAGGTAGATATCAAGATTACTGACCTAGAAAAGTCTCTAAGACATTACTCAATGAAAAAGCCTACTGAATAATAATGCATTAAAGATACAAACAGTATACCCAAACAAAACAAAACAATGTATTTCCATTAGGTAAGTGTGTACACCAGTGCATTGTAAAATTTCTAGAGGAAAACGCAAATACATGGTAATAGAAGTTACCTCTGAGTAGGGGCCCGGGGTGGGGTGGGTTGGCTATAAGAGTTGCAATGCTTTCCAAACCAAAATATAGCCATGTATCACTCATGCGGTTAAAAATAATCACCATAAAGTGATTTGTTACTGTGCAGTTATGAGGCAGATCAGTAAATTAACACATCTGTAGAGGAGCTCTATTATAGATAAGCATTTGCATTCGAAAAGACAACCCAACATAACCATAAGAGGATTTGTTTCAGAGTCAAGCAGATTTGGTTTCAACTCCAGCCTGTGTAACCTTAGGCTAATTACATAAGTCTCCTGTTTCATATCTGCTCAGTGGAAATATAAATATCTCCTTCCTAGGATTACTGTGAAGCGTAAATGTTCACTTCACCACGCAGTTCACTTCACTGCCAGTTGCTGGGAGACCCCATGGTAGAACAATAATGTGATCATTGGAGGAGAAATTGTCCCAGGCATCTCTGGGCAAACAGGAGGTGAGTTATAGTTACATAACCACCAGTGGGCAGGCCAAAGCCATCCCATCCCCACCAGATCAGCAGTCAGCTACCAAAAGGTACATGGGAAGTTGGAGGAGTTGCCACGCATAATCAGAGACAGCCTCCAGCAGGTGGCCAATACTAACAAATTCAAGTCTAGGGAAAACAGACTTCACTTTGTTCAGTAAGATTTCCTGGGGAAAAAAAATAATGAGGCACAAACTAGAAGGTTCTGGACAGTTTTAGCAAGGCATCTCTATCTGGGGAGTAGATGTTTACCATTTCCCTTCAAAATTAAATGCAGCCAGTTGGGTCCCTATGACATGCCAGAATTATATCTGTGCACATCCAGAAACCCCCAGGATAAAGTGCGTAGCTGCCTAATGGAGAGATGTAAACTGATGGAGAGCCTCCAGACCACCCCGCTACCCTAGAGAAGCTAAACTCCTTGCCCCATTTATTTGTAAATTTTTCTCTTCTCTGGGATAAACACAATACCTTGCATGCGGTAGGCACTCAAATCATTAATTAATTTATCAGTTAAAGCAAGTCTATTTCCCCTGAGCAGCCAGCCCCGTAGAAAAGAGAGTGGCTTCTCCAGCTTCTATCCTCCTCCAAGAAGCCTCTCATCTTTCCTGCCTCTGGTTTCCTAGCGCTCAGCATCTGTGTCACTCTCAGGGAGCATCGTACCCGCTCTCTGGGGATGTACATCTCTTCTCTTCTGCTGTTGTTTTATGTCATTATTTAACTTTTTGTGCATGAGGCTTCTTTTTCCAGACAGAGTAAATCCTCTGAGATCAAGGAACTACCTTGTGTATCTCTCTTAGGCCCTAATGCATGTTGCATAATGCCATGCAGTTTGAATTCTCAGGCTGAGCAAATGTGTCCCAGGGACTAAATAGTCACATTCAGATTCCCTTCTGCTTGGGAAAGGTTCTCCTGGGAGACACTAACAACAAAGCAGATGTCCTTCAGGCAGAGCTGGTTCTATCGTTTATCTTACTGGTCATTCGGGGAAGAAAGAAGACTAAAGTATTCCAACACTGGATACCTCCCAGCCCAAGAAAGAACTGGAAACTCCCAGATACCCAGGAGTGAATTGCAGGTCTCCCATTTGAAGCTCTTATACCACAGCCACTCCATCTCCTTATGGGCCCAGAAACCTGAAATCTCATTTACCTCTTCCTCTAAAAGAATTATATGTTGATTGCTATGCTCCCTGCACCATGCCGGCTACACAACATTACTTAAACAATTGCACTCTTGAACACCACATTCTACACCCCAAACGCTCTTTGACAACAGACCAGAGCTATAGGGCATGAAAACCAATCCCAGTTTTTTAAAGCTTTCCTTTGAAAGGCTAAGTAAGAAGAAGAAGCAATTAGCTAGAAGTTGGGTTTGTTCTCAAGTCACAGAGTATTTCTTAAACCATCATTTGGCCCTGAGAGAAATGCCCCTCTGAGACCTGAGGCAGCACTCATCTGAAGCCCTGGTGCCATGGATTGGCTCAGTAGACTGGTGCCCATGGCCTTAGAGAAGATAAATGCCACACTCTGGGGTCTTTTTTTAATTTTAATTTTTTATTTTATTTTATTTTATTTTTTTTTTGCGGTACGCGGGCCTCTCACTGTTGTGGCCTCTCCCATTGCGGAGCACAGGCTCCGGACGCACAGGCTCAGTGGCCATGGTTCACGGGCCCAGCCGCTCCGCGGCATGTGGGATCTTCCCGGACCGTGGCATGAACCCTGCATCGGCAGGCGGATTCTCAACCACTGCGCCACCAGGGAAGCCCTGGGGTCTTTTAAAAAACTAAAAGGACTGAAAACTTATGATAGAAATATCATAAAGTATAGAAAAGTATAATGTGCAACATAGACATCAATTATAGCCACGCTATACAGAGAAAAATCCACTTAACATTTTGGTACTTTTTTTTTCTCTAATCTGTGTGCATGTGTATGTTTACAAAATTGGGGGTTGTTCTCTGCATACAGTTTGGTGTCCTACTTTTTCACTTAACATAATATTTTAAGCATCTCACCAGGTTGTTTAATATTCTTCCAAAATCGTTTTAAAAGCCTTACAGCATCCCAGTGTATAAATGTATCATAATTTACTTTAACTGCCTTCTCGGTCAGATGGTTGGTTTCTGGCCAAATTTTTATAGTAAATAACTGTAGTGTGTATTCTTCTACATAAATTTTGTATGCGTCTTTGGTTCCTTAAAGTATATCCATGTTAATGTAATTATTAGTTCAAAGGGTAAAAGTTATCATTAATATGGTAATTGTTACAAAATATTCTGCATGACATAAATATTCTGGTCAATCTGCACTTCCACTAACAGTACTTGGGAGCACCAGTTTCATTGCATACTGGCCAACACTGGGCATTAGTATTTTAAAATCTCTAAAAATAGGTGTGTTGGCACCAACGCATTATAAAAATATGAGACCCTAACTGTGTCTTTACACTGAAATACCATGTCTTTAACAATGGACCCCCTTGATACTTTTAAATATTATTGTGGACCCTAAGAGATTTAATTCATATGTTATATCCATCAGTCTGTACTGTATTAGAAATTGCATCTGATAAAATTTTACAATATTTATTCATTTATTTTAAAATAACAATAATAAAACATAAATACCATAATTTTATGAAAAACAACTACAGTTTCCCTAACAAAAACAAGTTAGTGAGAAAGTGTGGCTTTTTTTTTTTTACATTTTTTGCAAAGCTCCTTAATATCCAACTTAACGGAAGACAGTTGGATTCTCATATCAACATCTGCATTTAATCGTTATGACATCACATACGTCATGTAGCTTCTAGAAAACTCTACTGTACACTTGTGAGTGAATGAGAATACAAAAGGGCAAATACACTTACTATTATCATAAAATATATTCATTAATCCCCTGATAGGGTTGTGGGCATTCCCCAGGGTTCCCAGGACCACACTTTGAGAACTGCTGCTCTATGTCAAACAACCGGGTCCCAGAGGACTGCAACTTACAAAGAGATCTTTGCAAATTGTAATTAAAGCTATGGACTTCCTGCAAATCTCCTCTCACCTCAAACAGTCTTCTTCGCCAGACCCCATAAAGTTCAAATCCAGCCTCCTACATAAACATAAAGCCTTCTCATCTACCTTGCCCCACGGTGGTATTTCCTTTCTCTGATTCTTTACTACTTTTATATCACTGCAGCACAATTTGGCCTATACCCTCTGATTTTCATTGCCTCTTCTCCCCGCCAAAACTATAAGCTTCTTGAGGTCGGGGATCAAGCCTTTGGCTCACACTTGGGCTCAATAACTGATTTCTCGGGAGACGGCCACCCTAAGTCGCTGTGGCATTTAAGGAACTAACATTTGCGTAGTGCTTTATACGAAACACTTTCTCTTGAGATATTTCATTTAATTCTCGCCATGATCCTTTTACAAAGGTATTTTATCTTTGTCGGAAAAATGAGGAAATAGAGACTCAGAAAGGTTAAGTGACTAAGTAAATGACAGTGCTGGAACTTGAACCCAGGTCAACGGATTCCAAATCCCGTGCGCTCTACTTCAATTCGTGGCTGTTTATTGGAAGCAGTGGTAACTAAGCATCTGTTTCTCAAAGTACCACATAGTAGAGATTTCACTGACTCATCCTTTCAGGGAATCTCTGAAGACATTTCCTACTAGGAGGTATTACAGGTATTAAAAAGGAGAGCATTTGAAGTCAAAATTAGGCTAGAATTCCTGCTCTCCCACCTACTAGCAATATAACCCTGTGCACATTGCCTTTGCTTTCTGGGCCTTAGTTTTCCCATCTCTAATATAGGCATAATAATTGCTACCAGGCAGGGTTGTTGGGAGGACCCAACGAGAAAATCTACATAAAGCACAGTGCAAGAATCAGCTTAGTTCTTGGGTACACTTTCATTTCTTCCTAAAGCCATTTAACCGCCATCCTTTATTTCCCCTCTGAAAAATGAGAAGGGCTGCATGAAATGATGACAGGCACTGCCTATAGCCTGAACAATCTACTGAACAGGAAAATATTTTATCCCAGACACCTGGGTCTGGGGTCTTTGGTACAGAGAGGCTACAGAAACCCAGGCCAAAAGTATCACTGGAAAGAAAGGACGGTGTCTTTATACTAAAAGACATTCACTGACAATTCATGCGAGAGCGTAGAAGCCAGCCCCGCACAGCCCACCCCCCTCAACACACACAGACACTCCTCAGGCTCACATCCTCTCGGAGTCCCTGGAACTCAGTGCCTTTCCTGACACAGGCTGCTCCCATGGGGAAAGGCAGTGCTCAAGTGCACAGGTCAAGATGCTGAGAAGAGCCAGAAGCCTGGTGGGGAGCAGTACCTCCCAGCCCACCAACAAACACCAGGACTGGCAGCAACACAGTGCGCGGACTGTCCCCAGGGGCTCAAACTTCAGCATTCAGCAAGGCCCACAAGTTCTGGTCTATTGGGCTTCCAGAATCTTGTCGTTACAGACACTCCTTGTTTCCAACCCAAAACAATGCTTCACAGTTTGCTTACTCTCCTCTTTTGCAAAATGAGAGGGCTGGAATCAGTGATCTCAAAAGTCCCTGCCATATTTGCTGTCTACAAGAGACCCACTTCAGACCTAGAGACACATACAGACTGAAAGTAATGGGATGGAAAAAGGTATTTCATGCAAGTGGAAACCAAAAGAAAGCTGGAGTAGCAATTCTCATATCAGACAAAATAGACTTTAAAACAAAGACTATTAGAAGAGACAAAGAAGGACACTACATAATGATCAAGGGATCAATCCAAGAGGAAGATATAACAATTGTAAATATTTATGCACCCAACATAGGTGCACCTCAATACATAAGGCAAATACTGACAACCATAAAAGGGGAAATCGACAGTAACACATTCATAGTAGGGGACTTTAACACCCCACTTTCACCAATGGACAGATCATCCAAAATGAAAATAAATAAGGAAACACAAGCTTTAAATGATACATTAAACGAGATGGAGTTAATTGATATTTATAGGACATTCCATCCAAAAACAACAGAATACACATTTTTCTCAAGTGCTCATGGAACATTCTCCAGGATAGATCATATCTTGGGTCACAAATCAAGCCTTGGTAAATTTAAGAAAATTGAAATTGTATCAAGTATCTTTTCTGACCACAACGCCATGAGACTAGATATCAATTACAGGAAAAGATCTGTAAAAAATACAAACACATGGAGGCTAAACAATACACTACTTAATAATGAAGATATCACTGAAGAAATCAAAGAGGAAATCAAAAAATACCTAGAAACAAATGACAATGGAGACACAACGACCCAAAACCTGTGGGATGCAGCAAAAGCAGTTCTAAGGGGGAAGTTTATAGCAATACAAGCCCACCTTAAGAAGCAGGAAGCATCTCGAATAAACAACCTAACCTTGCACCTCAAGCAATTAGAGAAAGAAGAACAAAAAAACCCCAAAGCTAGCAGAAGGAAAGAAATCATAAAAATCAGATCAGAAATAAATGAAAAAGAAATGAAGGAAACAAGAGCAAAAATCAATAAAACTAAAAGCTGGTTCTTTGAGAAGATAAACAAAATAGATAAACCACTAGCCAGACTCATCAAGAAAAAAAGGGAGAAGACCCAAATCAATAGAATTAGAAAGGAAAAAGGAGAGGTAACAACTGACACTGCAGAAATAAAAGAGATCATGAGAGATTACTACAAGCAACTCTATGCCAATAAAATGGACAATCTGTAAGAAATGGACAAATTCTTAGAGAGGCACAACCTGCCAAGACTGAATGAGGAAGAAATAGAAAATATGAACAGACCAATCACAAGCACTGAAATTGAAACTGTGATTAAAAATCTTCCAACAAAGAAAAGCCCAGGACCAGATGGCTTCACAGGCGAATTCTATCAAACATTTAGAGAAGAGCTAACACCTATCCTTCTCAAACTCTTCCAAAATATAGCAGAGGGAGGAACACTCCCAAACTCCTTCTACGAGGCCACCATCACCTTGATACCAAAACCAGACAAGGATGTCACAAAGAAAGAAAACTACAGGCCAATATCACTGATGAACATAGATGCAAAAATCCTCAACAAAATACTAGCAAACAGAATCCAACAGCACATTAAAAAGATCATACACCATGATCAAGTGGGGTTTATTCCAGGAATGCAAGGATTCTTCAATATACGCAAATCTATCAATGTGATAAACCATATTAACAAACTGAAGGAGAAAAACCATATGATCATCTCAATAGATGCAGAGAAAGCTTTTGACAAAATTCAACACCCATTTATGATAAAAACCCTGCAGAAAGTAGGCATAGAGGGAACTTTCCTCAACATAATAAAGGCCATATATGACAAGCCCACAGCAAACATCATCCTCAATGGTGAAAAACTGAAAGCATTTCCACTAAGATCAGGAACAAGACAAGGTTGCCCACTCTCACCACTCTTATTCAACATAGTTTTGGAAGTTTTAGCCACAGCAATCAGAGAAGAAAAGGAAATAAAAGGAATCCAAATCGGAAAAGAAGAAGTAAAGCTGTCACTGTTTGCAGATGACATGATCCTATACATAGAGAACCCTAAAGATGCTACCAGAAAACTACTAGAGCTAATCAATGAATTTGGTAAAGTGGCAGGATACAAAATTAATGCACAGAAATCTCTGGCATTCCTATATACTAATGATGAAAAATCTGAAAGTGAAATCAAGAAAACACTCCCATTTACCATTGCAACAAAAAGAATAAAATATCTAGGAATAAACCTACCTAAGGAGACAAAAGATCTGTATGCAGAAAATTATAAGACACTGATGAAAGAAATTAAAGATGATACAAATAGATGGAGAGATATACCATGTTCTTGGATTGGAAGAATCAACATTGTGAAAATGACTCTACTACCGAAAGCAATCTATAGATTCAATGCAATCCCTATCAAACTACCACTGGCATTTTTCACAGAACTAGAACAAAAAATTTTGCAATTTGTATGGAAACACAAAAGACCCCGAATAGCCAAAGCAATCTTGAGAACGAAAGAAGGAACTGGAGGAATCAGGCTCCCTGACTTCAGACTATACTACAAAGCTACAGTTATCAAGACGGTATGGTACTGGCACAAAAACAGAAAGATAGATCAATGGAACAGGATAGAAAGCCCAGAGATAAACCCACGCACATATGGTCACCTTATCTTTGACAAAGGAGGCAGAAATGTACAGTGGAGAAAGGACAGCCTATTCAATAAGTGGTGCTGGGAAAACTGGACAGCTACATGTAAAAGTATGAAATTAGATCACTCCCTAACACCGTACACAAAAATAAGCTCAAAATGGATTAAAGACCTAAATGTAAGGCCAGAAACTATCAAACTCTTAGAGGAAAACATAGGCAGAACACTCTATGACATAAATCACAGCAAGGTCCTTTTTGACCCACCTCCTAGAGAAATGGAAATAAAAACAAGAGTAAACAAATGGGACCTAATGAAACTTAAAAGCTTTTGCGCAGCAAAGGAAACCATAAAGAAGACCAAAAGACAACCCTCAGAATGGGAGAAAATATTTGCAAATGAAGCAACTGACAAAGGATTGATCTCCAAAATTTATAAGCAGCTCATGCAGCTTAATAACAAAAAAACAAACAACCCAATCCAAAAATGGGCAGAAGACCTAAATAGACATTTCTCCAAAGAAGATATACAGATTGCCAACAAACACATGAAAGAATGCTCAACATCACTAATCATGAGAGAAATGCAAATCAAAACTACAATGAGATATCATCTCACACCAGTCAGAATGGCCATCATCAAAAAATCTAGAAACAATAAATGCTGGAGAGGGTGTGGAGAAAAGGGAACCCTCTTACACTGTTGGTGGGAATGTAAATTGATACAGCCACTGTGGAGAACAGTATGGAGGTTCCTTAAAAAGCTACAAATAGAACTACCATATGACCCAGCAATCCCACTACTGGGCATATACCCTGAGAAAACCATAATTCAAAAAGAGTCATGTACCAAAATGTTCATTGCAGCTCTATTTACAATAGCCCAGAGATAGAAACAACCTAAGTGTCCATCATCGGATGAATGGATAAAGAAGATGTGGCACATGTATACAATGGAATATTACTCAGCCATAAAAAGAGACGAAATTGAGCTATTTGTAATGAGGTGGATAGACCTAGAGTCTGTCATACAGAGTGAAGTAAGTCAGAAAGAGAGAGACAAATACCGTATGCTAACACATATATATGGAATTTAAAAAAAAAAAATGTCATGAAAAACCTAGGGGTGAAACAGGAATAAAGACACAGACTTACTAGAGAATGGACTTGAGGCTATGGGGAGGGGGAAGGGTAAACGGTGACAAAGCGATAAAGAGGCATGGACATATATACACTACCAAACGTAAGGTAGATAGCTAGTGGGAAGCAGCCGCATAGCACAGGGAGATCAGCTCAGTGCTTTGTGACCGCCTGGAGGGGTGGGATAGGGAGGGTGGGAGGGAGGGAGACGCAAGCGGGAAGAGATATGGGAATATATGTATATATATAACTGATTCATTTTGTTGTGAAGCTGAAACTAACATACCATTGTAAAGCAATTATACTCCAATAAAGATGTTAAAAAAAAAAAAGAAAAAGAAAAACAGAGACCCAGAAAAAAAAAAAAAAAAAAAAAAGTCCCTGCCATCTCCAACCTTCTGTGCATCTGACCAAGCTCCAAATGGCTCTGGTTGCTTTCAAAATGCAGATCTATGCTCTAGGGATGCAAATCTGTCATCACCAAGGGCTACTGAGGTCCTGAAAAAGAATTGCCTGGGCTTGGGCATGTCTCTGGAATAAGTGTTCAGCTTCCCAAAGGTCTACCAGCCTACGGATCACCTAATCTAGGCACCTACGGGAATGCTCTCAGAAAGTATCATATGGTCTTGGGGAGACAAGACCATTTCTCACTAAATAACTAAAAAGCATGGCATGAGTCAGTCCTGAAGGCCAAGGGACATGTCATTTTAAACACAGCACCTGAACCATCAGGAAATGATAGGCAAAATGACACAGCACACAGGTGAAATTTCGATAGAGTCCTCTCCTGGAGAGATTAGAGGGGAGGGAGAAGCTTAGGGAGAGGGACAGCAATTAGGAAAGGGGCTCAGGAAAACAATTAGATAAAACTCTGTGAGGACAAGGGCCCTACTAAGTCCCTAGTGTCCAGTCCCTGGCACTCAATCACTATTTTCAATGAAAAAGTGAATAAAGGATAAATGAGTAGGAAGGAGTTAGACCAAATTCAATAGGATAGCAGTGTGGTTAAGTACACACATTTTGGTGTCATGGCGGCTTCAAAACCTGGCTCCACACCCCTTACTATGTGATTTTGGGCAGGTCGCTTAACTTCTTTGAACTTAGGTTTTCTGATCTATAAAACAGGCAAAACTACCTAAATTTACTAAGTACCTCATAGGGTTGTTTCAGAACTCAGTGAAGAACTCAATGAGGAAATGCACATAAAACATTTATCACAATTTCAGGCATATTATATATAGGTTCTTAATGTGATGGCGATGATGATGATGATGATGATGAAGAAAATGATGAAGATAATGATATTCATTAGTGCTAAAGGAGCTCAGAGGAGAGGAAGGGAGATTTCATTGAAGAGGTGAACTTTGAGGAAAAGGTGGAGTATTAGGAGCCCAAAGGAATACAAAGACCACGTTCAAAGGCTTGGAACCTGAAACATGCACGTATTTTCAGAAGAAAATTAGGAGATGGGCCCAGCCTGAAAGAAATGTTTATACACAGGCATAAAAGGGTGTAAGTTTAGATAAGTAGAATAAGACTTTGTGGAGGGTCTTGAATATCTGCTAAAGAGCTTGAACTTAATCTTACAAGCAATTGGGGCCCCCAAGTTTCTGGAATAGGGTAGGGACATGACAGAAGCCCATCTGGAAAGACTAGTCGGTTGCTGATGGATATGATGGGTTGGTGAAGCCTGTCCTTCTGGAGGTAGAAAGACTTACTAGGAATCCATCCACTAACCTGATGATATTGTGTTGTAAGAAATGAAAGAGGAGCACAGAAGACGCACACTGTGTTTCCTGGACAGGGACAGAGAAGGAACAGGTAAAGACAACGTCAAGGTTCTAAGCCTGAGCGCCTAAGAGAATACTGTTACCATGGACAGAAGCAAGAGTAGAACTGACATCTCTGGAGCAGAGTATCAAGTGACCTTGAGAAAAAAGAAAAAACATCCTAGGCTGAGTTGTCTAAAATCAGAGCTTGAGTCTGGGATTTGGAAACTTAAGAATGACTGAGGGAGTGCTCTTAGGCCAAACCTAATGGAAGAGAGGAAGGCAAGATAGGGAAGGGGGATCAGACCAACAAGGTTGTGGTTCCAGGTAAAGCTTGATCCACAGGGGGACTCTGGTGCAGAACTCTCACCACAGACTTAAGCCATTCTGAGGCAAAGGGCCAGGCTTTTGTGCCCCATACCAGCCAGTCATTGGCCATCGCAGATGTGGGAAGGGGTGACCTCTGGAGGAAGTCATCACATTTCTTGCAGCAGCTGATGGGTGGGTAAAGGGAATGTTAACCTCAAGTTAACCTAAGGCTTATAGCACATAACACTCAGCAAATGCCTTCTATTATTACTGTGATGGTTAGCATTGAGAAGGTGGCAAGATGTCCAACATACTTGATGGATGAAAGAAAACAACACTGGGCAACTACAGTTCTCTGTACAACCTCTGACCGAGAGTATAATTTATTTCCCCTCCATTTTCTGACCTAATTTGTGTAAAAGCAGCAGAAAGTTAAGTAGTGGTCATACTCTGGATTTTCAACACCAGTCATACAATTCATCAGAGGGGCAAGAGCATGAAAGAAAAGCTAGGTGAGTCTTTCTCAAAGTGGAGGAAAGATAGGCTGTTTCTATTGTAAGCACTTGAATATGAATGGGAAGACCTCTGGGCCCCCAAAATTTACCGCAAGGTCATATATCACGGCCTAGAACCATCTCTCCTGGATGGAGCCCATCTGCAAAGCTGCTCTAACACATCTAGAATTCTATATGGCTGGATTTTCCTTGTATACGGTAGGAACCTCCCTGAAAGGCTGTGTGTAAATTTAACATTAGATTTAATGTTCCAGGTAAGCTGAACTCTCTGTTTAAGAGCTGTATACTAAATCCTGTAGTAGAGAATCACCCCCAAATGTATATTTCCTCTGAAATATCAGATCGGTCTAACATAAAACATGCTTGCATTTTATAGGAAGCTGCTGTTTCATTCTTCGACCCAGAAATCAAACAACAGACGTTTATTGAGCGCCTATGGTGTAAAAGGTGCTATGCTAGATGCTGGAAAAATACAGTGTATCTTGGGAATAGTAAAAAGACATTCTGGCTGGAGAACAAAGTGAATGTAGGAGTAGGAGGGCTGGATATGCATTCCAGAGACTGTATGCAACGAGGAGCTAACTGCAGTAGCAAACACCACCAACGCGTCAGTGACTTAACACTATGTTAGTGTACTTCTCACACCACAGTCCAATATGGACTAGCAGGGAGATGAGGGGCAGGAAGGCGCTCTGGTTCCGTACCATGACTCAAAGAACTGAGCTCCTCTCGTATCAGGGTTCTGCTATCTTCCAAATCTTAGGAATTCTCAATTGAACTGGTGGAAGGAGAAATGAATGAGCATTGTTTTTACCATGTATGGAAGTGGCACCCATCACTCCTAGCCTCCTTCTATGGGCCAGAGTTCAGTCATATGACTACATGTCAGTGAAAGAATGTAGTCTAATTGTTTGTCCTGGATGAAGATGAAACAGGCTTCGTGAACACAGGCACATCTCATTTTATTGTGTTTTGCTCTTTTGTGCTTGGCAGATACTGGGTTTTTTACAAACTGGAGGGTCATGGCAACCCTGCATCGAGCGAGTCTATCGGCACCATTTTTCCAACAGCATTTGCTCACTTCGTGTTTCTGTGCCACATTTTGGTAATTCTCACAATATTTCAAACTTTTTCATTATCATTTTATTTGTTATGATGATCTGTGATCGGTGATCTTTCATGTTACTAATGCAAAAAAATTCTGCCTAGCTGAAGGCTCAGATGATGGCATTTTTTAGCAATAAGGTATTTTTAATTAAGGTATGTACCTTGGTTTTTTTCATCATAATGCTACTGCACACTTAATATCCTACAGTATAGTGTAAACATAACTTTTACATTCACTGGGAAACCAAAAAATGTGGATAACTCATTTTACTGCCATATTCATTTTACTGCAGTGGTCTGGAATCAAACCCATAATATCTTGCTGGTATGCCTGTTTCTATTCAGTCCCTGCCACATGAACATGAGGTGAGATTTCAGAATTTTGAAGTTAGGATTTTGTCTTATACATAAAAGACTGACCAACTAATGCCTTCTTGCTTCCAAAAATATTCTGAGCTCAACTGAGACACATTCTACTCACCAAAAGAACAGGAATATACTTTGCTGATTACCTGTTCATTTGCAAATTATTTATACAGTGCCTATGACTTGTTTGACATTATTCTAAATACTCAAAACACCATGTTAATCGGAAAACGAACAAACAAACCATGTGTCAGGCACTTTCATTAAGACAGATATTTTTACTTTTATCCCATATTTCAGACAAAGAAACCAGGATATTTCAACATCCTTTCATAACAAAACACTTAAAAAAAAACAACTCTCAACAAATTGGGTTTAGAAGGAATTCACCTCTACATAACAAAGGCAAGCCCACATAACAAGCCCACAGCTAATGATATTATTAATTATTACTCAGTGGTAAAAAGTTGAAATCTTTTCCTCTAAGATCAGAAACAAGACAAGGATGCCCACTCTCACCACTCTTATTCAACATAACCTTTGAAGTCCTAGCCAGAGCAATAATGCAAGAAGGAGAGATAACAGGCATACAAATTGGGGGAAAAAAAGAAGTAAAACTGTCTTTGTTTGCAGATGACATAATCTTATATATAGGAAACACTAAAGACTCCATCAAAAACACCCAAAAAACAAAAAATCTGTTAGAACTAATAAGCAGCAGTAAAGTTGCAGAATACAAAATCACCATACAAAAATCAGTTGTGTTTCTATATACCAACAATGAACTATTAGAAAGAGAAATTAAGAAAACAATCCCATCAGAGTTGTATCAAAAAGAATAAAATACTTAAGAATAAATTTAATCAAGGAAGTGAGGATTAGGAACCAAGATGGCGGAGTAGAAGGACGTGCTCTCACTCCCTCTTGCGAGAACAACAGAATCACAACTAGCTGCTGGACAATCATCGACAGGAAGACGTTGGAACTCACCAAAAAAGACACCCCACATCCAAAGACAAAGGAGAAGCCACAATGAGACGGTAGGAGGGGCACAATCACAGTAAAATCAAATCCCATAACTGCTGGGTGGGTGGGTGACTCACAGACTGGAGAACACTTACACCACAGAAGTCCACCCACTGCGGTGAAGGTTCTGAGCCCCAAGTCAGGTTCCCAGCTTGGGGGTCCGGCAACGGGAGAAGGCATTCCTAGAGAATCACACTTGAAGGCTAGTGGGATTTGACTGCAGGACTTTGACAGGATTGGGGGAAACAGAGACTCCACTCTTGGAGGGCACACACAAAGTAGTGTGCGCATGGGGACCCAGGGAAAGGAGCAGTGACCCCAGGGGAGACTGAACCAGACCTACCTGCTAGTGTTGGAGGGTCTCCTGCAGAGTTGGGTGGTGGCTGTGGCTCACCGTGGGGACAAGGACACTGGCAGCAGAAGTTCTGGGAAGTACTCCTTGGCGCGAACCCTCCGAGTCCGCCATTAGCCCCACCAAAGAGCCCAGGTAGGCTCCAGTGTTGGGTCGCCTCAGGCCAAACAGCCCCACCCATCAACAGTCAAGCAGATTAAACTTTTACTGAGCTCTGCCCACCAGAGCAACAGTCAGCACGACCCACCACCGGTCCCTCCCATCAAAGAACTTGCACAAGCCTCTTAGATAGCCTCATCCACCAGAGGGCAGACAGCAGAAGCAAGAAGAACTACAATCCTGGAGCCTGTGGAACAAAAACCACATTCACAGAAAGACAGACAAGATGAAAAGGCAGAGGGCTATGTACCAGATGAAGGAACAAGATAAAACCCCAGAAACACAACTAAATGAAGTGGAGATAGGCAACCTTCCAGAAAAAGAATTCAGAATAACGATAGTGAAGATGATCCAGGACCCCGGAAAAACAATGGAGGCAAAGATCAAGAAGATGTAAGAAATGTTTAACAAAGACCTAGAAGAATTAAAGAACAAACAAATAGAGATGAACAATACAATAACTGAAATGAAAACTACACTAGAAGGAATCAATAGCAGAAGAACTGAGGTAGAAGAACGGATAAGTGACCTGGAACACAGAATGGTGGAATTCACTGCCACAGAACAGAATGAAGAAAAAAGAATGAAAACAAATGAAGACAGCCTAAGAGACCTCTGGGACAACATTAAATGCAACAACATTCGCATTATAGGGGTCCCAGAAGGAGGAGAGAGAGAGAGAAAGGACCCGAGAAAATATTTGAAGAGATTAGTCGAAAACTTCCCTAACATGAGAAAGGAAATAGCCACGCAAGTTCAGGACGTGCAGAGAGTCCCATACAGGATAAACCCAAGGAGAAACACACGGAGACACACAGTAATCAAACAGGCAAAAATTAAAGACAAAGAAAAATTATGGAAAGCAGCAAGGGAAAAACGACAAATAACATACAAGGGAACTCCCATAAGGTTAACAGCTGATTTCTCAGCAGAAACTCTACAAGCCAGAAGGGAGTGGCATGATATACTTAAAGTGATGAAAGAGAGGAACCTACAACCAAGATTACTCTACCCAGCAAGGATCTCATTCAGATTCCACAGAGAAATCAAAAGCTTTACAGACAAGCAAAAGCTAAGAGAATTCAGCACCACCAAACCAGCTCCACAACAAATGCTAAAGGAACTTCTCTAAGTGGGAAACACAAGAGAACAAAAGAACCTACAAAAACAAACCCAAAACAATTAAGAAAATGGTCATAGGAACATACATATCGATAATTACCTTAAACGTGAATGGATTAAATGTTCCAACCAAAAGACACAGGCTTGCTGAATGGATACAAAAACAAGACCCATCTATATGCTGTCTACAAGAGACCCACTTCAGACCTAGGGACACATACAGACTGAAAGTGAGGGGATGGAAAAAGATATTCCATGCAAATGGAAATCAAAAAAAGTTGGAGTAGCAATACTCATATCAGATAAAATAGACTTTAAAATAAAGAATGTTACAAGAGACAAGGAAGGACACTACATAATGATCAAGGGATCAATCCAAGAAGATATAACATTTATAAATATATATGCACCCAACATAGGAGCACCTCAATACATATGGCGACTGCTAACAGTTCTAAAAGAGGAAATCGACAGTAACACAATAATAGTGGGGGACTTTAACGCCTCACTTACACCAATGGACAGATCATCCAAAATGAAAATAAATAAGGAAACAGAAGCTTTAAATGACACAATAGAGCAGTTAGATTTAATTGATATTTATAGGACATTCCATCCAAACACAGCAGATTACACTTTCTTCTCAAGTGCGCACGGAATATTCTCCAGGATAGATCACATCTTGGGTCAAAAAATGAAGCCTCAGTAAATTTAAGAAAATTGAAATCATATCAAGTATCTTTTCTGACCACAATGCTATGAGATTAGAAATCAATTACAGGGAAAAAAACGTAAAAAACACAAACACATGGAGGCTAAACAATACATGACTAAATAACCAAGAGATCACTGAAGAAATCAAAGAGGAAATCAAAAAATACCTAGAGACAAATGACAATGAAAACACGATGATCCAAAACCTATGGGATGCAGCAAAAGCAGTTCTAACAGGGAAGTTTATAGCTATACAAGCCTACCTCAAGAAACAATAAAAATCTCAAATAAACAATCTACCCTTACACCTAAAGGAACTAGAGCAAGAAGAACAAACAAAACCCAAAGTTAGCAGAAGGAAAGAAATGAAGATCAGAGCAGAAATAAATGAAATAGAAACAAAGAAAACAATAGGAAGGATCAATAAAACTAAAAGCTGGTTCTTTAAGAAGATAAACAAAATAGATAAAACATTAGCCAGACTCATCAAGAAAAAGAGGGAGAGGACTCAAATCAACAAAATTAGAAATGAAAAAAGACAAGTTACAACAGACACTGCAGAAATACAAAGCATGCTAAGAGACTATTACAAGCAACTCTAAGCCAATAAAATGGACAATCTGGAAGAAATGGACAAATGCTTACAAAGGTATAACCTTCCAAGACTGAATGAGGAAGAAATAGGAAATATGAACAGACCAATCACAAGTAATGAAACTGAAACTGTGACTAAAAATCTTCCAACAGGGCTTCCCTGGTGGTGCAGTGGTTGAGAGTCTGCCTGCCGATGCAGGGGACATGGGTTCATGCCCCGGTCCGGGAAGATCCCACATGCCGCGGAGCGGCTGGGCCTGTGAGCCATGGCCGCTGCGCCTGTGCGTCTGGAGCCTGTGCTCCACAACGGGAGAGGCCACAACAATGAGAGGCCCACATACCGCAAAAAAAAAAAAAAATCTTCCAACAAACAAAGTCCAGGACCAGATGGCTTCACAGGTGAATTCTATCAAACATTTAGAGAAGAGCTAACAACCATCCTTCTCAAGCTCTTCCAAATAATTGCGGAGGAAGGAAGACTCCCAAACTCATTCTATGAGGTCACCATCACCCTGATACCAAAACCAGACAAAGATACTACAAGAAAAGATAATTACAGACCAATATCACTGACGAATACAGATGCAAAAATCCTCAACAAAGTACTAGCAAACAGAATCCAACAACACATTAAAAGGATCATACACCATGATCAAGTGGGATTTATCCGAGGGATGCAAAGATTCTTCAATATACGTAAATCAATCAATGTGATAAACCATACTAACAAACTGAAGAATAAAAACCATATGATCATCTCAATAGGTGCAGAAAAAGCTTTTGACAAAACTCAACACTCTATTATGATAAAAACTCTCCAGAAAGTGGGCATAGAGGGAACCTACCTAAACATAATAAAGGCCATATATGACAAACCCACAGCAAACGTCATTCTCAATGGTGAAAAACTGAAAGCATTTCCTCTAAGATCAGGAACAAGACAAGGATGTCCACTCTCACCACTATTATTCAACACAGTATTGGAAATCCTACCCATGGCAATCAGAGAACAAAAAGAAATAAAAGGAATAAAATTGGAAAAGAAGAAGTAAAACTGTCACTGTTTGCAGATGACATGATACTATACACAGAGAATCCTAAAGATGCCACCAGAAAACTACTAGAGCTAATCAATGAATTTGGTAGAGTAGCAGGATACAAAATTAATGCACAGAAATCTCTTGCATTCCTATACACTAATGATGAGAAATTTGAAAGAGAAATTAAGGAAACACTCGCATTTACCATTGCAACAAAAAGAATAAAATACCTACGAATAAACCTACCTAGGGAGACAAAAGACTTGTATGCACAAAACTATAAGACACTGATGAAAGAAATTAAAGATGATAACAACAGATGGAGAGATATACCATGATCTTGGATTGGAAGAATCAATATCGTGAAAATGACTATACTACCCAAAGCAATCTACAGATTCAATGCAATCCCTATCAAATTAGCAATGGCATTTTTTACAGAACTAGAACAAAAAAATCTTAAAATTTGTACAGAGATACAAAAGACCCCGAATAGCCAAAGCAGCCTTGAGGGAAAAAAAACGGACATGGAGGAATCAGACTCCCTGACTTCAGACTATACTACAAAGCTACAATAATCAAGACAATATGGTACTGGCACAAAGACAGAAACATAGATCAATGGAACAATATAGAAAGCCCAAAGATAAACCCATGTACCTATGGTCAACTAATCTATGACAAAGGAGACAAGGATATACAGTGGAGAAAAAGCAGTCTCTTCAATAAGTGGTGCTGGGAAAACTGGACAGCTACATGTAAAAGAAAGAAATTAGAACACTCCCTAACACCATACACAAAAATAGACCTAAATGTAAGACCGGACACTATAAAACTCTTAGAGGAAAACATAGGAAGAACATCCTTTGACATAAATCACAGGAAGATCTTTTTTGATCCGCCTCCTAGAGTAATGGAAATAAAAACAAAAATAAACAAATGGGACCTAATGAAACTTCAAAGCTTTTGCACAGCAAAGTAAACCATAAACAAGACGAAAAGACAACTCACAGAATGGGAGAAAATATTTGCAAACGAATCAACGGACAAAGGATTAATCTCCAAAATATATAAACAGCTCATGCAGCTCAATATTAAAAAACAAACAACCCAATCCAAAAATGGGCAGAAGACCTAAATAGACATTTCACCAAAGAAGACATACAGATGGCCAAGAAGCATATGAAAAGCTGCTCATCATCACTAATTATTAGAGAAATGAAAATCAAAACTACAATGAGGTTATCACCTTTCACCAGTTAGAATGGGCATCATCAGAAAATCTACAAACAACAAATGCTGGAGAGGGTGCAGAGAAACAGGAATCCTCTTGCACTGTTGGTGGGAATGTAAACTGTTTCAGCCACTATGGAGAACAATATAGAGGTTGCTTAAAAAACTAAAAATTGAATTACCATGTTATCCAGCAATCCCACTACTGGGCATATACCCAGAGAAAACCATAATTCAAAAAGACACATGCACCCCAATGTTCATTGCAGCACTATTTACGATAGCCAAGTCATGGAAGCAACCTAAATGCCCATCGACAGACGAATGGATAAAGAAGATGTGGTACATATATACAATGGAATATTACTCAGCCATAAAAAGGAACAAAATTGGGTAATTTGTAGAAACGTGGATGGATCTAGAGACTGTCATACAGACTGAAGTAAGTCAGAAAGAGCAAAACAAATATCGTTCATTAACGCATATATTTTCTAGTGGAAACTAGAAAAATGGTACAGATGAACCAGTTTGCAGGGCAGAAATTGAGACACAGATGTAGAGAACAAACGTATGGACACCAAGGGTGGGAAACGGTGTGGGGGGGGCAGGTGTGATGAATTGGGCAATTGGGATTGACATATATACACTGATGTGTATAAAATTGATGACTTATAAAAAATAAATAAATAAAATAAAATGAAAGACACACACACATGCACAAAAAAGACAACAGAATAAAAAGTGAAAGGTAATGATGATTAGCTCATGTATCATACTTGCTACATGTCAGGCACTACTCCAAATACAGTGTGTACATTGACTCACTTATGTCTTACAACCTTGAAGTGATTATTATTATTCCTGTTCCACCGAGGGAAACTACAGCATGGAGACATTAAGCAAATTGTCCAAAGTCACACAACTAATAAATGGCTAAGCTAGGATTTGAATCCAGGCAGTACAGTGCCAGAGTTTGTGCACTTAACAACAATGATGATGTCTGGTAGAAAAAGGCAAAGGATATTGCAAATGGAGAAAATGTATGGGTATGAACTTTGATGTAAGCAGGTGAATCAAGCAGGATAATAAATGGACTCACTTTGATTTACACTGAGGAGTTTATAGGTAATTTGAAGATAGAGAATTCCTATAAAATTTGAAGAGTGATTAAACACACTTACGGATTTCTAAGTTTAAAATGTGTTCCTCATGATGAAATTATAGGTTAATTGTAAGCCAGAGAATTAGGGAAATAAATAAATAAAATACGACACAAATGAACTTATCTACAAAACAGAAACAGACTCACAGACATAGAGGACAGACTGATGGTTGTCAAGGGGGAGGGAGGGTGGGGGAGGAAAGGATTGGGAGTTTAGGATTAGTAGATGCAAACTAGTATATATAAGATGGACAAACAACAAGGTCCTACTGTGTAGCACAAGGAACTATATTCAATATCCTGTGACAAACCGTAATGGAAAAGAATATAAAAAAGAATGTGTATATGTGTATAACTAAATCACTTTGCTGTACAGCAGAAATTAACATAACACTGTAAATCAACTATACGGCAATAAAATTTTCAAAAATTAAAATTAAAAAATTTAAAAGGAAAAAAAAGGAAGTGAAAGATCTCTACACTGAAACCTGTAAGACACTGATAAAAGACATTAAAGAAGATACAAGTAAGTGAAAGGATATAACACATTCATGGATTGGAAGAATTAATATTGTTAAAATGTCCATAGTACCCAAAGTGATCTATAGATTCAGTGTAATCCCTATCAAAATTCCAAGAGCATTTCTGATACTGGTTACAAATTTGTACAGAGCTACAAGAGACCCCTAATAGCCAAATCAATCTTAAGAAAGGATTAATCTCCAAAACTTACAAGCAGCTCATGCAGCTCAATATCAAAAAAACAAACAACCCAATCCAAAAATGGGCAGAAGACCTAAACAGACATTTCTCCAAAGAAGATATACAGATGGCCAACAAACACATGAAAGGATGCTCAACATCACTAATCATTAGAGAAATGAAAATCAAAACTACAGTGAGGTATCACCTCACACCAGTCAGAATGGCTATCATCAAAAAAATCTACAAACAATAAACGCTGGAGAGGGTGTGGAGAAAACGGAACCCTCTTGCACTGTTGGTGGGAATGTGAATTGATACAGCCACTATGGAGAACAGTATGGAGGTTCCTTAAAAAACTAAAAACAGAACTACCATACGACCCAGCAATCCCACTACTGGGCATACACCCTTAGAAAACCATAATTCTAAAAGAGTCATGTACCAAAATGTTCATTGCAGCTCTATTTACAATAGCCAGGACATGGAAGCAACCTAAGTGTCCATCAACAGATGAATGGATAAAGAAGATGTGGTGCATATATACAATGGCATGTTACTCAGCCATGAGAAGAAACGAAATTGAGTTATTTGTAGTGAGTTGGTTGGACATAGAGACTGTCATACAGAGTGAAGTAAGTCAGAAAGAAAAATAAATACCATATGTTAACACAAATATATGGCATCTAAAAAAAAAAGAAGTGGTTCTGAAGAACCTAGGGGCATGACAGGAATAAAGACATAGAGAATGGACTTGAGGAACGGGGAGGGGGAAGGGTAAGCTGGGACGAAGTGAGAGAGTGGCATGGACATATATACACTACCAAATGTAAAGTAGATAGCTAGTGGGAAGCAGCCACATTGCACAGGGAGATGAGCTCAGTGCTTTGTGACCACCTAGAAGGGTGGGATAGGGAGGGTGGGAGGGAGACACAAGAGGGAGGAGATATGGGGATATATGTATATGTATAGCTGATTCACTTTGTTAGAAAGCAGAAACTAACACACCATTGTAAAGCAATTATACTCCAATAAAGATGTTAACAAAAAGAAAAAAGAAAGAAAAACAAAGCTGGAGGCATCACAGGTCCTGTTTTCAAACTATATTACAAAGTTATAGTAATCAAAACAGTACGGCACTGGCATAAAAACAGACACATATATCAATGAACATAGTAAGAGAGTCCAGAAGCAAATACATGCATATATGGTCAATTAATTTTTGACAAAGGAACCAAGAATATACAATGGGGAAAAGGATAGTATCTTTAGTAAAAGGGTAATGCTGGGAAAATTGGATATCCACATGCAAAAGAATGAAACTGGACCATTATCTTACACCATATGCAAAAATCAACTCAAAATGGATTAAAGGCTTGAATGTAAGATCTGAAACCATAAAATTCCTAGAAGAAAGCATAGGAGGCAAGCTCCTTGACACTGGTCTTAGCAATGATTTTTTTTTTTTTTAATTTGACACCAAAAGAAAAGGCAACAAAAGCAAAAATAAACAAATAGTACTGCCTCAACCAAAATAACTTCTGCATAGAAAAAGAAACAATTTTTTTTTTCACATTCACAAATGAAAAGGCAATCTATGGAATGGAAGAAACTGTATGCAAACCACATATTCAATAAGAGGTTAATATCCAAAATATATGATGAACCCATACAACGCAATAGCAAAAAAACAAATGACCCACTTAAAAGTGGGCAAAGAATCTGAAAAGACATTTTTCCAAACAAGACATACAAATAGCCAACAGATTTATGAAAAGGTGCTCAGCATCACCAGTCATCAGGGAAACACAAATCAGAACCACAATGAGATATCACCTCACACCTGTTAGGATGTCTATTATCTAAACAAAAATAAGAAATAAAAAAAATGCTGGTGAGGATATGGATAAAGGGGAACCCCCATACACTGCTGGTTGAAATGTAAACTGGAACAGCTATTATGGAAAACAGTACAAAGTTTCCTTTAAAAATTAAAACTAGGGCTTCCCTGGTGGCGCAGTGGTTGAGAGTCCGCCTGCCGATGCAGGGGACACGGGTTCGTGCCCCGGTCTGGGAGGATCCCACATGCCGCGGAGTGGCTGGGCCCGTGAGCCATGGCCGCTGAGCCTGCGCGTCTGGAGCCTGTGCTCCGCAACGGGAGAGGCCACAACAGTGAGAGGCCCGCGTACCGCAAAAAATAAATAAATAAATAAAAATTAAAACTAGAAATACCATATCCAGCAATTCCACTTCTAGGTATATATCCAAAGGTAATAGAGGATCTCAAAGAGATATCTGTACTCCCACGTTCACTGCAGCATAATTCACAATAGCCAAGGTATAGAAACAACCTAAGTGTCTGTCAACGGATGAATGAATAAAGAAAATGTGACATACATACATATATATGTGTGTATATGTGTGTATATATATATATACATTTATACATATATTCACATACATACAATGAAATAATATTTAGCTTTAAATAAGAAAGAAATCCTGCCAATTGTGACAACATGGATGAAGCTGGAGGGTATTATGCTAAATGAAATAAACCAGTCAGAGAAAGATAAATATTGCATGGTATCGCTTATATGCGGAATCTAAAAAATTAAAAAGACTCAAACTCATAGAAACAGAGAGTAGAATAGTGGTTGCCAGGGGCTGTGTGGTGGAGGAAATAGCGAGAGGCTTGCAAAAGGACACACATTTTCAGTTCCAAGACTGAAAGACCTTAATGTTGAAGGAAGGAAGGAAAGAAGGAAGGAGGGAAGGAGGGAGCAAGGGAGAGAGAGAGAGAAAGAGAGAGAAGGAAGGGGGGAGGGAGAGGGGAGGGAGGGGGAGGGAGGGAGGGAGGGAGGGAGGGAGGAAGGGAGGGAGGGAGGGAGGGAGGGAGGGAGGGAGGAAGGGAGGGAGGAAGGAAGAAACTACTCTCAAAGAGACCAAGCGGCTTGCTCAAGTTCACATCTGCTAAGTAGCGCAGTGGGTGTCTGAAATCATGTCTGCCTGACTTCAGAATGCAAGTCATACTTCTCCGAGCCAAAGAAACTGGCAGATGCCTTAAAGAGAGGCCATCGCAACCCAATCCTAAAATCAGCTTCTCAATGGTGCTAAGGAACAGATGTTTAACCAGGGAGGTTTAAGCCCTCTATTTCCACCTCCGTGAGAATAAAGAGGCTGGACTGAGCGTGAGAAGTCAGGATGGACTGCGGATATCTGGATGTGTGCTCCCAAAGGCTGGCTGGCAAGCATGAGTTGAACTACCCCACTCAAAGCGTGGTATCCTTTTGATTTGTTTTTCAACCATTGAAAAATGTGAAAGCGTTGCTTAGCACACAGGCTATACAAAAACAGGAGGCAGGCTGGATTTGGCCCATGGGCCACCGTCTGCTGACCTCTGCCCTTGGCCCCTGCCTTCCTGCCCCCTCCCCACTATGAGCTCCCTTACCCCATGCTGACCTAGCAGCACCGACACTCAGCTTACCTCCTAGGCCAAAATCTGCATTCACACCATGACTGATGCCTTCTCTGAGCTGTGCCTTGCCTGAACCACCCCAGTCCCAGGATGCCATCCTGGCCTTTGTCCTAGGCGGCTGACATGCTCATCCGATTCACAGTAAATTTCGTAGTGGGAAAGGAAACAAAAGGGCTGCCAAACGTTGGGCATCTTCATGCCTTCAACAGATCTGCACTTTAAGGGAGGGCAAGCTGCAGCCTACCCCATGGACCAACATGCACGATGCCCAAGCTGGGCTTCTTCCAAAAAAGAATGGGAAGCATCCACCGCTTCCCTTTCTTTGCCACAAGCCCAGTGAGGAAGCATGTGTCCTGTAAACGGGGGAAACTGACAACTCCAGCAGGGGAAATTGTGCACCAAACCCATCTGGCCAGTGCAATCTGGCCAGGCCCATGTGGCTAAACTCATGTTGCCTAAAGCAACAGTCTACATCCAGGTTGGAAAATGGCAGCAATAAAAAATCAGTGGAACCCAGCCAGAGAGATGATTCTCAGCAAAAAAGACACACTGCATAAGGAGAAATGGGGGGGGGGGAATATTTATATCCAGAGAAAGAGAGAGAGACATTATCTTCTTCTCCAACACATTTTTCTGAAGTTACAAGTCAATGGTTTCTGTTTATTCCCATTGGAGGGAAAAACAAAAACCCTGAGATTTATGAGCAGTTGTTTATTTATAATCCAAAAACTCCCCTCATACCATATGGTTGGGAAATTTACAGAAAGGCAAAGCGAGAGGAAATTGCCTGCTTAATTCAATGGTCTTGGCAAAGCTAGCAGGCAGAGAGAGCTTCCCAAACTCTTCCTCTGACACATGCGTAAGCTTGTACAGACGTGGCGGCATGCATGCAGAGAGCAGAGCGAGCCCTTTCCTTGCCAGCAAAGCCATAACGCAGTGTAGTGGGAATGAGAGCAGCTGATGAGCCCAACTGAGGAAGCTGGACTCATTTCTCTATTCTAGCACAGGACAGAGACACAGAAACCGAGAAATAGCTGTAAAGGAGAGTGAGGGCTAAAAGACGTGGGAGCAACCAGTCTTCTGGACAAGTAAAGAGGATGCACAGTGCACGGGGGTTCTCAGGAAGGCAAAGTGCACACAGGTCTCTACAACACTTTTGTTTAATCATTTTCCTCCTTGGCATTAGTGGGAAACAAGCAGGAATTTCTGATTCCATCTCTGCTGCCCAGTGTGCTTTACAGAAAGGCAATCACTCACAGTTTGCACTGGTTGCTTTTATTTCCTCTGTGATCTACTCTCCATTTTCAGACTGATGATAAACAGAAAGGAAGGAAAACACTGAAGTTAAAGACAATTAATGCAAATGAAAATAGTGTCCAGACATGAAAAGGGATTGAAAAGCGTGGGAAAAAAAATACAAATGACACGATGGGGCAAAGGGAAGTCCACCTCTTCGAGAAAATCGCCCCTGACACTTCTGTCCATGGGGCTCCATCCACTGAGTGTCCACAGCCCAGAGGACCGGCCCACACCACACTAGGGTTCCACACCCACTGCCCGCAGTATTAGCTACCTTTCAATATGCATACAACTGCTCCCCTGGTATGTCTCCCACTTCTAATTGGATGACTCCCAAAATTTATCCTGCTCCAGCCTCTCCTGTGAGCTCCAGTCTCACATTTCCAAACGTTGTGCAGAGCCATTGGCAGTGCACTTCCAGGATGCTGAAACCGAGCTCATCAACCCTCCCCCATAACAATGTTTCTCCTCCCCACTTCCTCCCCCCTCTCCTCTTCCATTCCCTCACTCTGTAACGGAACCAAACCCTCCCACCCTCCCAGGTCTGAAATCTTATAATCATCATGATTATTTCTCCTCGTCCCTCACCTCTAATCACCATCAAGTCATGTTAACTGTGCCTCAGAAATCCCTTTTGCATTGACCCTTCTCTCTGTCCTTCTGAACAACCCAAGTTTAACATGATGGGCTGCCTGGTCTGCTGTAATACTCCCCTAGCTTGCTGCCCCACCTCTGGACATCCTTCTCCTCAGCCCAGGGTTCACAGTGGTGTCAGATCTACCTTCCTAAGGCATAGCTATAAGCAGTCATTTTCCAGCTCAAGAACTTTCATGGTTCCATGTTTACCACAAAATATAATTCTGGTTCAATACCCGTCTGTGCCTTCTATCACCACTGCTCACCCCAACGCCGGGGGCAGTACACAGTTGAATCTCAGTAATTGCCTGATGATGAAATGGCTGATGAATGAAGCATATGGAGGAGAGCGACGCTTTTTCTCTTTTCCTCTATGGCTACTTGGGAGAGATGCTGCTGTCGAGAGGACCTGTGGGCTTATAAAACTGAGCTGATTTGACAGTTACAAGTGTGTAAAACAATGATAAGAAAGCAAAGGGAGGAAAGAAGCAAGGCGATTACACCAGACTTCATGACAAATAACAGGGAGGTAGCCTAGTCGGTAAGCAGCCCAAATAATCAAGAGCAAGGCCCAGAGAGGTCTGGGAATAAAACTGAAGGGCCTGGGCGAGCGAGGGAGAAGTAATTTATTGATGAGGCGTAGATATAGCTAAACAAGGAAATGAATTTGTGGGGGAGGAGTGTTGCAGGAAAGGGGGAGGGAACAGGTGCTGGAGAGAGGCATACATTTGCCAAAGGAGAAAAACTCCAGGTCCTCATCCGAATGGGTGAAGGAGCATCTCAGAAGAGAAGAAGGCTGACCAGATTAATAAGTGTGACAGGGTTTGCCTGAGGAGGAAATAACTGGAGAAGCACAGAGCCGTTCATCCTGGCATGGAGACCGCCAGCTTCCTCTCAACATGCAGAGCAGGTACAGCAAGGAGTCGTGAATACCCGGAAGGAAACGAGCCCTAATTCAAACAAACAGAATCTACAGAAGCACCTGTTAAAGGTCTCACACCAGGAGACTGGGCGGCCAAAATGGGACAAGGCATAAAAGCGGACAAGAGGGACAAAAGGTTTGTCACATATCAGAGGCACTGAAAACAACCAGTACGTATCACTGCTAGAGTTCCAAAGCCAGGGAATCACACTACGAGTGACATCAAACTGGAGTGAACTGTGCGCTACCATGTTCTGACTGCCAAAGCTGACAAGGCAGACAGTGTGGGGATCAGATGGAAGAGGTCCTTGCCACCCGTCACTCTATACCCAGAATGAGGGTATGCTTTGTACACAGTGATGCCCAGAAAACTTCCTCATTGCTTTTGGAGATTCTACTCCACAAGTGCCTACTGAGTGCCCTGCATGATGATGCTGTTGTATAAACACAAATCCAAGTGTGAACCGTTGTCCCACTGCCCAAATCAACCACTGCAGGGGTGATAAAGCAAATAAAACCCCAGCTCTCATGAATCTCACTATCTAAAGTAGGAGATAAACAATGAACCAGTGTAATAATAAGTAAATTCAAAACCTGAAATCATGAAGCATGCTGAAGGAAATAAAGGGGGACTAGGAGAGAGACAGGCAGGGGGCGATGTATTCTAAGAGGAGATGCCACTTACGCTGGACCTGAAGTACAAAAGCATATGCAAAATGTGAAATAAAAAGCACTACAGTGCTTTGTAAAGGTCCTGCGGCAGGAAAGAGGCTGGCCAGCTTAAGGAATTAAAGAGGCAGTAAGGCTAGGGTACGGTGAGCAAGGGAGAGAGAGGCACGCAAGGGGAATACACTTGTGGCCCAGCCTCAGGTTTCACACTGGGATGACACAAGATGGGAGAAAGTAACGAACATATCTTGCCTGCCTTCTATGTCTTCTATATGGAGAGGTATTTTTCAACCTGTAGACGCTTACAGAGAGAATACAGTCAGCCATGCTGGAGGTGTTTTTACTGGTCTTGGTTTGGTAAGAATTTGTGGGTAAAACAATCTCATTTTGCACCTTCGGCCAAAATAACAATTCCCAACTAGCCTGGTGCCTCTTCCTAAACACAGCACTGAGCTGGTGCACTATTACTAAGCTTGTTTTGTACACTTAAAATCTAGCTTTCTTAGCAACAGTGATGGACAGAGACCTGAATGGATATCTTGAACATCAAAAGGGAATTTTTTAAAGGGGCACATCAACAACCCAGTACATATTTTTACAACGTCGAACAATATAAAGTTGTAAAACTTAAATCAAGAATCTGCACAATATATTCACGCTGACACACAGTCTGCCTCTTCTTTCCGGGGGTCACAACCCTGTCTACAGAAGCACGTGTTTGACAAATAAGAATCAAAGAAGATGCAGAAATTCCATGAGCTTCTGTGTGTCTGGGATTTAAATCTTGTCCTAGAAGATCCAGTAGCCAAATCATTACCTTTGGGGGGGACGGTTGTAGTGTGTAAAATGACTAAAAGAGCACAAACATGGAAGAAAGAAATCTGGGATCTAATGTCAGCTTTGCCTCTAGACCAGTTGAATTAACCTTAGGTAAACATTCACCTCTTTGGACCTCAGTTTATCAGGTATAAAAATAAGGAATAGGTACTTCTGATTCTGGACATGATGGAGTAACCAGGACTGAATCTAACCTTTCACATGAAATGACTAATTAATTAATTAATTATATCAAACAATTTCCATTTCCATTTCAAGTCATTGGACAACAGGCAACAAAAAACAGGGATCCCTGAGAGATAGGGAACAAATGAGATAAGCATTACAATTGCCCCAGATCACTGCACGGAGAGAGTCTCCAGGCTACACGCAGGGTAAGATATTTATATAGAGCCCAGTGATCTCCCTGAGTTGAGGTGATGGAATGGGGAATCTGGGCAGGCAAAGGTGCCTAGAATTTGCAAGAAACAGTACTGGAGAAGCTGCAGAAACAGAGAGAACTCTAGAGAAACGCAGAGGGTCCCCCTCAAGTTTTCAGCTGAGTGTTAATCAGTTCACGCAAGTGAAGAAACTACCGAAGGCTGGAGAAAGAATCCCCTGAAAGGATTAGAGGGAGCAATCCCAGAAGCTCACACAAGGTCAATAAGCATCACTGTGCCCATCAGCCACAGTGGCAACCCCCATAAATCATGGGATATCTGGTAGAATACGTCAGAAAAGTTCTGCCTCAGTAGTGGGGCAACATCAATCCTAAACAAAATGCTCTTCCAGTCCCACCTTATCAAGCTTAACATTAACACGTGAAAGAATTCAAACATTCCCAAGTAACTTAAGTGTGTCCCAGAGCAAGGCTCAACAATACTCATAGGAATTTAAAAATATCTAGCAGCCAAGAAGATAAAAATCTTAGTATCTGGCAGCAAATGAAAAATTATAAGCCAAAAAAAAGAAGGTAAAATGGAATAAAAAATATTCAATCCAAAGGAGGAAGAAAAAGAGGAAAAATGGGACAATAGAAAACAAAGAGTAAGATGACAGACTTAAATCGAAACACATCAATAACCACGTTCAATGTAAGTGGTCAAAGGCAAAGATTGTCAGATTGGATTAAAAAAAAAGCAAGATCCAAGTATATAGCATCTACAGTACTCTAAATATAAAGACACAAATAGGTTAAAAGCAAATGATGGGGACAATGATGGGAAAAGATGTACCAGTCAAAAGAAAGCTGGAGTGGCTAATCTATTATCAGGAAAAGTAGGTTTCAGAGTAAAGAATATTACCATGGATTAAGAGGACAATTACGTCATGAAAAAGTAGTCAATCTGTCCAGAAGACATAACAATCCTAATGTCTCTGCGCCCCCTAATGGAATTCCAAAATACACGGAGCATAATAAAGCGCAGGCAAGGCTAATATTCGAACATTAATAATGTTAAAATAATGGTATTTGGTAAACTGCTGTTTCCGCAAGGCCCCTAAATATCCCCCAACCACCCCTGCTTCTCCCCCGGGTTCCTCCCACAATTCAGCAACTAAAAGAGTAACATCTGTACAGCACGGAGTTTCGTCACCCTGTTCCGGCCCTGTTGCCTCAGTCTACTCTGATTGATTGATACCTACTACTTAGTATTTTAAATACAACCTCTGAGCTTAGATGAAGGTAATATCCAAATTTTCCGCCATGCCTAAGGTTTTACCGTTTCATGTATTTAAGTTGACTCAACACAGAGAAAAGACTGAGGGCTGGAGGAGGGGTGGTTGGAGCAAAGAAAGAATGGACAGTGGCCTTATTTTGCATTGGTGGTATGTGTAGAACACGTGTTTGTAGAAACATGGAAACAAGGGCCTCTTCCATTTCACATTTCTCACTGAACACCACAAGGTCTGATGCTCTGCAGGAAAATACAATTCAGCTCAACCCTTTGGGATCAACCGGCGTATCAGTCTCTTGGCCCAACCATTCTACCTGTCACTTTGCTCTGGTGGTAGCTAGGGATTTATGGGTCTGATTTCAACATTTAATTCTCAGTTTTATTCTCAGTAGCAGGGGAATAAAAGAGTAAAATCGTTTAAAAGAGGTTAAGTGTTACAATTGTATGAGACTCTAAAAAGCGAAAGGAAGGGGAACGGTTTTACAGTGCTCTCTAAAAGAAACCTATGATGTCTCAACGTTGCAAGCAAGAGGAAAAGAGATCCTGGGGGAAAGCACAGCTTCCAGGCCACCTTTGAAAAGAAGACCATAAACCCCAAACTCTTACTAGAACTCTCATTGGTCTCAGGCTGTCTCCATGGACTCGCCTCTCCCCGTGTTGCTGGGAAGGTACAGGAGATAAGAGAGGTCACCTGGCTTGCACTAAATGTGCAAGCATCTGTACCTGCACACCCCTTGCAGATCTGGCCACTGTGCACCGTGACAGATGCAGTAAAGCTTAAAACATCTACAGAAGCAGGAGTAAAACAAAGTAACAGAGATTCAGAAGACGTAAGCACGACTCTCAAAAGTGGCACCATTTGAAAACAATCCAGTTCAGACAGGACCTAGGTAACTTTATGGATGACAGCTGCACGCCATCAACATCACCACTTGGAAATCCTGGGGTAGAGAGGATGCTGGGGTAAGCACCCAGTCCCCTGACCGGGAGTGGCAAGTCTAGTCCTTCCTGTCACTGGACTCTTGTCTAAGAGCTGCATTCTATGTCACAAGCCCGCAGGAGCAAGTTCAACTCCTCAGTGGAGCTTTTAAAGCCCTCTAACATCTATATCTTCCCACCTCCCTGTGTAACTACGACTCTGATTATTCCTCTGCACTCCCTCTCCACACCAGCAGGAATGAATGAGTCCAAGTGTCCCACAAAGCCATGTTCATTTCTGACCCAAGCTTTTGCTCATGCCAAACCTCCTTCTAGAATATTCTCCATGACTCCTCTCTGCCCAGCTCTTCCCTATTCATCCTTTCAGCCTTAGCTGAAGCTGCTCCCACCCAAATTCCCTTTCCCAACCACTCCAGCCCATAATGATTGCTTCTTATTCTGGAGTACTTTAGCATTTACAAACAGAAAAGTATCTATGACATTTGTTCATAGAGGGTTTTAAATTTTCATATAATTACCACTTACGTGAATCTTTTATCTCCCCAACTAAATCATAAATTCCTATAAAACAGACACTCTAAAATAAACTCTTTTCCCTACTATGCTTAGGGAGGTATTCATTAAATTACTTGCTGAATGAAGAAATTTTAATCTCTAGGATTACCCACATGTTCCCACCTAAATATTACTTTTGGAAAACTCTGCTGTCAACCTGCACTGCAACTGAGCTCACAGACAGGAAAGTAAAAGGAAGTCATATATTAGAAATTCCGATCAGATTACTCAAAAAGTTGGACCATGAAGATGATGGGGAAAACTGGGAAGGAAAAAAAAAAATAATCAAAGCAAGCCTGAAAGCTGTCACTATAGATAAAAGAGTAAACATTTTAATTTTAATTCAGGTAATCTAAAGAGAAATATTTTCTCCACTATCTTACGAATTTTACATATGAATTTAAACATAGAGCACAAAGGTAAACAGGTTCTATTTCACATGCCATTTCCGGCTGATACCTAGTTACTGTCCCGGGCTCTCACCTAAAGAAAGATTATAATTCCAAATTTATGTCTAGGGGAAAAAAAAAATATATATATATATACACACACACACACACACACACACACACACACATACATACACATATATATATGTAGTATTTTGTGTACTTTATACATTATTGTATATAATGTATGCTATACATATACATAAGTACATGTAATTTATTACTTATATGGCATCAGGGCACATTCTGTGTAGGTGCCTATTCTGAACAAACAGAAATATATATAAAATTAAGTCCATAAAGTAAATGGAATGAATTCATCATTTATCCTTGTGACAAAGATATTCAAATTCAATTATTTTCAGAATACTGAAAAGAGAGAAGTAGCACTTGAATAAGAATGTTGGGACCGCTGATGTGAATAAGGGGATCCAAATAGATTTTGCTGCCTCCATACAGGGATGACCAATCATTATGCATCAGAATCCCCAAAATAAAAGCCTCCACCCCCACTCCATTATATAAAACCCTGGATCAAGTAACTCTTACTAGAAAAAAATAAAGATGTATTTAAAGACTACGGAACAGGGAGTCAAGAGCCGTAAATGTCCTCACACAACTACTATTGGGTTGGCCAAAAAGTTCATTCGGGTTTTAAGGCAACGTCATTAAAAACCTGAACAAACTATTTGGCCAATCCAATATCTAGCTGGGAATCTGTGAGATCATCACCTAATATTTCTGGACTCTCAGTTTGCCAGTCTGTTAAACAGGAGGAATGGCTATGATGTCATTTCTGACTCAGAGGTTCTCGCTTTACTTTGAACATTACCAAATCACCTGTCACCGAGACTAGATACAACTATGTTTTCTCTTTTTTCTCCACTAGTCTGTTGACATTGCGGCCTTTGCTGTTCCACTTCAGATCACGTGAATTAAGAGAAATTCTTGGCAATATTAAGAGAAAAGTAGAAATCCTAAAAATGGAAGTTATTTTGCACTAACGCACTCTCAAAACTTGCCCAGGACACTGGGATATCCATCCTGTGTGGGTTCTGTCTAGTCTGATGCAGTATCTGCTTTACATCATACACTTCATGTAAGTAGACTGACATGGGAGTGGAAGAGAAGTAGAAACAAACAAACTAAAAAATAATTTCTTGGTTATGCATTTTATATTTGAGGGAGAACCTTTTTCTCCTAAGCCTTAATACCCTGCAAGCATTTTAAAAGATAATGACCGTTAACTTTTTTTTCTAACAAAATTAAAATGCATTAAGATATACTTTAAAAGTCCTGCAGAGTACTGAAGACCGTATTACCACCAGGACCACCTACACAGCAGTGTCTCTGGAATAGAAAGGAATGTCTATTGAACAGTTTTGAAGTGCTTCTTGGGCACTGGAAACACAAAAGTGTGTGTGCCCTCAGAAATCTAAGTCTCCCTGGCAGTGTAAACTGAAATCTGCTATCCTTGAGGTCTTTGTTGACCTGACCCTGATAAAGGTAATGTTTTTGGTTCCAGAACATCCAGTAGAGAGACATTGTTGACAGGAGGCAGCAGTGCACTTGGCTTTGCCTATGAGCACCCATAAGGTGACGTGGAGACGATGCTTCCCGCATGGGCGTCCCGGCTTTAGAGAGATTAGCATGTTCACTGCATTCCCAGCCCCTGGCATGGCTCCTGGCACTTGCTGGATTCTCGGGAACTCTGTGTTAAAATACTGACTTGGAGATTTCCTACTCGTCCACCCACAATTTCCTGACTTCCTACCAACTTTGATGATGAAGCAGAAGAAATGGAACGAGAAAGCAATCTACAAACAGGAAATGCAAGGGATGCTCTGGGCAAAGTAACTAGTGCAGGTCTACTATGATTAGTAGCAAGCATCGTGAAGGGATATGGAAGAAAGAAAAGCTAGAAAGGTATATGGAACCAGGTTCTGGAGAGCTTTGCTGATGAGCACCTTCTTTTTCCCCCAAATTGCTACCTATAGGAGTTCAATACTTCTTCGTGGAAATGTCTTATTTTCCTTACACCCAAATCGTCCATTAAGTGTGATGGACTGTGTATCCATGCTACTTCTCAAAAAGGTCACCTCCTGTCTATACCAATGGAACCTGGTCCTTCTTTTCTACGACCAACCTGTCACATACATCTCATACACTATCACCTGATTATTCTTCCTAACTTCTATTTCTAATCTGCCCACACCCAGCTCAAACCTTCAACAGCTCCCCAAAATCTGCTGCCTGCTTCCTTAAGCAGCTATCCAAAGTCCACTGTCCTATCTCCTCCCTGAACTTTACAGTATTTTATTTAAGGGTCTCTGATAGACCATATTGATTTTTATATCACAGATCCCAGATGTTGGATTGCTTTATATCACTTGTTACATCTTATTTATCTTTTCATCCCCTCCAGGGTAACCCAGCAGGTGGTAGTCCTTCCATGTCTGAGGAATGAATTAAATAATTAAGTGATCACAGCACACTTGTGCTAAATATCTCTTCTCTTTTCTAAAGATCTGTAACACTTGTAGAATTGCAAACTGGAAGCTTGTGGGCTAAGTCCTCCTGAACATGTTTGATTCGGCCTGCCAAGAAGTATTTAAAAATCTGAACTTGAGTAACTTCAGAGGCAATACAAATATTCCTGTTGACCACAGGCCCCACCCCTCTCTATTACCTGTCCTGATTTACCCATTTGTTCTCCTCTGAATTTTTGATTCTGCAATCCTTGATTTCACGTTTATACACAAATGAATCATGACAAGAACTGAATTTTATTGGGTATTCACTTGTGCCAGAACTTGTTCTAGGGACTTTTTACATACTACTGACTTTTACACAATCTGATAGTCAACAGTAAGGGCCTGGTGTTATGCATTTAAAGTTCAGTGGTGTTAGCGTTACCCCCAACTGGACAGTTCGATCTACAAAAGTAGAGAGGCTGGTCCCCTCCATGGTTCACACACAGAAGGAAATGAAGGTGTAGTTACTGGCTGCCCAAAGGAAAGACTCCGTGCCTTCTTTAAGAAGTTCAGGAAAGCTTGGGAAAGGTGGAGCATTGGTCTCAGGGGCCATGCTAACAAACCCACCTCCCACCTTCCTCAGAGGAAAAAAAGTTGAGTTGCCCCAGCCTGGCTCCCTAGGACTTAAGAAGCTCCGAGACAAAGATGCCCACCTCCTTTCAGAGCCTTGAGATGCTTAGCAGGATCACCAGTAAGAAATAAGACATTCCCCATAGAGTCCAGCCCCAGTCGGCTGTTTTCTGCAACATCCCTGCAAGACGTGACCCAAAGAACCATTTTTCTTAGCTCGGCCTCTCCACCAAGCTTTTTATGATGCTAATAAATGAGGTAAAATCTAAGGTTTTGCCTTTTAAGGTACATATTTCAGAGTTTTCTTTATCTTCCCTTCACTTACGAGGAACCCCTCACAGTCTTCTCGTAGCCTTTGTGCAAAGGCAGTTAATCTTCTCACCTAATGACACTGTCTACAGAGAGAAGCCACCGTGTCTCCATTCACCAATAACCAGATGAATCATGTGTCTCTACGAAAGTGAAGTCATACCAAGCTGGTTTTTAACATTACTGAGGGGTGTCATTAAAACCTCGGACACTCTGTCTGCGATGGGCTCTGATAGACTGTGATTAATTAGGTCTCTCTTTCCCATAGACTCCCTCCCTGCCTCTGCTGTCAAACCCGCTCACCCCAAGGCGGAGACTCCTGGGCTCCCCAGACCCTGTGGCAACCAGCCTAAATGAGGTCCAGGAAACTTCCTCACACCCACTGCTCTGCTCTGGAGTAGAAAAATGAAGCTCCTACTTTGTCTACTGAGAATGAACCAAGCAGACGGTGCAGCAACCTGTAACCTTGAAATGTGTGCCCTTCCTCCCCGTGATTCTGCGATGTTGCTCTCCTGGGGACCAGGATGCTTTTCTTCTACCCTTCACTGTCCATCAGCGGCATTCTCTTTGAAGTGGAAGCGGGGGGGGGGGCAAGAGGGGAAACATTGTGTGACAGTGAAATGGTGAATTTGCTTTCTTTTTCTAGTCCAAATGTTCACCAGCCTTCGTGTTATCTGCAAAGATTCTCTCATCCCAGGCTGTGGCTGGGAGGGGGCGGTGGATGGGGAGTTTGGAATAGGCAGCAATTCCAGGCAGCTACAGTATGGGACTCGGCAGCACCAAATTCGAAAATTGTCCAAGGAAATATACAAATCACAATGTATCAATATGTTACAGACAAGGGAGTGGCCATCGGGATGCTTCTTCCCTAGATAGGTGGGTTGGGTCAAATCCATGAACACATTTCGCAGTGGGCTTTCTCTCCTCAGGCTTCGGCGTATCGATTTGTAAAGTGGTTCTGCAGAAGTCTACAGCTCTAGGAGGCCATGCTCTTCTCCCACCACGAACAGTGAGGCGGTGCCTGTCAGGATTTCCCCTCAAAGCTAGCATTCTGAGGGCACTTGCTTCATAATCATAAACTGATGCTCTGATAGCCACTTCTCCTTTCTCATTCCAAATACTAAGTTCTGCTCCAAAAGTGTCTGAAGCCAGGAGGTTTCTTCTGACCGAGGACGTAGTCACCCTTTCAATCGTGCATCAAAGCCAAACCAAACCAAAACAAGTGACTTGGGAGCCACATTTATAATAAATCTGGGCATTTCACAAGCAGTCAGATTGAGAATAAATCTCTCAATAAGTCTCTGCTATACGCAGAGGCAGAAAGCGAATCAGGTGGATCGCTATGCACAATTTGTTGTGAAAGAAAATTCATACTTTTTCCTCAACTCTCCAAACTAGAGTACTGATCAGTGACAGTGATCTGCTAAAACTCTTCAAAGGAAAATCTACAATTTTTTTTTTTTTTTTGGCGGTACGCAGGCCTCTCACTGTTGTGGCCTCTCCCGTGGCGGAGCACAGGCTCCGGATGCGCAGGCTCAGCGTCCATGGCTCACGGGCCCAGCCGCTCCGTGACATGTGGGATCTTCCCGGACCGGGGCACGAACCCTGTCCCCTGCATCGGCAGGCGGACTCTCAACCACTGCGCCACCAGGGAAGCCCGAGAATCTACAATTTTTAAAGGGGAATCTACCTTCCAAATTTCACTGTGCATCACCTCTGCCTTCAGATCCCATTTGGAAACTTACTTTTTTCCCGGTGGGAAACAGAGATGCCTGCTAACTGCTGAAGATGGAAAGAGCTTTTATCCCATTCAATATACATGAAAACCATATGAATTCCTTAAGGTAAGTAATGATGCTCCCATTTTACCAGTGAGAAAAACTGAGCCCAGACAGTGAGGCGGCTTGGCCAAGGTCATGTGGTGAGTTAGGGATGGAGGTGGATCTGGTATCCAAGCCTGTGGACATACTGCATTCCGTGGCCTTTCTGCTATGCTACTATGCTAGGTTTTTGGAGTCAGAAAGAGAAAAACAAGTATAGGACATTAACACATACATGTTGAATTTAGAAAAATGGTACAGATGAACCCACCTGCAAAGCAGAAATAGAGACACAGGCATAGAGAACAAACATATGGACACCAAGGGTCGGGGGGAGTGGGATGGACTGGGAGATGGGGATTGATGTATGCACACTACTATGTATGAAGTAGGGGGCTGGTGAGGCCCTACTGTATAGCACAGGGGAAAAAAAAAAGAAGGTACAATCTATTTGCAGGACATATATTAAGTTAACCTTAAAAAATGCATTCCAATATACATTAGGTGCAGACAAACACTGTTTGATTCCACTTATACGAGGTACCTAGAATAGTCAAATTCATAGAGTCAGAAAGTACATGGTAGATGCCAGGGGTCCGGGGGTGGGCTGGGGGGGTGGGGAGGGGGACTAGGGACTTAGTGTTTAATGGGGACAGAGTTTCAGTTTAGGAAGGTGAAAAATTTGGGAGATGGATGACGGTGAGAGCTCCACAACAATGTGAATGTACTTAGTACCACTGAACTGTACAGTTAAATATGGTTAAAATAGTATGTTTTATATTATGTGACTTTTACCACAATAAAAAAAAACTACTACACTCTTCTTCAGTAGAGCAAAGCTTCTGCCTTTATAGCTGTCAATGTGTGTACTTAGCTATATTTAAATATAAGCAATTGAAAAAGTGAACACTGCCCACCCTTCCATTCTTAATATGAAGTTCTTTAGTTTGTTAGTTTTTTTCTATTAAAAGAACTCTCTTTAATCAAGCAAAAAGGCTCAGACTCTGTCTGCATGTTGTAGGTTCCCTCCCAAGCTTGGTCTTTGCAACTGAATATTTCCATTTAAATGCACCATCAATTCAATCAAAATGTTAATATTCTGATTACAAAGTACTGCTCTCTGCATTTTTAACATTTTTCTTCCCACTTCTTTCCCCCAGCAAAGCACAGAGCTGGGGTTCACAAATAGGCAGGTCATTTTGGTTTAAAAGGGGACAATTTACATACCACAGTGCTACAGTAACTGATGAGTAGAAATATTTCCGCAGATTAAACTACAATCTATATGCACCCACCCACATTCAAATCACTTTTGTACTCTGCACACAGCTACGGCACAGTTGCTAAACCTTTGTGTGTGTTTGATGATCAAGGAGGACCAGCAAACTAGCAGCTATCCTTCTAAATCTGCATTAAAAATGGTTTTCCTGATGTGATTGAGAAGCGTAACTCTTTTTTCATTCTTTGCTGCATAAATGATGCTGAAGTTGGAGCAAATAAATAATCACAGTTTCAACTTCAAGGCATTAAACCTCAGACGACAGAGGTTATATATTTTAACAAGTCAGATACAAAGAACCATGTCAGGAATCTTAGAATACTAATCTCTTTCTCCCCTGTATGGAGAGTGACAAACACGTGGTTTCGAAATCCAACTGTGGCTCACATCCTGACATTCCCACTGCAAAATGGACAGCATGTAACGGGAGATCCGCTTAGTAATGACCCCGCCAATACGAGGCACCTCCCTGCTTATCTGCACTATAATATTACAGAGCAAAGCAGGGAGGCCAGGCTGGGGGAAAGCAGGATTTCTCATAAGGGGTTGGAGAATGTGCTTAAATGTTTTGGAGCAAGGCCTTCTCCCCACAGTGGGTGGGGGGCGGCGGTAGAAGGGGGAAGGCTGTTAGAGGCATTGGTGGAAGAGGCAACAACCAATGGGATAGGCGTCCCCGGGAGGAGGAAGCCCCTGACTCCAAAGTGCTTTTCCCACCTGCTCTGACAATTCTTTTAACACAAAGCAAAGGCTTTAATCCTGTAATTAGGCATCGAAGGCATGTATCCCTGAAAGGCAGCCTACAGTGATAAACTCAATACCCGCTAGCAGATTCTGACAGAGGAAAGGGAAGGCAGAGAGCACACAGCAGCCGGAGGGGAGGACGAGAGGTCCCGCAGAGAAAAGGAGCGCTCAGGGAAGGAAGATAAACTTTGCTGTCTGATACTTGTGCACTGGGTGGCCGTAAGAAAAAGATAATGACAGCATGTGTTGGTAAGTCTCAAAGGTCTTTTACAATTCCCACCACATTTTATCTCAGCCATGGGTTCACTTAGGCCACCCGTGTCATTAAGTATCTAATAATGAAGTTGGGCTACAAAGAATGTAAGAAGAGAATGCAGGCTTGCTGTCCTTCCAGGAACTTACAGCCTGGCTGGGGAGGTGATATATAATTATTTAAAAGTAGAGAGGAAAGTATGAGGAAGTGAATCCAGGGTGGCTTGGGCCCTGGGGAGAAGGATTTGAGCTGTGGACCCCTCACCTGCCCCAAGTGACATGGCATCACCCAGATTTACCACCACGGCCATTACTACCCCCAGAAAGAGGTGGCAGGTAAAAGTCACTGGACTTCAACACTCTTTTCTAGATGTTTCCACCCCTTGCCCTTGCCCTTGCCCAGGGTCTCTGTAGAGTGCTGGGCAGATTCAGGACATTGTGTCAAGGGAGAGAGTGGACCCAGTCTGCACTCCGCTAGGCAGGCTGTGAGCCTGTTCAGTGGAAGGGAGAAATTTTTACGAGATACTGTCAAGTCACCTGAAGTCCTTTCTGAAAAATGGTAATTATATATGCATACACAAGTAAACATTTTTTTAAATATAACTGTTATTACCAAAGAGACCTCTTTTTAAGAAAACTAACTTTATAACACAGAGGCTATAGAAAACTCTCAAAGTCATAATGTGAATGACACAATTACGTTTTGAAACTGGAAAACTGTAGGTAACGATAGAGCAAGGACATCCTGTGTGGTATCTGATTCCTTCCCAGGAGATTTTCTTCCTATCTCCCTGTATAATTAGCCTTCCTTTCCACTCTTGGCCTGTTTTCTGTCCCTCATGTGGCATTCTTTTATAAGGCCTTGCCTTGAAATTATTTGTATACACCTTTCTTTATTTGATCCTGAGCCCCTGGAAACTGTGGCCAGCTTCTAACTTATTTATCCCCAGTGCCCAGGCCAGGTCCCTACACACAAGGCTTGAAGGAATAAATGACAATAAGCTAAATTAATAGTGGTGGGAAATTATATATATTGAACATCTTTATGGGTCAAATGCCTGTGCACTGAGGGATCAATAAGATTGTCCAAGGTCACATAGATCACTGTGGTTTGGAAAGAAGTGTGGGTGGGCACTGAAAGATGCAGAAAGTGAAAAAGACAAAGAAAGGAATGAGGAGAGAGACATTTTAGGGTCAATAATAACGTGGGAACCTACAGGGCATGCTGGATAGTGGGGGAGTGGACTAGCTGAAGCAGAAGTTAGAGTTACTGAGAAATAGTAGATGTTATGATTAGAACAGCTAGACCTGGACCAGGGTGTGGTGTGCATGTTATATGCCAGCACTCAACCACCATGCAGAGTTGTGTGGCATGTGGAAAAAGTATCCTTTTCATTCTACAGTCAATGAGGATCAGAGCCATGAAAAGCTCTATCCAAGCCTCCTAACCTCCAACTCAGGCTCTTTCTTTTATATCAAACTGAGATATTATTACTTTGTAAAAGGATCTAAAGGTCTTTTGGGGTCTCTGGTATCGTGCTCATAGAAACAGATGTTTAATTGACATACAATTTCTATGCCTCTACAGATGAATTTGAAGGGTGCATAACTATAAAGTATTTTGAAACCTGACTTGCTTTGTTAGTTAGCTGCAAGAAAATGCAGAAACTCAAAGAGAAAGGATAACCTTATGAAAACAAGCACCACTCTCCAATAGACAGAAAAATCAAAGCAAGTAATTAACATCTGATGGTAACGTTATCCAGGACAAACTGGTTACAATAGGAGATGACTACAGTCCTTAGAATTCAATGCCCTTCCGGAATGCTTCCTGCCCTTAGTGACTTAGGGCAGTTGAAGTCCAGTCCCCCTTGGTCACCAGGCTTTGCTGTTTTTCTTAAGAAATGTCAGGTCTTACCTGCTAGTGTTGGAGGGTCATCTGCAAAGGCGGCGGGGCGGGGGGGGTGGGGGGTGGGGGTTGTGTCTCACCATGAGGACAAGGACACTGGCAGCAGAAGTTCTGGGAAGTACTCTTTGGAGTGAGCCCTCCCAGAGTCTGCCATTAGCCCCACCAAAGAGCCCAGGTAGGCTCCAGTGTTGGGTAGCCTCAGGCCAAACAACCAACAGGGAGGGAGCCCAGCCCCACCCATCAGCAGACAAGTGGATTAAAGTTTCACTGAGCTCTGCCCACCAACGCAACAGCCAGCTCTACCCACCACCAGTCCCTCCCATTACGGAATTTGTATAAGCTTCTTAGATAGCCTCATCCAACAAGAGGGCAGACAGCAGAAGCAAGAAAAACTACAATCCTGCAGCCTGTGGAACAAAAGCCACATTCACAGAAAGACAGACAAGATGAAAAGGCAGAGGGCTATGTACCAGATGAAGGAACAAGGTAAAACCCCAGAAAAACAACTAAATGAAGTGGAGATACGTAACCTTCCAGAAAAAGAATTCAGAATAATGATAGTGAAGATGATCCAGGCCTCGGAAAAACAATGGAGGCAAAGATCGAGATTTGCAAGAAATGTTTAACAAAGACCTAGAAGAATTAAAGAACAAACAAACAGAGATGAACAATACAATAACTGAAACGAAAACGAAAATAAACAAATGGGACCTAATGAAACTTAAAAGCTTTTGCAAAGCAAAGGAAACTACACACAGGACGAAAAGACAACCCTCAGATGGGAGAAAATATTTGCAAACAAATCAACGGACACAGGATTAATCTCCAAAATATATAAACAGCTCATGCAGCTCAATATTAAAAAAAAAAAAAAACCAATCCAAAAATGGGCAGAAGACCTAAAAGACATTTCTCTATTGTCTTCTCTATGATTCTACAGAGAATCAATGAATTTCATAAAGTTGAAGGATATAAAATTAATACACAGAAATCTCTTGTATTCCTATACACTAATGATGAAAAATCTGAAAGAGAAATTAAGGAAACACTCCCATTTACCAATGCAACAAAAAGAATAAAATACCTAGGAATAAACCTACCTAGGGAAACAAAAGACTTGTATGCACAAAACCATAAGACACTGATGAAAGAAATTAAAGATGATACAAACAGATGGAGAGATATACCATGTTCTTGGATTGGAAGAATCAATATTGTGAAAATGACGATACTACCCAAAGCAATCTACAGATTCAATGCAATCCCTATCAAACCACCAATGGCATTTTTTATAGAACTAGAACAAAAAATCTTAAAATTTGTATGGAGACACCAAAGACCCCAAATAGCCAAAGCAGTCTTGAGGGAAAAAAACGGAGCTGGAGGAATCAGACTCCCTGACTTCAGACTATACTATAAAGCTACAGTAATCAAGACAATATGGTACTGGCGCAAAAACAGAAATATAGATCAATGGAACAGGATGGAAAGTCCAGAGATAAACCCACGCACCTACGGTCAACTAATCTATGACAAAGGAGGCAAGGATATACAATGGAGAAAAGACAGTCTCTTCAATAAGTGGTGCTGGGAAAACTGGACAGCTACATGTAAAAGAATGAAATTAGAACACTCCCTAACACCATACACAAAAATAAACTCAAAATGGATTTGAGACCTAAATGTAAGACCGGACACTATGAAACTCTTTGAGTAATATATAGGAAGAACACTCTTTGACATAAATCACAGCAAGGTATTTTATGCAAGATCGTTACCTCCTAGAGTAATTGAAATAAAAACAAAAATAAACAAATGGGATCTAATGAAACTTAGAAGCTTTTGCAAAGCAAAGGAAACAGGACGAAAAGACAACCCTCAGAATGGGAGAAAATATTTGCAAATGAATCAGTGGACAAAGGATTAATTTCCAAAATATATAAACAGCTCATGCAGCTCAATATTAAAAAAACAAACAGCCCAATTCAAAAATGGGCAGAAGACCTAAATAGACGTTTCTCCAAAGAAGACATACAGATGGCCAAGAAGCACATGAAAAGCTGCTCAACATCACTAATTATTAGAGAAATGCAAATCAAAACTACAATGAGGTATCACCTCACACCAGTTAGAATGGGCATCATCAGAAAATCTACAAACAACAAATGCTGGAGAGGGTGTGGAGAAAAGGGAACCCTCTTGCACTGTTGGTGGGTATGTAAATTGATACAGCCACTATGGAGAACAGTATGGAGGTTCCTTAAAAAACTAAAAATAGAATCACCATATGACCCAGCAATCCCACTACTGGGCATATACCCAGAGAAAACCATAATTCAAAAAGACACAGGCACCCTAATGTTCATTGAAGCACTATTTACAATAGCCAGGTCACGGAAGCAACCTAAATGCCCATTGACAGACGAATAAAAAAGATAAAGAAGATGTGGTACATATATACAGTGGAATATTACTCAGCCATAAAAATGAACAAAACTGGGTCATTTGTAGAGACGTGGATGAATCGAGAGACTGTCATACAGAGTGAAGTCGTCAGAAAGAGAAAAAAAAATACTGTATATTAATGCATATATGTGGAGCCTAGCAAAATGGTACAGATGAACCGGTTTGCAGGGCAGAAGTTGAGACACAGATGTAGAGAACAAACGTGTGGACACCAAGGGGGAAAGTGGTGAGGTGCAGGGGTGTGTGATGAACTGGGAGATTGAGACTGACATATATACACTAATATGTATAAAATGGATAACTAATAAGAACCTGCTCTATAAAAACATAAATAAAAGCAAATTTTTTAAAAAAATGTCAGGTTTAACAACCACGCCAAAGTGAGAAATATGATTTGCTACTTACTGGCATTTGACCTTGATGCGTGGAGTAATACTAACTAGAAAGAAAAGACATGGTTCGAAAACTCCCAAATAAACTTGAGGAGCCTGTGGGCTTATGTTTGGCAGTGTTAGGTGAAAAACAGCCAGTTTCCTTTTGCCACGTGAGTTTATTTAGCCATTCTAAAGCTTTCCCATCAGTGATATGGTGTCTAGAGATTCAAAAACACTATTATGTCCATTCTGAAGCTCTGCATTGACCATCAGCCTGGAACTTAATCAGACAGGCATGCAGGTTTTCCAATTTAGAAACATTTCTAATATACACCATTGAGCTCATGAGATCATCTATTTTTTCATGGGCATGGGCAGGCCAGTGACAATAACTAACTAGGAATTGCATTAGAGCAGCTGGGTCTCAGCCACAATTTATAGACTCAAATGTCTTCAACACTTCAGAGCTGAACCTGAAATTTCAGAGGTTCACTGGAGGCAAACACTGATTTGAAACTTTAGCAGGTCAATGACTTCTAATTAATAATAATTATCACTTTTTAAAGCATTTACTAAGTTTCAGGAACTATGCTAAACACTTTACAAACATTTATTAATGTAATTATCACAATTAATTTATAAGGTGGACCCTATCATCATGCCCCATTTTGAAGATGGGGAAGTTGAAGATAAGAGGAGTAACTTGTCCAAGGTCACACGGATATTTAGTGGCAGAGCCAGGACTTAAATTCAAGATTGAGTGTTCACGTAAACCACTATTGTGAAAGCAAAGCGCGAATAATGGTTTATCTGCCAAGATGGCACCCGTGACCCAATGCACATCCCCAAATAGAAGACAGGGTATAATTTTCTTGATTGGTCAAACACTCTTGACTTGGAAAAAAATCTACCTATTGGCAAACATTCATTGAGCATCTATTCCAAGCAAAGCACTGTGTATGTAGAAAGCTTGATTCTTGCCTTTGAAGAAGACAGTCTTTTAAGGATGATAAGACATGTGACTTGAGGGCTTAAGGTTAAGGAGGAATCAAGAAAATGGAAGGCATCATGTACTCAAACAAAAACTCAAATTCAGCAGACGTAAGAGTGTGAGGAAATTGGAGAAAGAAGAGAATGTGGTCAGAGAGGGGAATTTCAGGGTTCATATTATTTTAAGTAAGGCAGTTCCAAACGGTGATGAGGACCAAGATTTGGTAATGCTGCTGCATGGTTGAAAAAGAGAGCTCAGACTATGAAGTCAGAGTACTGAAGGCTTCTGATATGAATGGAGAAATCACCACAGAGGTTATTAAAGGACATGATTAGGAGGACAGTTGTAAGCCAGGGACGTGGGAAGGAACACAGCTAGGTAGACTTGAGGTTAGCTTACAACCTAAAGGAATAGTAGGCAGGACAGTAGTTGCCCTCCGTTATGACACCTTCAGAGTTGGCATAGACGTAGCCACTCCTAATTTCACCCATCCCGATTACCTATAAGGTTGGCTTTCATTTATTAAGAAAACTACCTCTTGGGAGTTTTCAGAAGGTCTCCACAGTTTTGATGCCCCAAAACTTTGGTGAACTAGCCAGTCTACAAAAATCAAAAATTATAGGTGACGAATATTCGAAAGGGACCAGTATACACAATCCGGGGAGCAATAAGACCTTTAACATGTTTCTCATAACAGAATAGCCCTCAGTGGCAGATATTCCCAACGCTGACCAAAACAGCAATGTGTGCTCGAGACGAGGTAGCAAAGGGAAACGGAGGTCAAGAGAAACTCGGCGGAATGTACGTGCCTCTCGGTGGCAGATCAGAATGGCAGCTACCTACGGCCAAACCAAGGACTCCATGAAAATGCCTGGTATTTTGTCATTTATCGGAATTTGTCAGCATGACCAAATCCTCTCTCTCAAACAAAGAAGGAGGGTGTGAAGGAAGCAAACGAGATAAGCACACAGCATTCTCACCCGTATTAATGTGATTTCTTTGCATAGCCTTGTTCAGGACAAACTCCCATCACTGTGTTCACGTCACCACGGCAGTGAATTTTTTTTTTTTTTTTTTTTTTTTTTTGCGTTACACGGGCCTCTCACTGTTGTGGCCCCTCCCGTTGCGGAGCACAGGCTCCGGACGCGCAGGCCCAGTGGCCATGGCTCACGGGCCCAGCCACTCCACGGCATGTGGGATCTTCCCGGACCGGGGCACGAACCCGTGTCCCCTGCATCGGCAGGCGGACTCTCAACCACTGCGCCACCAGGGAAGCCCAGCAGTGAATTTTTAATGCAAATCAACTGTCTAACAGTATTTGTCTTACACTAATAACCTGCAAGAACTTGTTTAATATCGGAAGACTTAGTGGAACAGATAGATGAATAGCTGCAACGCAATATCCACGGGATAGAAATTCAATTAGAAGCTGCAAGTGGAGCTGGAGAGAGGCGCTTATTGTTCAACACGTACCACTGGGCCCTTTGCCGGAGCACAGCTATTAGCCGAACTGGTTGAGAAATTCTGTTTTCCTTTATGGCAATCTGTTAGCTTGTATAAAGTTAAATTAATAAAAACACCAAGCTGCCTCTGTGGTGGGAGAGCAGGATAAGGCCAAGGGCTAGTCGCATATTTTATAATTATGGATTAAGTGCATTAAGCCACGCAAATTAAAGACATGCCACAATTATAATAAAAATGAGAGACTGGGCTTCCCTGGTGGCGCAGTGGTTGAGAGTCCGCCTGCCGATGCAGGGGACGCGGGTTCGTGCCCCGGTCCGGGAAGATCCCACATGCCGCGGAGCGGCTGGGTCCACGAGCCATGGCCGCTGAGCCTGCGGGTCCAGAGCCTGTGCTCCGCAACGGGAGAGGCCACAATAGTGAGAGGCACGCGTACGGCAAAAAAAAAAAAAAAAAAAAGAGAGACTGTGCATCTGCAAACGGTGATTGTATGACTACTGCATCCAAAGGAGAGCGCTGGGGCCCCACCTCCAAAAGGCAAATGTTTCTGCTATAAAAAAAGAAAAAAGGAGGAAATTCCCTTTCACGCACACTCTCCTTCTAAATAGGCAGAACAGTACTTCTTCTAAAGACAGTCAGGTAAAAGTCACATGGGGCTGTTGACCGCCTCTGCTCTGTGCTCAGAACTGGGTCCCACTGCTCAGAACCTACACATTTCAGTGGGGAGCACTCTGGAGTGAATGAAGGTTGTCAAGTTCACTTAGGAATGAACAGATGCCCAGCAACTAAGGAAGAGCAGAAAACCAGGGGTCTTCTATCACTGAGGGAAAGTAGTCCAGAGGACAAAGACATCCTGCATTCCACGTTACTGCATTTCTGCCTCAGAAGCCCTCGCCAAGCTTCCATTTTCTTCTAGTTTTGAAAACAGGAAGCAAAAGCCCTTCTTGTGAAAATGACTGACACGTTGGCATCCCCTGCTCCCTGCTGAAGAGGGCACGGGTTCTTCAGATCTCTCTTTGCTCTTTTCTTACCACATTTATCGTGTGGGAGGATACTCAAGTATGTGTCTGTGTGTGCGCGCATGTGATCGTAATCACATTCTGCAAACAGAATATCAATCCTTTGAGCCATAAGCTCTCAGTCATGGCAAATGATGATGCTTTCAGCGCATAACACAATTTTCCTTCTGCCAAGACTCCAGCATACTGTGCTTTTCAGAAAACAAACTTTTCAACCCATATTGTTTGTAACGGTGCATGGGAATGGGCGTGCGTGTGCACATATGTGCGAGCACGTGAGACCCACACAAGGAAACAGAGCTAAAGAAAGGAAGCTCATCAGAAACCCAAAAGGAGATGTCAACGCAAGAAGCTTTTCCCTGCATCTCCTCTGTTATTCTTCCCCTGTTGCAGGGGTTCCCAAACGATGACTTGCGGACTAATCCCTTGGGACATTTGCAGAAGTATGAGGATCCCTAGGTCCAGTTTCACACTTACTGGAACAGGGTCCCCGGAGGATGGGAGCTGGAAGCTGGCATCTAGCAGGATTGTGGCCTGTCGTGGCGAGGTGATGCTGATGGGCGCTCAGTTTGAGAACCAGTCCTCTATTTTCTTGTGCAAGCCAAGGACCCCAACATGCAGACAGATTCTCAAAAATGCTTCATCAGGAGTATCATCAGACACAATCCCCTCATTTTCCAGACAATGAAGCTGAAGTCCAGGAAGGAAAACCAACCTGCCAGAGGTCACACGGGAGTCACTGCTGGAATCACAGAGCTGTGTCTGAGGGACAGGATCACCTGGGCCTCAGCTCACAAACACTGATAGAAAGGATCCCAGCAAGACGGCTCCAATACAAATGGATCGAGGATTCAAAACCAATTACCAAAGTATCATCTCACTCAGATGGGCATGCTAAGAATAATTACCCTTGTAAGAAAAATGTCTGTTGTAGACACGTTGCAGAAGGCTGCATAATTAAATACAGCTGCCAGTTCTCATTCATCTTTCTGGCGATTTGCATTTGAGGGTCCACCTGGATTGCCAGAAGCCCGGAACCAACGTGCAGAGTAGGGTCAAAGAGCAGGGGCCTCACGTCTCTGAAGTGGCCGGACTCTAATGAGGCACTTCCGATGGGTCCCAGCTCTAAACATCAGCTTGCACCCCCAATTTAGTTAAGGGGACCCCATACGTAGACCGCATGCCTTTCCTCCTCCCTTTCTGGAAAGCTCTCCCCTGTCTCTTTGCCTATTTAAATCCTAGCCCTGCTGCAAGGCCAAATCCACAATGGAGCTGAGCTCTGTGCCTTCATTTCTTCATCTTCAAAATGGGGATGAGGAGAGCAGTCACCTCTTCAGATTGGTGTGAGAATTTTAATCTACAAGTCATTTTCTTTTTTTTTTTTTCAAATTTTTTATTGGAGTATAGTTGCTTTACAATGTTGTGTTAGTTTCTGCTCTACAGCAAAGTGAATCAGCTATGTGTATACATAAATCCCCTCTTTTACGGATTTCCTTCCCATTTAGGTCACCACAGAGCATTGAGTAGAGTTCCCTGTGCTATACAGTAGGTTCTCATTAGCAGAAACAGAGTCACAGACGTAGAGAACAAACGTATGGATACCACGGGGGAAAGAGGTGGGTGGGATGAATTGGGAGATTGGGATTGACACAGACACACTATTGATACTATGTGTAAAATAAGTGTATTAATTTTCGAACAGTGCATGGCGCCCAGTAATCTCTCAGTAGATATGACTGTTGCTTTATCCTCTGGCCCCTCTGGCCAACACCGGCCTGTTTCTTCTCCAGTTGCTCCTCCCCTCAACTACACAGGGTCCCCGCGCGCATGTAGGGCTGTTTCTCCCACCGTGACCTCTGCTCACTCCTGTGCTTTGTGTCGGTCTCTAGGTTCCTTGAGGGCCGACAGCCTTACATCCTTTGGCCTCTCACTAAAAAGATGCTCAGAAGACAGGCCGGCAACAGGGTCAGAATGATGTCTCACTGCAAGAGCCCTTCCAAGACAGACAACCAGGGGAGGTGAGAGGGGCAGTGGTTAGAGGAGACGGGTGTGGGACGGGCCTGCCTCATGTAAGTCAAGCTGGGCAAAGTCCACGGGGTCACTCTCAACATGGCAGAGGCCATCTTCACTACAGCCAGCCTCTCCTTCACGTTGAACCCGTTTCTCCCTCCCTCCCTCCACTCCTCCAGTCACTCTTGGCCAGCCGCCCTATACCCTTTGCTGTCCCCAGGACCAAGGCAACCTAAACCCTCATGCGTTCCCCAGTACCCCATCAAAGTCTCTCTCAAAACTTTCCCTCACACTGAGGTGCCAGGAGATGTCAGCCGTTGTAGGTATTACTTGTGTTTGAAATACAGTTTTTAATGAGAACAAAAATATTTATTCAATATAATAATGATGCATCAGTTTCATCAGGGGCTGGCACACGGTGGGCCTTGACAGATACGTGTTGAATGAATGTGTGCACAGATGAATGAATGAATACATGGCTCCCACTCATTGCCTCTTACTAAAGGTGGCTCAGTGCTTCCCTTTCCCAAGGATTTAGACTGGCCAAGAAGGACAGTTCCAGATGATAGGATCAGTATGGAAAAAATAAATATTAACTGAATCGAGTGCTTTCGTTTCCATATGTTTTATCTGAAAGACAAACATAGGGTAAAGTGTGCACCAGCCTTTGAGATCTGTTGAGACTTAGAACATGCATCTACTGTGCATCACCATAATGATAACAGAAATACTAACAACAACAATAGTAATGACAATCATCTAAAGCATTACTAGAGCTCTTGTGATATGCCAGGCACGGTTCCAAGAACTTCCTCTTTACTCCAGAAAACAACTCTATGCAGTGGTTGCCATCATCATTATGCCCATTCTGCAGATGAGGACACCAAGGTACAACAACGGGAAATGTTTTGCAGCTAATAGTGATGAGGTCAGCAAGAGAACCAAGGCAGTCAGCACGACACAATATGTGCAGTGATCACGCTTCCTGAAATTCCTAGTCCTGAGTTCAAACATTTAATCTAACACATTCAAACACGACACATGGTGTGTTCTGCGTCGAGTCTGGGAAGAGATGTCTGGTGGCATTGCCTAGAGGGGTCCTTCTGAGAGATGCCATCAGGAAATCAGAGCCAGGGGGAAAGATGGCTGGACTGGCTGGGGAAAGCCTGTCCTAGAAGCCATGGCCATGGACTAGCTAGATTAACGGGGCCTATATCTGAAGTGAAAGACACAAGTGAGCATCCCTGGCAAACTACACGAAGCACGGGAGATGGGGAGGTCCCGTGAGAACACAGCTTTGCAACAGCATGAGATTCTGCTCCTACAGAGTCCACATTAGAAAGAGTAAGAATATCAGACACGGCTCAGGAATTAGAATTTTGCTCATAATTTTGGAACTTCGCGATGCGGCATTTCTCAATGATGTGTTAATATCACTGGTATGCTTTTAATTAATGGTCTCTAGCTGCACATGTTATTTATAAAGAGACATTTCCCCAAGAAGGCAGCCAAGACATTTTCCCTCAGTCAGAGAACAAACCCCTAAAGCACTCTGAAGCCAGAGTAAAGGAAGAAATGGATGGAATCACCTGGGCTGAGCCACGAGGCTCCTCAGCAATTAAAAACAACCCTATATGAAAAGATGAAGCAAGGATGGGGTGGGGCGTGTTTCTAAGCATCACACGGAGCCAGAGCCCTGCGTGCTAATGAACGCAGGGAAGCTCGGGTTGTGGGTTGTAAAACCACGGAATACCACCCCTCATTAGTGCTGCACTTGATGGCTGTGGAAAAGGAGGAAAACGATCCACTTAAAAAGGGTCTTTAACATCGACGGGTCAGGTTTGGCAGTTACAGGATTTACGCGGCTATCTTTGCACCACATTGAAATGAGCCACGGCAACAGCGCTCTTCACTCACTTGCTCAGCTGACGACCATGCAGCTCTATGAAGGCTTGCGTCCTCATGATGTTTTAGGTCTCAGCTCAAAGGTCAACTCCTAGGCAGGGCTGGGACCAGCAGGAGATAGGCAAGCAGAGTGTCTAAGGCACGAAATGTAAGGAGGCCCATGCAGGGCCCTAAGGAGGGGTGCCTCCTTAAATAATGCACCCTGGGCAGCTCACCTGCCTCCTCTGTCCCACCCTAGTCCCAGCCCTGCTCATAGGTGAGGTGACCCCTGACCATTCTAAGAAAAGTGCCACCTAGGGCTTCCCTGGTGGCGCAGTGGTTGAGAGTCCGCCTGCCGATGCGGGGGACGCGGGTTCGTGCCCCGGTCCGGGAAGATCCCACATGCCGCGGAGCGGCTGGGCCCGTGAGCCATGGCCGCTGAGCCTGCGCGTCCGGAGCCTGTGCTCTGCAACGGGAGAGGCCACAACAGTGAGAGGCCCGCGTACCGCAAAAAAAAAAAAAAAAAAGTGCCCCCTGTTGACTGAAAAAAAAAAACCAACAAACACACAACATGAGAGCTGTGAGTTTCGTTTTATTTGGGGCTTACTGAGGACTATAGCCTGGGAGACAGCCTCTCAGATGGCTCTGCGGAACTGCTCCAAAGAGGTAACGGGGGAGGCCAGGATATATATGTGATTTTGGTGACGGGGGTACACGCAGCCAAGCACACATCTTGGCAGAAGGTTGCTGCCAGTCACGAGGAGCAGGTGTCTCTGTGAAGGATTTTAGTGCTTCTCTAGGTATGAGAAGATGCAAGAAACTGGGTTCATAAAATTTTCTCCTGATAATATCTAACTATCTGAAGGCCTGTTCTGCCGGTTTTTCCCAGAGCACAGAGTGCCCCATTCCTGATCTCCACCCTGAACTCCTTTCAGGGTGTGTTAAAGGTCAGCTAACGCAGTGGCTAGTGACTTCATTCTTGTAGAAACCGATGGCGAGCGACACTCTTTCACTGGCCCCCCTCACCGCCCCTCCCCCGTGCCCACCGATCATATCCCCCGGTGGCACTTGCCATACGTATTCAGCTCTCACTGTTACTCATCTGCTTCCTGTTGTCCCCACTCTTGTGTCCACTCCATGAGAGCAGGGACATGGTCTATCTATCTTCCCCACCCCTGCCTGGGGTCCCTACTGCCCCATGTGGTGTTCAGCACACAGTAAGGAGGCTTCCAGGAATGTATGTGTTAAATGGGAATAAAACAAGGGTGTAGGGCTTCTCTGGTGGCGCAGTGGTTGAGAGTCCGCCTGCCGATGCAGGGGACACAGGTTCGTGCCCCGGTCCAGGAAGATCCCACGTGCCGCAGAGCGGCTGGGCCCGTGAGCCATGGCCGCTGAGCCTGTGCGTCCGGAGACTGTGCTCCACAACGGGAGAGGCCACGACAGTGAGAGGCCCGCGTACCGCAAAAAAAAAAAAAACAAAAAACAAGGATGTGAAAACCTCTGAAGAGAATGGTATGCAATGATTCTATAAACAACCAACAAAATCCTCCTAAACCCTTATTCTTCCTCCTGATATTAAACTTTACAGAAAGAACCAGTCTTATGGGTGCATGTTCAAAACTGAACTACTCCAAATGAGACTTGGGAGGGGGAAAAAAAGCACCTGAGTTAGTAAAGAGATATTCAAAAAATGTGAACTCCACAAGCATTAGAGCCACATTTTCCCAAACTGTTGACAGAAAAAAATGGAAATAATGAATGAACACCCGCTTATAATAGGCACTTCTAGATTATTTCAATTAATGCTCACATTAACACTCTGAAATAAACCCTGTCTGCACTTTCCAGATGAGGACATTAATGTGAAGATTAAAGAGGTTACATACTCTGTCCATGACTTTACAGAGAATAAGAGGCAGCCAGTGTTCAAATTCAGCTTTCCGCAAACACAACTACTCTTTCCCGTGGCCTAACAAAGCACCTAGACTGAGTTAACTTCAAGGACTCAGGGTTATAAACATAACAATTACTGACGGTCATGACTCTTCCCAACTCTGATTAAAGAATTCCTGGATCAATAAATCCAATACGTCAGAGTAGTCAACACAATTAAATAATTTTTTTTGGAAATATATATCTTTTTACATATTATAAATATCCATCCTGTTACTTTCCCACCATAAGAGGTTTTTTTGGAGGTGTTTTTTTTAATGGGGTACAGTTGTTTTACAATATTGTGTTAGTTTCTACTGTACAGTGAGGTGACGTAGACTTACTAACTTCTGTTAGGTAAACACCTAACGGCTCCCTTACCTTACTTAATGTGTGTCTTTTCTTCTTGATCAGACCTCTCTGCCTCAAGTACCTGACCTTGAACATTAAGTCAAACATTAGGTCACTTCCTCAAAAGAGACTACTACAACTGTGTCCCTTTTCCCTCTCAGACCTTTTTTTAAACGCACTGTTCACTGTTTTGGCTGTATCTTAAATGTACTTCCTTGCTCCCTTCCTTTTCAAATTTCAGGGATAAGGCATATGAGGTGTCAACCACAAGCTGATGAATGTGGGACGTGAACAGAGAACTACTGTCTGATCCCTACACATCTGCCTCCCATGAAGCCTCGTGACCAAGGACAGAAGCACTGCAGTCAGCCTGTGTGTGTGAAGCCCGGCCGTGCAGGGAAGGTGAAAGATGCGTGAGCCTTCCCTCCCTGGTGTGTTCTGAACCAGAGCCCGACTTTCGCTGTCAGGTGCATTGTGTTCAGCTTGTACCTTCACTTTAGGGAAAAGAAAAAAGCCATGTTCTTTCAAGGGCCTCTTGGAGAGAGGCTTTTCAGACTCAGCCAGATTACTCCTGGGTGAGAGCCCGGAATTTGATCACCTCCATGTCTTCAGTTTCCCACTTCTTCTCTGGTTCAAAGGCAAAGGGTTTAGTCACAAGCCCCTAAGGACGGGACTCCCAAGACCTTTCAGGGCTGCCTGCTTTCCATCTGAAAGTGTGATGGTTTCAGTTTTGGTCCAGTATCTTGCCCCAACCAAGTGACATGAAGAAAGTCACTTCCCTTCTCTGAATCTCAGTTTCCTCATCCTTACAACCTGGAGGGAAGGCTTGATGATACACGTTTCTCCTACTTGAAATGTCAGCAATCTACTTGAGAGAATGTGCAAAGGAAGAGCTCTCCAAGGGGTTCAGTCAAGAACCGCTTTCCAGGGAGTTGGGAATCTCATGTCTACCTGCCTGCCCTGGCTTCTGCCTGTGGATTCCCGCTGCCCACTTTCTGCTTCCCTCTCGTCGCATGGCTCCTATCGCGTGCCAAGCACAGCGCTTGGTGGTGAGAAAGAATGTTGTATAAGACAAACACACCCCTGCTCTCAGTGGATCTCTGTTTAGTGGGGAAGGTGGCACAGGAGTGAAATAACTAACTAACCCTTACATAAGCCATAAAATGAAATGACTTTAAGCTGTACGATAATTAGTGCCATCAGACAATGAGAGAGGGACCACCTTGGAAACCTCTCTTAGAGAGGATGGCTGGGTAACACCTCTCTGGAGAAGAGATGCTTAGACTGAAGAAATAAAAGGTAAAGAAGAACTAGGCTTGTGAAAAATATGACTAGGGGCAGGAGGAGAATGAGAGTGTTCCAGACAGATGTGAAGTCCCCAGGCAGGAAAAAGCTTGCTTTGTTCTAAAGAGACCGAGAGAACACCAGATTGCCTTTGGTGATTTGGGGCGGCGCGCACTATCACTCCACCATTTGCTCTTATGGGTCTAGATGAACTTGGTGCATTCACCTCGTCACTGATGCTTTAATCTTGGACAGTGCGGAGCAAACTGATGGGTCCAGTGATATTTCTGATGCAAAGATGTTGGGAGCACCCTGGTCCAGCCCTCACTGGCTGATGCCGTCCACCACAGCACACAGCAAAGGGCCATGAAAGAAAGATAGTACCACCCAGTGAGATCCTTAGTTGGACCCTGAAAGGACTGACTTTGGCTTTGGTGCCAGTCTGTATGAAAAGATCAACGAGGTTTACTTAGATGCCCGAGGCTGGACAGGTCCCTCTGTGGCTGCACCCATCCCGTGATTCCAGGGAGGCCATGCTCGCTAGGGCTCTGGGGCTGTGGGTGCAGTAACACTAAGCTCTCCCCAACTCCTACAGATCCCTAGCGGAGGAAAATCTTTAAAAAAATTTTTTTCATCTTAATTTTTTTAATCTTCATCTTTTATAGACATGTAATAATTTCTGACATCCCTGAACAAGACAGCAAAGCCAGAACTCCACGTAACATTTCCATACACATGTAGCGTCTTGCTCAGCTCATACTATACCCAGCACTTCTCTACACATCTTGCCATCAGCACGTTTACATTAGAGATAATATGAGAAAGTACCTATTCCTGGCACACAGCAGCCATTCAGTATACCCTAACGAGTAAGAAAACTGCCCCCAAGCACATACCACCCCCACTTATCCCCCAATCTCTTGGAAATCTTCATTTTGTCAACCCTGAGGAAACAATCTGGCAACTGCCTCAAAATGGCCAGTGAATTTTGATAACTGTGGCATTCTGCGTGTGCATTCTCAGTTTTCAGCTGGCTGGCTTTCAACACATTGCTGTCACTCCAAAATATGCATTTATCCCATCCTACACCATCTAACTGTGACAGAGGACAGGCTACAGAGCAGAAAACACTGCTACTGCAAAGCTGGTGACAGGAGCAGAAGGGGCACCAAGTACTAAGTGTCTATTGGGGGCTGCCTGGCACTCGGAGTCCCTGCAGGACCTGAGGCTGCTGGATCCAGCCAGGCTTTCAACAGACTCCCTTACCAAGACCAAGGAAACCCAGGTGGACCTGGCTGCCCAAAAGACATTTATTCAGCACATATGACACTCAGAGCACACAGCCACGTGCTGTGGGGGATCTCCAGAAGCCACACGTGGTACAACCAAGGAGCAGGTAAGTGGGTAGAAGAGGAGATTCTAAGAGACTCAAAAGAAGGAAGAGAGAGAATTCTGGGCTAAGGTGCTCAAGAAAGTCTCCGGAAGAAAGTAGAACATATGTCCTGAAAGCGGTTAGGAGGAGAGAAGAGGGAATTCCAGAATGGCACGTGGCCTAAGTAAAGGCTGTCGGGAAGTGAGGCAGTGGCCTGGCTAGAACAAAAATCTATGGAAGCATTTGCTCTGCTGGGAATCTCCTAGTTTTCATCTGTGAAATGGGCACTAAGCTCTGAAGAGACAGGGCGGAGGCCACCCAAGAAACCACTCGAAGCTTCCAGTGGAGAAATTCCTTGATTATGAATAAGTCATGAGCTGTTCATCTGGGTTAAGAGCCCAAATCTACCTGTGTGAACTTTAGTAGATTACTCATTTTATTAAAAAACTCAGTTTCCCCACCTTCAAATACGAAAAGCATAATAGTATCTACTTCGTAAGTTTTGGGGGAGGACTGGATGAGATAATTGAGCAGAAAACAAGCAGATGTCTCCCCAAAATGAATGTCACAGCTTATTCAACAATTTTTAGCACATGTTTCCCATCTAAGGGATGATGTACTGCTTTGTAAGAATAGATTAAAAAGGTGAGAGCTCTTCAATCTGAAATAAAACTAAGAAGGAATGTGGTTTTTTAAAAATAAAGATTAGCAGATTTGATTATTTACAAAATGTAAAACTCCTACTATACGAAAAGCCAAACTATGGTAATAGGAAAAAACAGAATGGGGGAAATATTGGTATCAGATTCAACAGTGCTTTCAGTTTATATATTATACTAAAAAATGCATACATGATAAGGAAAACAAGCCACCAACATATAAACATACAGAACGCATGAAAAGAAAAATACATGTAAGGAATTACAAGTAGGCAACAAAGAAAAAAAATGTTCCGTTCACAATAATACAAAGCCAGTCATAAAAAATTAAACAAAATGTCAATGATAACAGATCTTTAAAGCATCCATTAAACGATGGCACGCTCCTGCTTAAAGCCTTTTAGGTGTGTCCTACGTGCCCAAAGTAAAAGCCAACGTCTTTTAAATGGCTGACCAGACACCACAGGCGTGCCTCTTGCCGTCTCCCACATCTCACAGACCGCTCCCCCTCATCCACTGGCTTACTCTGGCCCCTTGAAAAGGGAAGCTCCCACCCACCACAGGACCTTTGCACAGGGCTGCCTGGAATACTTCCCCCTCTCTCCTCTCCAGCCCCTCAGCCCCCGGTTAATTCGGCTTCATCCTTCAGCCCCAGCTATGGGCACTTCCCAGCTGGTATGGATTGTCTCGCATCTCCCACAAAGATTCACACCTTCAAGTCCTCAGAATGCGACCTTATTTGGAAACAAGTTTGTCGCAGATGTAATTAGTTAAGATGAGGTCATACGTGAATGGGGTGGGGTGAGCTAATCCAATATAACCCAATTTATAAAATAAAATAATCCAATTTATAATCTTATAAAAAGGGGACATTTGGATGCAGATACACAGGCAGAAGGCCCTGTGGGCAGGAAGGCAGGGATGGGGTGACGCTTCCACAAGCCAAGGAGCATCAAAGATTGCCAGCCAATCCCAGAAACTAGGGGAGAGGCATGGAACAGATTCTCCCTCACAGCCCTCAGCAGGAACCAACCCTGCCAACACCTTGATCTTAGACCTCCAGCCTCCAGAACTGCGAGGCAATAAAGTTCTGTGGTTTCAACCACCTAGTCTGTGACATTTGTTACAGAGGCCCTAGGAAACGAATACCCCCAGGAAAGCCCTCCACGATCCTCCCGCTGGGGGCGCTCCTGCCCTCTCACTGCCTCGTGGAGCCCACACTTTCTCTCACCCACTGTGGAGAGTCCTGGGTCCCTGAGCCTCCACACTGCAGGGAAGCAGGAAAGGAGCAGGCAGTGGTCTGCTTGGTCCCCCTTCACCGTGGGATCTAGCAGGTGGGAGCGCTCCACAAGTATCTGCTGGCTGTGTCTGGGAAACATAGGAGTAAGTCCTGGCAGGCAGGAGACTGGACTGGAGCCTTGAGGGATTAGGGCAAGAGGCAGAGCAGTCCAGAAACTGAAGCAAACACTCACAAAGCACATGTGCTGTGCGCCAGCACTCTTCCAAACACGTTACCGCCAGTAACTCCGGGCGTCTCTCGGCCTCCCAGTGAGGTAGGTACTGTCATCACTCCTACTCCAGAAATGATGAAGTGGGGCCCATAGAAGTCCCTGCCCAAAGCTCACAGCTGGGAAGTGGCAGAGCTGAAACTCGAACCCAGGCAGTATACACTAGAGTCTGTGCTTTTAACCTCTCTGTACAGTGATTCTCAAGAACCTATAGGCAAGCAGGTACAGGTAACAGGTAAGACAGGTACAGAACAGGTAAGCTTCTGCTCGACAAGTCCCTCGGGGGTCATTAAGAGAACTGTGGAGGAGATAAGCCCTATTCCAAACCTTTACAGAAAGGAAGAGACTAGACCCTCCCATGTTCCTACCCTTGAAGCTTCCATCACAGATCATGCCCTGGGTTGGAGGAGCCATGGGTATCATCCAGTAGGAATTTCCTGTAGTCTCCCTCCTCCACATGAGTCTTGCACCAAGGTCTTGCACGAAGAGCATTATAAATCTTAGACTGGCTGAAACTCCGATAACAACTTCCAACCTCAGTCAGGTCTTCCTCAGTGACCGTCTAGAGTAGGATTAAGTGCACAGGCTCTAGTATCCAAGCGTCTGGATCCAAATTCCAGCTGTACCACCTACTGAGTGCATGGCCTTTGGAAAGTCATTTAAACCCTCTGGCCCTGAGGTTCCTCAGCTGTAAAATGGCGATGACAGCAGTCTTTACCCAACTGATTTTTCATAAGGCTGAGTAAAAACATAGGTAAAGCACTTCAATCAGTGCCTGACACACAGTTAGTGCTCAGTAAGTGTGAGCAGCTACTATTATTTTTTTAACATCTTTATTGGAGTATAATTGCTTTACAACGGCGTTAGCTACTATTATTGATGTGATTGCTATTGTTTACATTTTATCAGTTCAGATGGGCCTGCGTACGCTTACTCAGCAGGGGACATGTATGTTCTTCTTGGAGACTGGGGATACCTCATTTTCCAGAATCTCATTACCCAAGTCTTATTCCAATAATTTTACGATAATTTTAGGTATACTAGTGACCCTAAAGCATATAAATGCATGTGTGCAGTATTCATATACCACACACATATATACACAGTGGAAACTGTGATAACTCTTCTCTCTAAATTTCGGAGATTTCTTTCCCAGCATAAGAGTTACAGAAACGCACCTTTTCATAACCAACTGAACAAGTATGCTGAGTCTTAAAATTTCTCCTCTAGAAGTCTATCCTAAGAAAATAATCTAAAATTCAGACAAAAACAAAGATTTATGTATCTAGATATTCATGGCAACATTTTTAAATAGTGAAAAACGGTAAGACAACCTGAATCTCTAAAAATAGAGGAATGAATATAATTAAGTAAATTACAGAACAGCAATACAATACACAATTATGCAAACATTAAAATTATGTTTGTAAAGTGTTTTGAATAACATAGAAAAATGCTTAAATGTTATATGAAAATAAGAAACAAAATTGTTTACACGAGAGTCACAATTACGTAACATTGTAGAGGTAAAAAACGTATAGGCATATATATATATTGAAACTTAATGGTTTTAAACAGGATTAAGATGGTGGCTACTTTTTTATAGTACGCTTCATTTTTTATTAGTGAAATTATTGCATAAAAATTTAACTATGCAAAAAAAGAAAAAAACTTAGAAGCTTAGGAAGCTTATTGTTTCTTCCTTGCTGGCCAGACAAAATCCTATACAACATCTCAATTCTGATGTCCTAGAGAATTCAGGCAGGTGTGTTTAAAGGGAATGCCAACAGAAGGTATCATAGTATCAGAGTAAATCAGAATTTGCTCCAATTCCAAATTCTTTCCAGTTTGCATTGTTACAATCCTGTCTTCCATATCCCCACAGCAAGGAATGAAATGGAATAATCTTAGGAAGTCGATCACTTCCTTTGTCCTCTGCCCCACGCTTCCAGAATGCTGAAGGTTGACCTCTGAGTACAGTAAGCCAGTAGCGCATGCCTGGTTCCTGACGGCCCTTCACCAGGTCTGACTTGATGAGCTAGTCATCACACCTTAACTTCAGTGGTAGAGAATTCATGTTTATATACCTGAGAGCCAGTCAGAGATTCAGGGGGATGGCAAGGAAGTTTCTGGTTTCCCTCAGGCAGGTTTGAATTTCAGCTTCCTGCCTTCCTCATTCCTGACCCGTTAAATAACATTAGATCATTGGACTTTCTACAAAGGTAGGTAAACAAATATAGAAGCAAAGACACATATGGATAGACGGATGGACAGATAGATAGATAGAGGGTAGAGGTAAAAAGCAATAAGAATGTCACAACAGTCTCAGAACTGATCCTCCCTGCCTACAATTTTTTTCCCACACTAAATCACCCCTTTTAAACACATCTTTCCAAAACACAGCTATAACCCAAAAATTTGGTAAGGGCTACATGATATACAAACAAGTAAATTCTGACATCAAAGACAAAGTGTTGGGGAAGAAAGTAAAAGTGTAGAGTTTTTGTATGTGATTGTTAAGTTGTTATCAGCTAAAAATAGGCTGTTAGAACTATAAAAAGTTTAATGCAAACTTCATGGTAACCACAAAGGAAGAAACCTAGAATGGAAACAAAAAGATAAAGACAAAATAATCAAAGTATATCACTATAAATAATTATCAAATAAGAAAAGAAGACAGCAAGAGAGGAAGAGAAGAACAAAAGAACTACAAAACAGACAGAAAACCATTAACAAAATGGCAGAAGTGACTCTTTACTTATCAATAGTTAACTTTAAATTTAAATGGATTAAACTCACCAACAAAAAGATATGCAGTAGCTGAATAAATTTTTTTTAAAAGTAAAGAAACAAGATCTAACCATATACTATCTACAAGAGATTGACTTTAGATTTAAGGACACATATAAGGTGAATGTGAAGGTATGGAAAAAGGTATTCCATGCAAATGATAACAAAAAGCAGAGCAGGGGTGGCTAAATTTATATCAGTCAAAACTGTCACAAGAGAAAAAGAAGATCATTACATAATTACATAAAAGAGTCAATTCAATAGGAAGGTATAAAAATTATAAATATATATGCACTCAACATCAGAGTGCCTAAATATATAAAGCCACATGAACAGGTCTGAAGGGATAAATAGATAGTAATGCAAAAATAGGACACAATTTCCAAAACCTACTTTCAATAACTGATCGGTTATCCAGACAAAATCAGTAATGAAACAGCGTACTTGAACTACACTATAGACCAAATGAACCCAACAGACATACACAGAACATTCCACCCTACACCAATGGAATGAAACAAGAAATGAATAACAAAAGGGAAGCTGAAAAATTTGCAAATACATGAAAATTAAACAATACACATTTAAACAACCAATGGGTCAATGAATAAAGCAAAAGAGAGATCAGAACACATCTCAAGACAAATGAAAACAAAACATATCAAAACTTATGGAATGAAGCAAAAGCAGCAGTAAGAGGGAATTTTTTTTTATTATCTCTTCCTCCAAATGTTGAGTTATACCAGTATCCTTCCAATGAATCCTATATGGTGCCCAAGTTAGTGATGATTTCTGTTGCTAGCAACCAAAAATTACGAACAGAAAGAGTTCCAAAGTCACCTGAAAACCATTCCCCATTTGTTGTGCTCTTTGATCTTCAGGAAGCCTAGCTTTCCAGCTAAAAACTCAACTTCATAGAGTTTATCTCAACACAACTCCATGGAGACCAGAACCTTATGACCATTCTCCTGTGGCACCATTATCTAAAATCAATGTTAATTGCCCAATTACCAAGCCTGATGCTGACAGAATGTAAGCTAATTAATTAGTGCCAGAGCCCATTCCAATTCCTAACGTTTATGGTTATCATTTAAGAAGACGAGGGTGCAACTATGTATTTTTGCATGAATGACTGTGCTTGTCATTCTGAGCCAGCCATAGGGAAAATGGGTAAGAGGGCCAGGTGCTATACTGAGGGGAAGACTCCCCCAGATAAGCTTTCATGGACCTTTCAGAAATAAAAATGGCCATGAAGTCTCTTAGGTCAGTGGTTATATCAACATCAAGTGGGGAGCTCTTTAAAACCATAAGTTCCTAGATCTTGATCCCAGAAGTTGATTCAGTAGGTTTGGAGTAAAGGCCCAGGAAACTCACTTTTCTTATATTTCCCTGATGAGTCTCATGACCCACCACAATTGAAAATCACTTAGATAAATACCCAAGGAAATCCATTCCTGGTCCCCAAAGGAGTCCCTTGGCCATAGATCTCTTATGAAATATAAATGGTTGCTGAGCTGGAAAGGTCAGGAAAGACTGATTACTAATGTAAGCGCAAGAGCATGAAGCTGATGAGAACTGGGATACCTGGATCTGGGCACCAGATCTGAAATCACCAACCACCAACCTACTCAAGAAGTCAGTTTATCCATCTGTAAAATGGAATGTTTAATGACACAGACCTCCCATTCCTCCTAGAAATATGAGACATGCCATACTTCATGTGGGCAATGACTACAAATATTATACCAATTTAAGACATTTGTGCCACTGAAAGGAAAATCTTTTAAAAGATAAACTCTATGTATTGCCTTTTAATACTTGACTTTAGCTTTAACTTGGGCACAAACCATCTGGAAGCAAAAGTAAGCTGTGAAATATTTCCTTTATAAGTTCAGCGATTTCTGAAAAGAAACGTCACAGACATGTAACATTAAGAAGAGGCCTTTCTACCAGTTTATGGCTCCCCAAATAAAGTCCAGATAGTGGTCTTCATGGGGAAGTTGCCAGAAGCCTCCTAATGACATTTACAGTCTATGTCCAATAAAGTAATTGGCCACCAAAGGATGATAAAGTAACTATGAAAGCTTGACTACCTAATCTTTAGAGTCATTATATATATATAAGCAGGAATGGAGTATGTAAAAATCCACTCTCCTATAAGCTTGGAAAGAGATAGGTTCTGTGTGAATTGAAATTTTTCCCTTTTTTTTTTGGCTTCAAACCACAGTCCAGGGGCCCACCTATCATAGTTTTACACATGTGGACATCTGGAAGGGAAATAAATTAAGGCTTTACCTTAGAGAGTCAGGAAATGCATCCATTTATAAATGTTATTTTAGCAGGAACTGTCTGATCCTGTTTACTTATTAACTTCATTACAAGGCTAATGAATCTGCTACTGAGAAAATGGGAGGGAACTCAGGGTGTGGAGGGGGATGGGCAGAATCTCACACCCCTTCCCCAAATGGTGGGGTTGTTTGTCATTGTGATAAAATGGCACAGCATTTGGAAGGAAGGGAAAACAACATAAAATAACAATCAACAGACACAATCCATACGAAAGGATTGTGTTCTCTCAGCCACTGGACAAAAATCAAGATTTATACATGTCAGGGTGGAAGAAAAAAGACTAGGCCATAAAAAAGAAACCTCTTTCCCATAATAAATAGGAAAACATTAAATCTGTAAACCAGATCTGTTTCTCCAGTGTTCACGTTGCTCTATTCTCCAGCAAAGTAAGATGTCTGAGGTCTCGATATTTCACGCAAACTCCTTTCTCATTCTGTTTTTTGGAGGAGCAAAGGGTTTCATAGATTGAATGCTGCTCTTCATGTTTAATGAACTGAAATTAAGTAGTTAGGACACTACTACTGGCTGACACCTGCCCATTGGCTACTATCCATCCGTGAACAAACAGCACGTTAGTTTTCCTTAAGGAGGGTGGACGTTCTCACAAGTGGGGCTGTTAGCTCATGGAAGGTTATCTGTTGGGCACCATAAATCCTGTGTGTGTTCCCCGTTTGATTTCCCAGGTTGGTAGCGTCTGTGGACTTGGAGTTGAAAGGGATTTGAGATCGCTTCATCGAAAACCTTTATGAGGAAACAGAAGGATGGCATGAGTAATTCGATTAATTAGCAACTGAGATGGGCCTAGAACCCAAGATTCCTCTGAGCTCAGTGGCTCCCAATCTTACCTGAAAATCAGAAGCAACCACAGAGCTTTTACAAGTATACATCCTGAGTAACACCCAGCCTTACCAAATTGGAATCTCTTGGTTAGGGGCCAGGAATCTAGATTTTTTAACAAAATCCACAAGTAATTCTGAGGCTACACCAAATCTGAGAAACATGGATGACCCCACCCTGCCTTCCATGTTAATTACTTGGGAAGAACAAAGCTCTTCAATGGGCTTACCTCCCCCAATACTTGCATTAAGAAGAAAATTTCCAGCAATGGATGCGTTAACTCAACACTGTGTTAGGGGAACTTAAATCAGATTGTGCTTGGCATCCTATGCCCCAAATCAGCAGCAGCTGCAGCTGATGTAGAAAAACCAAGAAATATATTAACCTTTCCCTTTTGCCAAGCACAGATGAGTGTCTAAAGGAGAAGACAAACAGATGGCCAACAAACACATGACAGGATGCTCAACATCACCAATCATTAGAGAAATGCAAATCAAAACTACAATGACGTATCACCTCACACCGGTCAGAATGGCCATCATCACAAAATCTACAAACAATAAATGCTGGAGAGGGTATGGAGAAAAGGGAACCCTCTTGCACTGTGGGTAGGAATGTAAATTGATACAGCCACTATGGAGAACAGTATGGAGGTTCCTTAAAAACCTAAAAATAGAATTACCATATGACCCAGCAATCCCACTACTGGGCATATACCCAGAGAAAACCGTAATTCCGAAAGACACATGCACCCCAATGTTCAATGCAGCACTATTTACAATAGCCAGGACATGGAAGCAACCTAAATGTCCATCAACAGAGGAATGGATAAAGAAGATGTGGTACATATATACAATGGAATATTACTCAGCCATATAAAGGAATAATATTGAGTCATCTGCAGAGACGTGGATGAACCGAGAGACTGTCATACAGAGTGAAGTAAGTCAGAAAGAGAAAAACAAATATCGTATATTAACGCATATACGTGGAATCTAGAAAAATGGTGTAGGTCATTTTACTTGCAAAGCAGAAACAGAGACACAGACATAGAGAACAAACGTATGGATCCCAGGAGGAAGGGGCGGGTGGGATGAATTGGGAGGTTGGGATTGACATATATACACTATTGATACTATGTATAAAATAGATAACTAATAAGAAGCTACTGTATAGCACAGGGAACTCTACTCAATGCTCTGTGGTGACCTAAATGGGAAAGAAATCCAGAAAAGAGAGGATATATGTTTACGTACAGCTGACTCACTTTGCTGTACAGTAGAAACTAACACAACATTGTAAAGCAACTATACTCCAATAAAACTTGATTAAAAAAAAAAAAAAGGAGAAGACTCCGGAACATTCTCTCAAAAGAAATGTGTCATTTCCAGGCACCACGTGCTTAGGACTCTAGGTATGCTCTGCACCCCACCCTCCTAAAGATATCGGCACAACTGTCCTCAGGAGGCTGGTAGAAGCTGCTGGGCTAGGAGGATATGAGCCTACGAACAAATACTAATTATTACACTGAGTACTAACTAGATAGTAGGCATTTTGCATTCCACGCATTATCTCACTGAAACCTCACAAAGCTTCCATGAGATGGGTCTTACTATCATCCCACTATATGGATAGGTAAACCAAAGCTTACAGAAATGAAAACACTGCTTAAGGTGGTACAGTTAGCAAGCAGTAGATCTGGGATTCACATCCAGGCAATCTGAATTCAGGACCCACTTCTTCAACCACTACACATACTCAATCCCATCTGTTACCAGGTGTTTCTGAGAACTATGGAAACTACTAGTTCTCATATGAAACAGTCTTTCCTCTGAAAAGTTTCACACCCTAATGGAGAAATAAGATGTTTTCTATTAAACAGCAAAACAAAATACATGAGACAAATTGATCATTTCTCTAATTCATTCCTAGAATTGCTCTGCATCCTCATGGAATGAGGTGTGATAATAATAAAAATGTAAGTATTTCTACGGTCGGGCCACTCATCACAGAACGCGCTGTGTTTTGCATATACATATATATATATACTTGCATATGCCTGACATTGTTTCCTATATGCATTAATCTTACCTTTCAACTGAATTAAACATTCCTCGAGGATAGCAATCATGACATACTTATTTGGCATCACCCAGCAATGAGCACAGGACTGCTTACATAATGAATGCTCAGTTAATATCTGTTCAACTGAATGCTCTGTGACCATTTCAGGAGTTTTCACCAGATTTATTACCACTGAAAGCAAACAGACAAAGGCCCCAGTTCTAGAGGGAGGATTTCACAGCCTGTACCTGCCCAGCCTTCGGGACCTCACATATGAAGAGCCTAGCGAATAGGATGGAAAGCTTCTAATTAACAGCCTAGGAAAAAAAAATGTCATTCCAATCTGCAGTTTTGTTTCCATTAATTCACTCAGATTCAGCAGGAATTCCACTAAGGAATTGGGGTGAACAGCTGTAGAGGGAGGGAAGCACATAAATAAATCATGAATGTCATTAAAATTTGTAAACTAGTAACTCCTGGGAAGTCTTAGCAATTATTATCAGGGTTTTCTTGGCAAACAAAAAAATTAATAAATCCAAAGGTTTCCCAGAAAGGTCAATGACAGAACAATTAGAGGAGGAAATAAATGGTCCAGACAACAGCTTGCAAACTAGATGAAAAGTTACAGGATTCCCCAGTGGCAGAGGGATAGACAACTCAATACATGGAAAGCAACAGGACAAGACGGGGCTGGGGCTGGGACTGCTTCGGGGCTATTCGTACTTCAGTTCAGTTCTTTTAGCCTTTATTTAGTGCAGCCTGAGTGCCGGGCAGTGTAGATCCAGAAACAGGAAGAGCACGTGGTCCCTGCTCTCGAGAGGCTCCCAGGCTGGGAACAAATGAACAACACAGTGTAAGGATGAGACAGCAGTGGTAAGCAGAGGAGAGGCACCCAATCCAGGGAGGAGGGTCAGGGAAGGTATCCAGGAGGATGTGACCAGGAAGTGGGACCCTAACCAGGAACCCCTCAACCTGAAGCCCCCTTGCGCTGCAGGTCCTGAGGCCAGGCATACAGGAGCAGTGTCTGAGAAGCCTCGCTGCTTTTCCAAGAGCAGAATGTCTCCCACACTGCCAGGCTGCGGGTGGGTGAAATGGAGTAAGGTGGGGGGAGGGAACTGAGGTAATGTAGCAATGCAGGGGTACCACCCACTGTAAAGGATTCCTGGTTCCTCTTACACCAAGACAACTGCAAATTCATTTAGCTCTGTGAGGACCCCAATCCAATAGAAATTCCAGGGGAAAGCTCACGTGGAGACATCGCACCCGATCAGAAGCTGGCCTCTCACGGACCTTTACTAAAGACTAGTGCTTGAGATGGACAGATGGAAGCTGGGGATTGCTTGCCAGCTCATCTACCTCCAGAAAATGAGACCTTAAAAACAATTTTTTTTTTTTTTAAAGAAGATGTTGGGGGTAGGAGTTTATCAATTTATTTATTTATTTTTGCTGCGTTGGGTCTTCGTTTCTGTGCGAGGGCTTTCTCTAGTTGCGGCAAGCGGGGGCCACTCTTCATCGCGGTGCGCGGGCCTCTCACTATCGCGGCCTCTTGTTGCGGAGCACAGGCTCCAGACGTGCAGGCTCAGTAGTTATGGCTCACGGGCCTAGTTGCTCCCCGGCATGTGGGATCCTCCCAGACCAGGGCTCGAACCCGTGTCCCCTGCATTAGCAGGCAGATTCTCAACCACTGTGCCACCAGGGAAGCCCAAAAACAATTTTTTAGGGGAGGGCAATGTGTTTGTTTATCAGTCTAAGTGTTAATGTTTAAGACATACAGAACCGAGTCCAAGAAGTGATCTGCCAGTCCCCACCGTGACTTATGTCCTAAACTAAAGACTCAAAAACCTCAAGCAGTGGATTAATCAACCTTTTCATAGGTACCACATTCAAAGAAAAGTGGCGCCCTTGCTCCCAAATTGAGGACCACGAATGCTGCCAAACTCGGCAGAGATGCACACACCACATGTGCAAAGGGACATGAAGATGGCCCCAAAGCATGTGCCCCCTGCTGTTGTCGCAGAAATGAGAGAGAGCGTGACCCAGCCATTGAGCCCCATGGTGCCTGTACACCATACACCAATGGCCTATTTGCAGCTGGGAATGGAGGAGGCGTGAAGAAGAGGGCTATCTCTAAACAGACTCACAGACTTAGAGAACAGACTTGTGGTTGCCAAGGGGGAGGAGGGGTGGGAGAGGCGTGGAGTGGGATTTGGGATCAGCAGATGCAAACTATTATATATAGAACAGATGAACAACAAGGACCTACCGTAGAGCACAGGTAACTATATTCAATATCTTGTGATTAACCATAATAGAAAAGAATATGAAAAAGGATGCATATATATGTATAACTGAGTCACTTTGCTGTACATTAGAATTTAACACAACATCATAAATCAACTATAATTCAATTTTTAAAAAGAAGAGGGCTGTCTCTATCCAGTTCCAGGGTTCCCATTTAGGGGATATGTGAGTTTACGGAAGGAGATCAGGAACCAGCAGGAGCCAGGGCGCACTCTTAATCTCAGACTTCTGATCCAGGAAACTCAGGCGAAGTGTCTTCCTCTCCCTGAACTCACAACCTTATCTCTGAAACAATAAGGTTCTGGGGCTCAAAGAAAATGTTTGCTATGATCCTTTCTCACCCTAAGTCTCTTTGACTCAACAGCCATGATTATTTCAGATTAACCAAGAATCACAGTTCAAAGACCTAAAAGTTCTTGTGGTGCCTCTTCTATTTCTGTGGACAGATTTCCACAGTCCTCCTTTCCTTTTAGACGATCAGAGTTTTAATATGGATCAGGTCAGCCTTTGACACCACACACATTCCCAGTACCATAACATTATAAAATAATTGGCTTCCAGAACCGGTGGAATTTTTTCCCTCTTGTCCTTTGATAAAACAGATATGCATTTCTATGGTGAAAAAAGTTACCATCCCCCCCAAATGAACTGAAAATATGTGAGAGACAGGTTACGAGACCTCTACTGGGCACTATGGTATCCACTAGCCATATTTAACTAACATTAAACACTCAAAATGTGGCTGGTCCAAACTGAGATATGCCCTTAAGTGTGAAATACACATCGGATTTCAAAGACTTACTACAAAAAAAAAAAACCTAAGACAAAATAGCCCATTAATTATTTTTATTAATTGTCTATTGAAATGATAGTTCTATTTAACCCAGTTAAAGAAAATTTATTAATAAAATTAATCTCCACTGTCTCTTTTCACATTATTGACTGCTGGAAAAGTATGTGGCTCCCATATATTTCTAATCAGACAGTGCTGGACTAGAAGAAATCCAAAAAAGAGAGGATATATGTTTACGAATAGCTGATTCACTTTGCTGTAAAGGAGAAACTAACACAACATTGTAAAGCAGCTATACTCCAATAAAAATTAATTAAAAACAAAACAAAAAGGAGAAGACTCCGGAACATTCTCTCAATAGAAATGTGTCATTTCCAGGCACCACGTGCTTAGGACCCTAGGTATGCTCTGCACCCCCCCCTCCTAAAGATATCAGCACAACTGTCCTCAGGAGGCTGGTAGAAGCCTCTTGTGGTGCCTCTTCTATTTCTGTGGACAGATTTCCACACAGCATCCATCTCAATTGCAGAAGGAATGTTTTAACCTAGAAGTCGAAATCCCAGCCCAACCACTCTAGAGCAATTTTCCCACTCTGGGAATTTCTCCCTCTCCCACTTTCCATGTCATCCCATTCTCCTACCCATCAAAAAAAAAAGATCTCTTATTCTGAAGGAGTTCATATATCCACTCTCACCCAACATCAGACACAGCACACAGGGTAGAATGAGCACAGACTCGGGAGTCAGTAGGATCCCCCTACTCGTTAGCTCCATGATCCAGGGCAAGTTGTTTAACCTCTGTAATGCTCAATGTTCCCATCTGTAAACTGGGGCCAGTGATATTCGACTCTCAAGTTTCTTGCAAAAGATAGAACAAGACAGCTCAGGTAAAGGAACTAGCAGAGAGAAGCAGCTCAATGACTCATGGATCATATGATGACAACTAACTCTCCTTGAGCATCTCCCACATGGGCGCTGCATGTCAGGTACTTTTCTAGGCAGTTTACATATTTTATTTCAATGAAGACTCACAACTTTACGTGGTAGGTGCGAGTATCACCCTCCCTGTACAGATAAGGAAATGGAGGCACAGAGAGGTGAAGAAACATGTTCAAGGTCACTTAGTGGCTCAGTGGAGGAGTGTGGACTTGAACCCAGGACATCAGTCCCAGAGCTTTCACTTTTCAATACTTTGAATAGGAGGCAACTGATTGATGCTGAGCCTCCCGACCTTGACCCATCTCTCCTCCTTGGGTCGGGCTTCTAGAAAATCTAACAGAGTCGGTCTCCAGTATCACTCCTGATGGATGGACAGCCTCCAGGCTTGACACACTATGGACTGAAAACACCCTGAAAGCGAAGCCCTGGGTCTTTTTAAAAAGTCAGTCCCCAGCCTCATTAATTCTACAAGCTTGACACCCTGTATGTAAAATGTCCTTTGACTAACGGATGCCAACAGACGGTTGTGCTAGGTGACCAATTTACGCAGCCATCCTTGTGTGGGTGGAGAGAAAAAATTTTGACCACCCCCAGTATACTGGCACCTAGGAGTTCCAGAAAGAGGGTCACAAGGGCACACGCTACTGCTACACTATAGAATGCCTTTAAACAGTCTTTTGTCTATTTAGAAGTAGATGGCTTTTCAATTCTTAATTCAGTGAGACAAATAATTATGTCATACTGTAACCTGGCAGGGAGCACCATCTTGTCATGACAGCTGTTGCTCCAGGCGCCTCTGCTGTACAGAAAATTGAAGAAGAATCACCGAATTCAATTTCAACCTGGCTAGGCATGTTGGACTGAATCACAAAAATGAAAGGGTGTGTGTTTAATTTAGCTTCTTTTCTCTGCTCACTGTATTAGTAAGGAAGACCATAGCGCTCTAGGCTCTACCTGTAAAAGACATCATTAGCAATATAGAAAAGAGGACAAGGGCACAGATCTTTAGGGGATGAGTAGGGAAGACAATAAAAAGTAAGAAGTCACCCTGTGAGGCCCCAGGAAGTTGGATAATTCCCACAAAGTTTAGGAGCAGTCCCTTTCCTCAATCACACCCTCTGCAGGGGTTCCTAAGCTGGGCTTTATCAGACCTGTGAACCCTCTGAATCACGACACAAAAATACATCCACATAACATTTATCCAGAGGGAAAGCCTATAATAGCCACCAGTTGTTTTCAAATCCCTGAAAGGTCACACCATACATACTCTGTTATCGATAATCTATGCTCTGAGTAACTGCCTTTGATTTGACCCCTTCTGTGAACTCGATGAGTCCCCCCACCCTCCCTACCTGGTCCAACAGCTGCTTCCCCTGCCTCCTTCCCGGGCCACCTTATCTCCTGCAGCCCAGCCTTGCCAGGACTTTGCCCTGTGCAAGGGGCGTTTTTCCACTTTCCGTTTGCCAAATCGCATCCTGCCCATCATTCCAGCACCCAGCTCAGAGGATTTTTTCTACAAAAGAATGTCTTTGACTAGGTAGCCATTGCTATTCCAATTCCCCCCAATCAGCAGAAGGAACAACATTATAAATCACTCTTCTCCCCTCCCTACCCCCTGCCATCCCCCCAAAGATCTGTGCTAATTCCCAGATGGCGCAGAATACACCCCTTTGGTGCCCTACAATTTCCAGCCCATGGATCCCTGCATTAGTGGATCCTTACAAACAAAACTATACAAACACACGGGGTTATAATAGTCATTAATTATTATAATTAACTGAGCACTTCCCACATGCGGGTAACTGTCCTAAATGTTTGTACATTTACTATTTCATTTAATCCTTGCAACCCATCCATGAATTTATTCATCAAGCAAACACTTACCAAGTACCTCCTGTGTGCCAGATGCCGTCCTAGGTGTTGAGGATACAGCACTGAGTTAAAATGGAAAAATTATCTCTCACTACAAGCTTAGATGCTACTGGGTGTAAGTAGAATATAAATAAATCAATAAGTAAATATTTAGCAGCTAGAGGGTGACAGGTACTAAGGAGGAAAATGCAGCCAAGTGATGGAATGCCAAGTCCTCAGGCAAAGGCCTCACTGATGAGGTGAGCAGAGAGGAGGGAAGTGAGGGTGTGCCCTGCTCCCTGCAAGAAGAGAGCTCAGACCCAGGAAAGAGCTGAGTGTGAGGGCTCCGGGGAAGAGGCTGGCTGGTTCAAGTAACAGCAAGGACACTGTGTCTGGAGCAAAGGTAGGATCTGTACTATCTCCAATTTACATTCAGGGAAATTGAGACTTAAGAGAGTGAAGTAGGTTGAATGGCAGCCCCCGTTCCAAATATGTCCTAACCCCCAAAACCTGCAATGGGACCATCTTCGAAAAAGTGTCTTTGCAGATGTAAGGATCTGGAAATGAGAACATCCTGGATTATCCGGCTGGGCCCTAACTCCAATGGCAAGTGTTCTTCTAAGGGACAGAAGGGGAGAAGACACAGACACAGAGAAGATGATAAAGGCAGAGGGTGGAGTAATGCAGCCCCAAGGAACACCGACAGACACCAGAAGCAGGAAGAGGCAACGAAGCGTTCTCCTTAGAGCCCCCAGAAGGAGGGTGGCCCTAAAGATGCCTTGATTTCAGACTTGTGGCCTCCAGACTGGGAGAGAATACATTTCTGCTGTTTGAAGCCACCCAGCCTGTGGTCCTTGATTACGGCAGCCCTGGGAAGCTGAACCAGAGAGGTTAGGTAAAGTGCCCAAAGCCACAGAGCTCTTTGGGTGGACAAGCTGTGATTTGAAACCCAGCAATGGGACATCAGGGTGCCCTTAGGGCCACTTGGCCATCTGCTGTCCTTGACACACACTAGTGAATACACTGGCTCTTATGACTGTGGGGCACACACTCTGTCACTTACGGGCATTAAGCACCTGGCTTCGGCCCCATGGTTTTGCCTGGTCCACCTTTAAAACTAGCAAACCTTTCCTATAACATGGGCTGCTAGGTACAGCTGTTTCCCATTCTAAGCGTGGGCTTTTCTGGTTTCATTATTTGCACCAAGCAGACAGCACTGGAGTCAGGCTTAAAGGCTCACCACCACATCCCTGTGACAGGGCCTCAGAGGATGGTTTCTGAGGCTCCAAGTCCCCAGGAGACCCACGTGAGTGCAAACAGGCATGCTTTCATCTACGGAAGGCACCTGGTTACTTATACCTCTGCCGGTTTTCACTGAGCAGCAAAATTAGGTTCTGGACATCCTGTGCAAATGGAGGCAGGCCTCCATCGATATGAGCAATTAACCCTACATATTTAATAGGTGCTGTGACCGCTCCCCTCCCTGGGAGAGAGGCTCTGGCTGATTCTCCGCAAACAGAGCGGATGAAGAAGCGGCCAGGCGTGCTGATACTCACGCCCCAGACCCCCCTGCTCCAAAGCCCCAGCAGACCCTCAGGACTGGCGCTGGGATGAAGACACAGCCGAGTGAATGGCCTTTTGTGACAGTGTTCTCCCCAGTGTCTACAAGTGGCAGAGCAAATGGAATGGATACGCAGCCCTCTTGAGGCCCACGGAGGTAGTAAGCACAGAGCATGAAGCGCTGACTCAGAGTGGCTGATGCAACTTGCTGGTGCCCTGTGTGACTTCCAGCAGTGTGGCGGCGACCGTGAACTTGCATGTGAGGAGGTATATGGAAGAGTGAGTGTGCGGCGTCCCCTAGCCAGAGAGACTGCGGGGTTCACGGCTTCGTGAAAGCCCTCTCTGACTTAATCCACCCACATCCTTCTCCCTGTCCCAGCCTTCCGTCAGGGCTGATTTATCCTGCAGGCACAGGGACACAGAGCCTAGGGTTCACAAAAATGCTGTCATTTCTTTTAAAGCCACAAACAAAAAAAATGAGTATTTTAGGCTGAAAACAAGTTTTAACATACAGTATTAATATATTTGTCTTTACACCAGTACAGTTGTAAAATATATTTTTTAATGTTATTTTATGGATGAAGAAGCCCACGAAGGCTTGGGACCACAAACGTCATCACACGGGCCTGATTCCCACACGTGTCTATTCCCAGATTCATGGGCTTCTCAAGAATCACAGCATCTTACAGGCACAAAGGACAAGAAACAGTCCTTGGGCCTAGACTCATGCCAAGGCCAGCATCCCTCCTACAGCACGCTCCCTTATCCACGGCCTCCACTTTCCCCAGGCATGCTCTGATCTCTCTACCCACATCCAGTCAAAGGAGATGCTGCAGGAACGCAGAAACAACCACAGTGCCAGGGAGAATATGTGACAGACCCCACGGAAGACAGCAGAGTGCTACGGAATCTGCAGATGGAGGCCATCAGTGCCACCCAGGGCATTAAAGGGGGCATCCAGGAGGAGGACCATCTTCTGCTCCTTTCAAAACAAGCTCTCCAACTGCTTAGCTGGCATTCCTCACGTGAGCCGAACCCGAGTAGCCAGGTAAGAATCTCTAACCCACTTACCTCCAAAGTGAGCTCTCTGTCACGCTTCCCAGGTTGAAGTCATACAGCTTCGTCAGGATAAGTATAACCTGAGAGGGGGTGAGGAGGAGGGCAGAGGAGAAGAAGAAAAAGGAAGGCGGCTTTAGTTTGCGTAACAATGTACAGTTCATCTCAAATCACCCAGTGGAGGGCTTAGAATTTATCTGTGGAGTTGAGGGGTATTATGGGATCAAGCAAGGGGAAAAGAATTATTAATTTAATGCTCCCCCGTAACTGGTAGCGTTTATTTCAATCCCGACAATGCTTTGCATTTGAAATAAAACATGTCAACAGGAATTAACTGGGTACTGACAGTTGTTTCTCCACATCTGTCCTCCTTCAAGGTCAGGCACAGGCCAGCTGGCTCTGTTCACACGTGTGGCCACCCAGAGATCAGAGGATGGGCTTGCTTTTATCTGGAGATGACTTTGACTTACAGATGTATACCTAAGAGGCTAAGAAAGAACTGGGCCTGATTCTGTATCTACAGAGAGGTTCAAAGAGATTCTGTGTTCCCATCACAGGGCCTCAAAGCCATAAAAGCTTGAGTGACAGGCAAGCCCAGCCCCCAACAGTCTCTGATGCCACCTGCCTTCCACCATGTCCCACCCATGGAGTAAGCAGGTCATTAGACTCCACTGGACTCCAGGACCACTTTCGTGACTCCAGTTGAAACTAAGAAACCCAGAAGGAAAGCTGTATGTGTCAAAGAGCTGGACGGCCTGTAATAGGGTTAGCAGTTTTCTGAAATGATCTTCCATTGGCCAGGCTGGTCCCAGGCCCTTTTAACTTCTCCAGCTGGGAACCTGGACCTCAAACGTTTCCCTGCCTATGCCTCGTGCGCCCAGACAGTGGCTTAGGAACAACCCCATATCTACCAGGATGCTAAGCGCATGCACCTGAATCGATTTTAATCAAAACACAGGTGCCTAATATACAGTGTCTGCCTGCACGCATGATAATCCAGTTACACATAATTGTGTTTATCTAAATTTAATGCACAACTCATTTCACTTTTCTCAGCTCCTTCGCCTTCCACAATTTAACTTCCTCCAGTTCATTTGCACAGCACCCATTAAACTCTTTCCGAGATAATGAATTTCTGCTACCAAGATGGGACTTTCCCATTCTAGGTAACCATTTAAGATTAAAGAAAAATAATCAGCCATTATATTGAACGTTTTTGTGGCATTTAACTGACGACAAAACACCCACTTTGAGATTTATTCTCATCCAGCACCCCATGGGGTCAGTCAGTACCATTTCCACCTCTTTTATGTAAACTAAGAAAAAATTAGAGGCCAGGATATGATCCATTATGGGTCAAAGAGAATCCCTGAAAAGCTGACTTGCAACATTCAACTTCTCTGCAGGGCCATGACTGGATGATTCTTACGTCTTCTCTCAGATTGTGTCCTGTGATGGGGAGTAGTAGGTTGGCAAGAAACAGCCAAGCAAAGAAGAACATCAATGACATGGCTATTTGTAGAACAGGAGAACAGGTACCGAGGCACCAAGCTACCTGTCCTATTAGCATAGCACAGCTGCAAGGAGCGTGTATCCTTTGCAAAGCATTGTTCTCCATGGTCACTCAGTGGTCCATGCCTCTCCCATTAATAGCGAGTTTCCTCATTTGTAAAATTCGGGGGCTAATGAAGACAAGACTTATCCAAACCTTCTCCAACCAAATAGCAATGTGCTGATAATTCCTATTTGTTAAATTAATACAAACACATACACATACACATACATACACACCAGACTTCTCTTCATTTTACTTCTTTCATTGACGAAGTCATTCTTTCACAGTCCCTATGTAAAAACATGGGTGCCTATGTGCAGACCATCCCAAAATCTAGACAAAGAAACTCAAAGCTATGCTCTTCTAGAAACAGATCGGAACACCCATCTAGAATCTGCAGGAGCAACTAAGACGACTTCACTGTCTCCCAACATCAAGCCTTCAGGGACATCAAACAATCTCAAAAAAGTGCAAAGCCCACAAAGAAAGAAGCAAGGGATGTTGGGGGTCAGAGGTCACTTAACTGATTGCCTAACAAACAACTGCGTCTGGAAAACCCCTCAAAAATGCAGAGCCCTTCTCACGTGTCTGTGTCTCCTTACCCAGGGCTTGGATCACTCTCCTTCCTTCCATCTTCTCAAATCAAATCATCATTTTTGAGTCAATGAAAGATAATGGTGTTTCAGCAGTAAAGCATAGTCTTCAGAAGGGGATGGTGTTAATCTAGTCTACTACCTTCATTTTACAGATGAGGAAACTGAGACACAGAGAGAGGAGACGACTCAAGTTCAAGTCCCAACAATGTGTGGCCTTGACCAAGTGCCCAGGGCACAGTTCTTCCCATTCCATGAGCAAAGCTGGAGACTAACAGTCACTGGGGAGCCTGCTACATGCAGATTCCCTGGTCCCATTCCCAGCAAGTTTGACTTGGTGGATCCTGGGGAGGGTCCAGAAACCTTCCTGTAGATATTAGAGGATCACGCTTTGAGAAAGACTCCACCACACCATGATTCCTCTCCCAACTCCATGCGGCAGTGACACCACCCTTCCACTATGGTGGAATCCTGATCTCTAAAAGCATCTTTGCCTTTAAATTGAGTGGACTTTACAAAGAAAGCAGGCCATAGGAGATGCATAAGGAAGATGTCTCCACAAAATCACCCCAACATTCCCCAGAGGAAAGGTCCAAACACTGAGAATTGGGGCTGGAAGCTACCTTTCCCCTGGAGCCAGCAAAGAAGGACAATAATAAAGTTATGAAGACATGATCAGGTAACCTTTAGCCTTAAGATATTCTGTGCCTAGCAAAGAAAACCAAGATTGAAAGAAAGCCTGTCAACCTCTGGCTTCTCTCACCATTCAGAGCCTTCCAAAGGCCACCAGGAAGAAGGGATTACCAGGGCAGAAAACTGAAAGCAGATGCATTAAACCCACTAACAAGCCCTGGGCTGCTGGGCAAGGACTCAGATCAGAATGAGAAGATGTGAGTGTGACCAAAGAATCACCAGTGGACAGATGAGGAAGGATGCAGGAAGGATGGAGGAAGGATGCAGGAAGGATGCAGGAAGGATGCAGGAAGGATGCAGGAAGGATGGAGGAGCTACCCTGGGAGCCACAGCAAAGCCTGACTTGACTCCTCTCCAGCAGATGCCCCCAGATGAGGGTTGGCAGTCAAATTCAAAGAAGGAAAAGCAGGGACCAAACATTAATTGAACCCTTACTATGTGCTAAATACTACACTGGGTGCTTCTCAGTCCTCACAACACACTTCTGAGATTGAGCAGATGTCATATAGCATCTGCATTTTACAGATGAGGAAAGTGAGTCCTAAGAGTTAAGCAATTTGCTCCCCAAAGCACACAACTAGCGAGAGACAGAGCCAGCATTCCCACCCAGGGCTATGAGACTCCACCATGCTTGTTCCGCTCTGATGCAATGCTCCTCCATTCGGCAAATGTTTATGTGAGCTTTTTGTGTGCAAGGCAATGAGCAGGCAAACTGAGAGGTGGGCACATCCTTGCTCTCAAGGAGTTTATCACTCAGTCATGAATTCCACAAATATTTACTGAGCTCCTCTTATGTGAATTAGAAAGACATCCGCTAAACTCTGGGAATCGGGGAAAGATACAGAGCTCAAGGCCCAGGGGTGAAGGTAACTTTTGTTTTCTTTGTTCTTGGAGAAAGAAATAGGAAACAGAGATGTGTAATGAGGAAATAACTAGACAAACTGTTGGGAGATCCAGGTTTGTCAAATAAGCTTTGTCAAAAAGTTTCTCTTTGACCAACAGGCTACAAATCCTAGGGGGATTTTAGACAGCAGGAGAAATGAAAATAAATTGGAATTATTCATGAGTAAATAGCAGTTCTCTCTTAATATAAGCTATACACATACAGGTGTACACACAGAATAGTAAAGTCACATATATAAGAGCTCCTCTGTATAGGCACATATAACTGTAAATTGGCATCAGACATATTCTCTGGAAGAGCATTTGTTCATACATCTCTTATAGCTTTTTATCAAACTGGATTAACGTGACTTCTCCATATGCCTGTCTTGTCTGTTAGATTGTGACCTCTTTGAGCTAAAAACTCAGGTCTCATTCAACTCTGCATCCCCAATGCCTAGCACAACACCTGACACACGGCAGGTGCTATATAAGGTCCACTGAATGAATTATAAATGAACGACAGTAAAAGAAGGGATGAGATGATAAGTGTATCTGAGAGGTGCAGATAATGTGAGATAAGAGTTGAAAGGAGGAGGCAATTAAGTCTAGAAAATGTGGTCGGCAAAGTCTTCATGAAGGAAAGATTACATGAGCCAAAACTTGAAGTATGAAGAATTTGGAGACAGAGAAATGGAGATTTACTCCCTTGCCTGTCTGGCCTCTCTCTTCATCCCTCCCTCCCTCCCTGTCTTTTTTCTTTCCTTCATATTTTAGCTGGACAAAAATAGATAGAAAAAAGGGCAGAAGGGTGCCATTTCAGTTACAAGAAACAGCACAGAGGTAGAGCAGAATGGGCCACTAGGGGCTAGAGCAGTCATGTGTTGAATGCAGTGTCAACACATGGGGACACCAACCACTTGGAGACACGGTCAGGCTGTGCCAGGGTGAGAAAGAAGGCACAAAGGACGATGGAATCGTGCAGGAAGGACAGAGGAAGCCCAGCCTGTAGTCAACTATGGACTGACAAAAAGCTTTATAAGCATGAAGAGGGTGATAATGAGGGACTATATTATAACAAGAGCCTTGCTATGTATAAACATATACCATATAATATTATTATATATTACATACATAATATCAATATATTGTATATTAGATGACTATATTATAATAAAAGGCTTACTGTGTGTTCATATATATATGTATACACACATACTATATGTATTATATATATATATTAAGGGACTGTATTGTAATAAGCGACTCATATAATTAGGTGACAATAAGGGACATGGCTGGCCTCTTACAAAATCCATTGGTGCTGCCCTTGCTGACCACCCAGCTCCAATCTTCTTGTCCCCAGGCATCTAATGTCTTCTGCTGCCCCCAGATGCTCAGGCCAGCCCTCAGCTAACTGCCTGATCTTTAGACACACACAATGCCAGTAACTAACGTCTTTATTTGTCACATCCCCTCTCCCGTTCATTCTTCTATTCCTGCCTTATGCCAAACACAGCCCAGGATCCGTGGTGATAAAGTGATCAAGAGAAATGGCTCCTGTCTTCATAAAATGTATACTCTCCCTTAATGTATAATCTTCTTTAGGAAGATTTTACATTTCATGAAGACAGGACCCATTGGGTCCAGCCGTCTGCCTCCTGGATGGGGCTCGCCCGGCAGCATGGAAAGAACGGAGCACTTGCAACTAGAGGGCTGCACTCAAAACCCAATATCACCATATGCTACTGGGTGAGCCTGATCAACTTACTAACATTTTCAGTATCTGTTCCAGTTTCCTAAAATGGGGATAATGATTCTCCTTCCCCTGCCAGCCTCACAGGATTTTTGATTTGAATCAAATAAGGAAAGCTGACCTGCTTTAGAAGCTGTACTATGCAAATGTGAGTGATTAGTATGATAATTACCCTTCAGGAGACAAGGGTTGCAAGTCATCCTTACCTGATGGGGTGAGGGGGATTCAGATCCTAGCGTTGCTAAGCTCCTTCTGAAAAATACCCACCCATTCTAGACTCCAGCTGCAACACAGCAGGCTGCAAATCAGACCCGGTATGTTCCCTGGGCTCCCGCACTCAGCTTCCGCTTTAGAAGCAAAGCAGAAAGCCCTGGGGGATTCCTGTCCTCTGAAAGGATAACGCATAATCTGAAAATTCATAAATCACTGGGACGCTCTCGCCCGTGAGCACATTCAGTGAAATGAGGACCTTTAGTGCCTGTAAAATTTTACTCTGAAGGAAAATTACTTTAGTTCATTAAACCTTCCTGAAACCTTGGTACCTTTCAATCCATGGGGCTCTATGCATGTCCCCTCCGGGTCCCCCTCACCTCTCACCACCTCATTCCTGCCCCTACCTGATAGTTCTTTGTTTCCAGCCAATTGGAATATGGACGGTGGCCTTCTTTACCGAAAGTGATTCACAGTGGTAACGTAGTAAGGATGCTAAAACCTACTCCTCGGGGAGTGTACACAAAAGTGCATTTTTCAGTCTCAGCAGAGTCTGAATTCTGGAGCCCTCCTCCCACTTCATGAGGCTCTCCCCCGCCTCCAGGAACAGAAACTGAATATTTACAGTCCACAGCCCAACTGACCCCCAGTCTAACAATGTCTGGGCACCAACTGGGTATCCAGAACTGTGCTAGGTATATGCCAAGTTCAGAATAACATAAATGGTGCTCCCTGCCCACCGTGAGTTTACAATCTAGCTGAGAGGGCAAGGAATTGTACAACAAATATCATCTTTGTCATCTTGTTCCATTGCATGCGATTTCACAAACCGGTTATCCCGTTCCCTGTTTTTTTTTAAAGGGCAGATCATCAACTCTGTGGTTCAAGATAGAACCTCAGCATGAGCCCTGAGTCCACCCTCATCCCACACTTAGCAAGACAAACATCAAGTCCTCTGAAACGTGTTGCGGTCCACTGGATCATCCTCATAATGTTTTCATTCATTCACTAAGCAAATATGTATGGAATGCTTCCTCGTGGCCAAGCGCTATGGATTCAGCAGTGAAGACAACAAACCAGCTTCTCTGCCCCCATAGAGTTTATATTCCGGCAAGGGAGATAAACAAACACATAAGTAGGTAAGTGACATAGTAGTCAGATGATGGTGGGTTAGATGATGGACATATCAGCACTTAGAGCAAGTGCTCGTATGCAGACGTGGTCCAGGGCTATGCAGGCTGAAGCAGTATAGAAGGAGCCCAGGAAAGTTCTCTGTGAAAAACTGACACTCGAGCAAAACCCTGAATGAGGTAAGGGATGAAGCCATGTGGCTATCTGGGTCATAAACATTACAGGCAGAGAAAAAGCAAATGCAAAGATCCTGAGGCAGGAACGTGCCTGACATATTCAAGAAACAGCAAGGAGCCCAATGAGGACGGAGCGGAGAGACAGGGAGAGTAGTAGGAGATGAGGTCCAGGAAATTTGGGGAGGCTTAGATCTTGCTGGGACTTGTGAAGGACTGGCTCTTACTGAGTGAGATGAGAAGCTACTAGAGGATTTTACTAGAGGACTTAAGTTTTCACAGGGTGCTTCTGGTTACTGTGTTGAGAGAGGCATCGAGGAGACAAAGGTGAATTAGGATTCTGTTGTAATCATCCAGGTGAAACATGGTACGGGGTAGACCAGAGCAACAGCCGCGGACAGGAGAAGAAACATGATCTGAAGATATTTTGAAGGTACAGTCAAGAAGATTTGCTGACAAATTGGATAGAGGGCGTGAAGGAAAGAGAATAGTCCAAAATGACCCTCAGAGTTCGGGACTAAGTAATTAGAAGCATAGAGTTGCCATTTTATGAGACGGAGACTGTAGGAGAAGGAGGTTGGGAGGAAAGCTGAGAAGTTTAGCTTTGGACATTAAGTTTGAGATCCTAAGAGAATTCAAGCGGAGAAGGCAAATAGCTGAATAAACGAGTCTGGAGTTCAGCGCAGAGAGTCTAGGCTAAAAAATCTCAACTGGGGAGTCGTCAGTGATTAGATGGTATTTAAAGACAAGAGACTAGGTTAGGTCATCAGGAGATGGAGTGTGGATAGAGTAGAGAGAGAAGGATCGAAAGCTGGGGCGTTTCAGCACTGAGAGATCGGGGAATGAGAAGAAACCAGTATGTGCTTCAAGCTCTCAGAACTGGCACAGTGAATGTCTGTGTCCTGTGCGAACACTCACCAAATGGTACTTACTACGGAGGAGTCTCTCAATAAGCATATGAACACCATGGCCTTCTGTTGAGGCCGGTGAGCCTTTCTCCCCAGATCCCCGTTTGCTCTGTGGGCTCCTGTGTATAGTGGCTACTGTGGCAGAGATGGAGGCTTTGCCTATGTTTGCCACGGACTTCCCCTCGCCAAGGCTGACATGGGCATCGTCACTGCAGTTCCCAATCTGCCAACCTCAGAAATCAGTGCTGAGCCTCAACATGGCACCTGGTGGCAAGTTGATTGCACTGTCCCCCTCCCATCACATAGAGGAAGCAATTTCTTCTCCTCGGACTTGCTTTCCTTGCCTGCGGTAAATACGCTAGAATCAAAATCTTTCCATTTCAGAGTGCCTTATTCACCGTCATGATATCCCACACAATTGCTTCTAACAAAGAAACTCATTTCACAGCAAATGAAGTGTTGTCATGGGCCTGTCCATGGAATTCACTGGTCTTCCCACAAACTACATCCGCCAGAAGCAGATGACCTGATACAATGATTGAATGGACTTCCGAAGATTCAATGACACAATTAGCTAGAAGCCAGCACTGCATGAGGTTGTGGTGCTGTCTTCTAGGATGTGGATTCGACTAGTAAATGGCCAAAATACAAAGGTCTGGGAATCAAGGGGCAAAAGTGGGAGCGCTCCTCTCATTATTCCTCGCAATAAGCCATCACAGAGTATTTTCTTCACATCCACACAACTTTCGGCTCTGTTGATAAATCTTGGTTCCTAAGGAGAAAAAACACCTGTTCCATTGAACTGGAAGCTGAAACTAATACCCAGCTATTTTGAGCTTCACATGCTACCACTGAACCAACAGGAAGAGAGGAGGCTACTTATGAATAGGGGATGGAAATGGACACTCAGAGTAGCTAAAAGGGTAGACTGTGCTGTCTGTTTACTCTCGGCCCACTTTCCTGCCTAAGTATTATAGGTAACCAGGACCCTGAGAAGCGCATTTCTAAGACTCTCCTGTCATCTGGCTTCCAATTCTGCCAGTTGGGGTGGGGTCACTCGGGGGACGTGTGGACAAAGGAAAAGCTCCTCTCCTCACACTTTGTTTTTGAGTGACAAGACAGCAGCAGCAACAGAGCCGGTGGCACCAACTGCAGCGGCGCTGGGTCTCAGTGAAATGAAGGGCTTGTGCAGCTCAGCACAGCCCCAGGAATCTGGGTGGGAGAGACCCTTGGCCTCTTGTACTGCCCTTCCTTCTCCTGGGCAGGGGGTAACAGTTTCTGCAGTTACCAAATTTGAGCAACTATATTTTCTCCTCCTTGTTCCTCCAGCCTTGCCGGCACCCTTGTAAATCAGTTCCTGCATTCAACGTCTTTTCTTGAGAAATACCTCGAGTCAGGGACCCTCACTGACACAGAATGATCTGTGAGGTTAGAGGAAATTCAGGAGAGCATGTGTTCTGGAAGCCGAGAAGAGTATGGGTTTCAAGGAGGAAGGAGTGATTGGCTGTGTGAAATGCTGCAGGCAGTTCATGGACAAAAAAGATGAAGAATGGACCATTGGATTTAGCTACTAGATGACTGCAGAGACCTTCAAAATAACCAGCTGACTTAATTTCTGGCGTTCACCCCTCTTCCATCCTTACACCAGAATGACCTTTCTAAAGCAGAGGCGGAATCCCATTGCCTACTGCCAAACAATCTCTAGTGGCTTCGGGCCGCCTTTAAGATCAAATTCCTCAGCATAACAGGGAGATCAGCTCGGTGCTTTGTGACCGCCTGGAGGGGTGGGATAGGGAGGGTGGGAGGGAGGGAGACGCAAGAGGGAAGAGATATGGGAACATACGTATATGTATAACTGATTCACTTTGTTATAAAGCAGAAACTAACACACCATTGTAAAGCAATTATACTCCAATAAAGATGTAAAAAAAAAAAAAATTCCTCAGCATAGCATAAAAGATCTTTCTCAACCTGGCCCCAGTTGACATTTTAACCCTCTTCTAGAGCCACTTTCCCAAAATAACATCTAAATTCTAGCCACACCAGAATACCCACGTTTCTCCTTGTTCCACGCTCCCACACTTTCACACAAGCTCTTTTCTCTTCTCCGAAAGCCCTTCTCCCACTCTCCACCTGAGGATCTCATTCTTTAAGGCCCAGCTCAAATACCATGAACACTCTGGTGTCTTACCTGTCCTCCAAGACAGAATGGATCCCCCGTAATCCATGCTCCCCTACCTTGCTGCCCATACATCCAAGTATACTACTCACTAGATTACACTATAATTTTCTCTTTGCCTATGCATCTCCACCATTAGGGGATGTGCTCCTTCAGGACAGAACTCGTTTTTCTCATTATTATCCAAGAGTATTATCACACTCTTCATTAACATGCTGCCTATTAACTAACAGAGATATGACACATTCGATGAACTGAAAGTGTTGCCATAGGTGTTCAAAGAAGGAGAAGATGGGTCTGGGCCGGGGTGATCAAGTTGTCCTCATAAAGGATGAGAGGCATAAGTAAGGTCATAAGAGATGGGTGGGGAATGGAAATTCCCAGCCCTCTTCTTTCTGGAATATCTTATACAGTTTTTCAAGGGTATCTTTTTTTTAGGTAAATTAGGAAGAAAGTATTCAAAATGGGTATGAAAGAACTTCAAGAATGTCCACAAGAGGGTAAGATAAAGGGAACACATGGGCAGGGAGGGAAGATGGTGAAGGCAACCTTCTTGTATGACTGCATTAAGTTTTCAAGAGTTGGTATTCTCTAGGGACGTCTAGAGAGGACAAAGATATATACCTATATCTGATGGGATGTAGACTAAAGAAAACATTACACCTACAGACAAAAGCACGACTTGATTGAGTAATTTAGACAAGAGAAGAATATAGAAAGGGCAGAGGTGGGGATGCTAATAGATGCTGAGCACCTACAAAGTGCCCAGCACTGTGCTTGGTGCTCTATGTGCATTACATAGGTAATGGGCATAACCACAGTGAAGGGTAGATAGCATTACCCACATTGTCCAGACGAGCAAACCGTCCAGGCCATGCAGCTAGGGAGAGGTAGGAGTCAGAACCCAAACACGGGCACGTCTGTTCCCCCATGATCCAAGGAAGGGATCAGAGATACAGAATTTAACAGGTATCAGTAGCTCTATTTAAAATGCGGCCATTGTTAAGAAAGTACTTTGCAGAATGCGGTAGCTGAACAAGGCAAGTGCAGACCAAGGAAATGAAAATGCAGTGTTGTTGAAACAAGGAGCTTGTGAAAAATGGCTGTTGAATAGTGGGAGGTTGTTCTGGTTTTGTGTAACGAGCCATTAAAAATGAATTAAAAATCCATTCACTCTCATTCCCTAAGGGACTGGAAATGAAAGAGACAGCCATCTCTTGGAAATGGTAGCATGCAGCCCAGTAAGGGGGGAGGGAGGGTCAAATTGCTCAGAATTCCCTGCCAGTGTCTGTACTACACGATGAGAGCTCACCAGAACCAGAGTTAACTAGCTCAACGTATACCATTAACTAGGAGTCTGAGCTCATACCCTCCTATATGTCCATCATCCCTTCCATCCAACCACCACCAGCACCACCCTCATGAGGAGGCCAAGGACAGAAACAGGTGTGAGCAGATGAAAGATGAAACCATGGCTCCAAAGCCACTAGTGTGAAGCTTCCAGAGATACTCATCAACAGAGAGGCAAATATAAGCTATCTGTTTCCTTGGTAATAGATCAAAAGCTCTAACGCAGACAGTCTTGGTGTGGAATCCAGGCTCTGCCACTTGCTCTCTGCGTAACCTGCGGCAAGTGGCTAACCCTACGGAGCCTCCGTGCCCTTATCTGGAAAATGAGACCAGTATCGCTCCCTTCACTGCACTGCTGTGAGGATTAGGCTTATGTGCCAGGCACATTCTCAGGCCTCGTCATATATCAGGTTCCTGCCATCCTGCTTTGTCTCTGAGCAAACCAGGTCATTTGCCCACCCAAGTAGGAAAATGCCATGTCCCAAGAGGGAGCACGTCACTTCTTTAGCGACGACAACTGGCAGCTCAGAAAATACAGAGCAGCCTCACAAGGCCTCTCACTGATGTAGAGATGAAAGCCTAGAGCACTCCCTGAGCGCTGGTGCTTGCTTTGTGTGGACATGCCTTGACAGCCTCAGCAACGGGAAGATCACAGGCTCATCAAGCCCATGTTGCCTGGTGTGCGATCCTACCCACTTGCCACTTTTCATTTCAGGGTCCGTCTCCACTGGACCTGCCTGTAGGCACGCACACCCCCCTTCCTTCCGCCACTCCTGCCAAGGGGCATCATTCCCTCTTAGGTCTCAGGAGCTGAAAGAGCTCTCAGCCCAACCACTGTAGCTGCCGCACCAAGTGGATTGTCGAGGGATAAGCAGATACCCCCAGATTGGAGCTAGCTACCAGTGCAAGAGACCAAGAGCAGGGATTCGACTAGATTGTAAGATGCCTCAGGGCCACACAACGGTCTGTCCTATTTTTCACTACTGTATCTTCAGCACCTGGGACAGTACCCAGCATGTCCCAGATTCCCTGTATACAAGGGTGGAGTGAATGACCCATCATCTAATCCCGTGATCTGGCATTTCTCACAACCTGTCTCCTATTCAACGCTACAAATTACTACACAGTGTCTCTTATGGTCGACGCACCATGCTCATTGCTGTGGAGGATGGAGGCATGAAGGACACAATGTTCCTGACACTTTCGGTGCAACCAGACAGATACACATTTATACGACTACCTTCAGTGAAAGCTGGAATCGCTCTGCCTTACGCCAGGTTGTAAGTCATTTCACCTATTGTCTCATGGGAATCTCCCAGTAACCCAGCAAGGTTGACATATGACAGAAATGAGTGATTCCCTAACAGGGATGAAGTAGAGGATTACTCTCCATGAAAATTTTTATAAGAGGTACTATTTGAACTGGCTTATCTTTAGTAGGTGAAGAAGGCAACGACCTTTTCAGGCTAAGGATGCGGCATGAGAAGACACAATTAGGTTGAAATTGCCTGTCACGTTCCAGGCCTGGGGCGGGGGTCGGGGGTGGGGCTGGGGTCTGCAGAGGTTAGAGCTTCAGGTACATGGAGAAGGAGATGGAGACCCAGGCTGGGGTAAGACAGTGATGATTTTAACTACTAGGTGTGTAAGTTGCTATTGCTGATGTCACGGATTACTACAAATAAAGTGGCTTGAAACAACACAAATGTATTATCTTACAGCTTTGGAGACCAGAAGCCCAAACTGGGCTTCAAAGGCTAAAATCAAGGCGTCGGCAGCTGTGTTCCTACATTCCTCCTGGAGGCTCTAGGGCAGGATCCGCTTCTTGCCTTTCCCAGCTTCTAGAGGCTGCGTGCATTCCTTGGTTCCCGGTCCCCTTCCATCTTCAAAGCCAGCAATGATGGGTTGAGTCTCACACTGCATCACTCCGACTCTTCTTCCTCCCTTTTTCCCATTTAAGGATCCTTCTGATAACACTGGACCCAGCCAGGTAACCCAGGATAATCACTTTATCTTACACTCAACTGATTACAACCTTATTTCCATCTACTATCTTATCTCCCCTTTTCTATGCAATCTAACATATTCACAGGTTCCAGGAATTAGGACATGGACATCTTTGGGGAGGACACTATTCTGCCTAGCACATCAGGTTAAAGAGTTTCAACTCTACTCAGTAAATAGCATAGAAATGTCTACTGTGCTTGAGCAGGTGAATAATCAGTTGGCACCTGCATTTTGGAAAGAAAACTGTCAGGGGTATGAAGGGTGAATCAGTGAAGATGACAAACAGGGAGTCTGGTGAGAAGGATATTACAACGGTCCCAATATAAGAGATAAGAGATCTGAACTAAGATAATGGCCGTAGAGAAGGAAAGAAGGAAGGGGTGGTGGGAGCCCTATGAAAACTGCTGCTAAAATTTGCAAATAGTGTATAACAGAAAAGCATGGAGTCAAAGATGCCTCTGAGGTTTCCAAGGAAGTTAATGTGCTTCATTTTAATTCGAAGGCTTGGGCTTGAAATCCAGCTCCAACACTCGCAGGAGGACCATCTCATATGTTCCCACAGTCTAACCCTCATTTCATGCCCCAGCTTGGTGGAATGGGTTTTCAAGTTATTTCCCTGCATCTATGCATCCTCCCATTGTTGGAAACATGCTCATGGCCAAATTGCTCCTTCTGCCCCATCTTGTTCTTGCCCATTTGCCTAGGGGACTTGAAGGGTCTGTTTGTTACTTCCTGCCCAACTGCCTGAACTTCTGAGAATCTTCTTCCCTCAATTAACATTTCCTGGCCTCATTCACATTTCCGGTTCCCTCTTGAGCCCCTTTAGCACACTGCTTGCTTGGATCTCACCTGTGGGTTGCCCAGAGAATATGACCATGGCAGCCGCATCCCAATACCAAACAGATGAAGGGCCATCTGTTCATGAGGTGGGAAGTGGGGAGGAGGTGTCAATTTTAGTCTCAAGCTCAAGCTCATGGACAAGCACTTGATCAAAACCCAGAGTTCTGGGGCTTCCCTGGTGGCGCAGTGGTTGAGAGCCCGCCTGCCGATGCAGGGGACACGGGTTCGTGCCCCGGTCCGGGAAGATCTCACATGCCGCGGAGCGGCTGGGCCCGTGAGCCATGGCCGCTGAGCCTGCGCGTCTGGAGCCTGTGCTCCGCAACGGGAGAGGCCACAACAGTGAGAGGCCCGCGTACCGCAAAAAAAAAAAAAAAAAAAAACAGAGTTCTGAATCATAGAGTAAAAGGATCATCTACTCAAGCAAGAGAGTACTCATAAATCCCAGACATTAGAGGCAGAAAATATTTAGCGTATGTTCAGGGCCATGCCAGACCCAGAGAAGAATTGCTCCCCTCTGGTCTTTTGCAGTTGCTAGCATTACTCTAGCAGCCAAACCAATATCCCCACTAGAAAGTTATCTGGATTTTGCCTAAAATAACATAAGCCTGGACTTTGTCTCCACGTAACTCCTCGGAAACGAGAACCTCCAGTGGCTGATGGTGGATGATTTAAGAGCCCTCTCTCGTGTAGCCTAGGACATCATAACAAAGAACACATAATTTATTTGTATTGATTCACTAGCACACATTTGATCATATCTACTTGTCCTTCCTTTGGCTAAGAATCCATGGCCATGGTCCCGAGAAATTTATCTTTCACAAAATATCTCCGTAAAAAAATAAGTTCCTCACATATCTTAGCTTCAGCAAAAGAGTGAGGTCAGGGAGACTTGCCAAGGAAAAGGGGAAAGGGAGCCTGCAGCCTCCTCGTGTGTTGACCCTGGTCTAAGCAATCTCCCTACCACAGACAAGGTGTGTGCTTGGACATTAAAGCTTCAGTTCTGGGACAGGGACTGTCAGATACAGAAACAGAAATTAGGGACAGATCGGATTCTTGTGCTAGAGGAATAAGGAGCACAGAGAAGCTGGTTGGATTCTGAGACAAAGAGAAGGAGTACAAAATAAGGAGCAGAAACACGGCATAAAAGTGCCCAGGTGTTCAGCACTGCTTTCCCTTGACCTTGAATGAAGGTTATTCATCCAAATAATCTTGTGCTGAGCATCTACTATGTACCTGGTTCTGCTGGAGAAGCTGGAAAAGGTTGCACATGGTTTTTTTTCTCCAGAGACTCTCAATCTAATGGAAGGGGGGAAAGGCAAGTAAGCAAGTATTTTATTTAACGTGATTTCTAGTGTACTTACTGCACTAACTCAAAAATTTTGTGACTCGTAATTCCATGGTGTAGTAGCTCCTCTCACTCCAGAATAAAGCAGAAAATCAAATCATGGGAAAACTAAAGAGAAATGGCTTTCCATTTTAACAAGGCTGATCAACTTGGGTGGGCACAAGGAACTTCAAACTTGATGTTGAATGTGTTGAATGGATGCCTAGAAGGAAGCCATTTGCTTTAAATTGCTGTATCCCATTGTAGGATTTCCTCCTTAGCCTATTTAGTTGTCCTCAGCATTAATGAGATTGACTAGATAGCCCGAAAGAAACACAAATCCTCCCCTCTGTCCCCAACAACATGCATGTGTCCTTTTCTCCCTGCCAGCAACCACCGACCCACCCTTCAAGCACCAGCTCAAGCCCCATCCCCAGCGGAGAGTCATCGCTCCTTACCCCAGTCCAAATTCATCTCTCCGTTTATGGCCAACTTATTTCCCAGTATCTCCCATCCCACATGCTTATCTTACAGTTTGACCTTGACACTCTTCCTATTGAGTGGTAGATGGAGTTCATGTCCCTCCCTTTGAAAGCAGGCATATCTTTGTTACTATATTGACCAACAGTGCATAGGGGAAGTAGTGCCAAGTGACCTCCATGGTTAGCTGTGCACTCTTAGGATGGCTGCTCTCAAGGTGCCAGTGCCATGTGTGAGGATGCCCAAACCGGACCACAGTAGGGAAGACCGCATGCAGGGGCCACAGTGTTTCAGCTCACAGCCCAACTGAGGACCCACTGAAGAGGGAGCATCAGTCACCAGCTACGAGGGAAGATAGCTTCAGACGCCTTGCAGCCCCAGCTGTTGAGTCAGCCTCAGCTCTCAATCTTTCCAGCTGAGGTTTCAGACACGGTATATATAGTGCCCAGCCAAAATCCTCAACACACAGAATCATGAACATAATAAAATGGTTTCCTTTTGCACTGCTAAATTTTGGGGGTGGTTTGTTATGCGGAAAAAGTACCCAGGACACCACTCATAAAGCACGTGCAGCATTTAAGGCTTACAGTCTTGATGCACGTGGAATTATTTTTCTAATGACTTGATTTATGTAGATCTAATTTCCATAGATAGATGATTGTAAACTCCTTGAGAGAAGAGATTAAGAACCTATCAGACATCTTCCTACAGGTAGACTAAATACCACCTGCCCTAAAGAGTGTTTATCAAGAAACCACTCAGACCTGCCCCCTCCTTTTGGAACGCCACGTCTCAAAGAGGGCACGATCATCCATTCGGCTGTCCAAACCAACCTACTGTATCCTGCTATATTCCTCCCCACACCACACGCAAACCCACCCTGTTACTCTGCCCCTAATGTCCGTATCTCACCCTTCCGTGCATGGCTACCACTCCTTCCCAAGTTCAAATTCTCATCCTTTCTCATGAGCTCTATTGCGTCTACCTCCTCACTGGTCTCCCCGCCTCTAGTCGCACAAGGCCATCTTCCACAAGGGGCCAGGTTGCCTTCCTTCCATGCAAATATAATCATGTAATTCCTCCAAATCCTCAGTGACTCCCTATTGCCTACAGGGTAGAATCTGAAGTGAGTGGCAAAGCACAAGGGCTTTCAACCTGGCCCCAGCCTAAGTCTCTAGGTCTCTATCCTCATTTCCTGTCACTAGCTCTTCACTTTGGGTTCTACTTTCTGTATTATTCATATGAACCACAGAACCGAGCAAATGATTTCAGTGACTTTTTTCAATTCTCTCCCCCAATGATACATAACCAGGGCATTCTGGCTTAATTTCTCTCTCTCCCTCTTTCTCTCAGTCCTCTTTCAGAACCCTGTCTAGGGTCTAGACCTGTGCTTTCCAATTACCACTACAGCTATTAGCTATGCAGGATTACTTAAATTTAAAAAATTAAGTACAATTAGTATTAATCGTTCAGTTCTTCAGTCATGCTAGCCACATTTCAAGCACTCAACAGTCACAGGTGGCCAGTGGCTACCATACTGCAAAGAGTAGATTATAGAACACCTCCATCATTGCACAAAGTTCTAGTAAACAGTGCTGGTCTAGAGATTCTCAGCTAAGAGTTGTTCTTCAAACATACTCTGTTCTCACTTGTCCCCCGCTTTTTCCTCACCCAGATTACTGGTATGGTGGAGAGCTAGATTCTCCATGCTTCCCAGAATCCATGCCCTCTCCCCCTGGGAACAATGTCCCTTTGGGGAAGCAGTTCTCCCCATAATGAGCCATGTGTTTCAGGCGGCATGGACCATGCACTGACCCATCCTCTTAGTTTAAGGAGTAGACGCTATTTGGCCTAAGCCAATCACCCATCCCACCCCTATGGCACAGTGATTGGTTACGGGAAAAAAACATGTTACCTAACTGGAGCCAAAGAAATCCAACATGAGTCTTGCTAGGGCTTCTGGGAAAGAGGACCTCTTCCTCCCTCAGGAAACATCATAACAAACCCAGTTCTTTTAATAATATAGAATATAGAGATGAGTTATAGAATGGCTACAGCCGTTTTGCTCTCTTGAAGGGAGCTCCTGAAGTTGCTGAAGGAAGACAAAGTGGAACCGAGGATGCAGCCAACATTGCACAAGCCAGTAGAAATACTAAGGGAACCTAAGTCCTTGACAATATCATTTGAGCTGCTGGGTCAAGCCTGATCTGATGAAGCTATTAACCTTTTACGTTAGATCAGCCAATAAATCTTTTGTTTCAGCCCATACATGTGCTTAACTGTTAACCTTGAAATACTACTCCCATCTTGTAAGCCTCAAATCAAACTTATCTCCTCCTAAGGCCTACCAAGACTCTTCCAGACAGACTCTGCTACTCCTTCTTTTATACGTCCCTCCATGCATCCGAACATTACATCAATGTTTTACTGAATTGTAATACTGATATCTTACCTTCTTTCTACACTATGGAATATTTGAAAGCAAGTCTTGAGGCTCTTGATCTGTGTTATAAATAAACAAACTAACTAAAATAACTAGCTAACTAAACCCTAACATAACCCTAGCTGATACATAATAGATGCTTAAAATGTCTGTTAATAAGTAAATATTTATAGGATAAATAGAAGTCTATTGATAAATTTCAGTTAATAACAATGGTAGTAGGAACAGAACTCAACATTCACATCCATTAACACCTTTAATCCTCACAACAATCCTATGAAATGTAACTACCGTTATTGTCATTTCTTACAGGGATGAACCAGAGTCTTACAAAGATTAAATAACTAAGCAAAGTCCCACAACACGTAAATGGCAGCGCCTGGTATGTTCTTTCCTCTGAAAAATCTGGCTACTCCCTCCCAAAGTTTTATATTCCACCTCCTTCCTGATTAAGGGTGTCAATTAACTCAGCAGTAACAGCACCACTGAAGTTCCCATGGCAGCTTGGCATGTACTAGAACCTCTGCTGGAATCTCCTCAAGGCTAAGTTAAACGCAAACCCAACAAAATCCTCAAGAGAGAACCACAGAGTCAACCTCAAGCCACTCTTTATTCCAAGCTCAGAGGTCAAGGAAGACACAGGAAGCTGCAGGTCTGGTTCCATAGCTGTTCGGGCAAGCTCAGCTCTTTGGGAGCGAGGACCGGACACTCCTTCCACAGACCCTGTCCGCCTCCCCGCTGTCCCAAAACCCGGGTCCACACCCACGCTTTGCATCACACCCCACCCTCAGTTTCTTATTCCAGGCCACCTACCTGGCAGGGCTCAGGCTCTGGTTTTCCTTCTAAAATTGGAACTTTGACTCAAGAGAGTAGGTTCCGTGTGGGTAGGAGGTGAACTGGGGAAAGGGAAGGGACACGCCTGCTATCACTGTCCAGGACACTGAAGGGTCCAAGTGGAGAGTATGTGGCTCCACTCCAAGGAGAAGTTAACCCAGAATCATAGCAGAGGGGACATTCAACCAGCTGGCATGTGTCCAATATCTAAAATGCGTCATGTGCTTCTCAGGCATTGTAGGCATATGGGGGAGGGAGTCCACTGAGATAGGTGAGTGAGTAGGTGGCTGGGAGCGGGAGAATGTATGGGGGTGGGTCAGAGAGACAGAGAGATGCAGATGCAGGTGTGTGTGTGTGTGTGTGTGTGTGTGTGTGTGTGTGTGCGCGCGCCTGTGTACAACATATAACACGGAAGGACCTCTCTAAATGTGGCACACGGACCACGTGAATCAGACTCGCCTGAAGAACTTAGAAAAACACAGATTCTGGACCCCACTCTTTATACACTGAGAGTGAGAACTCTGGGAGCTGGGACTGGCCATCTGCATTTTACAGGCCATGCCCATGGCCAAGGCCGCACTGGGCTGAGTCTTTCAGAAATAACAAACATCCTCCAGGCTTGGGAGCAAAGGACATACACTGCCCCCGAAGACAGGGAGCTGGGTCCACAAAGGTGGGTGCAGAAGTGCTCGCCGGAATCTGAGCAACGTGAAATCTTGGTTCCTGGGCTGAAGGCTCGGCTGCCCTGCAGCTCTGACAGCTGGGTGCCCTCTAGGGTGGACCTGTGCCCAGAGGTGGCCTTCCCTGGGCAACTGCCTGGGAGCTGTAGGCTGTTACAAGCGCTCTGTTCCCACACAGACCTGAATTATCTGCGGGAGCCTCCAGAGGAGGCCAGAGGGCACGACTGCCTCTGGGGAAATTGGATTTGTTTCTTGAACTCCAGTAACTCAAGACAATCAAGAACTACGTGAGCAGTCCTTCCAGAAGATACTGGGGGTCGGGGCCATGGGAAATACCAGAGTAGGGCCAAGGTGATGGGCGCTACACTGCCTCTTGTAATGACTCGCAACGTTTATTCCCAGCCAACCCAGAACGGGGGGATCAATCTCCCACCTTAACGGCCTTTATGCATCTGAGATCTATGGTTCAGCCAGGAGCCTCCCTTTTTACATATGAGCCTCACTCAAATTCTCCAGTAGCCTCTAGTTAATGCAGCTCTGAGCAGCGTGAGGTGCAGCACAAATAAGGCCCCACCCAAGGGTGGGACAGATGTGTCACACCAGATACCCAGTATGGCGGGATGCAGCCACAGGAGGCCTACAAGCCACCGCTGACCATACGTTCCTGTGCTGCAGTGTGGATCCTCCCGAGCAGAGCTCACCTCCACCGGGCAGCCAATGCCTGCACAGGCCCCCCCGGATGCTGAGCAGGATGGAGTTCTCCGGATGAAGTCCTAGGCTCTCCCACAGCCAGTCTGGAGGAGGTAGGCCTGTCAGCACGACATAGCTGTACCCCAGCTCCTAAATCGGGGACTGGCACGAAAGAGGCATTCAACAAACAGGTGTTGGCTGAATGAAGGCAGGAGCAAAGTCACAGGTGGTTAATGAGCTCCTGGGATAGATTCTATTTAACGGAGAACAAATTATCCCAGAGACTAAATGTACAGTAGTCAAAGCCTAAATCACAGAAAGCGAATAGTCCTGGGTTCCAATCCCAGCACCACCACGTCCAGCATGTCCTTGGGCACGTTATTTAGTCCCCTGAGCCTCCTTTTCTGCCTCTGCACAAAGGCGTGCGGACCCCATAGGGCTGCCATGTGGAACAAAGCGGAAAACTCTCAACCCAGAACCCAGCATCTACCACATAGAAAGAAGCTGGGCAGTGTTAGCTGGCATTAGAATTACCTCCAGAAAGCCCCAGTTCTCTAAAAAGGCAGAGGAGAGAAGCTATTCCGGAGAAACCCTCCAAGTTCAGTGCTGTTCTCCCTGTCATCCAGCGGAAGAAGCTCAGGCTCAGAGAGGCTAAGAAACCTCCCCAGCTCACCCAGCGCAGAGCCAAGATGCAAGTCCACGCAGGACCTCAAGGCCATTCCTCTCTCCTCAACTCAGCGTGGTGTTTAAAAATCTCTGGTAGGTCTGGAAGGTGGCCTCAGCAGAAGCCAGGTCCTGCCTGGCCCCATGGGCACAGCTGAGAATCCACTAAGCTCACAAACTCCCTGCACTTGAGTGGACCTGGGGTCGCTGTCATTTCTGTACTGTGAAAACATGCTGTCAGGGAAAGAGCAAATACCAGAACAAGAAAAACTACTAGCAAAGTAATGAAGCTTGGTTGTTTTTCCTTGTATTGCAAAGGATAACCACTGTTGGTCCAAGACCGGAAGCCGTGCTTACAGGCACCAGAGAGAATTAGAGATGCCTGAAAGCAAACAACAGGTGGTGTATAAGGGAAGAACATCAAGTGCCCAGCAGACCATCTTCAGCAGAATTCGAGAAATGCACACTAAGTCGTTTCTGAAATGCTGGGATACCATTTGAATTAGTGAAAATTAATTCTGAAGTTATGAAGTGTAAGAATATTCTAAAGAAATGGATATCCTCATATCCTCCTGGGAATACTGTATGCTGGCCCAGGCCTGCCAGAGAGCATTCTTGCCAAACGACGAAGCTATTTATGCCCATAAACCTGCTAATTCCGCTTTGGGTAATATACTCTTATATTCCAAGGAACTCATTCAAAAAGAAAAAAGAAAAAAGCTACTTGTATGGAAATGTTCATAACACTCAGTGCTCTCCGTCACAGGAGGACAAAAAACAAAAAACAATCAACCTAAATACCCAATAGCACAGACATATGCAAGCAATAAGTAGCATATTCTATGATGGATTCCACATTGTTACTACAAATTAAAAACCGAGGACTTCCCTGGTGGCACAGTGGTTGGGAATCCGCCTGCCAATGCAGGGGACACGGGTTCGAGCCCTGGTCCAGGAAGATCCCACACGCCTCAGAGCAACGAAGCCCGTGCGTCACAACTCCTGAGCCTGCGCTCTAGAGCCCACGGGCCACAACTACTGAGCCCGCGTGCCACAACTACTGAAGCCGGCGCACCTACAACCTGTGCTCCGCAACAGGAGAGGCCACCACAATGAGAAGCCCACGCACCGCAACGAAGAGCAGCCCCCGCTCGACACAACTAGAGAAAGCCCGCACGCAGCAACGAAGACCCAATGCAGCCAAAAATAAGTAAATTAATTAATTTAAAAAAAACTGAAACGACATGGTCTATTTTAATACAGGCGGAAAATGTAGAAACATACTTAAGTTATAAATTAGACCAAAAAGTGTGTTCATGATTATAGCTATATGTAAATATGTATATCCACTGATAAGCTGGTGTTTGGTATTAATGACATTATATCCTATGAAGGTATATGCATAATGAAAAATTATTTTTGTTTTATGTATTGACTTAGCCTGAGACCTACCTAAAAAAATGTGTGTCTAATATGTACTTGTGGAAATGCCAACATATTCTCCTTTATATATGGCCAGAAGTGACAATCAGACAGAATAACATTTTTAAACCGATAATTAGGATCAAGATGAATCTCCTTTGAATCTCAATTTCAAATCTTTATTTATTTATAGTTAAGTGTGTCCAAGAATGTTATGCTCCAGGATCCCCAGTGACCGACTTCCCAGTTGTTCTTTGCTACTATGGTTAGCTATTATTAATCCCTATGGCTTAGCTGACATACTAGCAATGATCAGGTACACATATCCTTCTTCTATGAGTACTGTTTGTCTGTCCTGCCTCCTCTTTCAGACTGCAAGCTTTTTGTGAATAAGGACTGTGTCTTCCCTCTTCTTCCAAGTGTACCCACAGAGAGTATCTTATAAGTTCTCATTCACCGACTGGAGCTCAATTAGGATTTGATGATGAAGAGAAAGAGAAAAGGAAGAATCATAATTATCAACTGTATTTACAAGCTATAGTGATGCTGGGAGACTTAAAACTAGGAGCCAAGTACAAATAATCAACTTGCTGTGCTTTATTTTGGCACATCTTGAAGCAAATAAAATGTTCTCCATATCCATTAATTAATAAGTAGCATCTAGTACATGCCCTAGTGATAGATAAATTAGACCCGATCCTGCCCTCCTCCAGAGTGTTTCACAGTTAGTGAGTTACATACATGAACACACAACAGTAATCTAAAGAGAGTGTCTTTGATGGAGGTTATTTAGCAGGAGATGCTGTCAGTGAACAGAGGAGGACAGTCAGGTCAGGCTTCCAGGAGGAGGAGTAATACCTGTGTTGAGTCTTAGAGGATGATTAAGGAGAGGAAGATATGGAGAGCGGGGTTGGCAGAGGAATAGGATGAGGGCAGAATTCCAGGCAAAGGGAAGAATACCTGCAAAGGCAGAGGCATGATGATCAAGAACAAACAGATCTCAAACACAGGGTTTGAGTTAGAGGCAGCTGAGGCTGGGTCATCACAAAGTGATGTGAGGCTGGGTCATCACAAAGTGATGTGAGGAGGGTCTCACTCAGTTATTTTGGGTAGTGTATATCCTTAGAATGGGAAAGGAGGGCAGGAAGATGAGAGGGAAGGAATACAGCAAGGGCAAGTGACCCATCTCACTGCAGCTAGGGAGAGAGGTGACTTTCCGAATACCATCTCCGACATAAAAGGAAAGCAGAATCCACTTCCCCAAGACACCACAAAACTCAAAACACCACCACTCCCACTGCAGTGAGGAACCAGCAACTTGGAAGCTATTCAGACAAGAGAGATTCTAGTGGAGTGTTACATGATTAAGATGGCAGAGAACACACACCAATTTCTACCTGGTAAAGTTGCAAAGTTACTCTGGAATAGAGTGAAAAAAAAACATCTTGAGTTTTCCTAAACTACTTATAGAAACCAAGAAAGAAAAAAAATTGACTCCCCCAAATGTACCTTACCAGTGAGACAACTGTTTTCCTGCCAGAAGAAACAGCTTTTAGAATTTCCAAAATGTTCGTGACAATGATAGAAGAAAAATACCTTCTCAACAAACCCATCAAAATGCTGTTGTCCTGGTAACTAATTTTGCTTCAGAGATGAATTATTCATCTTTAATGAAATTTCTCCCAACCCAGAGCATCTTCAGTGGAATATTCTCATTTACGGCCATCAGCTCCACCCATGGAGAGAGACCAAGGGGTATAGAAAGGACCAATGTACCCAACCCCGAAGAGAGGAAAGCCTCCCTACTCCTGGGATGTGTGGTGTGCTCACACCCAATTTACCCTGGAAATGAGCTGATAAGGTCACAGAAATGGGATGCCTCAGGTTCAATCATTTGATAAATATTAATGAAGCCTCTTCTATGTTCCAGCCACTGAGCCAGGTGTGTACAATAAGAATATGTACATATATATTATATGTACAATATATACACATATGATATATAGCACATGTATATACAATATATATACATATATATTAGTACATAAAATACGCTGTCCCTGTCAAAGAAATGAATATATAACTACAAATTGTAAAGATGTTCTCTGAATCAGAGAATAGCAAAGAGGATATCTTTCACACTTAGGGGTCAGAAATATTCTTTCTAAATGGTGAATGAATCATGAGAAGTATCTGGCCATCTGAAGAAGAAAAGAAGGAAAATCACTGCACTCACAGGGAACAGTGGTGAAGACCCTGAGGCTGAAAATACCTTGGAATAGGAACCCAAAAGAAAGTCAGTGAGGCTGGAGGGTGGCAGATAAATGTGAGATGGAGTTGGGAAGGTGGTGAAGCAGGCAGGGGCCTTGTAGGATCCAGAAAAAGAAAACTATCATAAGGATGATTTTGGAGCTAAACACCAAGGATTGGTGTCTTGGAGTTAGAGCTGGAGGAAACCATCGTTCTATAGAAAAGAAAGAGACAGGCTCTTCTTTCTGTAGATACATACATACATACATACAATTCAGATACCCACCACCCACCTATTATACCCTCATCAACAAGGAAATGGAGGCGGAACTGGCTCACACTTCCTCCAAATACTACTCTGCTTATCAGAGGCTCTGCCTGCTCCCCTTTTCCAGCTGATTCCCAGGGAGCACTGCAGCGTTGCCCTGCTACCCCCTCACCCAGCCCCTGCCACAGACCACCCACTGGCCTGAGCTTCAGCTGGACCATCAAAGAGAGAAACCTGGTTCCAACCAGAACAGACCTTGCTGGAGGCTGGGTCTCTCGGGTCCCTGTCTTTCCCATCCCACTGTATTAGTACCACCTCATCACTCACTGGAGTATTTCAACATTGGATGTTGTTATTATTTAAGAAAACAAAGCTTTTATTTTTGGAATTGCAAGCTGGGAGTGGAGACAGAAAGTAGAAAGGAAATAATACTTGAGTCAGTGAGGTTTTGTTTATCTGCTATTTTAACTGAAATAATATAACAAAATCTAGGCCAGAGCTTTTTCTACTATTTTGACTGAATCAGTAAAAGAACTGCTAGAGCAAATAAAATCCTGGAATAACTATGGACGGGCCTAACTAGTCAGGAACTGAGCACTGGGCTATCTGCACCGGTTTCCTTTCTTTAACAGGTAAATGCTATCTCTGGAAGCAGGACAACTCTCCAAGGGAAACTGGGAGTCACCATCTACCCCTCACCCAACCCTTGAAGGTGTCACTGCCAGATTAATCCTTCCTGAGGCACACCTCTCGGTGGGCAACTCCCTTGTTCTCAAGATATCAATGGCTTCTCTACCAACCAACTAAGGTCCAGAGCCCTTAGTTTAGAACGCAAGGCCCTCTGATATCCGGCTCCGCATCACCTCCCTGCAGCGCTCCCCAAATGAACCTCTGGTCTCCCACCTGACTCCCTACTTCCAAGGCTCTTCCCAGGAGATGCTGCGCTTCGGTCATGCCAGGTCTCCCTCCTCCCCGTTCCATAAGGCTCAGCCTAACTCGCAGTCCCTCTCCAGGGATCCAGGGACTAGGACAGCAAGCACAGATCTAGGTGGATGCTGTGACTCCGCTTTTGAGCTGGGTGACCTCGGGCCAGTTACTGAACCCCCGTAAGCCTCAGTTTCTTCCTCTGTAGACGAAGCACGAGGCCCCTGCCTTTCCAGGCACTTGTGAGGAGTAAATGAGGCAAAGCATTATTTTTCCTTCATGCTTTATAGCAAAATTTCTCTCTTCTCAGAAACCAACCTCAACTCCCCCAGGCAGACTCTTTCCTCTTACATACGCATCTGTTACTACAATTATCATGTTGGTAGTAACTGCAGGTCTGACTCCCGTGCTGCTGGGGTCTCTCTGAGAACAGGCATTCTGGCTCTTCATCTTTGTATTGCCAGGAAATGAAAAAATGAATGAATGTGTAAATCACCTGGCCCAGTTCCTAGGGCACAAAATATACCAATGCACATTTTCCCCTCCTATATGGTATCTTAATATGTTGTCTTGTGTTGTAATTATTGTGTGCATGTCTTATCTTTTTCACTGGATTTTAAGTTCACTTGGAGCTACGGGCATGCCTTAGTCACTTTTAAATTTACTTTTTAAGACGCAGACCTACTAGAGAATGGACTTGAGGACACGGGGAGGGGGAAGGGTAAGCTGGGACAAAGTGAGAGAGTGGCATGGACATATATACACTACCAAATGTAAAACCGATAGCTAGTGGGAAGCAGCTGCATAGCACAGGGAGATCAGCTCGGTGCTTTGTGACCACCTAGAGGGGGGGGATAGGGAGGGTGGAAGCGAGGGAGATGCAAGAGGGAAGAGATATGGGGATATATGTATAGGTATAGCTGATTCACTTTGTTATAAAGCAGAAACTAACACACCACTGTAAAGCAATTATACTCCAATAAAGATGTTAAAAAAAACAAAAAAATAAAATAAATAGATTTACTTTTTAAATTTACATACAGGATAATTAACTTATTTTGTATACAGTTCTATGAGTTTTGACAAATGCGTGAAGTTGTGTAAGTACCTTAGACATTTTTATTCCCCCTGGGTACTTTATCTCTCTGTAAATGTTTACTGAATAAATGAGTGAATCACTGAATGATGGAAACAATGAACAAATGCTTGCTGGGAAAGTTTCCACAATAGCCACCCAGGTAGGTTTTGAGTCAAAGAAAATTCAAAGAATGAGATTATAACTGCTGTAGCATTTTCTTGCAAAGCAATTTCTCAGTATCTACTGGAAACCTTTAAAAAACTGCTTATACCCTCCAGCCCAGTACTTCCACTTCTAAGACTATATCCAGAGTAAATAATCATATGCCCACAGTGATTCTGGCACCAGGAAGGACATAACAGCACTATTTATAGTAGCAAGCCCTCCGAAACAACATATATATCCCACAATAGAGAAATGGTTAATTAAATGGTGATACTTCCATATGATAAGATAAAATCATATCTCCACATCCTTATTTTATAATACTGAATACAATGCGTCATTGTATAGTGTCAAGTGTAAAATACAATCTATAAAACAGTATCCGTAATACTAACAAATGTTTTCAAAATATGTATGTATATATGTATATTCTGCATAATGACAATGTTAAATTAAAATTTTTATACTAAGTATTAACCTAATTTTACAAAATTAATGTACATGTATGTTGATATAATCATCCGTGTGCAATAGGCGATTTTTATTTCCTCCATATGTTTTCAGACTTTCAAATTTCTTATGATAGATACTCCTATTTCTTTTGTAATCAGAAGACAGTTATAAAAATAGAGATGAAAGGCTTTTATTTCTGCTTTAGAAAACTCAAACCTTTATTTCATCTCTAGATGATTCAGTGGTGGCTAAATTTTAACATTCAAGATGTGGCATATGGCTCTGCTTATAGGAGAACATGCTTTCTGTCTGAAGCGTGTTCAGAAATAGCCCATCCCACTGGTGGGTGACACATTTCCTGCACACCTACGGGAAGCAGCCCCTGTCCCAGAGGGCTGAGGCTTCAACAGTGGTTACATCAGGAGGACGTCAGATAAAGGACACCGGGGAGACTCTGGGACTCACAGAGTAACTTCGCCTTCACCACTAACAGGACCACCACTTTCCTCAACCTCAAGTGCTTTATTCACTTCTGTATCCCAGCAGCCAGCAGACTAGCAGCCCCACAACAGATAACCGGATAACCCTTATTACATCAGGATGGGCAAGACATGAGTGAGAGCTGGAAGGTGGAGGAGTGAGGATGTGCTCTGAAACTGTAAAGGAGCCCTGCTTTCTTGGAGAACACACGTGTGGCCAACTGCCTGCAGCAATGGCCCCAACTGTCACACCTCCCTGTACCCAGGTTCATTTCCAGTCGTAACTTGTAGCTTCTCCCATCAAGAGTCAGGGTCTGCTGCTCCAGCCTCTGCATCTGGGGTGGCTTGTGACTTGTCCTGCCCAACAAGAACATGGCAGAAGAAAGGCACTCCAGTCCTGGGCCCAGGCCTCCAGAGGCATCGCATGTTTCTGCTTGCTCCTCTAGAACGTTGGCTAACCCCCATGAGAACACCCTGGGTTACCTGTCGCAGCATGAGACTCGTGGCCAGCCACCTGCCCAGGAGCAGAGCCACCCAGCTGACACAGGCATGACAGCAGATGCATGAGGAAGCCCGGCCAAGACCAGCTGACCAGCCCAACCTGCCAACTCACAGAATCCTAAACCAGCTAAATGTTCTCTTAAGCCACTAAGCGTTGGGAGATGAACGACAAATGGACTTTCATTTCACCTTTTAAATCTCTATTTGTATATCTTAAAGATAATAAAAACTCAGCACAGTTAAAACTCAACTCAGACACTCTCTCTCCCAGAACCTCTAGGAGTCTGTGATTGTCATGACTATCCTTCCCATTACATGTGACAAAAATCTAGAAGTCATCCTCAAATCCTTCCTTGCCCTCCCCACATTTTTCTAGATCCAATGCACCATTAAGTTCTGTTGATTCTGCCACCTAAATACTTCTCAAATCCATTTATTTCTCTCAGTCTTTATCACAAACACTTTTCCAAGTTACCATCAATCCATTTCTGCTGTATGACCTTTGACAAGTCACTTTACTTCTCTGAGCCTCTGTTTCCTTGACTGTAAAATGAAGATAATGCTAGTACCTGCTTCAGAGAGTTGCTGTGTAGATTAAATGAGATAATGTATCTAGATGCTTAATAGAAGATCTGGTATAAAGTAAGTGTTCAGTAAATGTTTATTTTCTTTAATAATACACCACGTGGTGCCCTTTTATGCTGGGCCTCAGTCTTTTCATCTACTGAGTGTTCCCACCATTTTGCTTATGTGAAGGCAACAGCAAACCATCTTCACCCATGCCTAATTCTCTCTCTTGCCTCCAGGCCTTACAAAGGCTTTTTCCTCCAACTGGAATGTTCTATCCCACCATCTATTAGAGGTGAACTCCCATTCATCCTTCAAAACCCAAGTCACACATAGATCACAGCAAGATCTTTTTTTTTTTTTTTGCGTTTTGTGGGCCTCTCACTGTCGTGGCCTCTCTCTTTGCGGAGCACAGGCTCCGGACGTGCTGGCTCAGCAGCCATGGCTTATGGGCCTAGCCGCTCCGCGGCATGTGGGATCTTCCCGGACCGGGGCACGAACCCGTGTCCCCTGCATTGGCAGGTGGACTCTCAACCACTGTGCCACCAGGGAAGCCCGCAAGATCTTTTTTGACCCACCTTCTACAGTAATAGAAAGCAAAACAAAACTAAACAAATGGGACCTAATGAAACTTAAAAGTTTTTGCACAGCAAAGGAAACCATAAACAAGATGAAAAGACAACCCTCGGAATGGGAGAAAATGTTTGCAAATGAATCAATGGACAAAGGATTAATCTCCAAAATATACAAACAGCTCATGCAGCTCAATAATAATAATAAAAAAAAAAACCCAATCAAAAAATGGGCAGAAGACCTAAATAGACATTTCTCTGAGAAGACATACAGATGGCCAAGAAGGACAATGAAAAGATGCTCAATATCACTAATTATTAGAGAAATGTAAATCAAAACTACAATGAGGTATCACATCACACCAGTCAGAATGTCCATCATCAAAAAATCTGCAAACGATAAATGCTGGAAAGGGTGTGGAGAAAAGGGAACCCTCTTGCACTGTTGGTGGGAATGTAAACTGATACAGCCACTATGGAGAACAGTATGCAGGTTCCTTAAAAAACTGAAAAGAATTACCATATGACCCAGCAATCCTACTACTGGACATATACCCAGAGAAAACCATAACTCAAAAAGACACATGCACCCCAATGTTCACCGTGGCACTATTTACAACAGCCAGGTCATGGAAGCAACCTAAATGCCCATGGACAGACGAATAGATAAAGAAGATGTGGTACATATATACAATGGAATATTAGTCAGCCATAAAAAGGTACGAAATGGGGCTATTTGTAGAGACATGGATGGACCTAGAGACTGTCATACAGAGTGAAGTCAAGTCAGAAAGAGAAAAACAAATATCATATATTACCGCATATATGTGGAATCTAGAAAAATGGTACAGATGAACCTGTTTGCAAGGCAGAAATAGAGACACAGATGTGGAATCTAGAAAAATGGTACAGATGAACCTGTTTGCAAGGCAGAAATAGAGACACAGATGTAGAGAACAAACGTATGGACACCAAGGGGGGAAAGGAGAGGTGGGATGAATTGGGAGATTGGGATTGACACATATACACTACTGTGTATAAAACAGATAACTAATGAGAACCTATTGCATAGCACAGGGAGCTCCACTTCGCTGTACAGTATAAACTAACACAACACTATAAAACAACTATACCCCAATGAAAAAAGAAAACCTTATGTGAAATATATGTAAATTCCCATTTATCTCATGAGATTCCACACATTTCTTAGGAATAAATTCTTCTGAAATGAAAAAAAAAACAAGTCATATTTTACCTCCATACTTTCCAGCTCTCCCTGAGCCCCCGGTACAGGGTTAGTCACTCCCTCCAATCAGTCCCTCTTATATGCTATCTCTGCATTTGATACATGCTTCTACTGAATTGCACATTATCATATCATTATCATTATTCATTTACACCCATCTTTACTTTACTGTTAGCTAGTTGAAGGCAAAGGCCATATCTTTACATCCTCATCACCTAAAATAGTGCCCAGCACACAGTATGTGCTAAGTAAATGCTTGTTGAATGGATAAATAAATAAATGAACATCCACTCTCACATCCTCCACCACCTCACAAAAGCAGAATATACCCTGAATCGACAGAACCAACTTCTTCTGCCTTGGGTGTCTTAGATTTTTCAGTGCCAAAGTAACTGGCACCCATGTGGAAAATATTTGCTGTCACTCTCCCACCCAGATTCCAAATTCCAGTTCAAAGCCAAGTGCCTGTCTCCCTGCCAGGGCAGCCCACAGCTTTGCTGAGAATGTTTCCCTCAGCTCTCCTCTGTGCATAACCTTAGCTATGTTATTTACTACCATGAACACCGTAATATGTATTTAAATACGCCATAAAGGTCAGACAACTGAGCCATACCCCTTCCTGGGAATCCATTTCACACCATGGCAGAGTCAGGCCTCCCAGCACTCACTCAAACCCAGATTTGAAGGTAAATTATGAAGGCTTTTTTTTCTCATGTGAGGATGACCTCATCATGCACCATATTCTATGGAGTAATAGCTATACATCCTTCTGTTACATCCTGCTACAGCTGAGAGAGCAGCAAGTGTTGGGAGGCACAGAATGACTTTAACTTCTGGGCCGTCACCCTCATAGTCAGAAAGTTCAGCTATAAAAATCAACCTCCAGTTTAAGAAGAAAATGAGAGAAGGGTTGGAGAAAGCACATGGAGGACAGATGCCGCTTCCGCACCACCAGCGACCAGAGATGCCCCAGATACGTGATTCTTAAACTCCCATCTCCTTCCCTGTCCAGACTAGGCAGCTCTTTGTGTCCTCGCCACGATGACTCCAGTTCCGTTCTCTTAAATTTAAAGGCTCAAAGAGCTCCTAGAGAAAACTATTAAATGACAGATACTTTCTCCACAGAAACATATATTTCACATACAATTTTCTACTCAGTAGTAAGGCATTCATGGATTCCCTAGAGCCTCTCCATGGACCAAGAAACCCCCCAAAAGAATTTGTTCTACATTATCCCTCAGCTGAGACTGAAAGAATAAACAGTGGTAGGTTGAAGTCTCCAAACACAAAACAGAGTGACACACAACACACATACACACACACATCTCTCTCTCTCTCTCTCTCTCTCACACACACACACACACACACACACACACACACACACTTTGTGCAGGAAACTTAGTGAAAAGATTATTAGCGGGAGGTGGTTTCTTAAAAGCAACAGCCCAGAGTGTCTGAAAATGCTGCCTGCGAATGCACATCATAGGAGATCTTCCCAGAGGCGTTCAGAATACAAGAATAAAAGGTGTGGGATATAGGCTCTGTGGAACCTGCCCTAAAAGCTCCCAAGGTATAGGGCGTTTTCTAGAGTTTGTCAACATCCAACGTGGAAAGGGAAACCTAAGCTGGTCTCAACAGCTCCGAGCAAATCTTAATCCCTTAGTTCTCTTCCATATGCTTTCATTATGAAAACCACAGCACACCAAAGACAATTTGGGGAAGAAAAAAAGTCAGCCATAAGCACACTAGCCTCTTACTATTTCTATCCTTATGTTCTTTACTGATTGGATGAAATGTACACCTTTGTAGAGACTTGTGATCAAGTACATATAACATGTGAGTTGCTTTTTCATTTACGCCTAACCTATCATAAATCTATTCCCACTTTGCCCTAAAATATTTATAATGATCCTTATTGTTATCAGGGAACATACCTTATTATGCTTCCTTTGTTTAAAATGTGATTTTTTATGCATTTAGCATCTTTTCATTTTCCAACAAGTCCTCAGGATAAATTCCAAGGTGTGGTATTATTACTTAGTCAAAAGCCATGAACAATGTTGTAGCTTTGGGTACGTCCTACCATACTGCTCTCCAAAATAGCTGCTCTGATTTATAATGCCACCAGCAAGATTCCTCCAGTTTCACTGCCACTGAAGAGGGTTCTAGAGCTTGCAGCACCATTAGCCACATTTAGAGGCATCATGCAGCTATTACTTGAGTCTACTATTCATAATCCTACCGTTTTGCTTGTAACTAAGCTTCCCACCCCTCTATGCCTAGACTTACTCTCTGGGCACATAGAAAATTAACTCAGAGGAAACAGTCTAAAATGGTAGAAAGACCTAGTATGAGACTAAGTCATAAATACCTTGTTTAGATTCCTGACGCTGCTAATGACTAGCTTAGGAAGGATACTTGGCCTTTCTGTGCCTCAGTTCCCTCATCCGGATGCTAAGGATAACTCGACCTACTTTACAGGAAGTTTAAAAGTGGCAAAAATGGGGCTTCCCTGGTGGCGCAGTGGTTGAGAGTCCGCCTGCCGATGCAGGGGACACGGGTTCGTGCCCCGGTCCGGGAAGATCCCACATGCCGCGGAGCAGGTGGGCCCGTGAGCCATGGCCGCTGAGCCTGCGTGTCCGGAGTCTGTGCTCCGCAACGGGAGAGGCCACAACAGTGAGAGGCCCGCGTACCGCAAAAAAAAAAAAAAAGAAAAAGTGGCAAAAATGTTCACAACATCTTTCCCAACCACCACTCCCATTCCATGCTCTTTATAATACAGGCTGAGGTCATCTGTAGCAAGACAAGCAGGGTATCTGAGATAGAGTTTTTTTAAAAAGGTCTGAAATTTACTCATGAAAAAGAGAGAAGGGAAAAAAGGAAGAAAAGAATAAATGGCGAGAAGGAAGAAGGACCATGAGGAAGAGAAAGAAGTCTGTGCAAAAGGCTGTAGAGGGTGTGAAGAGGGGGACCCTGGGCTGCAGAGCGAAGAATGAAGACCATGAGAAGGTTGGAGAGTGATGGGAATGGAGCACCAGCAAACAGGGAAGGGGATGGAAGAAGGGGCGCTGTGCTCATTCATTGTATCAGGTCCATCCTTGTCACTCCCTGCCCCCAATTCCACCCTACGGAAGGAAGTGATTGTGACTGGTCTCTGTCTTAGAGCCTGCTCAGCTCCTACCACCCCTACTCCCTGTTGCCTCCAAGAGAAGTCTTACCTCCCTAGGGTGACTCGTTAGCCCCACGTCAAAATTCCTGAAATGGACCACAACTCACCTTCTGTATTAATGTCTCCCAGCCAAAACTATTGGGTTGGTCAAAAAGTTCATTCGCGTTCTCTCTCATAAGATAGTATGGAAAAACCCGAACGAACTTTTTGGCCAACCCAATACTTTGAAACAACGTGGAACATTGAGATTTTCTGATTATCCCTTGCATGTTCCCCTTCGGAGCCTTTGCTCGTGTTCCTTTTTTTTTTTTTTTTAATTTGTGGCTGCTTTGGGTCTTCGTTGCTGCACGCAGGCTTTCTCTAGTTGCGGCGAGCAGGGGCTTCGCTGCGGTCTTCGGGTTTCTCATTGCGGTGGCCTCTCTTGTTGCAGAGCATGGGCTCTAGGCACGCGGGCTTCAGTAGTTGTGGCACACGGGCTCAGTAGTTGTGGCTTGCGGGCTCTAGAGTGCAGGCTTAGTAGTTGTGGCGCATGGGCTTAGCCGCTCCGCGGCATGTGGGATCTTCCCGGACCAGGGCTTGAACCCGTGTCTTCTGCATTGGCAGGTGGACTCTCAACCACTGCGCCACCAGGGGAGTCCCTCATGTTCCTTCTTGATATGGCTCCTCTTCCACGAAGCTTTCCCCAGATTTTCTCATTGGAATTACTCTCATCGTCCTCTGTGCTCTCAGGACCATTTTATTTCTATCTCTTCTATGATCAAGTCACATTCTGGTTGTATTAGGTCTGTGTGTACATGTCTTTTTCCTTGTAATCAAGGGTAAGAAACTGAAGTGCAGGGACCGAGGTTTGTAGCCCCCTGGTGACTCACATAGAGGAGGTACTCATTGGGTGGGCTTATCGGAAAACGATTAGTTCCACGCAGCACCTGAGAACCAGCTAAGGGTGACACTCAGCATTTGTCTCCCCTCTTTGTCTGCTTATCTAAACACTGCTTATCTGAATGTATGAATAAATCAGTGCACAAATGAATGAATGAAACTTCAGAGTGTCTAGAGTCAGGCTTTTCCTAAGGGACACGAGAAGCTCACACCTACCAGTCAGTCCATTTCTCGTAAAAACCAAGTAAGTTTGCCCAGTTCATATGAGTTGGCTGCTATTCTGGCTTCAGGAAGTGATAACAGTTGTTCAAATCTTATCCTATCTCTACCAGGACTTTGTTAACATCTGAAGATTGAATATCAACTTTAAAAATAAATGCATTACTATCCCACTTTCCGTGATGCAGCTCATGGAAAGGGAGTACACTAAGCTGCAGATTATGTTGTTAATTATGTGACAACAGTAGAGTCACTTCCTCTCTTTTCACCTCTGTATCGACATCTGTATAATGCACATAAGCATGCCCACCCTGCCCACTTCCGGAGCTGTAAGAGTGTACAAAATGACGTAAGTGAGGTGACCTTACAAAAGTATCAGGTATGAAACTGGAGGAAGGAAAACTAACATTTACTTTGAGCCTTTCTTAGGAAGCAAGGATCATGAAAGAAACTTTCAACAGCATGCTTCATCCTCTCTACAGTCCATATTACCAAGAGTTTATGTACACGAATGGTGATTCTGAAAGAACTGAGTTCAAATCCTGATTCTGCCACTTGGCAGTTGTGTGGTCTTGCGCTAGGTCCCTTGACCTTTCATCACCTGTATCTTCATCTTTAAACTGAGAATGATGAAAATTCCTACCTTCCAGGTGCTTTTTAGAATCAAATGAGATGCTCCATGTGGGGGCAGGGGGTAAGCCGTGGAAACTGTAAAGCACTAAGCAATTTCAAGGTATCATTACTAAAATAGCAGAACCCTTTACCCTAACAAGGTAACCAGATAACTGGAGGTAAATGGGTGATGTATACCCACCACCTTGGGAACTGACATCCCAAAGCAGCTGCTTGGCATTGATTTGGGTCATAGCGTTGGATGGTAAACAATGACATAATGGTTCTTTCTGTAGAGTTTAAAACAGGCTTTAGCTGGGAGTTAGAGAAGATCTCTGTGACAGCAGTAAATTTAGGCAAGGAGGGAGACCTTGAGCCCTGGAGGAGATAGAGGACTCTCCAAAGTAGAGCTGGAGGAGAAGAGGATCGGGAAAAAAATACTGCCTTTCAAGAAATCCAGAAGCAAAAATGAGGTCGCTCACCTGCAGTAAGAGCTGGAGTGAGTAAATGAGCCTGGGGACTCACACAGGCACGTAAATGCATTCCTTATAAACAGCAACCCAGAGACACCCCGGAAGGGAGAGAGGTGTTAAGGTAGAGGGAGAACAGTGCCGGTAATGGGCAATGCAGAGGATTATAAAAAGTGCTTACTGCAGAGGTTTTCAAAGATAATTTAGCCCAGGAAATCTTTCTTTAAAAGAAATTGATGTGAAAATCCACATGCATTTTACTTGTGTAAAACAAGTAAAATCAAGGTGAAGTAGTTGAGGAGAGGTTTGCAGCCTGAATGTTCAACCCCACAGCTTCTCTGTTCCCCTTTATGTAGCTTCTGAGAGGAATCTGAGGCCCCCTAAGGGATGGGACAGCAGAATTAGAAGGCCATCGCCTGAATAGGGAATGAGATCTGTAACTAAGACTGCCAACGCGTTCCCCTTTCTTCCTTTTAGAACTGGAACCCCTCCTGCCACATTTTAGCCTTTATCCTGCTAGAAACTTCATTTCCCTGCTTGCCTTGCAGCTAGAGGTGATCATGAGACTAAGATTTTTATTTATTTATTTATCTGCCAAGGGAACGAGAGTGGAAGTGATGTGTGCGACTTCTGAGTCACTTCCTTAAAAAGAAATTGACTGTTCTCTTCCTCACCACCATACGGACATGACAGTAACTAGCTTCAACCACGTGGAAAAGACAAACTGAGAGGCCAGTAGAGCAACAAGAGGGAAGGATCCTGGGTCCCTAGATGATCTTGTGGAGCAGAGTCACCTTCCCTCCGTGGACCAACAACCAACACCTGGACATGGGAGAGAGCAATCTCCTGTTTGAGCCTCAGCACTCTGGATATCATGGTAACAGATGCCTGTAACCTAACTAACCAGATCTGCAGGAGGGAGAGAGAAAGAGTGGGAAAAATTCAGCTCGGTGCCTCCTAAGCCCCTCCAAGATCTTCTCTGAGCACAGGACTCCCAGCCCTAACACCAGGATGGTGACCTCTTTGACCTTCAGAAGTTGTCAGCAGCTTTGAAAGGTAGGAGATTCTGTTTATGCTCCATTTTTCAGGGAAAAGGATTCTGTAGATGCTCAGCAGATCCCAACAGGATCCTTAGACCAGACTATGACAGCACAGAGCTCCTTTCCTCTCTTTGCTTTTGCTCAGGGCCTCAGAGCCGGAACTAGGATTTCACAGGCCTGCTTGCTTCTTCCTGACACTGCTTCTTCCGGGCTATTCCCAGGATGAGCCATTGCTTCCTGGGGGAAACCACAGCCTAGTATCTAGTTCTTTAAATCCCAAAGAGATCTATCAGCTCAGCCTGCAAACTGCTAGCTCAATTCAAAGAACTATTACCAGATGTTCAGAAACCCTGTAAAGTTTTCTCTCTGTTGAGGCTGATTTTCAGTTTCTCTTCTTTTCTCTTTTCTCATCTTGGATGATTCAATTTTAAAATAGAGGCAGAATAAGGAGATTTTAGGTCCTCCGTCCCCATCACCCGACAGGCTCACCATCCCTTGGCTTCAGGGATCCAGAATCTTTGTGAAACCATTTTTAAATACTAGGTCATTACTGAAAATGATGATGTTGCGGTGTATAAAAGAAAGGTAACACCTTGGAATATAAGAGTAATCACTACATCTAATTACCAAGAAGAATGATTCACCCAAATATTTAAAATGTCTTTAAATATAATAAAGTGAAAGAGAGAATGTGAGCAATTGCTTAGTGAGCTGGCAATGGGAAGCAGATCTCGGAGAGTACCATCCCCATTTTAGCATCAAAGAAGCCAGGATCTTTCAAAATCACTGTAAGTTCTATTCTTAACAGTGTTTAAACTTAAGACCTTCAGAAGGGGTAAAACTTTTGAATTTTTTAAGGGGATCTGAAGCTCACCCTTGCCACGTACCACAAGGACTCTGTAAGCTTCTACATATCTGTAAATTCATGTACAGTTTTGGTATTAGAACTAACTGAATCCCTCAATGCTTTAGTTCCTCCTTTCAGGCTCTGCTTCGAAATAGACATGACCAGATGGAAGTTCTAAGATGTAAAAATTAGGCTCACAACAGATTTGTATCTTACCCTCAAAGATTCCCTCTGTGCTGCAAGACAATACATAATTCATTCATTCACACACTCGTGTTTACGGCAGCGTGCGTGACAGCATAAAAGGGATATTCATGCCGACAGAGTCGGGGGTGATAATTTTCACCCTCAGAATTACATTAAAAGGTAGGCATTTTTACTTTCATTTTACAAATGAGGAAATTACGGTTTGAAGAGGTTAATTTTTCCAAGGTCAAAATCAAAGATCTGTCAGGTTGCAGAGCTTGTCCACTGCCCTACACTGTCTCCCTCCACAGGAGTAGGGAAAGTGGAAAAAGAATAACACAACTTGCTGTGCCTCTAACTGAAGCTTCGTATGAGACAGGCCCTCTTCATTCCCCCATGGTTACAGATGAGGAAGTCTGGGAAGACAGGTTAAGTGACTTCCCAAGGTGACACCAACAAGTGGCCAAAATGGAATATGAACCCAGGACATCTGGCTGTGCCCCTCACCACTACATTAAAGCTGCCTTGATATGCTAAAGGAAGTGAAAAAGACACGAACGAGGGGGGGGGGCAGGGGGAGAGGCAATAAAATAGTCACTAAGTTCTAAAATTAGGGGAAGGAGAAATCAGTCGTGGCTAGCTGAATCAGGGAATGCTTCCCAGAAAAGGTGCTTTTTGAAACCAGAGGCATAAGGGGATGATTAGCCTAGCCATGAGGGGAACCAGGACTGAGGGAGGAAATTTATATGCTCCGGTTCTTTCAGTGAGTAACTCGGTCTAACCCCAAAGACCATAGTTTACAGTCCCTCTTGGTTTTGTACACTCATTGGGTTTAGACAAATGTGTAACGACCTGCATCCACCATTGTAGTGTCATACAGAATTCTTTCACTGCCCTAAAAATCTTTTGTTCTTCCCTCCTCCTTAACTCCAGGCAACTACTGATCTTTTTATTATCTCTAGTTTTGCCTTTTCCAAACCGCCATATAGTTGGAATCATACAGTACGTAGTCTTTTCAGACTGGTTATTCTCACTTAGTAATATGCATTTTAGTTTCCTCCATGTCTTTTCATAGCTCGGTAGTTCATTTCCTCTTAATGCCAAATAATATTCCATTGTATGGATGTACCACAGTTTGTTTCTCCATTTACCTCCTAAAGGACATCTTGGTTGCTTCCAAGTTTTGGCAATTAGGAACAAAGCTGCTGTAAACATCCATATGCAGGGTTCTGTGTGGACACATGTTTTGAACTCATTTGGTTGAATACCAAGAAGCATGATTGCTGGGTTGTAGGGTGAGAGTACGTTTAGTTTTGTAAGAAGCTGCCGAACTGTTTTCCGAAGTGGCTTTACCACTTTGCTTCCCCACCAGCAATGAGTGAGAGTTCCAGTTGCTCCACATCCTTGCCAACATTTGGTCTTGTCAGCGTTTTGGATTTCCGTCATTCTCATAGGTGTGTAGTGGTATCAAAGTTGCATTTTTAAAAAGAGCTTCCCTGTGATTCACATGCAGATGGCTCAAGGTTTTGAGAAACATGGAATTTATAGAAAAAGAAACCCTTACCATCTGCTTGCAGTTTCTTATATGAAGGTTACCAGGGCTGATACTCAACTGGTACAGCCACACCAGTTAAAATACTTACATACTTTCAGGTCCCTTAGTTAAAAAGCTATTGCTCCAAGCTCCCCATTTGTCCCACCATCCAGACATGCTGCTTAGACCTTCCAGCTTTTCTCACATCCTATACCTAAGTAACTAAGGTTTGGCATGAGAGGACCTCTAAGATCCCACTTCAGCTACAACGAGGGTCCTTTCTGATTGGGCAGAGGCCAGTCCTTCCCTGGTTATTAAATATTTTGAATATCATCCATGGGATTGCCCCATGAGATTACGTCCTGTTCCCCAAACTTTCCTGATGAGTATAAGCACCAGCTGAGCTTGGCAGAGAGCTGATAAGGCCTGGCCCTCAGAAATGCTGATTCAACAGATCTGAGTTGAGGCCCAGGAACCTACCTGTGTATGTGGGTTTTTTGGTTTTCTTTCTTAAAAACACCCCAGATGATTTCTTTTTTGCAATCTCCCAAGGTGATTCTTACCTTTTGGGAGAGTTTTACAATTAAAAGTGGGGAGGGGCATAGTTCCACCCAGGCTAGAAAAAGGCAACTAAGTCCAAAATGCATGGTCCTTGGAGGTAGAGACATTAGCTGGAGATATGAAACTCAAATCCTTGTCCCACCTTGCTTGCTGTGTGACTTTGGGCAATTAACTTTAACCTCTCTGAAGCTTAACCTCTCTGAAGCTACAGTTTGATATAAAAATAAATGCACGTGGCACATAGGAATTAGTCAAATGATTACAGCCAATAATGTAGATATGCAACACATTTACAGACTCTCTATTTTTTCAAAAAATAAGGCTTGATTCAGAGCTTTTTCGGAGCAGCAAAATTGGCCAAGGTTGGCTTAGCAAACCACTCGGTTCCATCAAACCAATGAGAGATGTGGCTCCTTTGATCTTATTTATCTGGTGGGCATCCAATCTACACCAATATTCATTGTTTAAAAAAAGGGGGGGGGAAGCACTTTTAACTCCATTTTGAGTTAGAAAACATTTACCTCAATCATTGTCATTAGTCACTAAAGGTTTCATTTTATAGACCTCTTCCCTAGGCTATTTATTCTTCTCTTTCTATTTTTTGCAGCAGCAAATATTCTTGGCCCAGCTCCTTGCTTCGTTCTAGACTGGGGAGAGAAAAAATGGGAAATGCCTCCTTTCAAGGAATTTTACCTCTTCTAAAAGCAGAATGATTCTTGGGAATCTCAGCCCATCCCATATCATGAGGGATGGATGCCACCTTGTCATAAGTGCTAGGCTGCAAAGAGTAGAGAAATGGGCAGATAATGAAATTACCGAACACTCAAAGTGTCAGAGACTGACAGGCTGGGGCCATCCATCACCGATTATATGAGGCATTAACATGCTGCTTCCTTATCCAGCGACAAAGACGGCAACAAGAATAGTAAACATCCTGGAGTGGATCTGCGTGAGAAACCAATAATTTAATGAACTGACAACCAGCCAATACCCTGAGAGGATGGCCTGCCTCTGCCCCTGAATTTGTTTTACACCCAGGCACCTGCCCCTTGAATGATACAAAATGGCAATACTTCCTAAACTTCAATTCTACAGGTATCACCTTCTTTGCAAGCTACATCTGTGTAACACCTGTGCTAAATGTGTTTTTTTAGATTGGCTCTTTTTACTAAAATTAATTGATTTTGAAATAAAACTTGGTATTACTACCAAAATGGAAAATCAGTATTACCTGCTATAAATGCAGAGTAATCATGAAAATAATTACAAAGCAGAGAAAACATGGCCATTTAAGTCTAGTCAATACAGTCCCCTGCTGTGGGCTCTGAGCCTGGAGCCTGCCCTTTCTTTGTTAAAATAGGAGATTATCGAGTGTTAGAAAGGTGTCAAAGACACACTAGCCCCAAACTGAGATTTCCTTCTTGATACCCTAAAGGGATTAAAAGCAAACTGAGAAAGGATTAATTATCTCACCAAATGAACCAATGTTACTTACTGCCACATCCATGTACTAGATGAACTCTTACCCGTCTCACACTTTGGGAAATACTGATAAGAGCTTTGGCTACAGAAAGCATAGCACTGTCAGGCTTTTCAGAAATACACAACAAACTATGGAAACCGCAGGCCCTACTAAATCCAAATCTGAGAAAACAACTGTGTTCCACCCTGGTAAAAGGTAGACAACTAATGGAATCCCTCTTCAAGGACTTTTCAATGAACCATCTTAGAAGTGAAGATCTGGTCCTCCTTCTGATCCCACAAAGAAGGTTCAGCCGAAACCACACCACTGGGCTTCCCTGGTGGCGCAGTGGTTGGGAGTCCGCCTGCCGATGCAGGGGACACGGGTTCGTGCCCCGGTCTGGGAGGATCCCACGTGCGGCAGAGCGGCTGGGCCCGTGAGCCATGGCCGCTGAGCCTGCGCGTCCGGAGCCTGTGCTCCGCAACGGGAGAGGCCACAACAGTGAGAGGCCCGCGTACCGCAAAAACAAAACAAAACAAAAACACACCACTGCTCAGGATGGTTCCCAGTCCAAAGCAGGGCCAGGTCTGGCTGTTGGCCTGACTACTGGGCACGTAATTCTCATTACAGATAAAACCAAAGTTGATAACTAGAGTCTTGAATCAGGAAGCCATGATCAAAGAGGGGTCACAGTGCATCTAGGACTTGGAATTAGTCAAATCCATAGTAATCAAATTAGTTTGCACCAAAGACTAAGCAGCACCACGGACAGCTCCTCACTGATAACACAGGATAGCTGGAGTTACTCAGTTCCCAGTAGAATTGGTCTTTTCTGACTCTCACCAAGTCTAAAATAATGGTTCCAACAGGAGAGCTACTGGCCCTTAGGGGGCATTTTGAAAATTTGGTGGGACAGGGCAATCCCGGACTGAGTGGACAGAGGCAGGAATCTGTGTTGTACCATGGAAAATCATCTCACATCCCTGGGTAGAAAAACCACCACCAGACATTCTTTTGGGGAAGAACCTGTTTGTCATTAACCAAGCCTAGAGCCTAAATTCATTTTATCTATAAGCAGAAAATACTTTTGCACAGTACTAATAGGCTGAATTTTCTAGGTATACAGCTACCATATAGGTTGAGGGAAGACTGCCTTTTGTTTTATAAAGAACTTTACCAAATTATTCACCATTTAAAAAAAAATACCACACAATAAATGGAAGCACCATTTACAGTGTTTGAATTTCCAATACCACACACCTGTGTCAGTCTGCTTTTGTAACTATCTCACTCGGGGTAATTCTACATACAGGAGTAAGCATCTGACGACTTCATTATACCTTCCAGCATAGTCACACCTTAGCATTCAGTGAAATACACACTGTTTTGTTATAAATTACTCTCCATTTGTTTCTCCTCTATATTAGAGTTAGGGCATTATGTTGATTTTAATTGTGTTTGCAGGCAGGTTACATTTTCTCTGATTTTCATTTCAGCACTGTAAAGTGAGGATTTCAAAATATTTGTTACAAAAGGGGAAACTAGGTCTGATATGCCTGAGAATGCTGTTCTCAGACATCAGGCCCACTGTGGTGTGTCATAATCATCTCCATATCCCCCACTGAGTCCACCGAGGGCCTTCCTTAGGGTCCTAATCCTCTCTAAGCCTTATGTGGGTGTTGGGCTATGACATCCAGAAAGACAGCGTACTTGCCAGGGAATTCAACTCAAGCAAGGCCCTGTTATCACAGCAGTCTCCTTGTCCTGACAGCAAAACCTGAATAAGATACGTAGGTATGTATTGTCTGCTGAAGTAACTTTCCAAATCTTTTCCTCTTCAACTATGCTGGATAATAATCAATGACCAGCCCCCAACAGCCTCCTCTCCCCTCCCCTCCCCTCCCCTCCCCTCCCCTCCCCCCCCCACTCACTCACACACACACACACACACACACACACACACACACACAATCTGCCTTGACACCCCTCCTTGAACTTTTGTGTAAATCCTTCTGATGGGGGCTCTTTTGGTCAACTTTCCCTGGATTCCTGTAGCTTTTCCTCCTCTGGGCACCTGAAGGACTCTCCACCCCATACCACAGGCATCTGTTCTGAGCCCCAGAGCTCCCTTTATCACTATTTATCTTCCCATCTACAGCAGCCACTTGGCTTTTTATCCCTTTGGCTTCATGATAGAAAACGTCCCAACCGTCAACCCTTGGAGGAAAACTGGCGTACTGGGGAATATCGCACGCTTCACTCCAGAGAGCTGATGAGCAGTAAATACATGTGCAACGTTTCCCAAACCAAAAACCTGGACACAAAATCTGACAAAAATATGGGTATGAAGTCTGACAACAGAACAAAGTATCTGGAATCGTGACTTCCAGAAATTCAGGGATGAATGATCCTGATAGGGAGGTCTTAGAAGTCTTCAGACGGAGCTGCATATTACTTTCCTATGGCCTGGAAACTGAGGCGAGACAAAGGCCCAGTCCTTGCATTTCTAACACTCTGTGGGTATCTTCTTCAGCTTTGTCATCACTGACCTGCCTCACTCCACCCCTGAAATTTTGGTCACTGCCAGAGTTCCACCTTCAACCCTCCCTCTCTCTCCACATTCTATTCCTGGGAAATTTAGTCCACTCTTACAGCTTCATGACCACCTAACTGCCGATGGATCCAAAAATTCCCTCTCCCATCCAGAACTCCTTCCTGATCTTCAGTCCTGTACATCCAGCTGCCTCCTAGAAAACTCCAACCTTTTAAACTACTGGTACTTCAATCATAATATGTCGAAATCATACACGTCCTCCTTCCCTCCCCTCTGCTAAAGAAAATCCCTGTTCCTGTCTGTATTCCTGTCTGAGTTAATGGTGTCAGCAGGAACCTAAAAGCCATATTACTGACCTAATTCTTCCCTAAACTCATTCAATCACTGCTAAATCCTAACGCTACCTTTGCAATGATAACTCGTTATCACATCCTCTGTGTTCCCACAATTTCCATCCAGGTTCTTACCATCTTTTACCTGGAATACTGTAATACCATGGACTTTAACTGATTCCTCTTCCTTCTCACAGCCTCCCACCCACCTCCCAACCTTCTAACAAGGATGTCCTAATAAAATATATTGTCAAAGCTCATACTTAGCTCTTCATCAAGCATTCAAAGGTCACCTGTGGTGTAGAATCCAAATTCCTAAATGCAGCCCTCCATTACTGTTCCCTTTCAATCAGGAAAGACCAGAAGCACTTGAGTCAGGCAGACCTGAGACTGAATGACAGGTTCACAGATTACTGGCTCTGTGATCTTGGGCAAGAATGAGAGCGCAGACTCATTATTTTAATTACCTTGATTGTAGAGTCTGTGTTTATTGTACATAGAGTTCAACTCCCTATTCAGCCACTGTAGGTAAAAAAAAAATTCACCCGTATGAGATGGGGTTATGGTATCTGACATTCAAGGTAACTCACTTCCAAAGTGATAGGAATCTCTTTTTCCTCAAAAATGGAGATAATAACAATGTTTATCACAAGTTTGTTGTGAGGATTAAAATGAGAAAAATGTAAGTAGATGTACATATATATTATGTAATACATATGTTTATATATATACATGTTACATATATAGACATATGCATTTCTATATAAATATATTTATAAATACATCATATATACATTTTATATATAAATATAGTCCAGCACAAGTTCCAGGACTCCTCTCCTCATTTGCCCCAACATGATACTGACACAATGAAACTCCTTATTAAGAGAGAAAACTTGGGAAGTCAATGATCCAAAAATCATTCAGTCCCAAAGTAGGGACACAGCTACTGTGGAAGATCCAAGGAGCCCACAATCTACCTGAAGGTAGAAGAATTGAAAAAATATGATAATGCACAACCTACAGAAATGTAGGAGTTTAGAGAAGGTAGGGTCATGTAAATCAGAGTCATTAAAAGTTTCATGAAGAAGGCTGCTTCTAGGGCTTCCCCGGTGGCGCAGTGGTTGAGAGTCCGCCTGCCAATGCAGGGGACGCGGGTTCGTGCCCCGGTCCGGGAAGATCCCACATGCCACGGAGCAGCTGGGCCCGTGAGCCACGGCCGCTGAGCCTGCGTGTCCAGAGCCTGTGCTCCGCAAAGGGAGAGGCCACAGCAGTGAGAGGCCCGCGTACCGCAAGAAAAAAAAGAAGAAGGCTGCTTCTGAATAATCTTCTTTGGAAGGAAGTAATAAGTGTGAAGAAGAACTGTAGCCATCTTGGAACGAAGAATATTTAGAAGTTCACTTTCCAAAGCAGGAAATGTTGCAAAGACCATAGCATTAAACATCCACTGCATTTCTTCTAACTACCAGGAACAGCACAAATGCTATGAGCAATCCAAGGGGGATAAAATACTCATTGCCTTCAAGGACCAAATGGTCTTCGGTAGTCATTAACATGCTTAACTAGTGAAGCAAAACAGAATGGGATGCAGTCAAAAAGAGGAACCAACCACATGCCACAGGAGGATGAGACTACAGGTGGCGTCAAGCTGCACTGGATAAACAGGCAGCCCCAGGAGCGTGAGCTTGGAGGTCCCATCGTACGTTCTCCATCTTTTTCCCACCAAGCTCTATTGCCCAGATAACCCTAACAGGATAGGCCCATGATGTTTTAGGATAACTCTGACTTTCTTGGTCCCTGAGTCTTTAACTCAGACCAGAACCACCCCCAAAACATGAGCTTCTCGTTGCAGAAAATGTAGACACTTGTCCAGGCTTCTCTCTACACTTATGACTCCGATCTATTCCCCCCACCTTCTTTCTGATTTGATTCCCAAACAGAAATATAACAACTCTAGTCTCAGCAAAAGATTTTAATTACTGGCTTTGTTATGGAGAGAGGTGTGGAAAATATAAACGTCTGTTGTGACCACAGCCACCAAAAGACTCCCAATTTGGAAAGATCTTCAGTTTTCCCAGAGTTTCAGAGAACTCCAGATGATCCACTAGGTATCAACGGAAGAGTTTATCTGCTTATGAATGAAGAGAGGGACTCAGGAGATGCTCTGGAGCCTGTGTGCCTCTGGCTGCTTCAGCTCCAGACCCTCTCAGAGCGGCATGGGTACCCCTCTAAGTCTTGCTGTGTCACCCAGGCACAGCAGCCAGAGTTCAAGGTCTTAGACACCAACACTCTCATGCTCCAAGTTGAAGGCCAAAGGGGTGGCTTTAGAGTCAGTCCCTGAGGAGCCTGAGTTTCAACTGAATGAGGTGCCTTCATCAGAGAGAACGTTGACAAAATGTCCACTCAATGGCCACTCAATGGCCACTCTGTACACCGTGGCTCACCACTGTGGGAGATCTCTCCTGAATGGTTCTGACCCCTAAACTCCTCTGAGCCTCTTTTAAGTCACCTGTTAAATGGAGACAATATCCTCCTGGCATAAAGGCAAGGGGCTGAATCAGATGGCTTCCTGAGGTATCTTCTAATGCCAACTCACCTGCATAGCTACCAGGAAAAGGGAAGGCTGGAGTCTGACAAGGGACGGATTAAAGCTACGTTTGAACAGACATAGGTTTGTTTGCAAGGCTCTGAGTCCACATTGCTTCCAGGAGTCTACAGATATATGCAGAGTGACCAGTTAAAGAGGATCCACCTGCCCCAAGGCTCAGCCTTCTCACTCCACCACCAGCTTCCTCCTTGGTTCACCAAATCCTTTCTTAGCCTTTTCCAGACATACCTACCATTCTACTGGCCTTGCTTTGAATGGCTCATGCATGTTCTTTCTTTAGCTCTCAGTGCACCCTGAGTTGTATTCCCAACTTTGGAAGGTTAGGGCTACCTCCAGGCTCTCCCAGCCCTACTTATTCATCTATGAGATGACTGGCCAAGAGAACGATGCTGTTTGTAGACTATAAAATCAAGCAAGAAAAGAGTGTCCAGAGTTTCCATTTTTATGCAAACTAGGAATGTCATCTTATGAAGGTCAAGTAGTCAAGGACCTCAATTTCCTCATCCTTAAAACAGGGCAGAGCGGGTTGAGTCTCATTCACTCAATAGAGATTGCACATACACTGTGCAAAGAACCATACTTGATTCTCCTAAAGGTAAATGCCTGAGTGCTAAGACTGCATTTTGCTTGTGTAAGTATTCCCCCATTAGCACTGGGAGTGGTATATAATAAGCATTCAGTAAAATACTTGCTAAAATGTTGATCACCAAGTCATAATCTCTGCCTTCAGAGGCGTTCTATAAACATGGACACAAATAACCACCATAAAAGGTAGAAAGTCAGCACTAAGAGAGAGACAAGTAGTGAAACAGAGTTACGTCCTAAGAGGGAAAGTTGTTTTCATCTGGAACATCAGGGAAGGCTTCAGGTAGGAGGTGGCGTATAAGCCACTAAATGGTAAACCATTAGACTGTAGAGATAGGGAGGGCTGTGCCAACCAGGGAACAAGGTGGATCTTCCAATGGTAATCAGTCTACCTGGAGATTACAACTCAAGGTCATAGATTTTTTCTCTCCCTCCATCTTGAAAAGGATCTCTGTTCTTTTTTCTTTTCCTTTTCTCTGGACTTCTTTCCAGTATAGGCTTATTTTCTGTTACCATTTCCTACTTCCCCATCCACTGCAAACTCCTACCGAGAAGTCCTTTGTTAATATCCTTCCTTTCTTCCACCCGGACTTAATGGACTTCTTTATGCACCGTACATTGTCTTTCCGGCACTGTTTTCGGTAATGTATAGGAACTGCTGCATTGTTATTAGTACTGTGTATGGTTCCTGGATACAGTCTGCACACTGGTCTTCTGCAGCAGAGAGAAGCAGTGTTATATGGAACCTGGACAGGCTCTCCCACTCCTATTCTGGGGAAAAAGCTTCTGTACGGGTGAGTTCCCGAGGAGAGTTATGGCAGCGTTGGCACAGAATCCCGAGTCATGCCAAACCATTAAGAAGAGACAGCATAAGCGAGAAAGTCCTGAATTATCTGACAAAGTTGGCCACTGGGACAGCCAAGATTCCTACTAGCCAGAGGAAGACAGAGGAAACATCGTCCCAAAAGTCACGCAGCCAGATATTCTTTACATGGAGGCGGCAGCAGAGGGCTCAGAGCAGGACAATCTAAAGTACTCACCTCCACTTACAGCTACACTTTCAAAGGGCAACCGTTATTCCCTTAATGCTTATCAGGTTCTTATTCTGAATACTTATTGTGCTAAGAATGATTTCATTTGTTAATTACATCTTCACAGCCATTCTGTTCTAGTTTTCACTTTTCCTATCAGAGAAATACGCCCTGGGAAGAGAGGCTCCAGTTGTGATGCTATAACCCAGTAACATACTGCATGATCTAGGTTTTTGAAGAACAGCCCAGGGCAAGATGTGTTCATCTCTGCCCCGAGTAAAAAGATGAATACGTCCTCGCCCTCCAGGAATCTGGTGTCCAATACAAGAGACAAGATGCCTTTTCAATAACTTGGGGCAGAATTCACAGACAGACAGAGTCAAGTTGCTTCCCGGCTATCTGGTCAACCTTCCTCTATCGACTCAACACCAAAACTCTGGAGGATGCTTTCTGACTAGAGAGGCTTCTATTGAATCCGTAGGGCCAGGTATGCCTGAAAGAGGAAGCTGAGACATCAGAGAAGGGTTTAGGAAAGGGACTATAGAATTTCCCAGGTCTTGAACAAGATATGACCTGCAGATTTTTTTCAAGCTGAATTTGATCCAAAAGGGGCATATGCCATTCTGGTTGCCAAAGGCCTCACCACTTGGCCATTCCAAACATTTATGTTACTTCTTTGACCCCTGATTCACAGGAAAGAAATTCCGAGAGCCCCCAAGAAACACACCATCCACCCCACCCCTGCGGAAGAATAGTAGGAAAGAAGAGGCAGTGAGCCCAGCTGGTGTAAACAATGATGTCATTAGGAGGGATGTTTGAGCTTCTAATAAATGGCACATAACAAATTAGTGTGGTATAAATGCAATTTATGTGGACCATAATGTACTCAATGCATCTGCATAAATGAAGGTAAAATCGTACCCCACCTGACAGGTTCTAGTTCTTACTTATCATTAGAAGTGATAAATCCCACACAATAATGGGAGTTCCTTGAGACTCTTCATTCCTGGGTAGCTTTGGTTAGTCACACTCAAACCACAATTTACTCATCCTTCTGAAAGCAAACCTTGCTAGACATTATTAGATTTGAAAATCATTTTTTTAGCCTTAAGTGATTTTTGAGAAAGTAATACAAGCATATAGGAAAAGAAAAATCCAGAAGCACCAAAGGATTTTCTACAAACAGCTTTCCTGCCTTCCCTGTCTCTCAATCAAGTCCTACCCTAGTGGCAAATATTACTACAAATTTCTTGTGAGCCATCTCAGAAATCACCCTTGTAGACGTAAGGTACATATTTAGAAATCACTCTTACTTTTATACAAATGGAAGCATGCTATATAAAATGCACTGCGCTTTTTTCTTTAATTATACCATGGAGATCGGTCCTTATCAGTGTACGTAAATCTTCCTCACTCCTTTTAACAGCTGCATAATATTCTATTTTGTGGATGGAGCATAATTAACCAGTTCCCAACTGATGGACATTATGGTTATTGTTCCAGTCTTCTGTTCCCACAATGCAGCAATAAATGGTCTTTTGGCTCCATTTTCATTTTCTTTCAACACAGCTACTGCCCAATTCAATTTCCTGGCCTTCTTCACCCAGATTCAGGAACCTAGCCTGAGAGACAGAACACAGTCTCTGCGGAGCTGTGGTTCTCAGCAAAATGAAATAAAATAAAATCCTCCCTCCCTAGGGCCATCTGGAGGGAGTTGCTATGGGTAGAATCTGGAAGAATAATAAATCTCTCTTGACACGGGAGCTGGGAGGAGGCTGCCCAGGCCGCAGCGATGGGCTTCTCAGTTTGAGATGTCGACCGCTATACTGAAAGCAGAAAATGGAGCCATATAAATCTGTAATTGCAACCCCCATTCTCACACGCAGAGAGCTGCCTGCTTACAACTGTAATTTCTGTGTAGTCTTTTCCCCTACCCTGCAGTTTGCTGCGGATTCAGAGCTGTGGTAGTGGTGCTGGGCATTTTGAAAAGGAGAATGAAAAGGTACCAATTATGGAAAAGTGATTTCTTCTTTTGAATCCAGCTGCTATGGACTTCACTGTCCCTCTTCAGGTGAGACCATCACAACCTTGTGCAGGAACAGATTGTTTCTGGAAAAAGAAATCCCACCTGCCCATCCTGTAAGAGTGTCAGATGGCTAGGCCGGATTGTAGCTGAGCTCAAAGTACTCACCAGCTCAAACAAACAGACCAGGTCATCTTCCTCCCAGGATGCCTAGAGTATGTGTCCTAGCCAGACTAGCCGAACGACTAGCCAAAGAAGGAGGCTAGTTGTTTTATTGCACGCGTTACGGAGTCCAAACAATGAAGAAAACATGTAATTGGCATAAACATGATTCACTGCAAAGGTGTTCATCATTCTGCAAAGTTCTCCCTTTACAGAGACTCCCACATCGGTGAGCTCCATCAATAAGGCTATGTGATTAGAAGAGACAGCCTTATCCCCTACCAAGTTAATTGATAGGTGCTGTGGAAGCTGTGGACCACAACAGGTGAGCCGATTCCTAAAACCCCAAGGTGGGGGCCCTGTGTCCTCCGTTCTTTGCCTGTAACACTATGGGAAGCCACCCAAGTGGCTTCAGCTCTGCAGAGGGCACTGAAAAGGGGAAATGGACTCTGCTGCCTTGGGACCCTGGAAGGTTCTGGGTGATTTCTTAAAGTGCTTCTCGGGTCAAACTTGAGTCCGGTATCAAGTGCCAGGCACCTAGCAGACCCTGCCGGACCCCACACACTTCTTCAATCCCAGCAGGTGGACCTTAGACCTTAGTGCCCTTTCCTATATCCTCTACTGTTGAGAGAAAGAAGAGTGGTTTTTCATCGTTGACTCCCCAGTAGTTGATATTTTGCTCCCCGGGAACAAAATAAACTTGTGCTGAATAAATGAATGAATGAATGCATGAGCTACTAACTCACTCTGTTAAATTATGATTCCCCAAGGACAACAGTTCTTTGAGGCAAGGAACTGAGGTGGTCCTTCCCTTGTACGCCCCAATGAGGATGCTCAATGCAGAGCCACAAGGCAGCCACTGTCTCCAAGGAGTAGCCTGAAAATTAGGTATGTCGAATTCTGAGTTCACAAACACAGACCACCATGCACCACGTCGAGTCACATGCAATATTGTGTATATGCATCTGTGTGCAATTTTCTGCAAGAAATTCCTTTGCTTCCATCAGATTCTCAAAGGGATCCACAGCCCCAAAAAGCTCACTGTTCACTGACTTAGAGAATCAGAAAGGCTGCGAACTGCAGCAGGCTCTTCTGCCCTGATGTGGAACAGGATGGAGCGGGGCGGGGGGCTGGGGGCGGGGGCGGGGGAGGCTGCAGGTGTGAGTTCTGCTGACTAACAAGCGTCATTGCTCTGCTTTACAGAAACAGATAAATCGCTGGGACTTAAAGAATCTCAGTCCCAGGAATGCTCTTTGCTTGACAGCAAGCACATTTTTTTCCACCAAGTCAACATCTCCAGAAGGAGCAGCCAGGCCCTGTCGATCCAAGAAAAAGAAAAGAGGTTTGGAGCAGGATGCAAAAAAATAAATAAAGCGCAATCTGCAAGCTGGGAAAACAGGCTCATCCTATAATGGTGCTAAACCACTTGATTCTGGAAGGGAGGCCGAGAACAGGTGATGCGCCCTGTCAGCCCTGATCCCAGAAGCTTTGCAGGGAGAAGGCCCCTTTCATCCCTGTCCACACAGTGGGATGGGGGGCTCGAGGGAGCTGAGCGCTGCCTCTCTCTGGGCACAAAGGAGCGCTGGGCTCTGGATTCATTTGGTAGTGTTAGGGAAATATCACCTGGTGCGTGTCCTTCCACATTGTCCAGAAAACACCCCTCATCATAAAAGGCCCAGCTGAGTCCCTGCTTTTACAGGACTTTGCACTGCACTTAAACAGACCTGGTTCCTGCCTAACTCTAGAACATGGTTTCTCATCCTCGGCCCTATTGACATTTGAGTCCAGATAATTCTTTATGGCAGGTGGCTGTCCTGTGCATTTAAGATGTGTAACAGCATCCCCGGCATTTATTCAGTGGATGCCAGCAGCACTCTCCCCACTAGTTCTAACAGCCCCAAATGTCTCCAGATTTTATCAAAAGCCCCCTGGAGAGCAAAACCACGCCCAGTGAGAACTAATGCTCCCAGTGTGTGCTGGGGAACACCAGTTCTGAGGGATGTTAACAGCCATTACTTAGAGGAAAATAGGCCACTCTGGTCAAACACTTGGGGAAACACTGTATTCAACAAAGATAAACCAGGACTCCTCCCGGATGGCTTTCTCAGAGTCTGAAATAGATCAGGGTGCGCTGTGAGACTCTAAGAGGGAACCATGATACCCAGCGTTTTCCCAAAGGCATTTGGCAAAGGAATCCTTTTCTCAGAGGCTTTAGGATTAGTATTCCGGGAGAGTTACTTTTAGAAACACTTCTGCAAGGCAAAATTGGAAATACACCTCTAAGGCAAACACAGCCAAAGGAAGGGATGAAGAAGCTGAAGCTGCCGGGAGCAGCCTGTGCGCACACCACAGCTTCCTGGGACACAATTTATCTCAGAACCCCAGACTTAACCATTAGACATTCATTTTTTTTTGAGAACAGGTTTAGATTCTCAGGCTTCAAAAGTCCCCAGTATTTTGGAAGCTACTAAAACATCCTCAGCTAACACTTTATAACCAGGGTAAGGTTATCCGAGAATTTCCCCATAGTGAGAGCTGGCTGGGTCTGATGGTCTGGGGGAGAATGGGAAACCACAGAGGCACCTGGAGTAGAAAAGAAGAGTAACACAGGAAAGAAAGTAAGGAAAGAGGACATCGAAACAAACCTCTCTTAATTCACTATTCTGGCCAGGGCTGCCTCTGATGTAATATTCACAACCTGCCCTTGTGGACTTTAAAAAGGTGGGAGACAGTAGGAAGGTTGTCTTGTAAGAGGCGTTAGAATTGTTCTCTGTAAAATAGATTTAAAGTAGTATTATTCTACTAAATAGACCTCATGGTAACTGCTACAGATTTCAAAGATCATACAAAATTAGAGCTAGAGAGGACCTTGAACCCTCTTCTCCTATTGTTTTTTAAACTTGTTTATCTACAAAAGTCATGTATTCGAAGCCCAAAACATAAAACACAAAATCATAATAATTCTCTTTTAGTATGACTGGTGTCCCTGCCAACACTTAACCCCTACCTCAACCTTCTTTGCAGCCCCTGAGGAACCTTCCAGAAACCCCAAGCTGCTCAGAGCACCATCTGAAACCCAGTTCCCCCATTTCATAGGCAGAGGAAACAGACACAGACAGATGACCAGACTTGCCTGAGGTCCTAGCTTATGGGTAAGAGAGTCAGGAGGAGAACCCAGGCTCACACCAGGCTCTTAGCTCAGCGCCCCTCCCATCTCCCCGCGTGCTGAGCGTGTGCTAATGTGCAAGAGAGTGAGCTGCCTTGGAATGGAGTGATCTCCCCGTCTCTGCAGGTATCCAAGAATAGGCTGATGACCACTTATAAGGTCACTGCACTGATGAGAAAGATAAACTAGACATCTTTGCAGTCTCTTATTAAATTCTCACTAGCACTGAGACGTCCTCCCTGTCATTAGCGACAGGATGCTCAAGGGAAGCCTGTTCTAGAGAAGTGACCCAGCCCCAGACAAACAGCCACCACAACCACGGCACATCCTGTCTGGTTCCCGAGCTTCTGCCTCCTCTTGATGGAAGCAGGCCAGCTGAAATGAACAGCATGGGGCTCAGCGTGGGTGAGCGACGGTAGACGACGAGGTGACACATCCCGAAGCTAAGTCCAGGCTCAGCGTGTATCAGGCAAAAATATGACAGTAACTGTCAGTCACAGGAAATATCATAAGGGAGGTTTAAGATAATAAAGCTGTCTCGGAACTGGGAATACAGATGATCCCCACACAGGATGGCAGATCCCGCTCCAGATACTGAGTGTGGAGGCATGTCTGTGAGTGCGTGTGTGGGTCCACATGCACACATACACCCGCACCCTACTCTCCACGTAGAAACAAAACTGGCACTGTGTCTGCAAAACTCAGTAACTGTATCCTCATTCCATCTCATTTCCTTTTTCTGAAGAAGACTCTGCTGCACAAATGATGGCAGAGAAACGGGACAGACCCAGAGAACCCAGGAAAAAGGGGCAGGAAGATCTGCCCTGATGGATGCCAAAACCCCACACAGCTATACGCCCAGACCGGGCCTGACAATCAGCAGGAGGAAACGGGGGCGCCCGATGGACCCCACGCGTCATTCGCTGTTGCCTTTCCGGAAGGTAGGAAAGGCCGTCTGATGCTGGGCAATGAGTGAGGCACAGTGACACAGCTAAAGGTTCTGCTTGGTTGCAGCTTTCTATTACTGTTTTGTTTGCTCTGTGAGTTTTTCTTCTTTTTTCCCTTGGGGTGTGTGTGTGTGTGCGCACATGCGTATGACTTTTGTGTTTTCTCCAGGAGTCATGGTGCCCTCCTCTCACAAAGGCTGGCAGGTGGCTCAAAGCCATGTCATCCAACAGTCTCCTGCCTCTGAAAGGCCCGGAATAAACCCAAGCCCTCCTCATATGCTGCCTCTCTGCGAGGATCAAAGGAGGTGACTGAAGTGGAAGGACCCTGGAGCATAAGGCACTGTGACGCACACACCACGCAGGAATGCACACCATTCTGTGGGACAGGCAGCTGTGGTGCAGTGGAGCAAGTCCTGGCCTCAGCGTCACAAGGGGTTCGAACCCTAGCTCTTCCACTTCCCAGCTGCGTGATATAAGCAAGCTACTTCACTTCTCTGGGATGCACTTGACCGTTGTGCAGATCACATGAGATACAAAGATAGGTACGAGCTATATAAAACATCCTGCAGATGTTAGATATCAGTATTACCACTACACCTGCCTACAGAGCTCTCCACCCTCTGTAATCCCCATGGATACTCATTTTCTGTCCAAAACACACCTAGATTGGTACAACAGTGCTCTCCATTTATTGCTACTAATAGTGGTATGCATAGCTAAGAGAGCTACATAATATATCTCCTAGCAATTATATTACTCTCGATATTAGGGAACAGTATATTTCCTAGCAGCACTGGTACCAGTCATAGTAATACTAGTCTATAGCTAGAATATTCTATATTCTATAGTGTGTTACTATTCTCTCCCTAAGAAGGCAGGGAGCTCCTAAGATCTTATTTGACACTTCTGTGTCCCCATAAGATAAGGATCACCCAGCAGACACTCAGCAAACGTTGGATGACTGACAAAAGCCGCAGGAGACCCCTGGCTGATGACATCTCAGCTGGCCACTGGCCTGGCCTCCCTCTAAACGTAACCGTTTCAGAGCCTTAGTGCAGCACCGTCTAGCAGAGATCGTTCTCATCTCCCGTCGCACCAAGAGATCCAGTTTCAAACCTCATTACCCCACAAAAGGAAAACGTGCTTTTGGACCAGACGCCCCTCCAGATCCAAAGAGGGACAAGAACAAGAAGCGGGCGCCTCATCTAACAAAACATCTCCTTTGGAAAGAAGAGCAGCTACCCAGGGCTCATGCCTCTAGACCAAGCAGGCTCATCATGTCACCAAAGTCTGGACGAGAAGGCTTCGCAGAGAAGGGTTCAGTGCGGGGAAGGGGTGAGGACTCCGAGGGCTGGGCCTAAGGTTTACTAATAACTTCCCTCTCCATCCCTCTTCCTCTTCTCCCTCTTACCTCAGGGTGACCTCCACGAGTCACACCATGACAGAACATTTATTATTATTATAATTACAGTGATCATATTGGTACATAACGCTCACAGATGCCTCTGAAGGTGTGACTTGCTAATTCTCCTGCATTTCCAATTCACAGTGTCCCGGAGCCAAAAATACCGCTCTATCAAACGACGCTCAGCTTTTTTTCTAATCTGCCTCTTTTCTCGGGGCAACTCTTTCCAATACTGACGCAGCTGATCCTTTGCACCACGCCCACCCCCTCAGCCCCCAACCCCACCCCTGCCTCCGTCCTCCCTCCCACCACAGGCAAAACTGCACTGTGCTTAAGGCTAATGTGCCTGTCAAGACTTCCCCCGATGAACAACAGGTTAATGATGTGCACGTCTCCTTAAATAATTCATACTCCTAATAACCACGTTAGTCAGCACTTAACACCGCCCATCAATTGACGCGGGGTAGTGCAGGCGGAGGCTGGGGAGAGCGGAGACTCACGTGGCAAAGACGGGAAATGGAGACGGACCTCGCCTGTCATCCTCTCTAATCAGAGTCACAGGGGAGACAGAAGCAGCTTCCAAACACGTTAAGCCAACAGCAGGAACCGCTGTGCCATCTGGGAAGGGAGAGGGCAGGAGACCAGATGGAAGGCTCAGCATCTAAGGGTCAGAGGATCACTGGGCAAGAGAGAAGTTTTTTCCAAGACGCCACAATGTCTTTACAAGGCATCAAACGCACACCTCAGGGGCTGGCCACCTTCCCACTTCCTCCAGGGTGTTCCCCTGGATTAACAGTACCAGATGGGAAGGATCCTCTTATTCTCAACTGTTTCTCTCATATATTTTCATTTGCTCCTTGATGCAAATTCCCCCCCCCCCACCTTTTTCGGTTGTGTATGTGTCTCCTCTAACTGGTTAGACATCAGATGTCTGACTCCCCTTTACCACTCAATTTCTACATTTGCAACAGCATGGATGGACCTAGACAGGGATGCTTAGTGAAATAAGTCAGGCAAGAAAGACAAATACTCTATGTTATCACTTACATGTGGAATCTAAAAAATAAAACAAATGGGGCTTCCCTGGTGGCGCAGTGCTTGAGAGTCCACCTGCCGATGCAGGGGACACGGGTTCGTGCCCCGGTCCGGGAGGATGCCACATGCCGCGGAGCGAGTGAGCCATGGCCGCTGAGCCTGCGCGTCCAGAGCCTGTGCTCCGCAAAGGGAGAGGCCACAACAGTGAGAGGCCCGCGTACCGCAAAAATAAAAAATAAATAATAAAAAAAATAAAACAAATGAATGTATATAAGAAAACAGAAACAGACTCACAGAGAGAACAAACTGCTGGTTACCAGCAGGGAGAGGGAAGGGGGAGGGGCAAGACAGGGATATGGGATTCAGAGATGCAAACTACTGTGCATAAAATAAATAAGCAACAAGGATATATTGTAGAGCACAGAGAAATATAGTCCTTACCTGTAATAACTTTAACTGGAGTATAATCTATAAAAATGTTGAATCCCTATGTTGCACACCTGAAACTAATATAACATTGTAAATCAACTATAATTCAATAAAAATTTGTTTTAATAAAAATGTTTTTTTTTAAGAATTTCTGGATAGGAAACCATGGTTAAGTGTGTAAGTTTCCTATGGCTGCTCTAACAAATGACCACAAGTTTGTGGTTTAAAAACCACACAGATGTACTCCCTTATAGTCCTGAAAGTCAGAAGTCTGACATGGGTCTTACAGGGCTGGTTCCTCCTGGGGGCTAAGGGGAGAAGCCACTTCCCTGCCTATTTCAGCTTCCGGAGGCCAGCACCATTACTTGACTCGTGACCCCTTCCTCAAATCACTCCAGACTCTGACTTCCAGTGTCCTATCTCCTACTTCCTCTGATCTCTTGCCTCCCTGTCATGATATCAGGCTCCCCCAGACAATTCAGAATAATCTCCCCATCTCAAGATTCTTAACTCAATTACACCAACAAAAATCCCTTTCACCATGTAGGGTAACTTTAAGAGGTTCCAGAGATGCGGAAATGAACATCTTGGGAGGCTGCTATTCAGCCTGCCATACTCAAGAGTACCTAGAATGTGTCCCAGCTATAAAGGAAGGATGTTGTGAAGCTAAGTAGAAAAGATACTATAAGAGTATCTAACGCGTGCTTGGAATGTAAGCGGCTGATGACGGTTAGGTCTCCTTATTATCGAACACAGTCAACTCATCTAACAGGTCTGAACACCTACTGTCCACCAGGAGCTTTGACGCAGGTTATCTCATTGCATGCTCACTGCAAACTCTGAGATGGATGTGGTCCTCTCTCTTCAGAGGATGAGAGAATACAGGCTCAGAGAATAAATAAATGACTTGTCCAAGGTCACACAGCTGACAAACGGCAGAGCTGAGGTTAAGATCCAAATTTATCTGAATAGGCAAATAATAAATGTTCAACCAACACTGTTACCTAATCCATTATGTACCAAAGCGGGCTCTCGGTCAGAATCACCTTTGAAGCAGAGTAGCAATACAGATTCCTGGGCCCACCCCTGGAGATTCCAACTCAGTATATACGAGGTGGGGTCTGGAAATACATCTTTCAACAAGCTAGATGTATAATGTGGACGCTTGGGCAAATTTGTACAACAGGAGCCTAATCTACCCCCAAAATGATATCAGTACCCTCCCTGCAGTCACAATGAGCTCTCATCTCTTTCAGATACAACTCCCTGCCACACACGCACACACACACACACACACACACACACACACACTTACACACAAAATCAGATAGGCAGAATTTCTCAACAGCAGCGTGACTGACGTTTGGGGCCGGATAATTCTTTGTTCTGGGGGTTTGTCCTGCGTGTTGCAGGGTGTGTAACAGCATCCTTAGCCTCTACCCACTAGACAGCAGCAGCACTCTCCCCCCAGTTATGAAAAATGTCTCCAGACATTTCTGGAAGACCTCTGGGAGGCAAAATTGCCCCTGGTTGGAAACCACTGAGCCTGGACAGTGGGGGGTGGCAGAAAGAATGGTCATGAAAGCAAAGTCACTGCCTGTGGAGACTTGCGGTCTCTGGTCAGCTCACACCCCTCGCTGAGCTAAAGCAAGTGAGGACGGGGCAGGGGGAAGTGCAGCACCTGAGAATCAAGAATGTAGGGTTCTTGTCCCACCCACCTGCCCAGCGCTCATCATGCAGCCATCCTTGAGGGCAGCCACAGACTCACACACCCCATGTCAAATTTCCTAGTCTGGGTTTCAGTTTCTTATTTGCAAAATGAACAAGTTGAGTAAGAATATTTCTTCGGTCACCTTGAATTCTGAATTCTTCAAAGGTGGGCCCATGTTCAACCAATTTTCCTAACTGTGAGAAGGCGGGGCTGGAGGGGAACTTGACCCTGGCTCCCAGGGGGAGGGCACAGCCTCAGATATCTGCAGCACCACAGCACCACTGTGACCTGGGCATGAGCAATGAACCAGAAACAGTCCCTACTCCCCACCACCCCGCTTTCTCTCCCTCCTTGTAGGTTTTCCTTTCTCTCTGCCTCTCTGTCTCTATTGCCATATAAAAAGAGGAAATATGCACGGCTTTGTGAGGCTTTACTTATTTTTTTCCCTTGCTGCTGAATAAGCCCAGGTACTTTTATTTTTATTAAAACTGATACCTTCAGTGAAGACAGTACAGAAAAGTTCTCTGAGTCCTGAGATATAAGATTATTACAATTTTGCCTGACCTAGGATCTCAGGGATGAGCTGAGACAGTGATCTTGGAGAGAGACCCAAGAACAGGCTGGCTCTCGGAGGCATTTGGATTCTGGACTGCCCTTTAAGAAAAGATAAAAAGACAACCCTCCTTGCAAACTATATTTGATGTAATTATTTGGCAAGGGTGTCCTACATGGAACACACTTAATTTCATTTCAAATTAATCTTATTTCACGAGCAGAGTGTGACCTGGGGGGAAAAAAAGCTGCTGCACAGCACAGGGAGATCAGCTCGGTGCTTTGTGACCCCCTAGAGGGGTGGGACAGGGAGGGTGGGAGGGATGCTAAAGAGGGAGGGGATATGGGGATATGTGTGTGCATAGAGCTGATTCACTTTGTTGTACGGCAGAAACTAACACAACATTGTGAAGCAATTATACTCCAATAAAGAGGTATGAAAACAAAAAAAGCAGCCAACAACAAAAATACCCAAATATTAAGCATAAATATCTTGTCCCATTTTCAAAAGGCCAATGCAATTGACTTTTAGATGAGGGCTTCATGCCAACGCCAACTACCCTTGCATGTCTGGCAACATTCAAGCAGGCTGATCAGAAAGAATACAAAATAGACAGGAGAATTCCCCAACCTTGGGGAATGCTGGCACTCTATGGCCTGAAGGAAGACTTGAGGAAACAGCACAGAGCTCACTTCCTCCAGAAAATCTCCCCCCAACCACCTCGGACTCCCATGAACCCCTTCTTTCTATGCCTCGGTGCAACCCCATGACCCTCACATCCAGGCAAACTGTCACCTCGTACAGCCCACCCTGGCTCCCATACTCTGTCTCAGCATCCTTAGCACCTATGATACTTTGCCGAGCATAGTAGCTTATATGTCTGCCTCCCCTTCAGACTAGAATCTTCCAGAGGCAAGTACCAGGTTCAGTCACTCCAAGACCCTTAGCACACAACACCAGCAAGTGTTTAATATCTACTTACTTAATGAAAGAAAAGGGAAGAAAGATGGCCAGGAGGGAAAGCACTGCATGACCGTGCACTTGCCGGGGTCAGAAGCCATGACGCATCTCTGCCTCTAGCTTCTTGCTGTTAAAGTGAGCACACCGGGCTTCCCTGGTGGCGCAGTGGTTGAGAGTCCGCCTGCCGATGCAGGGGACACGGGTTCGTGCCCCGGTCCGGGAAGATCCCACATGCCGCGGAGCAGCTGGGCCCGTGAACCATGCCCACTGAGCCTGCGCGTCTGGAGCCTGTGCTCCACAACGGGAGAGGCCACAACAGTGAGAGGCCCGCGTACCGCAAAAAAAAAAAAAAAAAAAAAAAAATGAGCACACCTTGTCTCCCAGCTAAGTAGCGACTCCTGGCTTCAGGGGCTGTTTCTTCTCATCTGTAGAATCCCACCACGCCACTGCCACCATGGTGCTAGCCCAGCACTGGCAACATAAACACTGATGCTGTTCTCTCTTGGAAGACCTCAAGTACAGTGCTGCCAGGAGGGAGATAGTCTAAATGCCACATCCGAGCCCGATGTAGCGCTGAAGTCTGTCATTCTGCCTTCACAGAACTGGTCCCAGCTGCATTGTGTCTGCATTTCCTGACTGTCACCAGGAGCACACTGGCCACTGGCTTTCCAGTTCATGACTCTAGGAGCTGGACGTCTTTTCTCTGTGGCCCTGATCACTGCATACTTCACCTCAAGTGCTGATGGATGCCTCATCACGGACTGGGTGTCTGTCTGCCTGTAGCTCAGGGGGTGTCTTGACTTGCATGTATCCTTGTGTTCCTAACACCTAATCAAAGCCTGGAGCCTAACAGGGAAAGGAGTCACATTCATCGGCATTTCCATGCCTCAAGCATGATATGCTGTGTGCTCTAGGCCTATTCTCTCATGCACTCCTCAAAGAGGAAGGGACTCTTTCTGTCCCCATTTTACAGGTGGAGAAACTGAGACTCAAAGAGTTTAAGTACATGCCCAAGGCCACAGCTTACAAATAGCAAATCAGAGATTGAAACCCAGGTTTCCAATTCAAATTCCTATGTAGCTTCCAGTGTACCATACTTCATCCCAAGAGTGGACATTCCATAAATGCTTGCTGAGTTCAGCTGAATTCCCAGAACACTCTAAAATGGACCCCACACGCAGACCAGGCTCCTCACAACTCACTGCTGCTTGTTAAAATTATTCTTAGCTAACAAGAAATAAATGGTCTCTGGAGTACAGTCCATTAGAACTACGTCCTTGGGAATCAGAACATAAAACAAGCCTAAACAGGAATGTCTCTGCTTGTTGGTGAAGTTCATAAAACCACAGAATCTCAGTGCTGAGCAGGACCTTGGAAATCACCTAGTTCAAGCCCATCCTTTTACAAAAAGGTACACAGAGGCACAGGTGGAAAATGACTTGCTCAAGGTCATAAGCACATCAAGATGTGGCAATGACAGGACCAGAATCCAGAGCGGTCCCTCCTGGTTCCCTCTGTGCTCTGGGATCCCAGTTCTAAACGTCGTGGGTGTGACTCCTCACTGCCCGCGGCCCTCAGAACCCAGGCTCGCAGATGGCTCTTGGTCAGCTCGCTCTTTGCTGTCAGGTGACCAGGATGCATGGCCACAGACAGAAGCTGCCACATCATCTCAGCGTTTAGTCACCCACAAAAGCCATTTCCTGCCTCGTCAGCTCCATGGCCAGAAATATTATCCTTAAATAATCAACACACAGCAGACACCCTTCAAGGGACAAGACTGTCTTCCCTTTTCCCAGGGATACAGTGATATCAGCACAGGTTGCAAAGAAAGAAGGAGCTGCTGCTCAGCCCCACCCCCTCGGAAACCTGGGGGTTAACAGCACAGCCTACAGGATCCAGCCATCAATTTCAGGAAGAGGAAGAGGAGGAGGAGGAGAAGGAGGGGGAGGAGGGGGAGAGGAGGAAGGGGAGGAGGGGGAGGAGGGGGAGGAGGGGGAGGAGGGGGAGGAGGGGAGGAGGGGGAGGAGGGGGAGGAGGGGGAGGAGGGGAGGAGGGAGAGGAGGGGAGGAGGGGGAGGAGGGGGAGGAGGGGAGGAGGGAGAGGAGGGGAGGAGGGAGAGGAGGGGAGGAGGGGGAGGAGGGGAGGAGGGGAGGAGGGGAGGAGGGGAGGAGGAGGGGGAGGGGAGGAGGGGGAGGGGAGGAGGGGGAGGGGAGGAGGGGGAGGGGAGGAGGGGGAGGAGGAGAGGGGAGAGGAGGAGAGCCCTTGTCCTGCTGTCACAGGGAAGGGCTAGGACAGTCTGTTTAGTCAAAAACAAAGGCTCATCTCCCACTGAGAGCAGTGAGAGCCAGGGTGGGGAGAGGGGGTAGCAGAAGGGTGCGGTGATGTAAGAGTTTACACTTTACAGGAAGATATATATCCCACCTTCTTCCAAAAGTGTTGGAGATGGTTTGTGAAATTAAACACCACAGACAATATCCTATTTTATAAAGTAAAAATTTAAAGTGTCATCAAAAGTGATGCAAAAGGAACAGAGAATAGATGTTTCCAGTTCTTGAGAACAGCGGAAACCAGCACGGTTTGGTGTGTGTACCGTGAAGTGAGGACACTCTGTTGGGCAGCTCTCTTGACACTTCTTTCCCGTAGCCATCCTCTCAAATCTGTCTCAATCTCCCCATTTGATAAATGAGGAAACTGAGCTCAGAGAGGCTGAATTACTTGACCAGCAACACACAGCTGGTGTGGTCTCCCAGTTCTGGGTCCCTGCTTCTCCCCGCTGCTGCCTCCTGCTCTGTATGCCCATCACTGTGTCAGCTGGCAGGGGTGTGCAGCTAAATGTTTAAACACAGGCTCACTGAAGGGAAAAATGAGAGCCCTGATTTATAGCATTCACCAATTTCCATAGCGTAAATATTGTCATCGTGGCCAACTTCAAACAACCCATGCGCATTAACCAGCTTACGAAATTCCCCAAAATGTAACCGCCAGCTCTCAGTCACTCAGCGGCAGCACATCACTGCTGCTGGGGAGCAACTGGAGGTTTCTAGGAGCAGACACTGCTTCAAGGAGCCCACAGCCTGATTAGGAGAATGTGGACAGACACAGACATAATGCTATGCAGGAGAATGGCATGCTGGGAAGAAGAGCTATGCTTCCGTAGCCTGGCGGGACTTGACCCCTGCCACCTCTCCAGCCTCACCTCCTTCCAGAAGCCTCTCCAGGCTCACACTTATACTCCTTGTTGCGGTGCGCGGGCTTCTCACTGCGGTGGCTTCTCTTGTTGTGGAGCACGGGCTCTAGGCGCACGGGCTTCAGCAGCTGTGGCTCGTGGGCTCTAGAGCGCAGGCTCAGTAGTCGTGGCGCACGGGCTTAGTTGCTCCGCAGCATGTGGGATCTTCCCGGACCAGGGCTCAAACCCGTGTCCCCTGCGTTGGCAGGCGGATTCTTAACCACTGCGCCACCAGGGAAGTCCATGTAGTTCTCAAAAGTGCTGGATGTTTGGCACTGTACACGCATAAGGGACTCTGACAATCCTAGGTATCCCCGTAGTGCCTGATGTATGGAGAACACAGGCCAAGCAATGCTCTAGCCTCACATCCACGTGCTCCTCTGACTTTTCTTCACTGCTGTTCTCAGAATTCATGCTCTTTGTCATTTTTTCTTTTTTATATGTCTCTCTTCTATTATTTAGCATCAAGCTCCCCTCAACATTCTTCCAGTGAAGTCTGAAGAGTACTAGGTAATTACGTTCTACTGTAAGCGTTCTACTGCTTAGCTACCTGCCCCTTCAATTCTCATCCTAAACGTCGCTGCTTCAGGAAAGCATTCCCTGCCTTTAGGTCTCCCTGTAAAACACTCCGACAGCCCCAAGATTCAAATTACAACAGTTCATTATGATGTGATGTGTCCATCCTCTGCCCAGGGATCCCAGGACCCCTTTACAGGGTCAGGGGCCAAGAGGTCACTCCCTGAGCCAAACCACATCCACTTTTGCACACGGGGGTCCCCGTTTCTCACATCAGCGGTGCTTATCAGGTAACTGCACCCACACAGAATTTGAGGGACAGGAAATCTTGGAATTGGAAGAGAAGTCATCTAACACACTCTCTCAAGCTGTAAGGTGCACAGAAATCCCTGAGATAGTGCTAAATGCAAACTCCAGTTCACAGATCAGGTGTGAGATTTTGCGTTTCTATCAAGCTCCCAGGTGCCACGGATGCTGCCGACCTTTGGACCACACGTGGAGTTACAAAGATCTCATAGATCTGCACTGACCACTAGGGTTCCCACCAGCCACGCTTGGACTGTGGCCCATCCTAAAATCTGCACCAGAGTTCAAAGGCTTAGTAGGAAAAAAAAAAAGAATGAAAAATATCTCAATAATTTTATGTTGATTACACGTTGAAATAACATTTTGGATATATTAGGTTAAGTAAAACAAATTATTAAAAGTAATTCCACCTATTTTAACTATTCTTGATGGGATTACTAGAGAACTGTGCATTTCATATGGCGCTCACACTGAATTTCTATGGGACGGTGCTGTCACAGGTCCTCCCAGCGAACGCAGTAATTCCCGCGAAGGCAGCACCCATGGAACTGCTTCTGTAACCTCATCAGAGGAGTCCCCCTCTCCTCCCATATCCAACAGAGTTCCACACTCCACTCTGGAAACACTAAGTTAATCAAAATTAACTCTATCCGATTCCCCAGAAACTTTTTCTGGTTCCTGTGCTCTGTGAACTTCCAACGAAGGGTCTAGTGTGCAGGGTTTCCCAGACTTACTTGGTCCCTCTTTAGAAGCACATGGCTTCAGACTTGTTTTTCAGACAAATTCCCAGGTCCCATCCCAAGCCTGTCAAATTAGAGTTTCTGGGAATGGGGTCCAGGAATCATTTTTTTAATAGATGATTCTGATGACATTATCTTGGAATCACCGGAAAGTATTCTTTGACTGCTGCTTGAATGCTCCTAGTGACAAGGAGCTCATCACCTCATAAGGCAGCCAGTTTCACTACTGGGCAGCTAATACTCTTGTAACTATCACTACATATTTGATGATATTATTACCACCATTATCATGAACCCAAATGGCCCCAAAAGAAGAGCCATCTCAAAGCTTGTAACTCTTAAGATCAAGACAGGACCGAGGGCTCACCAAGCTGAAACGCTTCATTTTACAGATAAGGAGCTGAGACACCAAAAGGGCAAGTCCTATCCTAGGTCACACACACAGACAGAAGCAGACATCAGACTCCAAGTCAGTGCTCACTGCTGACAGCCCTGCCTCAGACCCCAGCAGCTAAATACCCCTATGGCTCTGACCAGACTTCCCAGACCTTCTGGAGGCTGGGCACCAATGCCTGGTGGACTTCCCTTAGCTCCAACCAGCTGTCTTGGAGACTCCCCGCACTTCCTTTAGGCATCAGATTGGAACCCTGGTAATGCCTCCCAGCCTCTTCCATCAGATGCTGAATCTTACACCCAGCCTCAGCAGGCATCTCACCACACCCGGGCACACTCCCCAGCACAAGGAGCACGGCTAGCATCACTCCTAGGGGTAGGAATGTCTACAGAAGCACTCCAAATATCCCACCGGACACTTATGTTCTAAAACTGTTTCCAGAAATAGAAACAGCCGGCAGCACCCTTGTGGGCACAGTGCCCGGGGCGGCCTTCAGAGCCAGCCCTGTGAACCGGCCTCACCCCGGCTCTCCCTCTGGCTATGCACCAGCAGCAGTGGAGGGCCCCAGGGTGGTGTCATTGCTCCCACTGTCTATGTTCTCCCCGGCGGCGTTGTAAAGAGCCCGCAGCCAGTGATACCCTCATTCCTGGTGAAGCCACAACTTTTCTCACACCCCCGAGAGATCCACTTCCTTAAGTGCAAGTAAGGTGGCGGTTCTTTGACCCTCTCTCCTGTCACCCAGGAAAAACAGGAGAGGTGGGAGGCTTGGAAGATAGAGGGGAGGGAAGGAGGAGCTGCGGCAGCAAGGAGGTGACAAAGTGAAGCCCAGTGTCAAGGTTTCGCAGGGCTCTCGGGGTGAGACACTCTCTCAGGCCGTGTGATTCTGTCTGCACAGTCAGTAGGACTCCACGAGCTGCCCCCGGCCCTCACCTCCTGTGTGCCCGGGTTCTTACACACTTGTTCACACGCTCTGTGCACTCGCATTGTGCCTCCACGTCAGGTCACTCCAGTGTCACTCAGGAACAGGAGGGCCTCCAATTAGGCAGAGAAGGAGATGCTTCTCGCATAGAAAATTGGATTGGAGGGAGCCAGGGCTGAGCCCTGACTTGTGAAGCTCCTGAAGAGCAAATCCCCATCGGCGGAAGCTCAACAAGCACTGAATGATTAATAAGCACCACGAGAGAACTGAACACCGTCACCTGCAAGTGCCCTGATGGCTTATTATGCAGGTGCTCCGTGTGGAGGCCACGGATACCACACTGTGGAAGAAGACAAAAAATCAGACGAGCAAAAAGATTGTTTTTCCCTTCCTGTGTATCAAGAGCCCCCCTCCCCCCTCACGTCCCCTGGCCCCATCTCAAGCACACCTTCTCTTTAAATATTCTTTGCATTCTAAAATAGGATTTACAAATAGAAAAAGTAGGGTGCTGGGCTTTTTACTATAACACTCTCAGATTTTCTCAAAAACTGCCTGTTCTCCACCTCCTCACTACTGAACTCCAATCGGATGTACCTACTTAGCTCCCCCAGAAGAAGGAAGAGAACCTACACTAAATGATTCACAAACTTTAATGCACATAAGAATCAACTGGGGGGCTTCCCTGGTGGCACAGTGGTTGAGAGTCCGCCCTCCGATGCAGGGGACATGGGTTCGTGCCCCGGTCCGGGAGGATCCCACATGCCGCGGAGCGGCTGGGCCCGTGAGCCGTGGCCGCTGAGCCTGCGCGTCCGGAGCCTGTGCTCCGCAACGGGAGAGGCCACAACAGTGAGAGTCCCATGTACCGCAAAAAAAAAAAAAAAAAAACATTGCACAGGCAGTCACGGTAAATGACATAACGAGAGAACATGTCACGAAAAGCCAAGATGCACCTTTGGGGCGGGTACAGAAAGGAGGTAGCCACTTTCGGGCAAATACTTCAAGTTACAATAGAGAGTTATGTTCTTTAGGTACTATGGCCCCACGTCTTCTTGCGCCCCGTGTGCAGCATCTGCTCTTCCTTCTATCTATGACCTCCCCAAATCCTGTCCCGTCATGGTCCCTACAGCACAGCGAGAGAAAGCTAAGATGAACGCGCAACTCACCACCATGAAGGAAGACAGCCTCCTCCAACAGTCAGCTGTATGAAGCCCTTCCTATAATCGTTCATTCATTCACGGTTCATATACCAACTGCGTGCCCAGCCCTGTGCTACTGCTTGACATACAAGAGTGGGCAAGAGGACACAGCCCCAGCTCCTCCCACATGGCTCAGATGGGACCCAGACAGGTAAACAAACACTGTGAGTGCAATGTACTAGGACAGAGGTATGGAAGGATGCCACTCTCCTCGCTTCCCACAAAGCTCGTCTCACAGCTCCACACGTGGGAGTCAGGCTGTGGCTCCAACCCTGGGTCACGAAGGCAAATGTTGACCAGATCTAGTGAAAGCATCCATCCCACCAGCACTGTCCTGACCCAGTCTCAGCTCTTCTCACAGATGCCACAGCAGTCAGACCACAGCCTCACCCTCTTCGTTCTCTCTAGCCTGATTTTACAGCTGTTGGGGTCCTGTCCCAGACTTCGTCTCACTCCCCTCTCTCCCATCTTGACTTTTCTCCCGGTCATTTCTCCTGAAAGCAGCAGGATAATTCCAGAAATTCCAGAAGATAAGGAGTTCTCCAGGAAACAAAGCAAATCTCTAACATCTCTGGCCTCAAAAGGGAAGTTAGTGGCTGTGGATACCAGGATGTCCCCCACCCCAGGCCTAGATGAACCAGCATGGCATGGTGACTGAAAGCACAGACTCTACGGCTGTAATCCCTAAGTGGGAATCCCAGCTCTGACACTCACTAGCTGGGAGCTCTTGAGCAACATATTTAATTTCTCAGTGGAAACAGTACTTAATTCACAATGTTATTGTGAAAATTAAATGCATTGATATCTATAGTGCACTTCGAATTACAGCTGGCACAGAGCAAAAGTCTTGGAAGTTCTTTTTTAATTGGGGTATAGTTGCTTTACAATGTTGTGTTAGTTTCTGCTGTACAACAAAGTGAATCAGCCATATGTATACATATATCCCCTCCCTCTTGGATCTCCCTCCCACCACCACCCCCATCCCACCCATCTAGGTCACCACAGGGCACCGAGCTGAGCTCCCTGCGCTACACAGCAGGTTCCCACTAGCTATCTGTTTTACACGTGGTAGTGTATATATGTCAATCCCAATCTCCCAATTCATCCTACCCCCCATTCCCCACTCCCCATGTCCACACTCCCGTTCTCTATGTCTGTATCTCTATTCCTGTCCTGCAAATAGGTTCACCTGTACCATTTTTCTAGATTCCACATATATGCGTTAATATACGATATTTGTTTTTCTCCTTCTGGCTTACTTCACTCTGTATGACATACCCTGAGAAAACCACAATTCAAAAAGACAACACATGCACCCCAATGTTCACTGCAGCACTACTTACAATAGCCAGGACATGGAAGCAACCTAAATGTCCATCGACAGATGAACGGAAGTTTTTGTTAAATAAAATAATTGTCCTTCTTTCTCCCCAACCAACAGCATGTATGAAAGTCACCAAGACTCTATGTCAAGTCAGGTCACAACTCCCACCCTATGTCAATGTTGTTTAAAAAAAAAAAGAAGAAGTACACAGTGTGTGCAGAGGGTCAGCTAGAAGAAGGAACCAGCACTGACTGAATGCCTGTTGGGCACCAGCCACTGGGGTGGGTATTCCCACATACATTATATATCAGTTAATCTCTCAACAGCCCTGAGACGTCAAAATCATTGTCCCAGTTTTACAAATCAGGAGACAGAGGTTCAGAAATTCCTCTGACCTACTTAGGAGCTAGAGACTAGCTCCATGACTATACAGTTTTGTAAGGGTCCATAAACCTCTTAACTTCTTCATATTGGTGTTTCTCTATTTACACAGAAAGATTAGGAGTTGGGTCCATAAGAGAATGGGGTTTATGAAGAAGAGTAGAGCTGGGAGACTGCTGTCCTCTCTGCTCGGATCTATGGAGAGAGAAATTGAAGGGGACAGAGGAAGTGTGGCTGAGGTAGGGAGAAAAGACTAGGTGCCACGGGGCTAGAAGGAAGTAAAGGTGAAGCTAGGGAGCCTAGGAAGGAGTCCCAGAGCTTCACGAGAGGAATTTCTGGCAGGGTCTCTGATTCTTGGTAGAGATTCAAACCTAACTCAATCTGGCTCTAAAGACCAGCCCACCACTTTTCCTGTCCTCTGTCAAAGGCAGACATAAATAATCAATCACAGCACTCATGCCTTCAGGCCTGGAAAGAGTCTCAGCCAGGAAGCCCTGCCAATCAATCAGAGTTGACCACTAGATAAAATCTATTTGCCGTCCCTTCTATTCACCATGCTGCCAAAAGGAGTTTAAGAAGCCCCCTGTCTTTAAAGTGTAGGTAATCTACTTACAGAACTGACTAGGACAGAGGAAACAAGTGAAAATATATACTCCTAGAAACTGCTAGGTGAATCCTGGTTTAAAATTCTGGACCAAAAAAAAAAAAAAAAAAGACGACCCCACTACAGTGGGCCAGGCAATGCAGTGCAATTAGCTGTGCTTTGAGAAACTAATAATTCATTGCCTCTTAGCTTAAATTTCTAGATGCTTTATGATTTACAAAGTATCATCATTTTACCCTCAAAACTACCTCACTAGACAGGTGGGCACCTCATAAATGTGTAAAGCATTAAATTCTTAGTAGTTTTAGTGGTTCATAAAATTTTCAAGTAGGAAATCATTTTTGCAAGTAATGTCCTTTACAGTTCTCATGCCCCTCCTTCCTTTTTCCTATTTTATTGCACCAGCCAGAACCTCAGAGCCTTGCTACTCAGTGTATGGTCTAGGAACCAGCATCACTGGCCTCCCCTGGAAGCTAGCTAAAAAGGCAGAATCTTAGGCTCCATCTCAAACTTCTCAGAATCTGCATTTTAACATGATCCTCAAGTGATTCATATGCACATTAAAATGTGAGAAACATTGCTCTACTACCTACTGAAAAACAGAAATGTTGAAAGCTCTCCTTATTTTTGCTCTGATTGTACTGAGAATGTCTCTATTTTCATCATAACTTGTGATGATTATTAGAAGTTTTTGACAGATATCCTGTATCAGTTATATCAGAAAGCTCTATGTAAGTATTAATAACTATGAAAAAATTAAGGTCTAGAGAAGTTCTATCTGCCACAAGATGACCCAGCTTGTAAGTAACAGATCAAGCACAAAAGTCCATACTTGTGCTGTCCCAATGCTGACCCCCATCACAGGGAAAGATGGACTAATAACAAATTATTCACACCTAGCATCTGTCCATCAATACCTATTTGTTGAATGAACAAATGAATGAATGTCATTGTGCTTTCTTTCATATAATAGGTGTGTTTCTGCATAGCTGAATGAACAGTAAGTCTGAGATCCTTGAATATTTGTGAACCACATGACTCAGTGTGCAAGAAGAAACTCTATTTTAAGGTACTCTGCACTAAATCCTCTCACAAAGAGGAAAAAAATAGCTTCCTTCATGAAAATGTACTCCCTGATAGATTTTAATCAACAAGTGTTGATTGGGTACAGCTGTGTGCCTGTAACTGTCTATGGGTCTAATAAGGATTCAGGAGACATAAGACAGGTGTTCTCACATTTAACGTGCATCAGAATCACCTGGAGGGCTTATTAAACCACAGATGGCTGGCCTAACCCTCATCCCCCCAAGTTTCTCATCTAGTCGGTCTGGAGTGTGGACCAAAATTTAGCATCTCTAATGAGTGCCAGGATGACGTTGATACAGCCAGTCCAGGGATCACACATGGAGAAGAGCTGACATACAATATCCTGCCTGCATCTAAGGCCAGTGGTTCTCACCTTGGCGGTACTTTTGAGTCACCCGGGAAGCTTTTAAAAATACTGATGACTGGTTCCCTCCAATGACCAGTTGAATCAGAATCTCTGGGGTAGAGGCTGGGTATCGGCATTTTTCGTACGTCCCCCAGGTATTTCTAATGTGAAGTCAGAATTTAGCTCCACTGAGCCTCAGAGCTAAGTTGGGGAGCAAGGGGTAAGACAGATATGAAAGAAGAATCCCAGGGCAGCACACGCAGTGGTGTACCAGAACCTGCCAGGACCGGGAGGAGAAAGCCAGATGTGCGGATCTCTTCCCAACACTGCATTCAGGGCCATCAATCCTCAAGCCTGAAATCAGCCACTGCCAGAGTATTTACACCACAAAAATTGGCAAGTGCTACAAATCAGTGCACCCCCGCCCATCCCCAGAGAACCAGTTATTAAACTTCTACTAGCAAACCACTGAATAGAAGGCGGATGTGACAGGTACCAAATAAACATTCAGACAAGAAGTAGCAGAGGAGAAGAGGAAGAAATCCCACTGGGCTGGAGTGGACATAGAGATCTTCATGGAGCTGGTGAGGTCTCCGAGATGGGCCATAAGGGATGGATGGGATCTGTATAGAAAGAAAGCCATCTGCCTGGGAGAAAACTAGGAGCTGTTGTTTGGAGGTGGGACAGGGCAAGGTACCTCTGGGCACAGTGAGGGGACTGAACACGCTCAGGAGAAAAATTCTTGTTGTAGAAGAGTGTTTCTCTGAAAATCTGACTTCAGAAGTTTAGAATTTCATATGATGGGTTCCCATAGAAAAGTGCATACATGCAGTAAAGGACCATATAGTGGCTAAACTTTCTGTAAGGATCCGAAAGACAAAAGCCGGCCACAGCATGACCACACAACGCTGCCAGTACTTCCCAGAGACTGCCTGGCTTTGTAACAAGTCCACAGTCACTGTGCCTAACAGGCAACCTGGACAAGCCCATCACACCCCATTTTTCCCTTGGACGATACCAATCTGTTTGATCTCATCCACCTTCTCCCAGAAGCGGTTAGGGGGAGAATCTGCATCTTCAAAATCCTGCTCTCATTCCCAAGGGGAGATGGCACTGTCAATATCCATCCAAGATCCTGGAGATGCAGTAAGAAGCGGCAGTATCTTAGTTTACTGGAAAACCAAGATGTCATATGAGGAAAAAAGAAAGTTGGAACTGGAGGGAAAGAGTTTTGTCTATCCCTCCATCCCCCAGAAGGGCAAAGACAGGCCTGCAGGAGCCATTTCTACATGCTTCCTCTGCTCAGAACTTCTGTCCTGGATGCTTTCACTCTTGCGACTAGAGAAGGAAGAGGCAAGAAAAAGAAAAATAGCCATGAATATTTCATGCAGTGCCTCTGCTGACTTTTTAGTTCCCTGAACACCCATTAAAGTGCCACTGTAATAATGTCATTGTTTGCTCATCATTTTCTACCTGGCTCTTAGGGAGGAAAAAACCAGAAATAATAATTCCTGGCTCTGATTGGGAGGTCATAGGAAATCATCTACCACTGGTACTAAGGCTTTTGAAGATCAAAGGCCTGAACAATCGCACTTTCATTTATTTGGCACCATTCAAGTTGGTAGAATTCCACAGACGTACATTTTTCAGATAAATGAAGCTTATCCTGAAGTGTTAGATTTGTTTTTGAATTTTAACCATTTCACATGCAAATAATTCCAGAACGGTACGGTACCTATTTCCCGGTTTTCTTAGACAAAATACATGAAGCAAAATGTACGTCAGAATCCTCATTGTAAACAGCCTGTATTTTTAGCATGTTCTAATACATGATGTCCCGGCTTATTCTCCCACTTCGGGCTGCTTGACCCCAAATTAATAGCCTCACACTGACGAGCTCTGTTTGTCTCTAGTGCCGATTCCCCACCCCCACTTACTCCCCAATTATAATTCGTTGCTCTAAATTTGCTAGGAATCGGGAAACTTCACAACCAACATCATTATAATAGTATGTAAAAAGAGAGTTAATAGCCTCTGAACAAGGGCCAAAGGCAGTGTGGACTACATAAATTGTATGACCTTGAGCCATTTTTCAATGGCTTGAGCCATTTTTCATTAACATGTGTACCTACAGGTGTTTGCGGTTATTCCCTCAGCATACTTACATATATTGAGCACTGACTGCGTGCTAGGTGCTGTGTTGACAAAGGTACAGAATCCTCTCCACCGTGAGCTCAGTCTGGCAGGGAGACGCAGCCTACGTAGCCCCGCTGCTACTCACCTTGTCAACCCACCCGAGTCTCCTGCTCAGCAGCTGTTTACCAACCACTGCAGCCTGAGCACACCAGGACCATTCCCTCCTCTAGGCCTTTGCACTTTGCTCTTTCCCCCCCGGGACTCTCTTCCTGAGGATCTTTGCATGGTTGATTCCTTCTGTGCTTGCAGGTCTCACTCAGTGATCGCATCCCTGGCCGCCCCACCTCCAGCTGCCTCCTGCCCCCTTCTGGTACATTACTGTGTTTTGTTTTCTTCGTAGAACCCTCCATGATCTGACATGATCCTGCCCACTAACATCCTTTGTGTCTTTGTGAGCTCAGGGGCCTCCTCGGTGTCAGCCAGCAGCCCAGCAGCCCCGGGTCGGCACCAGGCCCTCCACGGAGCACCTGCTGAATCAGCAAAGCTGCACAGATGGTTAGAATACAGCAGGGTAAGTTTTGTTTTGTTTTGTTTTTTAAATATATATATATATATATTTTTTTTTTGATGTTGGGGGTAGGAGTTTTTATTTATTAATTTATTTATTTTTGCTGTGTTGCATCTTCGTTTCTGTGCGAGGGCTTTCTCTAGTTGTGGCAAGCAGGGGCCACTCTTCATCACGGTGTGCGGGCCTCTCACTATCGCGGCCTCTCTTGTTGCGGAGCACGGGCTCCAGACGCGCAGGCTCAGTAGTTGTGGCTCACGGGCCCAGCTGCTCCGCGGCATGTGGGATCCTCCCAGACCGGGGCTCGAACCCGTGTCCCCTGCATTAGCAGGCGGACTCTCAACCACTGCGCCACCAGGGAAGCCCAGCAGCAGGGTAAGTTTTGAGAAAGGAGAATGGAGAATACCTACCCAAGCCTGGGAGAAGAAAAAGAGATCTCAAGGAGGGAAGATCTGAGCTGGCCTCAGCACGTGAGCAAGAAAGGTCCAAGGGTATTCCAGACAAAAAGACACATTTAAGTAACATACCAAAAATATCTATTAAGATAACCTCTCCACAAAATCTCAGGCTAGTGATTTAAATATCGCCCAAGAATCCTCTGCACTGCTGGACTGGCAATAAGAAAGATGGAGGCCCTCTGCTGCCGTCTCCCCACAGGTGATGAGTTTCCCTCTGAAAAGTGGAACAAGCACACAAATGCTTTGCACGTGGAGCCTGGAGTAGCCAGCTTGGGCTGCCATAACAAAGTCCCACAGACTGTGTGGCTTAAACAACACAAACGTATCGTCTCAGAGTTCTGGAGGCTAGAAGACCAAGATCAAGGTGTGGACAGGACTGATTCCATCTGAGGGCTGTGAGGGGGAATCTGCTCCATGCCTTGCTTCTGGTGGTTTGCTGGCCATCTTTGGTGTTCCTCGGCTTCATCACTCTGATCGCTCCTTTAACTTCACAGAGTCTTCTCTGTATGTCTGTCTGTGTCCAAAGTTCCCTTTTAATAAGGACACCAGTCATACTGGACTAGGGGCCCACCCACCCTACTCCAGTACAACCTCACATTAACTAATCACATCGGCAATGACCCTATTTCCAAATAAGGTCACATTCTAAGGTGCTGGGGGTTTGGGCTTTAACATATGTATTTTAGGATACAATTCAACCCATGGCAGAACCTCAGATTAGAAACCAGCTTCCCTAGCAGGGTCTGCTTCTACGGGGTAAAGACGTGTCTGGGGTCCACCAGGGGGCCCTGTAGAGGCAGATTAGCCTTGTCAGGCCACTAAGGGGGGAGCACAAAAACCACAGGCCCTTGGCTTTGAGAGGCATCCTGGAAGAAGGTCTGGAAGAGGGATGTGAGCCCCATTCGCACCCATGGAGCAACCACAGTCCCCCAAGTACCGGCTAGATCACCTTAACCGCTCAAAAGCCCCGTGAGGTCCTAGCTGTCATTTTATAGGGATGAGGCCCAGGGCACTCAGGAAACAAGAGATCCCAGAGCCTGGACCTTGGACACAGGCTGTACAGCTGAGGAAATGGAAACTAAGTTTCCTCATCTGCAAAGTGAAAGGTTGGACCCTTCTTGCTGTCCTGGTTCCAGGCTGTGGCATACTTTATACCTGGAAGCCCCCTGATGAACATTTATCAGATAGCTAAATGAAGGAAGAAATAAATGAATGAATCCAAAGCCGTAAGGATAAGGATAAGATGCAATAACCTCACTGTGGTTAACTCCGATCAAAAAAAAAAAAAGACCAGGAATGAATCTAGGTTAAAGATCACTGCCCTCTGGAAGTAGTTCAAATAGAATAATATCGTACCCACGGAAACAGAGCAGTGCAAACACACCCAGGGCCTAATTAGACTTCCGAATACATATGCACACAGGTCTAGCCGGAATTTTCTTTGCCTCAAAACACAGATCTCAGAGCTTTTCTCCCCAACCAGGACCTATCAGTGCTGGGGCTTCATCTAAATCCATTCCTTAGCGTTCAGGCTCCCAGACAATCCAGTCCAAGACGCAATTATTTCTGCAGCCAAGAATCCAGTGTCCACGTCCCAGCCTAATGTGAGTTCTTCCCGCAAAGGACTGAGACGCTACAGCCAAGAATACAATCAAAGAGAAGGACAACCTGTAATCTTAACTTGCCCTTTGTACTTCAGACAACCGCCATCAGCATCAAGGCGGCAGGAAGAAAAACAACTACCAGGGCAGCAATCACACGGACACCTGTGCAGGGAGACCTTGCCCACAGCACATGAAAGTGTCTCCCTTGACTGCCAGAGTTTAAGAGGAGACATCTCTTCAGAATTGAGAACTCAAAAGAAACAAAAGGCAAGAGAAAGAAACGGGGAGAGAAAGTTCACGCCCCCCCCCAAACTGAATTTCAAACCACCACCACAAAGCAAGAGCCAGCTCAGGAAAAGCAAGAAGAAAACCTATTACCCTGACAATAAACTGCAGCCTTGCAAACACCCAGGAACCCAGACGCACAGGTAGTGGAGCCGGAGCTGAAGGGCAAAAAAGAGGCACCATCTCCAAGAGCAAATGCAGCCAGAGAAAGTGGCCCCCGGGAGCCACAGCTCTGCCACTGCACCTGCCTGGTGTCTGAAGGACAAGCATTCCCAGCCCTGCATTGGAGAACTTTGCAAATGAGATGAGAAGCAGCCTGCAGTGGGACTCGGGATGCTTGCAGGACAAGAGCTAATGGCGATTATTTAGTTTTAACAACTGGGTAATTGCTGACCAGACCAGCAGAGGCCAAAAGGCCAACGCCTCTGCTTTGCCAAGAAAACCAAGGGTTAGGTGTTAACTGCATAACACTAAGTGCGCTGCTCCCCTGGTCACCTGTAATTGGGCTGTGCTGCCACATGATGTGGGGACAAACCATCTGGGTCAGGGGACCTCTGGCAGACCCACCTGGACAGAGCAGGCACAAACTTTTGTGAGCGGTCATTGGGCTAAAACACCTTGACTTGGATAACAGTTTAGTGCTGGAGTGAGTTAGAGGTCTGAGGGTAAGAGTTGATCCTGAACATGGATACAGACCTTCCTGATTTAGGAGAAGACAAGGGACTATCTCGGGGGGGGGGGGGGGAATCCTGAAAGCAGGTGGAACCGTAAGGAGGTCAAGGCCTTAGCACTGAGTCCCAGAAATCACACATCTGAAAGTCAGGAAGGTTTCCCCAGGCACCAGCACAGGACATGAACGTCCAGACTCGGCCAATGCACCGCCAGCAGCTTGGGAAGGGAGGTACTTAAGCTCCTAAGGGATCTGTCTTGGAAGTATCACTCTGCCAACTCTCAGAGGGCTGGTACCATGTGAGGCCCACTCTGACTCACAGGGGCCCCCATTCTGTACGCTCACTCCAGCCTCCAACTCTTCACTCTGGCTTTCTCCACTCGTGGGATGCTTATTCCTGTTCCAGTCACACCCCACCTGGTACATCCCAAGTTCCCTCTTCCTCCACCCTTATCCACAAGGAAACCTTGTTTATGAAGAAGGTGCTGAATAAGCATCACCTGCCCTTCACAGTGATTTATCCCTGCTGAGTATGTTGAGCCCTCGATCAATTTCAAGCTCAAAGGGCACTTAGAAATCACCCAGTCCAACTTTATAGATAAAAATAAACCAAAGCCTTGTACACCAACTATATCTCAATTTTTAAAAAGAAAGAAAGAAATCTAAATCAATAAAACAAAGCCCAGGCAGGTTATCTGGCTGTAGTCCAGACATTCCTTTGTTAATTTCAGTTTCATGTATGGGAATCTCATTTGTCTAATATGTTGTTATGTTTCTGAAAGACAAAGCTCTTATATTATTCTTTATGTTAGTCTTTTCTATAACCGCATAGTATTTTATTTTATTTTTTTTTTTTTTTTTTTTTTGCGGTACGCGGGCCTCTTACCATTGCGGAGCACAGGCTCCGGACGCGCAGGCTCAGCGGCCATGGCTCACGGGCCCAGCCGCTCCGCGGCATGTGGGATCCTCCCGGACCGTGGCACGAACCTGTGTCCCCTGCATCGGCAGGAGGACTCTCAACCACTGCGCCACCAGGGAAGCCCAACCGCATAGTATTTAACATAAGAATACACAGAAGTAGATCCTTAATAAATATCTGCCCATCACTGGTCCCTCTCCTCTGTGGTCCACTGATGACATAACTCCAATAATAGTATTGTGGGGCTCGGAGTGACCTCGACTTCTAACCACACTGAGATGAGGAGCCATATAACAACCTAATAACTTCACAGAAGAGCAAACCACTTTGGCTGTTATCCTACACATAGCAGGCAACAAGGAAGGGAAGAGGGGTTGGTCCCTAACCTGCATGCAGAGAGATCACCATTCAGCCCACATACACTAACAGGGTGCACGTGATCTGCCAGCTTTGTGTACGTAACAATACTTGAAAGTCGAAAAATACACAGTCCTTGCTCTTGACTTTCAATCTAAGGGGGAAGACAGACAGGAACACAGATCATTAGGATGCCATGCGACAAGTGTGACGACAGAAAAGGCAAAGGAGTATCATTCTAGATCGTTAAATGAAGCTCCACAGGTCTCTCAACTCACCAACATGTTCCCCATGAACACAAAGTGACGGGCTTGACTCTCTGCCAAAGTCCGCAGCATACCTCCGCCACTAGGTCTTCTTCTACACCATTGCCCTCACCCCAAATGTCCTCACTTCCCCCTGTAAATCTAACTCATCTCTGAAACTCAAGCTTCAGGTTGAATCCCAAACGTTAGAGTTCATCCAGGCTCTCCTTAACTACCTTTACCACTTCCTTTCTGCAGCACTTATTTTGTCTCTTATACTATTTCTGGTTCAATTCTTATGTCCTTAACTTAACTCTCATGCAATCTTATTATTGATCTAAATTTTAAATTCCTTAATGATGGGTCTCAAGTTCTCTCCTCTAGAAAATTCACATATGGGCAAGTCTCAGATACACACAGCAAGTGGTCAGTGTATCTCCTTACAGAATGCATGCATGCATGAATGAATGAATGAATGTGTCATATAACTAGTCAGGTTTCAACTGTTTATCAGTAATTCCAAATAAATCTACCCTCTCGCTGTCTTCTCTCTTCCCTATTACACACTAACACAGAGAGACATGATACTATTTTGGGTCAACCAGAATGAGTTCACCTGGAATGCATTAGCCACAGATCTCTGCTAAGATTAGCCAGGTTATTTCCCATGACACATGCCTTATTTGATTATAACCTTTTAGAAATATATATTTACTTTAAGGCAATTCCACGAATTTCTGAGTTGCTAGATTTCTGAAATGTTATTTCCAGTTATCTTCTAGTACTAAAATGAACTCGTTTACTTAGGTTGTATGTGTGAGCTGTATAACGATAATATTTACTATTCCAGATAAAATTCCCTAAAGCATTTTTAGAATCTTTACCATTTAAATTGCATGCTGCCGACCTACTAGAGAATGGACCTGAGGATACGGGGAGGGGGAAAGGTAAGCTGGGACAAAGTGAGAGAGTGGCATGGACATATATACACTACCAAATGTAAAATAGGTAGCTAGTGGGAAGCAGCCGCATAGCACAGGGAGATCAGCTCCATGCTTTGTGTCCACCTACAGGCGTGGGATAGGGAGGGTGGGAGGGAGGGAGACACAAGAGGGAAGACATATGGGGATACGTGTACATGTATAACTGATTCACTTTGTTATAAAGCAGAAACTAACACACCATTGTAAAGCAATTATACTCCAATAAAGATGTTAAAAAAAAATTACATGCTGCCAATTTTTCATCAGTTTCTTACCTTCTCAATCTGGGAACTATATTTTAATTCTGAGGTAATTCAATTTGCTAAATACTTTGTCATTTGTTTATATGATTAGAAATACAGTTTTCCAAATATCGTATATTAACGCATATATGTGGAATCTAGAAAAATGGTACAGATGAACTGGTTTGCAAGGCAGAAACAGAGACACAGATGTAGAGAACAAGCATATGGACACCAAGGGGGGAAAGCAGGGGAGGGGGTGCTGGTGGTGATGGGATGAACTGGGAGATTGGGATTGACATACATATACCAATATGTATAAAATAGGTAACTAATAAGAACCTGCTGTATAAAAAATAAAATAAAAAATTCAAAGAAAAAGCAAAAGCATGAATTTAGAAAAAAGAACCAGAAATACAGTTTTCAAGTGGTTAAACTCTCAAAAAAAAACCACATTAGCCAGGTTATTTCAATAGTACCTTTTCTAATTTAATTTTTTCTTTGGCATCCCCCTCCAACCTGCCCTGACTCCATCTGGACTTTTTTAGTGCTTGGGGAAAAGGAGAAAATGAGTAAATGAGCTGGGAGGAAAGAGGTATAATTCTGTGGTTCAAATTGCCATCCTTTAATGAGTGGAATAAATTTTTATTGATGTTAACAAACAAGATGCCAATACACAGGCATGGAGGTCAGGACCTAGCCTGGTAGGGCCCCAGCAGAGACTGATTTCTGTGATCAGTTTTCATTCCTCTATGGATATCCCAAGCTACAAGCAGTATGGATGGGAATCATTTCCTGGGTAAATGTCCATGTCCTAGTACAGGAAGGAAGGCCATGAGCCCAAACACTGATCTCAACCACCAAGCCCAGGGAAGCTTATCTACCTTACTATGTCTCTCTTGACTTCTCCCTTTACAGCACCTAAAACCAGAAATGCCAGGGGAAACGGTCCCCCCACCCACTATTTTGAACTCTATCTCTAAAATATACTGATAGGTGTAAGTACACAGCAGAAGTCCTTCCCTCTACAGGGTTACAGTCTAAGGCAGGCAATAATGCACAAAGGACCCAAACCTGCCACCTGGCCACACATCCAAATCACCTGGAGAGCTGGCTAACAACAGCTGGAGAGATTCTGACTCAGCAGGTCTTGGGTGGAATCTGACAATCTGATGTTTAACATGAGCCCCAGATGATTCTGATGTAACCAACCCATAAGACAGACTGGTAAACAAATGGGAACACTGTATAACGTGCTTTTGAGTCAGGCAGGTCTAGGTGGAAATATCAGCTCTACTATACACTGCAAACTAGGGCAGGTTACTTAACCTCTGGGTTAAGAACAGCTTCTTCAGAAAGTTGTTGTGGGGCTTTAAGCACATAACACTCACAAAACTAGTAGTGAAGGGCCTGGCACACAGCAGAATTTTTATAAATAGACACTGCCCACAATGAGAGCCAGACGGTCTGGCCCAGAGTCCAAATTTCACTAAATCATATCAGGTCTATCAAATTAAAGCTCTGTATCAGGCCATAAGTATGATTTAATCATTTCATATACATAAATTCTCAATTAGAATAAAGTGTACTTGCGGTTTCTGAAAATATAGTTACCATAATGATAGCACAGAACTCCATTGCTACAGCCTTGGGCTTTTAGGTCACTGATCTCTGAAGAATGTCATGGTAATGTTGCCTCATTCATAACATGGTGCTACAACATAAACCCCAAGGACAATGTCATACCAGAAGATAAGATGGACAAGGAAGTCCTCTGGAAAGTCTACTATACAGTAATAAAAGTTAGTATCTTTAAAGCCACATTTAGAACCACAGAGGGAAAAGCCATCAACGAAGTTACACATTACGATCGTTCTTATATTTTTATTATAAAGGTTAATCATTCATATAGTATTAGAAAATGGGTTCTTGATTAAAGCTAAGTGTTGTTATCAGCAAACACTTGCATTCTTTCTATTCTTGCTTTTTACACACATTCTGTATTCAGTGTATCTTTGAGAAGTTAGCCTTAACAGAAAGGTGTGTGGGACCTCAGCACTTAAGTTCTCTTGACATAACTCAGCCCAATCACTCTACATGAATGTAGATCACTTTTCTATTTCTTGGCAAGAAAATTTACTGGTAAATATCATTTAACCTTCTCAAACAGTGAAGGTGACCCTGGTTCCATCCATCAAATAGATTCCTCATTCTTAATTTAAAATATTAGACGGTGCCCTAAACCTTTTCTTGAGGGGAGACCCAAGCAAATCTTATTTGGATAGATTCCCCATGGCTGTCTACAGTCAATGCCAGATTCTTATAAGATACCTAGCCAGGTACAGCATTTAATTAAAAGAAGGTCAGTCAATAGAGTGGACATACTCCTGCTTGAGCAGTTAATTGCTACAAAGAGTTTAATACATTATTTTTGGAGCCAAACTCCCAGTTTCCATGAAGGTTTTTTGTTTTTTTCTTAAAATCCTCACTGAATTCCACCAGCAAATTCTTTCCAAGCTTGTTAAATACCCAAAGACAAACAGCTGTCTGTAGGCATTCAAGATAAATGGAAAATACATAACCTCTCTATTTTAAGTCCATAGTAATTATCAGAAACCCAAGAGTAACTTCATTATTATATACTGCCCCATTTCACGCTATGATCTTTTATTTTTAATATGAAATATTCAGATGAGAGTAGTTAATTCCATTTAAGGGAATCAAGTGCTGGTGAAAGAAAGCTATATTTCAATCACCGAGCAGATATAACAATCACAATGGAACACACCTCATATCCTTGAGATCTTATTCTCAAAGAAATGGAAAAGGGATGCTAAATGAATCTGTGATGCAGCCAGAGAGCAGGTCCAGTCCACAGCTCAACTGAAATCATTTAAATGTGTCCTGGAGGTCCTTCCACTTTTTTTCAAACAAGGCTTACCCTCGGTGGTGATTCTCCATCCCCCTAAGTTTGACAACTATTGAACCTTCCTCAACTTTGCAGCCCAAACACTGGCCCCATGATCTTCCTTTCCTAAACACTGAAAATTTCTTAAAATCCTGTGTTTAGCTGGAGCTTTTAGAGGAAACTAACCAAAAATCTAACTCCCTTGGTCCTTCCATTAGCATTTTTACATTTTTTAAGAGAGAGGATGAGGACTTAATTCAATTGAATAAAATCCGAAAGGTGAAATTCCAGTCTCTATATAAAGTCACTGCAGGAGAATATGAGAGAATATACTAGGGAAGGAGCCACCTTCACATCCCTCCTCATATCACACTAAGAGGGAAGCCACATAGCTGTAAACGCACTTTCCCTAAAATGGGATTCTTGTAGCTTGTTCTCACCCCAGGACATCATAGATGAAAGGGATCCTGATTCTAGCCTCTCATTTCACAGTTGAAGAAGCGAAAGACCACAGCCATTTGATGATCTGCCCTAGATCACACAGCAAGCTACAGTCACATCTTATTCACTCTCTGTGCTTTACAAGGGTTTGGAGAAATGGCTATACCCTACTTCTGCATCTACTTAACCTTTACACCCATTCAGTTGCCATGTTTTGTTTCACCTGGAGAATAGAAATCTCCTCCTAACTAGTCTCCCTGATTGCATGGTAGCATAAGTCTTATAGGGTGCTGAGATCCCTTGTCACTCAAATGTTTCGAGTCTCCACGTTGCAGAAGACACCAGTAATCTACAGGAACGTCTCTTGAGATTCACCCTATGTGGCCTTCCAACCCAGGATTGTTAACTTCCCATAACAGAAATTTCATAACCTCTGAAGAAAACTCATGTCATTACCAGGTATTCCTATTAGGACTTTATTCATTATTGGAAACCCACATCTGTCTCTCTATGGCTGCCACAGATTACCATGAGTTCTGCGATTGGATACCATAATAAGCAATCCTAATATTTCTTCTTTTTGACACTCTTAACTACATCTGAAGGCTGCTATCATGTCTCTTCTCTGCCTTCTCTTTCTCTTTTCCATATTAATAATCCCCTGTTTCTTCAAACATCCCCTATATGACATGGTTTGAAGTCTGGTCATAGGGTTCTTCTTCTCCTGCATGTCCTCCAATCTGTCCATGTCCTACTATGTAGCCACCAAAACAGGAGAATTATTCTAAACGAAAATATTACAAACACAATATTCCAAACTTAACTGTGCATAATTCAAAGAAATCACCCCCATTCTCATTCTAGATTACACAACCATGACAGAGATTAAGGTTTCATGGGCTCTTTGGCTTACGATAACAGAGTCGACTCACAGTGGACCGTGAGCATAGTGAATAGCGGCTTGTTTTTCAAGCCACTTAATAATATTTTACTCATGCGACTAATTCTCTGAAACATCTCCCTCATCTGATTTTGTACAGTTTAATTTTGGGATTTGTAGAACTTTACATTTATCCCTGCTACATTTTGTTCTGTTAGAGTTGGCCCAGATCTCTGGTCTATAAATATTATTTTATATCCTGTTTCTGTCTCAGTATTCAGTCTCTCCTGTCTTTATATTATTTGCACATTGGATGAATTTCCCATCGATATCTTCCCCAGCCCGAGGGAAATGATGCCTCTCTTAGGCAGAGTAGAGGACGAGGCCAAGGACAGCAGCTTACAGCCCGCGACTGGGTGATCTCCAGGTTAACTTACAACCATGGTCAATATCCTTTGAGAATGGTTGTTTGACCAGTTTTTAATCCATTTTCCCTTGCATACAAACATAAATCCATATTAATTACAAAAATATCACAAGAAAGTTGTTCAGATATGCTGCTGAGACCTGTTCTGCTTGTGTTATTTTTTTCTCACCTAATAGATTAGTGACCCTTATAAAAGAAGCAAAATTGATGCTGGCATGGATTGCTCGCATCAAACCCTCACAGCGCCCTAGTGATCATCACCTCCTGCTCATTATTTCAATATCCCTTCTAAATTCTTGCCCATGGTCATCTTCAAGCTCACTGCTCCAGAGCTGTGACATCCATCATCTGACATTTGTCTATCTCATTGTTGAAATTAGTCAGTCTTTAACAGTGATCTCCTAGGTAATGTTTCTCAGAGCCCTACTATAAAACTGCTCCGTGACAGAAGGCTTAAATTTATTTAGATCAATATATATTCTATCAGTCTCTACATGCACCTTACTTGGCTCTTCTCATTTATCCATGTTCATTGACACATGTTCATTCTACACCGTTGAGTCCAAAGATCAATTTACCTTAACGCCAAAGGCAAAATTAAAGTGGAAACTGAGGTGCTCTGCTTTCTCCCTGTCATCCATCACTTCCTCAATATCTTTGCCTTAATATTGACAAAAATCTCGCTCTTGCTCTTGTTTTTGTTTAACCGTCAAGTATTCTAAAATTTTGCCTTCCAAACTGTTCTTTTAGGTCAGCGCCACCCACTCGTTTATATCACACACACCCTGACTTCGAACACTTTTTCAAACATATTGCTTAAAAATTGTCTGATGCTGATCAAGGCAAAATAAAGTTATATAGTCATGTCATAATTTAATTTTATCATTTGTTGATTTTCAAAGAACCATGCTCATTCTCATTGCTTTGCAAGGGATCTATAATTATTTCAGGCTCAGGAAATACCAATGAGGTTATGTTTTAAAAAAAAGAAAAACCTTTCCATGTGGAAATCAAAGAAAGAAAATAGACAACATCAAATATGTAAAAATAAGCAAAATAATGTATCATGTACTAAATCCTATTTAAAATGAAAGCTAGGATAGCACAGTACTGAAGAGCACTGGCTTTGGGGTTAGCAAAGTTGAGTTCAAATGCTTTTGTTCAGCTCACACGAGGTGTGTAACCTTGAGATACTTACCTCTTCCCTCCAAGGCTCCATCTCCCTCATTTGTGATATATGGATAATGCTACTGCCTACTGCTTTGGGGGCAGCGAGGATTCAATGAAAAAGAGGAAATAATGTATTTGTTCAGTTACTGACACACATAAGAACTCACTAAACCCCACAGTATTTTATATGTTCCCATTTAAAAACCACTTTTAATATTGAATACTTGGGTGAGAGATTCCCTGATTTTTAAGGAGCATGAAATATGAGGTAGATATAAATAACTTAGGAGAAAAGAAACTAGGAAAACGGCTGACACAGAAGTCATAATCATGTTCAAATTGATAAAGCCATATCTCTGTCTGGTTCTGGCCTTGCACTGTAACCCCCTAAAGGGCAAGGTCCCTGAAATACACTTCTTTGTGACCACAGTGCACACACGCGCACACACACTCACACTCCCATACCTTGCACAGAGTGAAGTACATGGTAAGTGCTAAATAACCATGCTTGACTGAGCAGTGATCTCCTCAGAGTTGGAAAACAAGAAGTAAATTCACAACCCTCCAGGCAACACAAAAATCAACTGCAGTAGATACGCTGTATACCCAGGTCCCCCTTCTGGGAACTGCCTGGCCCACATAATGCAGTGGCCTCCTTGCACTCATGTTTCTGCTTCATGACCCTCTGCCCCTTTGGCCACAGCAGACTGGTTTAATGATGGACACCTAACCACCATTGGTGGACAGCTGGGAAAACTGGATGTTCTCTCCTGAGCATCTGTTAGGAATTTAGTGACACTCTTGGTGGAGATATGGAAGGAGGGTCTACAAACTCCTGCCCCTGAGGTCTTGGATTTACTTAATCTCCACCGTTTCTTCAAGTCTGATCATTCCCTGAAATGCCTACGATACTACAGCATCTTTCCAATGAATTTCATGTTCTTGCCTAAGTGAATTCCAGATGGTTTCTGTTGCCTTTAGTTTAAAAAAGAAAACTGAACTAATACACTGAGGAAAATAAAGAGAAAGAATACCAGTTTCATCATCAGCCTGGCCTTGCCTACGGCTACACATGCTTTTGACTGATACAAACAACCAAAACAAGATCTAATAGTTTATATTTGCTAGAACACACTGAATGGAACTCAGTAAAGCTTGTTAGGAAAGAGATTATGGAATCATGTCAGCAAAATGTATCATCAAGATCCGTAAGAGATTATAGACTTTAGAATCAGATCACATAAAATCAGAGAAAAGCCAGAATTTTCCAAGAGAGATACTTTCTGAGAAGATTAATCAAAATTACATGGCAAAAATAAGGGCCAACACTGGCTCAGTGCTTACCACGTGCTAACTACCGCTCTAAGGCGTTTTCCACGCATAAACTCACTTAGCCCCTACGACAACCCTGTGACATGGAGGTACTAAAGATGAGGGAATTCAGGGACTGAGAGGGGAAGTACGTTCCCAAGGCTTCATGGCTAAAAAGTGGCAGATCGAGGCTTCAATCCCAGTGCTCCTAACAATGGACCGCAGGGCATCATGTAAGCTGACTGTGTCCCTCCAGGTGCCGGCACATTCAGTGCGGAAATGTAAAGGCGGAGAGAGGAAACTGGCTCACAGGAGTTGTTTGACATTTTCCATGTGTACTTGTTCATGCATTCAGCAGGCGTTTACTGATGCCTCCTACAGGCCAGGCACTGTAGTAGGTGCTGAGAACAGTCCCAGTGGCAACTCCCTTGTAGAACATGGTCCCAGGGCTACAGGATGTATGCACAGGGTATAGCACAGTAACTTATACTGAATAGGCATTCAATAATCTTTAAGAAACAACCTACACTCCACATATGGGAAGCATTTCTCGCCCCCTTACAATCTCCAGGTTAGGTTAGCACCCCTCACTGATTCTCCAGGAACCTCGTGTCTCTGTCACAGACTTCCCACAGTGCTTTGGAAGTATCTGTGTGTCTATTTAGACCCCTATAATATAAGCTACTTGCATATGTGACTGTGCTATTCATCTGCCTCACTAGGGCTGGGAAGAATTCCCAGCATACGGAAGTGCTCAGCAAATGTTTGTTGTATGAATGGACTCCTCAGTATGACCTATTACCTCTTCAGAAGCCCATCCTTTGAAAACAAAAGTCATGGCAGGACAAACACTGAGCAGCTGATCCATTGGCAGAGTCGGATTTGTCCTAAACTAGTTGTTCTCTTTTCTCCTGTCTTCTTTCTGACCAACTCTCCCCACTGGGAGGTGGCCAGCCAGATGACGGGTGCAGCTGAGCCACAGGACCATGGAGCAACATTCCCTGCAAATCACACCCATGGCACTGGCTTCACTAGTTTAGGTCTTCAGCCACTTAGGTGGAAGTGCCCCACTCAGTGGAGTAAGCATGGATTTGAATCCACAAAGACCTAGAGTTAAATCCCTGCATCTCCACCCAGCAGTTGGGTAACTCTGAACAAGCAAATTTCTCTGAGCCTTGGTCTTCTCACTTTAATACTTACCTCACAGAATCATCTTGAGGATTAAATGGGGATCACACAAATGAAGGCACCAGAACACAGTAGAGATCAATAAATATGAATAGCCCATCCCTTGTTAATTTAGCACATGTCTTTTAAAAATATACACTGATCCTTTTAGATTTTTAGAGTCTACTTTTCTATCTCCTCCATCTTCATCTCTCTGAGTTGGCAGACTTTTCCATATAGGTGTGACAATGGGGAACCAGCTGGGAGACACAAATGATTAAAAAAGGAAAACCACGTCATTAATTGAGGATGAGAGACCCATTAACTCAGTTTGCTGTAACATTCTGCATGGGAAACCTTGAAACCTCCCAACTCACAAAAATCAAAGGCTTGCGGTCATCTTCATTGTGCAGATGAAACACCACTCTGCAAACCACAACTAATTTTATGTTTAACTTTTTTAAACAAACCGTAACAAATACTAAGTATAGCTAATCATTCCCTGATTCCTTTGGTATTCATTGTAATAGCACTAATTACGATAAACACATTTGGCATTAATGTGCATGTCATATGCATATACCAATTCCATTCAAATTTACCATTGATTAACGCCCGTGAAGTGAACAACGAGTCTTCCGTTTTAATACACCACTTGAGCAGCACAGCCTTTAATACATCTTGAGCAGCACAGCCTTAAAAATGGTCCCAGGCATGCAACACCAAAGCAGCAGCCTACGGAAGGCAAAAGGCAAGGGGGACACTGCAGGAAGATGATTCTGAGGGTCTTTCCCTTCTCTATGTTCATGATGCATTCCGGGGGAGAAAACAGAGTCCAGATTCTGCAAACCTAGCATTAGAACACATTAGTGTGAGAGAAAATTAAGTTTGGGGGTTAAAGCCTGGGCTTGGAATCTGATCTGGTTTCATATCCTGGCTTTGCCCCTTATTCGCTAGTACCTTGTTTTAGGCAAGTCACTCAGAGTCTCTAACCTTCAGGTCCTTCATCTGTAGCAGTGGAGATAACATGCTCCTCATAGGACTGTTGTGAGGATTAATAAGAAAAAGCAAATATTTCACTGTTCTCGGCAAATGGTTTGTGTTTTAATTTTAAAAATAGCATTATTATAATTGATAATGATCATCACTATTGTAATAGAATATTTGCTATTACAAGCTAGGAAGCTCCTTCAACAGGACGCACTGGCATAAGTAAACATCCCCCAAGCAGGCCCAGCATGTCAGGGATCCAAGAGTGAGATAGGGGAGGCAAGGCAAAGATATGACTGTTTGTTTTCAGTTTTTGTTTTTTTTTTTTAATAAGACTGTCTTAGAGGTTTGAGTTTAGAGCGCAGAGGGATGATGGGTAAAGGGGAGAACTCTGGCCTGAGGAAGCTGCCCCATCACTCTCTTGCCAGCCACCGTGCACAAGCCCTTCAAGCTCTTAAGAGCTGACTTCTTCATCTGTAACATGGAGACGAAAATATCCATCTCACAGCGGTGTGAGGATCAAATGAGGTGAGGGAATGGGAAATGCTGAAAGCGTCGTGATCAGAGTTTATAACTATTGTTATTGGCATCATTATCATCATGAGTGATTACCATCATCACCGTGAATGAACAAAGGTTTAGGGACGCCCATTCTGAAATCCTTTCCTTGGAGCGCTAGCCTTTAAACTTATGCCTGAATGAAGGATGCTTTTCATTGTCCTGTTCCTAACCTCTCTTCCAAGCCTCCACATCTACATCTGTACAGACCAGGCAGACTTTCTGTGTCTCCCAGCCCCAGCCCGCTACCTCACCAAAGCATGCTCATGTGTGCAAAGGGGCTTAGGACAGCACGGGGATGGCTCAGAACTAACTCATCCCCTCCCAGGGAAGTAGAACTCAATCCGCTGCTGTCCTGAGAGCCCACTCTCAGTAACACAGACTTCTTGAAAAGAACGTCTTGGGCACAGTTATAAGGCATCCACCTCCTGCTGGCCTCCCCCACCCCCATGGTGATGCATCTGGTCAAGGAACACCAGCACAAGGTGAATGCCTCTCACAGCACACCTGCTACCCCTCCTCCTACTACATCATTCAGGCATTAAGCTTAACCTCCCCTCCCCCAGACCAGGAGTCCCTTGAGTAGAGAGATCATTTGAAGAAAAAGGCTTTTCCATTCCCAACACTGATTATTTAATTTCAAATTTTTTTTTAAAAAAATCGAAAGAAAACAAGGATTGGCGAGGTTATGGAGGGATTGGAACACTTGTACACTGTTGTTTTTTTTGTTGTTGTTATTGTTGTTTTCTTTTTTTTTTTCTTTTTTTTGCGGTACGCGGGCCTCTCACTGTTGTGGCCTCTCCCGTTGCGGAGCACAGGCTCCGGACGCACAGGCTCAGCGGCCATGGCTCACGGGCCCAGCCGCTCCGCGGCATGTGGGATCTTCCCGGACCGGGGCACGAACCCGCGTCCCCTGCATCGGCAGGCGGACTCTCAACCACTGCGCCACCAGGGAAGCCCTGTTGTTGGTTTTTAACATCTTTATTGGAGTATAATTGCTTTACAATGGTGTGTTAGTTTCTGCTTTATAGCCAAGTGAATCAGCTATTCATATACATATATCCCCATATCTCTAACACTTGTACACTGTCAATGGGAATGTAAAGTGGTGCAAAAAAAATAATAATAAAAATAAATAAAATGAAATAAAGTGGTGCAGCCTCTGTGGAAAACAGTATAGAGATTCCTCAAAAAATTAAAATAAAACTACCATATGACTCAGCAAACCCACTTCTGGGTTTATATCCAAAAGAATTAAAATCAGGACCTCAAAAACCAGTATCTGCACTCCCATATTCATTACAGCATTATTCACAATAGCCAAGATATGGAAATCACCCAAATATCCAATGGCAGATGAAGGGATAAAGACAATGTGTATATACATGTAGTGGAATGTCATTCGGCCTTTAAAAATAAGGAAGTCCCACCATTTGCAACACAACAAGAATGGACCTGGAAGACATTATGCTAAGTGAAATAAGTCAGTCACAGAGGATAAATATTGCATGATTCCTCTTACATGAGGCACCTCAAACAGTCAAACATACAGAAGTAGACAACTGAATGGGGGTTACCAGGGGATGGGGGAAGAATATATGGGGAGCTGTATTTTAATGAGTTTAAAGTTACAGTTCCACAGGAGGAGTAAGTTCCAGAGTTCTGCTATGCAACATAGTACCTGTAGTTAAAAATATAGTACCCTGCACTTAAAAATGTAGGAGAGCAGATCTCATGTTGTATTCTCACAAAACAAAACAAACCCCAAAGAGATGCAAGAAAACCTTTGGAGGTGATGAATATCTTTATTTACTGGATTGTCGTGGTGTACCATGAGTATATACATATGTCCAAACTCACCAAACTGTATAAACTAATTATGTGCAGTCCATTGTATACCAATTACATATACCTCAATAAAGCTGGGGGGGAAAAGAAACACACCAAAATGCTACTATTGGTTACCAAAGGAAGGTGGGATTGGATAAGAGTATATATGTGGTGGAGGCTAACAACACACTACTTAATAACCAAGACATCACTGAAGAAATCAAAGAGGAAATCAAAAAATACCTAGAAACAAGTGACAATGAAAACACGATGACCCAAAACGTATGGGATGCAGCAAAAACAGTTCTAAGAGGGAAGTTTATAGCAATACAATCCTACCTTAAGAAACAAGAATCGTCTCAAATAAACAACCTAACCTTACACCTAAAAAGCAATTAGAGAAAGAAGAACAAAAAAACCCCAAGGTTAGGAGAAGGAAAGAAATCATAAAGATCAGATCAGAAATAAATGAAAAAGGAATGAAGGAAATGATAGCAAAGATCAGTAAAACTAAAAGGTGGTTCTTTGAGAAAATAAACAAAATTGATAAACCATTAGCCAGACTTATCAAGAAAAAAAGGGAGAGGACTCAAATCAATAGAATTCGAAATGAAAAACGACAAGTCACAACTGACACTGCAGAAATACAAAGGATCATGAGAGATTACTACAAGCAACTATATGCCAATAAAATGGACAACCTGGAAAAAATGGACAAACTCTTAGAAATGCACAACCTTCTGAGACTGAACCAGGAAGAAATAGAAACTATGAACAGACCAATCACAAGCACTGAAATTGAAACTGTGATTAAAAATCTTCCAATAAACAAAAGCCCAGGACCAGATGGCTTCAAAGGCAAATTCCATCAAACATTTGGAGAACAGCTAACACCTATCCTTCTCAAACTCTTCCAAGATATAGCAGAGGGAGGAACACTCCCAAACTCATTCTACGAGGCCACCATCACCTTGATACCAAAACCAGAAAAAGATGTCACAAAGAAAGAAAACTACAGGCAAATATCACTGATGAACATAGATGCAAAAATCTTCAACAAAATACTAGCAAACAGAATCCAACAGCACATTAAAAGGATCATACACCATGATCAAGTGGGGTTTATCCCAGGAATGCAAGGATTCTTCAATAAACACAAATCAATCAATGTGATACACCATAGTAACAAATTGAAGGACAAAAACCATATGATCATCTCAATAGATGCAGAAAAAGCTTTTGACAAAATTCAACACCCATTTACAATAATAGTCTTCCAGAAAGTAGGCATAGAGGGAACATTCCTCAACATAGTAAAGGCCATATATGACAAACCCACAGCCAACATCATTCTCAATGGCAAAAAACTGAAAGCATTTCCACTAAGATCAGGAACAAGACAAGGCTGCCCACTCTCACCACTCTTATTCAACATAGTTTTGGAAGTTTTAGCCAGAGCAATCAGAGAAGAAAAAGAAATAAAAGGAATTCAAATCGGAAAAGAAGAAGTTAAGCTGTCACTGTTTGCAGATGACATAATACTATACATAGAGAATCCTAAAGATGCTACCAGAAAACTACTAGAGCTAATCAATGAATTTGGTAAAGTAGCAGGATACAAAATTAATGCACAGAAATCTATGGCATTCCTATACACTAATGATGAAAAATCTGAAAGTGAAATTAAGAAAACACTCCCATTTACCACTGTAAGAAAAAGAATAAAATACCTAGGAATAAACCTACCTAAGGAGACAAAAGAACTGTATGCAGAAAAGTGTAAGACACTGATGAAAGAAATTAAAGATGATACAAACAGATGGAGAGATATACCATGTTCTTGGATTGGAAGAATCCACATTGCGAAAATGACTATGCTACCCAAAGCAATCTACAGATTCAATGCAATCTCTATCAAACTACCAATGGCATTTTTCACAGAACTAGAACAAAAAATTTCACAATTTGTATGGAAACACAAAAGACCCCAAATAGCCAAAGCAATCTTGAGAAAGAAAACTGGAGCTGGAGGAATCAGGCTCCCTGACTTCAGACTACACTACAAAGCTACAGTAATCAAGACAGTATGGTACTGGCACAGAAACAGAAATATAGATTAATGGAACAGGATAGAAAGCCCAGAGATAAACCCACACACATATGGTCACCTTATCTTTGATAAAGGAAGCAAGAATATACAGTGGAGAAAAGACAGCCTCTTCAATAAGTGGTGCTGGGAAAACTGGACAGCTACATGTAAAAGAATGAAATTAGAACGCTCCCTAACACCATACACAAAAATAAACTCAAAATGGATTAAAGACCTAAATGTAAGGCCAGACACTATCAAACTCTTAGAGGAAAACATAGGCAGAACACTCTATGACATAAATCACAGCAAGGTCCTTTTTGACCCACCTCCTAGAGTAATGGAAATAAAAACAAAAATAAACAAATGGGACCTAATGAAACTTAAAAGCTTTTGCACGGCAAAGGAACCATAAACAAGATGAAAAGACAACCCTCAGAATGGAAGAAAATATTTGCAGATGAAGCAACTGACAAAGGATTAATCTCCAAAATTTACAAGCAGCTTATGCAGCTCAATAATAAAAAAACAAACAACCCAATCCAAAAATGGGCAGAAGACCTAAATAGACATTTCTCCAAAGAAGATATACAGATTGCCAACATTCACATGAAAGAATGCTCAACATCATTAATCATTAGAGAAATGCAAATCAAAACTACAATGAGATATAATCTCACACCAGTCAGAATGGTCATCATCAAAAAATCTACAAACAATAAATGCTAGAGAGGGTGTGGAGAAAAGGGAACCCTCTTGCACTGTTGGTGGGAATGTAAATTGATACAGCCACTATGGAGAACAGTATGGAGGTTCCTTAAAAAACTACAAATAGAACTACCATATGACCCAGCAATCTCACTACTGGGCATATACCCTGAGAAAACCATAATTCAAAAAGAGTCATGTACCAAAATATTCATTGCAGCTCTATTTACAATAGCCAGGACATGGAAGCAACCTAAGTGTCCAGATGAATGGATAAAGAAGATGTGGCACATATATACAATGGAATATTACTCAGCCATAGAAAGGAACAAAACTGAGTTATTTGTAGTAAGGTGATGGACCTAGAGACTGTCATACAGAGTGAAGTAAATCAGAAAGAGAAAAACAAAAACCGTATGCTAACACATATATATGGAATCTAAAAAAAAAAAAAAAAAGGTCATGGGTCATGAAGAACCTAGGGGCAAGATGGGAATAAAGACACAGACCTACTAGAGAATGGACCTGAGGATACAGGAAGGGAGAAGGGTAAGCTGGGACAAAGTGAGAGAGTGGAATGGACATATATACACTATCAAACGTAAAATCGATAGCTAGTGGGAAGCAGCCGCATAGCACAAGGAGATCAGCTCTGTGCTCTGTGACCACCTAGAGGGGTGGGATAGGGAGGGTGGGAGGGAGCGAGATGCAAGAGGGAAGAGATATGGGAACATATGTATATGTGTAACTGATTCACTTTGTTATAAAGCAGAAACTAACACACCATTGTAAAGCAATTATACTCCAATAAAGATGTTAAAAAAAAAGAGTATATACGTGGGGGGGTTATTAACATTCTCTTTATAATAATTTAAATTTTTAATTGAAAACATATTTAAACCACAAAAATGATAATGAATAAAATTTGCCCAAATTTGGCTAAAGATTCAAAAAACTTAGCGAATCCTAAACAGGATAATTCCAAAGAAACCCATACCAAGACTTATCACAAACTTCTGAAACCTAAAGACAAAGAAAAAGATCTAGCAATCTGCAAGAGAGAAACAATACCTTACAGACAAGGGAAAAAACAATTTGAAAGACAGTGGATTTCTCATGAGAAGTGAGTGACACCAGGAAGAAGTGGCATGATATTTTCTAAGAACTGAAAAAATATATATATATACTGTCAACCCCAAATTCTCCATCCAACAAAAATTTCCTTCAGGAATGAAAGGGTAAATCAAAACATTCTCAAATGAAAGAAAACTAAGAAAATTTTTTTACCAGCAGACCTATTCCAAAAGAATGGCTAAAGGAAGCTCTTGAAACAGAAAAAAAAAAAGATCAAAGAAGGAACCCTGGAAAATAAGGAAGGAAAACAGAACACCAGAATGGAGCACAGGAGAAAGGCGATCACACTGGTACTGCATAGCTTGCACACCAGAAATGCACGATGAAATCAGCAGATACTAGGATGACTGTCAATGCAAGTGGCCCTTCTGTTTCCTCTATTCCTACAAAATACACTGTTTTCCCCCATTCAACAGACTCTCATCTTTTAAATGCTCCAAAAGTGCTCTTGCCCTGCCCAACTGGGCTTCATGAATTTGTTAAATGATGACCAGCTACTTCTTTTTTTTCAAATTTATTTTACTGAAGTATATTTGATTTATAGTGTTGTGTTAGTTTCTGGTATAGAGCAAAGTGATTCAGTTATACATATATATGTGTGTGTGTATATAAGTATATGTGTGTGTGTGTGTGTGTGTATATACATAAAACATAGCTCGCATCTTCTAATCCCAACCTCCCACTCCATCCCTCCCCCACTCTCCTTCCCCCTTGGCAACCAAAAGTCTGTTCTCTATGTCTGTGAGTCTGTTTATACTTCATAGATAAGTTCATCTGTGTCATGTATTAGACATATGATTTGTATGCTACTTGTCTGTCTCTTTCTGACTTACTTCACTTAGTGTGATAATATCTAGGTCCATCCATGTTGTTGCAAATGGCATTATTTCACTCTTTTTTATGGCTGAGTAATATTCCACTGTATATCTGTACCACATCAGCTTTATCCATTCCTCTGTCTATGGACATTTAGGTTGTTTCTATGTCTTGGCTGTTGTAAATAGTGCTGCTATGAACATAGGGGTTGCATGTATCTTTTCAAATTATAGTTTTCTCCAGATATATGCCCAGGAGTGGGATTGCTATATCCAGCTACTTCCATTTGCTATCCTTATATCCAACAGTACTCCTGGCCCTATTTGCCAAGCACCCCAATACAAGGTCAGTCCCTGAGGCATAGGCTGCTTTCATCCTGGCCCCCACTGTTTCTTCTTACAGACTATGAAGAGGACACTTTCAGCACAAAGAACTGTACTCTTCAGGGAATTCCAAATTTTGTTAAGAAAAAGAAAAGAAGTTATGTGGTAAAGGGGCATCTCTTCCCTTCCAGTTAGCCCTTACTCTCCCTCCTCCTTCTTTTTGGAATCCCAGAGGCTGACCTTGCCATATAAAAAGGCCTCCTATAATGTGACTGAGGTTCCACTTTTCCTCCATGAAATACAGAGGGAGAAGGAGAGGCAGCAAACACTGGAAACTCCATCTCCCTTGGCTTCAGTGTATTTTGATCACCATCTGATCCCGATAATTTCCACTCGAGAAGCCTTCATTATTTGACTCAGTGATATATGCGTGAGGAGAAAGAGTCCCACAAATTTCTAGGACTACATACTACAGGCAGATTTTGGGAAGGAATCTACTATAATTAATGTTGACCCTTTCAGTTTTATGTCATGCAAATATTGCCAATTTGCTTTTGTTAGTATGTGTTGCAAAATTTTTAAATACATACCTTTCTGTATTTTCTGATCATGCTAAGAAAGAAATTCTATATACAAATTAAAACAAATACTTTCCATCTTATACAAAGTAATACTGACTGCTATTTTCTGGTCCAAGCCTTTCCTCTTCACCATTAAACACTCTGTATCTCCTCACATACTTCCTACAGAAAGGAGGTACCAAGTAAAATGTTCTCTGATAGTTGGGTAAACACAGAACCTACAAACTACCATCTAGAAATCCTGGAGTCCTGTACAGGTGGGTGAATTCCCTGTCTTATTTTGATTGGACTTTTAATGGAAATACAATCAAAGGAGAGAAATGGGTGTGGCAGAATGTGGGGGAAAGGTATGATCTCACCTATTCTAATAAAATGGCAGCAGTGACTCAAAATCCCTCCAGAGGCACTGGGAGCCTTCAGAATCGGATGCCTGAGGAGAGGGCCTCAACTGAAGAGGACCTATGGCTGAACTCCAGGAAGCACTGTCCTTCCCCTGTTGCAGGAACCACTTTGAGAGCCCTACTCCACGAGGTATGGACACAGCACCTGTCTAAGGCGCCTTGCCTCTTTGGTGATGGAGACTGATAAAAGGCTTTTCATCTGCCCAGAGTGCTTTTAGTTCTCCCAAAAGAAGCAGATTCACGAGAACCTGGAACTGAGCAATTTGGTCAGAGTCATCAGAGAGTTGAAGCCAGTAATACAAACAGGCCTAAGAATTTGCCCTGGCATGGTAAGCTTCTATGTGACCATGGCAGAAAAACTCAGAAAAATTCAATCCATTTGCCTGAACTAGTTTGAAAACCCCTGCTGACTCTCTGCAAACACAGCTTCTGCTTCACCTGAATCAGGACTTTGGAGAAGAAAAATCAAGATGGTCTTTTCACTCGTCCCCAGTGTCTTGATATCTCTCAGATACAAAGGATCCCAGTCAACGTGGTCCCATGACAGCTGGTGGCTGAAATTAAAGTGTTTATGCCCGCACTGAGCATGAACTACTGGATGTGGACGTTCTGTGTGTTTACAAGTCTGGATCCAGCCATGGCCAATAGCTTCCTCATATTTCTAATGACTTGCAGAGTGTCAGATGTGTGGATGGCCAGCAGAGTCCACCAGAACTCTGAGACACGCCCCTCTGTGGTGTGTATCTTGGGTTCCCCTCGCTTTGCTCTGGCCACCACCATTGGGAGGGAGAAATAGGAGAGTCGGGTGAATAGGCTGTGAGTCTCTACAGGAATATGAATGGTGTCAAGAAACTTCCCCTGTTATCTTCAGCCCTTGGGTTTTGGGTTGTGAGTCTTAGGGAAAGAAGTGAAGTTACTGTCAGTGCTGAACCATGGACTTTACTCCATATAAACCCAAATTTGCAGAAAGTAAGAAATTTCCTGGACTGTGACATGAAAGCCATTTCACTTTTCAATGCCTCTGATGGCTTCCACCTATATACACACAAATGTGTCTGTCTCAGAGCCTTTGCATCCAGTCTTCTGCCCTGGGGTCCCAAGAGACAGTGAAAATGTGGAACCCGTGAAGATCCGTCACAAAGAAGCTACAGATACTGCAATTTGGGCACAGTCTCCTCAAGAAGACATGTAAAGTCTGACCAGAAAGAAAGAACAAGCGGGTGAAAACTACTGCCTCATATATTCCCAAGTTCTCAGATACGAACAGGTATTTACAAGAGGCTACGTCCATGAACTGCTGCTTCAAGAACAGTTCCTGATGAACCTGTTTCTGGAGAGTGTCTGGGCTGGATCAGTGTCAAATGTCATCAATGTGTGGGTGAGTTGTGAACAAAGAAAACGTCATCACATTAAAAGCCTGAACACCAAGCAAGAAAGATGACAAATACCTGAAGAAAGTTTCCAATTGAAAAAGTCAAAAGAGAGGACTCAGAGATGGGAACATTTTGAAAGAAAAAGAAAAAGTTCACTTGCAAAGAGTACAGCTTTTTGTTGTACAAAACAGTCTTCAGAAGGACTCATTCCTCAAGAGAGAATAGAACAACTATTTAATCGAATAAACCGCAAAATCATCAAGGTCATAAAAACTTACTATAATGTCATAGCTCTTTTGAGATGCCAACAATAAAATGCAAAAACATGAACGTTGAATTCATCCATGTCAATTTAAAATATATTTCTAAATCTTGACAGAATAACAAAGCATCACTGCACTCTCTAGAACACAGCCCTCACATGCAACCAAACATGTGTGTACGTGTACATGTATGTGTGCCAGGATATCCCTGCCAGCCCGGGTACAGGCATGCCCCACTTAGAGCATGTTCTTTTTTTTTTTTTTTTTTTTTGCGGTATGAGGGCCTCTCACTTCTGTGGCCTCTCCCATTGCGGAGCACAGGCTCCGGACACGCAGGCTCAGCGGCCATGGCCCACAGGCTCAGCCGCTCCGCGGCATGTGGGATCTTCCCAGACTGGGGCACAAACCCGTGTCCCCTGCATCGGCAGGCGGACTCTCAACCACTGCGCCACCAGGGAAGCCCTAGAGCACGTTCTTTACACCTGGGTGTTTACTTCTCTCAGGAAGACACTGGAACATTATGAAGAAAATAACACGAACAAGAAATAGCTTTGTTTTTCACAAGCTCATGCCACTCCCATGGCCTTATTCCTTTTCCTCCTTCTATGTTTGAAGTTAGACCCCAACCACCAGGCTTTCTGAGCTCCACCCAATCAATTCACAAGAGGGTCTGGCTGAGGGCAAATGACTGGCCGTATTCAGCGATGACCCTCAGAGGCCCGAGGCCCAGGAACTCAAGCATTCAAAAATTAGGTCGACAAATTTAGTCCTGTCACAGGAGGACAATTAAGAAGGTTGGCTGGTTTGTTTCATAAGTGGATTCCTGGGGAGCCCAAGTATGACAGCTGTTTAACACCAGCCCAAGGGGATAAGCCCAGATGAAAGAGAAAAAGAGCTCAACCAAGCCTCATTCTGCTACTAAAAGGAAGAAGCAGAGAGAGAGACATGCATTTGACTTCACTTTGAGCTACTACTGTATCGTGTTTGGAGGGCTGTATTTTTCCTTGGGGGAGGGGGTGGCCAGATTAGAGGGAAAGAGGTTGCACTTTGAAAGAAAAGAAAACGAGTTATTAGTGAACAAGTCAGAACTGGTTTCAAGAAATCCGTGGCCTGGCTGGAGTCCGTGGCACGTGTAATAACCGTGTCCCAAACAGAAATCCTTATCGGGATGCTCATCCCCAAAGCCGACTTCAATCGCTGCCTTTTCATCTCAGCAGAGCCACCAACAGGCCAGAAGCTCCGCTGCAGCTTTCATTAATTTCCACCATCACCTCTGATCTTGCCGCTTTAGCCAGGAAGGGAGCCAAGAGCTTTGTCTTTTTCACAGGTAATTTTCAATTACAAGGGCCAGTTTCCTTGAATCCTACAGTGGGGCAGAGCGGCTTGGGGAGCAAACTTCCTTCTCTCTCAAAGAAACAAAGGGATTGGTAAAAAAAAAAAAAAGAAAAGAAAAGAAAAATCAGATGGTGAGAGCTCATGAATACCCCACCTCTGGCTCCAGCCAGAAATAAACATGAAAAATAATGAAAGCCCCGAAAGTGAACAGCTGAGGATGCATCTCCGCTGCATTCGGGGGCAGCTCTCAAAAGCCACCTGGAGTTTCCTGAATCCCAAGTAATAACTTTCAAACTATCTCCTAAGCCAATTTTTTGAGAGCCCTGAATAGCTGGCATAAGTGCCAAGAACAATGCAGTGGCACAGCTTCTATGGAGCAGCCGGGCCCCCTGCCCACCACCGACATTCACCAGGCAGGAGAGCACCGTGAAAGACGAGCTACAGGGGGACAGCCCCCTCTGGGAGCTCTTCTCTTTCCTGATGTTCTCCACCGACTCTTAAATTTGTACACTACACTTTCTGGGGAAATACTTTTTAAACTGACTACCTTAAATGGGAGATTCCTTTATGAACTATAAAAAAATGTTTTAAGGAAGAGAAATCTAACTCGTCAGGCATATTAATAATAAGTTAGTAACAGGCCCTGCATACGTGTTATCTCATTTAACACTCCCATCACATGGACAAGGTCAGTGTTGTTTTTATCTCTGGTGGTTGGAGAGGTTAAATCATTCTAGTCAAGGTCATAAAGCTCAAAAGTACCTGAGCTGGAATTAAACCCAGCTAGCTCCATCCAAAGCCTTGCAGACGCACTTTTCACTGCAGAACGTGGTCTCTCCTGTCAAGGGGTCCTGAGCAGTGTCAGTAGAGGCGATGGACAGGGATATTAGAGGTGAACCCTTCTGCCCACGTGTGGACCCTCATGTGTCATTCTCACAGTGATGGTCACCAAAGACAACACTGCCTGCCTGAGGCTGCAACCCACACACTCAGCAATGGATCTTCCTGGGGCACTATGTGCAGGCACAGGGTCTTCTGTGTTCTGTCTACTTAATAACTGCTTCTAAGGGAGAAATGCATATTCTGCCCCCCTGAAGTTCTGCCAATCTACTTGGTAAGATAAGACCAACGCCAGCTCTCAACTGAATTACAAAGAAGCAGTTTTGTCTTCAGTGCCTCAGCTTTCTCCGCTTTCTCTGCCCTTTGCCTTCTTCTGTCTCCTCTTCACCTCCACAGGCTGCAGGCTACACTCACTACTGTAATTGCTCCTAGAGCTCAAAGAAAAGACCACTGACTAATTCGTACTACGTGTACAGAACTACAGATGCTCATCCTTACAATAAACAAGTATATTTCTAATGATAAAAATTATCATTGCATGCTGGACTAGGAAATAAGATATATTTCTAGGGAAGAGATCTTTCTAGCATCCCTAGAAACAAACCACAGAAGTAAATAATATTTTTTCCACACTTCAGATTAAGCCAACCCAACACATACATATTCACACAGATATTCACACGTGCACAGACACACGCAGAGACGTGAACTTAAACACAGTAATGTCTCTACTCCAACTCAATCCAATTATTATATGCTGAGAGCCTACCATTATGGTGAGAGCCATGAGAGCAGGTCGCCAAGATAAGCAAGACACTAGGACCCCTAAGAAGCTTATAATCTGTCTGGGGACAGACATGCATCTAAAGACATAATCGAGGGAACATCATAGCACCAGTCCTTTGGTTTTGAGGAGATGCTAAAAAAAAAAAAGAGAGAGAGAGAGAGCAGCCCCATGTAAATGGGGTTAGGTTTGCAAACTCGCTCAAAAGAGCGGGGGCTCCCCTCTTCCTACCCCACCACAAAACAGGGATTGAGGAAATAAAAATTGAAACCTTTGAACCTTACAGCAAAGCACCAAATCTGGTGCTTCCCAAGAGAAACTGACAGGGAAACACTGCAAAGCTGTTTTATTGAAATGCATAAACTGTTGGGATTATTTGAAGGCAAGTCTTAGATCTCCATATTTATTAAACCTAAATTAATGCCTGACACAAAAAATGTGCAAGAGATCTGCTGAATGAATGAACGAGTTATAGAAATTAGGGAGGCATCAGATCCAGTTCCTTGGCGTCAAGCTGGGTGGCCTTATACAGGCCACTCAGCCCTCTGCATCTCTGCTGAGGGGACAGCAGTGCCAGCCCTCCCTACCTCTTAAGCCTCCTGGGAGCATCAGAGGAGCTCATGGACTCCAGAGCATTTTCAGAAGCATAAAGCATTCTGCTGGTTCAAAGGTTGTTATTATTCTTTTGCAGATGCCCATGACAGTCGCAGCCGTTCTTGTAGGGAAATTGAATTCATCCCTGATTAATCAGCCTGTTTACTGCAGGCTGATTGTAGCCTGACTTGCCCCTACTCTGGCTCTGGGGCTCCCTCCTCCACTGTCTGCTGCTCAGGCCCTCAAGCTTCAGACACTAGAGCCAGAAACAGGGCCTGGAGGAGGCTCTCCATCTCCTCTGCAGCCTCCGCCTGCATGGGGTCCATCACCCCTACCCCTGTACCCGCCTCCATTCTGGATACACCAGGCTGTACCCAGAATGCCTACACAAAGCTCCCCAGCTAAACAGCCCTGCTGGATGTCAGAGGACTGCTGTGACCCTCCTTCCTTGCCAGTCCTGCCCATGAGCATAGTTATTTATTTTCAGGGAAGTGGTGAGATATCTCTGCTCTACAATATGCACATTTTAGCCCAAGATAAAGGCTTCTGAACAGTGGCCAACAGCAGCATGTATGTAAAAGCAGAGGTTGATCCAGTTAAGGAGACTGAGATTGGAGTTCATCTTTCTAGTAATTTGATACCCCCGCTTCCCTTTGGAGGCCAGCAGAGGCACTTGGCATTTGGCATGTTTAACTTCCCGCAGCGGAGCCCGGTTCTGTGTGTTCCTGTCTCATAGGCATCTATCATCATCTTTAAAAGCGGTGTCGTCCTGGAGTGATTCGCCTTTCAAACACAAGCGCCACAGTTTAGGAACATCGTGGCCAGAGACGACAGAGAACACTGATGTAACAATGGCCTTCACCTCATGTTTCTCTGTGCCTCTCTTTGTACCCATAACGGCTGCTATTAAGCCTCTGAGCTAGCACAATTCTGATAAAGAAAACAATACCCTGTTTTATTACAAATGTGTCAGACCCCTATGTGGAGTCCCTTTTTGCTCTCTTTTTATATGGTGGGGTCCTTATCCAATATGCACTCAAGATGGGTTTACTGGGGGACAATTAAACACCACATCAGCAGGAGTAATAAAAGGCGGTGTCCTGACCTCCTGGCACATACACTAGAGCAAGCTAGGATTTCTTGAGCACTTGTTGTAACTACTTAAGAGTGTTATGTTTATAATCTCATTTAAACCTCCTTAAAACCCTGTGAGATATTCCCCAATGTTGAAGAAACAATTTTAGAGAATTTAACTAATGCGCCCAAGTTAGTGGAAGGGCTGCGATTTGAATTCAGGCCTCTGACTTCTGAGGTCAGAATCAATAAATGAGCAACATGAAACAACCAGGAAATTCTGAAGGGCTAAGTAGTGCTGGCCGGTGTTTTCCCTTCATTTGTTCTCATTCATTCTTTTTCATAGTATCTACTGAGCATCTTCAGAGTGCCAGGTACATCCTAGATAGAGGAATCAGTGCCCCTGCCCTTCGGTAATGCATAGTTCAGCCAGTCTTTATGGGCTTAGTGACCTGGGCAGGTCTGTGGAAGGGGGCAGACTCCAGGGTAAGGCTTGGAAAAATACAAAGGTGTAAGAGATCACAGAGGAAGCCAGGTCCCAGAGCCTGGAACGTGGATGAAAGGTGACAGGAAAACTGAGGCTCCCAACATCAGGGTGGAGGAGGAGTCAGGGATTAGGCAGACTTTTCTGGAAAAATCCTGAGCAGGGACTCCTGGGAAGGAGACGATTTAGACCCCAAGCCCTGCTCTTTCTCCCCAAAACAACATGATTCAGTAAATGAAGACGCAGACTAAGAAGACACATCAATTTGCATCTCTGCCTCTAGCTGGGACCCAAGAAAACCCTTTGAAAAGGTCACCATGATACTCCCCTGGACCATTTATTATGCTGCATCCCAGAGGAGATGCCGTCTGTGGCAGATGTGAATATATGGAGTGTGATGGTGTTTTCCCAGCCCCCTCCAGGCCTCTTCACCATGCAGTCAGCTGAACAGGAGTCAAGGGGATGAGGGGGACAAAGTGGTGTGACACGCCAGATAAGCAGACAGCTCCCAGCTGCCCTGGGAACACATTCTCTCACTCAAACCCCACCCAGTCCCTGCCATCCCGATCGTGATAAATGCACTCCACGTCCAACTCAACCTCGGCCCCTTGGCCCTGGGGTCATCCACTGGGTAGAATGGAAAGCCTGGCCTCACCACGTTTTTCAGTCTGGAAGGGATATTAGCGACTGTCCAGCAAAATGCCTGAAGGGCAGCTGAGTAAAACATAGTAAAGGGGGAGGCAGAGGGGTGTGGGGACCTGTAGAGTTATGACCCAGCTCGCCATCAGCTGGTCTTGGACTCAGACTCTCCTGGCACCCAATCCGTCTGGATTTCTCCATTTACCACAAAACACTTCCCCCTGACAACCTACCAAACGTCAATACTCCAGAATGCAAGAGATGCAACACGGCCGTCTAGAAGGGACGCAGAGGGTCAGGTTCTAGCTCAGCTCTGTCTCTTCCTAGCTATGGAGGCTTGGCCTAAACACATCTTCCCTGAGCCTGAGTTTCCTGATCTGTAAAATGCCAACCAAAACAGGACCTCCTTCACAGGGCTATCCAGGAGGGCAAAAGAGATCATCCAAGTAAAGCCCTCAGAACGACGTCTGGCCGATAGGACAGGTCCATCTCACATGCCTCCAAATCTACTCTTCTCCAGACTGCAAATCTTCACCTGACATGAATTTCAACTCTTAGAATCTTATTCACTCTCCTGTTAGCAGGCACAACAAAAAGAAATCCAAGATTTGCCGAGCACCAAGTCTGAACAAGGACCAGTTGTAAGTGACGTTCATGAGTTATACAGTCCTCACGAAACGTGACAGAGTAGCTATTTACTGCTCCATTTTACTGACGAGGAAACTGAGGTTCAGTGAGAGTAACACATTCCCCAAGGTCCACATAGCCTGTCACTGGCGGATTGGGAAGTCACCGTGTTCTTTGCCTTTGTTTTCTCTCTCTCAAAGTGCTGTGCCCAGAATGAGTCACCTCGTTCCAGGTATGATAGAACCAGCGCCTGGTTCTATCACAGGCTCTATAGTTCCCATTCATGCAACTTGACACGTACTGAACTTGACACAATATCTTCTGAAATATGAGTAGTCAAACCTCCTCCTCCTGCCCTTGTGCAGTTGTTTCACTTTTTTAATGCAAGGTTAAAACCCAGCGTACGACCCTACTAACCATAATTTTAAGTTAAATTAAGCTCGTAAGTTCATTTTCCAAGTCTGAACTAATCATTTTGGATCCGAACCTTTTTATCCAACATATCCATTTTCTCTCCCATCTTTCTTTGTCATTGATTAAAGGAAATGTTAACAATGCAGGATCAACAATAGAACCTCCTGGCTCTAGAAACCTGTCTCTGGCTTAAGAATGCTTCATTAAAAAGTACTCTGGAGACTGGATATAGTTCCTTGTGCTATACAGTAGGGCCTTGTTGTTTATTCTAAATGTAATAGTTTGCATCTGCTAACCCCAAACTCCCAGTCCATCCCTCTCCCTCCCCCGTGGCAACCACAAGTCTGTTCTCTGTCTATGAGTCTGTTTCTGCTTTGTAGATAGGTTCAACTGGTCCGTATTTTAGACTCCACATATAACCGTAATGTAAAGAATGTATATATGTGTATAACTGAGTCACGTAGCTGTACAGCAGAAATTAGCACAACATTGTAAATCAACTATACTTCAATTAAAAAAAATAAAATTAAAAAAAAAAGTACTCTGAGCATATCATTCCATGAATAACTGATCCAGCCCAAAGCCCTCTGCCTTGAGCCCAGGGTTACCCTGAGGAGCTTTCCAATGCCTCGCTGAAATCAGGACACACCATGCCTACTGCAAAGAAGGAAAGCGGTTAGCGGAAAAAGCCTTGCTCCTTTCTTAGCACGTGGTGATTCCTAGTGATTACTATTTGCTTTCCAAGGTTACACAAACCATCTTTTTTTTTTTTTTTTTTTTTAATTTATTTGTGGCTGCATTGGGTTTTCGTTGCTGTGTGCAGGCTTTCTCTAGTTGCGGCGAGCGGGGCCTACTCTTTGTTGCGGCGCGTGGGCTTCTCATCACGGTGGCTTCTCTTCTTGTGGAGCACGGGCTCTAGGCGCGCGGGCTACAGTAGTTGCAGCACGTGGGCTCAGTAGTTGCGGCTCACGGGCTTAGTTGTTCTGCAGCATGTGGGATCTTCCTGGACCAGGGCTCAAATCTGTGTCTCCTGCATTTTTTTTTTTTTTTTTTTCTGTACGCAGGCCTCTCACTGTTGTGGTCTCTCCCGTTGTGGAGCACAGGCTCCAGACGCGCAGGCTCAGCGGCCATGGCTCACGGGCCCAGCCGCTCCGCGGCATGCGGGATTCTCCCAGACCGGGGCAGGAACCCGCGTCCCCTGCATCGGCAGGCGGACTCCCAACCACTGTGCCACCAGGGAAGCCCCTAGCAGGCGGATTCTTAACCACTGCACCACCAGGGAAGTCCCACAAACCATCTTTTAAATACTCAATTTTATAGTCTTGCCCAGGAGTTTAAACTAGCACATGAATTTCTAAACTACCTCATACAGACTATTTTGAAAATAGGAATAATTGCTTGTCTCCAACCTTCTGGAACACTCCCACTCTGCAATGATTTCCTCAAACATCACCAGCAATACTATATTATACCAAAGTTTGACATCTAACCTGGGATGGGATCTCTCGAGATAGAGAGAGTTGAGCTCATTTAAAGCAGATGGAGTTCTATTCTAACCAGGTCACCAGGGCTTGGTGGTCCACTCTTAACAGTCCTGATCTACCCCCAGCTTGTGACCTGCAGGACTCACCTCCCATTGAGGCTGGACATCCGCTGTCACTTGCTAAGCTCAGACAAGCTGGAGCTAGGAAAGATCAACCAGATACTAGGATTTTCCAGGGCTTATATTGAGATGTTCTTTGAGACTACAGGCCTCAAGACAGCCCCACCACAAAAATCAGTCCTTGATTTCTGGTAGGACAGGTGTAACAGGCTTCCTGCCTTAGGTAGGATTGATCACCATATGAAGGTCCTCGTGTGCAGTGTAATATATCCCCAAATTCAAGCGTCTTTGACCTGATTTGACCTAGTCTGACCCCACATACTGCTCTAACCTGGTTCCCAAATCCTTTCCTGGCTTCAACCATCCTCCTGTCATCATCTCAGGCATACACAGGCTCCCTGAATCCAGATCCACCATAAACAGAGTGAATTCTCAGCCTCACCTAGGTTTTCTCAGCCCTGTAACAGAACTCAGTCCCCTCAACCTTTCACTGCTCAAGTCTTAGAACAGCACTACGAGTGCAAGCGCATGGCCAAAGTTGAGATCTAAGCAAGGTTTAAACTCTAGAGTTTGCTTCCTCTTTCGGAGGTAAAATGAAAACTAAAAGCTGCACCCTGACTTTTAAAATCACCCAGAAGCCTTTGACTCAGAAATTCTATTCCTAAGAATTTTATCTTAAGGAAATAATTAAGGATGGTAAAAAGATAGAGCCACGTGAACAAAATTTGTGAAACAAATGTCCAAAAACGGGGGACAAATTAAAAAAGAAAAAAGTGCCAGTACAACCACAAATGGAATGAGACAGACAGATGATAGATAAGGATAAATACATGATATATAAGGATACACATATGCTCTAAGGATTATGATAACAGCATATTTAATTGCATGAGAAAAACATTCATGATATACTGTGAAGGGAAATAATAGTTTACAGAACAACAGGTACATAAGATCCAACTAGTTTTAAAAAGATATAGAAACAGACATAGATGATGACTGGATAGACAGATGGCAGGGGGGGAGGGAAGATACTGGAGGGATAGACAAAATGATATTAATGGTGGTTATTTCTGATAGTGGGTTTTCAAGCAATATATATGTGCTTTTCTATTTTTTCCACATTCTCTACAAAAACACAATGGACATTTATTTTGAAATCAATAAAAATTAATAAAAATCAATCAGTGTAGTTATGATACAACCTCTCATTTCAAGGATATAATCCATTCTCCATTCATTCATGTAGCAAGTAAGATCCAAACACCTACACGTGAAAGGCTCTGTGCCCCATGCTCCAAAGGATCAAAAGAATGAGACATGACCCTCGTCCTTGAATTGTTTACACTTTCGATGGAGAGACAATAGTGAACACAAACACCTATGACAAAAGATACTATAAACAGCCGGTGCCACATGAATGTGTGGACGATGAGTACTGGAGCTCAGAGGGCCAGCGGGGAATTGAGCAGAACCTTAAAATGGGTGGAATTTCAATAGGTGGAGATGGTGTGGGAGGGGGATGACCAACCCATCCTGGTTCACCCAGGACTTCACCAGCTTGAGCACTGAAAGTCCCGCATCCCAGGAATCCCGAGCCCCAGGTGAACTGGGACAACTGGTCACCCGCACTGGGGGGTGCTCTCTGGAGGAGAAAGGGATCAGGCACAGCTTGCTCAGCAGAGGGAAGGCAGTCCACCTAGAGGAAATGTGAATAGGAACCAAGCTGCGGATGGCTCCAAAGTCTAGCCAGAGGGGAGGAATTAACCAAGTGGCAACACAGAGCTATTGAAGATTTTAGAGGAAGAGCAATTTTGGAATAATGATCGGGCAGTAATCTACCTGGCAAACTAGAGGAGAGAAGGAATCAAGGTGAGAGCCCAGAGAGGTGCCCAAGGGAGAGTCCCTCTTGGGGGAAGTGTGTGGCAGGATGGCACTACTGCCATTTACATGCAAACATGCAAAATAGTTGAGGGAGGAGAAGCTCCGTATTGCTCCTGAAGTTCTAAAGTTCACATCAGATTCCACAACTCTTAATGCACACGTAGGCTGTCATCCTCACCCACCACCTCACCATACTTGCCAAAAGCAAGAGTTCAGATGAGTAAGCATGGTTTTAATTCCCCACAAGAACAGACTGTCTAACAAAGTAAAACACCTCCTGCCAGCAAGTGTCTTCAGAGTCATGAAGAAACACCAGGCACAAGTGTTCAGGAGAAGGCCAGACTATGTGTTCCTCAGAGTGTCTCCAAGAGGGAGTTGCTCTCCTGAGCACAGGACAGTAACCCCGTGCAGGAGTTCCTGGAACTGGGGGCCACTGAACACTGAGGGAGGTAAATTTGCCTCTGCGGGCTTTAACTGCCAGGCTTTATTACTTTAAAGACCTCTCTGAGCAGAGAGCGCAGCTGGCTGATTACCTTTCTGACACAGTCTTACACACAAGACGGGGAAACAGAGATCTTTTGTCAGACGTGGCTTCCCCAGCCCTAAAACATGAAGATCCAGTGTCATTTGTCTCCCTCACCCCAACACACATACAAACACACTCCTCCAATCTCAGTATGAGTATAATTCCCATGGTTCCTTGTTGCCAACAAGGTTACCCTCATGCAGAGACAGGGAGAGGACCCAACTGATTTCAATCATCTTGAAATAATAAAAACACCGTTTTATCTGTGTGTAGTGTGTTTACCTTTTCCCCTGCCCTTTACATCCAGTGTCTTTTATCCTCACAGCAATGCTGGAGGCAGGTATAAATGATCCCACTGTCCCCACTTAATGGAGAAGGACACAGAGAAACGGAGAGGTGAAGCGATTTAGCCTAAGATCAGACAGTGATGCATAATAATGTCTTTCCCTGTGTTGCATCCACCATCATTCTCCACAACCTCCCCCGTTGTGGAAAGGGCCTGAGTCAAGGAATAAGGAAGTAAAGGGATGTAGGTCCAGCCTCTAATTACTTACATTCAGTTACACTGACAAAACCTAAAGACCTAAATTAACCCAACCCACATGTGAGCACATATACACTAGACACTCAGGTACAAAGGGCACGCAAAACCAAGGCATACTTATAACGATGAAGAAATAAAAGAATAGGGATCTAAACAAAGATACTCTTCTAGACCTGAGCTGTTAAGCACGGTAGCCATTAGCCATGTGTAATAACTGAGCACGAGAAATGTGTCTAGTCAGCACTGAGATGGGCTGCAGGTGTCAAAAACACAGCAGATTTCAAAGATTTAGTGTGGAAAAAACAATATAAAAATCATTAATATTTTATATTGATTATATGTTGAAATGATAATATTTTGGATATGTTGGGTAAAATTAATTACTGAAATTAATTTCACCTGTTTTACTTTTTAACCTGGCTATTAGAAAATTTTAAATTACACATGTGGCTCACATTATATTTCTACTGGACAGTGCTGTTGCAGACAGTTTTCTTCTTTATTTTTATGGAACAAAACCGGAATTTCCTGCTTTTCCAATTCCTGAGAGCATGTAAACAGATGTTTCCCGATGGCATATTCCTGACACTGTCCCCCCTTTACTGGACCTCTCCTAGCTCCTCTGGCCTACTTTGTCCAACACGGTGACCTTCTCAGAAATCATCTGAGTTTCCTTTTGTCACGGTCTTTGCTGAACCTGCCACACACAACACCTCAAAGCAGGAGTCCATTCATAAAGTGTTCCTCCCTTGGTGTGCTCCGTATTTCTTTCCTAGAGTAGAAGTCACTGGGGCAGGGGCAGGGCACAATCAGATGTGTCAGACTCTAAGTATACTTCAGAGGCACGTCCCAAACTTCTTCCACGGTAACAAAATTCAATGTCCCAAGGCTTTGTGAGTCTTAAATTTTATCAGACTGCCCGGCTCTGGCCTTTTTTCCTGCTGAAATCACTTTCAGCTGATGGCGTGACTATCCCACAAGCACATTATGCAGGTGGTATCCACAAGGGCCTCCTAATTGTCACTGTCCCTGGGTCTGGTATTTGATCATCAGATAGAAGATGCTCATAAGCAAAGGCAGCAACTGAAAGGCAGGAAGAGAAAGACACCTGGAGCTCCTTCACCAACACCCAGTGGAGGCGACCAGATCACAGACAGCAGGCAACGAGGCAGTGTCAGTGACAGACTGGAAAGGGAGAAAGATGCTCTGGGCAACGGAAAGGGATAGGAGAATAGAGAGGAACCCGAGCGAGGTCGACACAGAACCTATCTTTCCTTTTGTTCCACCGGGTGATGCCACTTTTAAGGCTAGAGCGTACTTCCTTTTTGGTGGGGAAGGAGATTCGAATGATGATTCCTCTTCCAACAGCAGGGTAACCCTTCAAGCACTTTCCCTCTTCCTGTAGTCACCGCAAATGCAAGGCCAACTGACCTCTAAATAAAATGGCAATGGTCCACCATGGAGGGGGGACCTAGGGAATCTGGTTCCACTGACCTGAGACTCAACCTCAGAGGACTCAGGTGAGATTAGGAAACCTCTCTGCCGCCCAAAATATTGCAGAGTCTCCAAATATCAAAGGCCCGGGAGGAAGGAAGATGATTTCTTGTCTCCCAAAGGACTGCCCGGACATGGCTATGGTTTGCTCTTCCTGGTCCCCTGATCTTTTCTCTTGTTTCGGTTCAATTCTCATGGTTCAACATTCAAAAATCAATCAGTATAAGGGACTTCCCTGGTGGTGCAGTGGTTAAGAATCCACCTGCCAATGCAGGGAACACGGGTTTGTGCCCTGGTCCGGGAAGATCCCACATGCCGTGGAGCAACTAAGCCCGTGTGCCACAACTACTGAGCCTGTGCTCTAGAGCCTGTGAGCCACAACTACTTAACGCAGGTGCCGCAACTACTGAAGCCCGTGTGCCTAGAGCCCAAGCTCCACAACAAGAGAAGCCACCGCCAACGAGAAGCCCGCGCACCGCAACGAAGAGTAGCCCGCACTCGCCGCAACTAGAGAAAGCCCGCACGCAGCAACAAAGACCCAACGCAGCCAAAAATAAATAAATAAAATAAATTTTTTTATAAAAGCAATCAATATAAGCCATTGCATAAATAGACTAAAGAAGAAAAATCCCATGACCACATCAATCAATCAATCAACGCAGAAAAGGCAATCCACAAAATCCAGCACCCATTCATGATAAAAACTCTCGGCAAACTAGAAACAAGAAGACTTTCCTCCATTTGATGAAAAAAAAAAATCTACCCCCAAAACCTACAGCTAACTTGAGGCACAAGCTAAAAAACAGAGAGAGAAGTGTCCCAGGGAAAGGGACAAAGAATGAAAGTGCATGTTTTTTCTCAGGTTTGGGGAAGCCTGCAGAGGCTGAGGAGGTTGGGGCTCCTTCCTGGATACCAGCACCCTCCATGCAATTGACGCATAGTGCTGGGAGGGGGCTAAGATGAGAAAAGGTGACATAACACTTCCCTGGACACCCGCCCGTCACACATCCCACACCCTTCCTCTGTTTTTCTCTCCACAGCACTTACCCCTTTCTAACATGCTGTACAACTTGTTTACTTTCTAGTTGACTATCATCCACTAAAAAGTAAACTCCATGGGGCCAGGGTTTGTGCTGTTTTAATAACTGCTATATTGTCATCACACGGTGTTTGTTTATTTTCATGGAATGAATGAACCAGTTTGGGCCTTCAGGTATTTTAGGTTACTCAGGCACCAGAACACTGCCAAAGTGCTGGGCTGCGAACAGCAGGGCAAAAGGCACCCTTCAGCTGTGGGCATCTTCTCAGAGACAGGAATGCTTACTACTATGCCATAGAAGCTTTCTCCGCTTCCTGCACCCCTAGACCCACTGGCCAAGGTCTGGGATTGCTACCTGGCTCACCTGGGACAAAGAGGACATCACATCTCTCCTCAGCCTCTGTAGCCCTCCCCAAACCTGGAGTGGCTTACTGAGCCAAAAGAACCATATGTGAGGATGGCCTAGAAAACTGCATCGTGCGAATGTTTTCATTCAGCAGCAAAATGGTTTGATTCCGCTCAAGCTTATCTTTGCAAGGACAACCAAAGCCAGCTTGACAGAGGGCCGTTAAACAGACTAATTAGGAAGTCATTTGCAGAAGTGGTGCGGCAGAGTGGGGGAGAGTTAAGCAACTAGGACGGGATCCTGGCATAGTTACGTAGTACTTGCTGTGTGACGTCTGGCAGGACAAGTAACCTCTCTGAACCTCCACTTCCTCGTCTTTAATAGAGGGGCAAAATAATGGTATCTCACAAGGTTGTTATCTGGCTTTAAGGAGACAATGCATATGAAAAGTGCTTCGTGAAGTGGGAAGTACTTCCAAAATCTGTTTGTTTCTACTATTTTATGATTGTTATTATTGGAAGAACCACAAGAGTAAGAATGAGGGGGAACTTAGCGGTTGGAGATGCAGTACAGGGAGAACAAAAAGCTAACCATGAACGGCCACGTGGCTATTTGAACCACACCACAGGCCCATCACGAGAAGCATGGGAAAGCCAAAAAAGATTCCCTTCACATCTCCTCTAAGCACAGAACTCACAGGGCAGCACCTGAGCTCAAACACCCCAGTCTCTGAACTGTCCAGTGTCCCAGAGCCAGATGTGGAGGCCCAGCCTTGACAGAGATTCTCTGAGCTCAGTAGCCCACGATGCTTCCAGAAACCCTTCCAGTGCAACTCCACACCATCCCCGGGGCTGGTCCTCACCTTGGAACCCCATTCCTGGAGAAACGCCAGGGTGAGCAGGAGATCCAGCTTGGTGCTGAGGAACTGCCCAAGGCTGACACTAGCCTGGGTCACGTCGCACCCTACAAAGTGAGCGCGGCCCGAGATGGATGGCCATGTGAGGGGCAGCTTACCAGAGCCATTAAAAACACAGACTTCAGGTGAGAAAGGCCCGTGTTAAATTCTGGCCTCTGCACAGCTACCCAATTATGTCACTTTGAGTTACAGGCTTGACTCTCTGAGCCTCAGTTTCTCCTGTGAAGACGGTAAAAAGCACTTAGCTCTTCCCATGGTGCCTGGTCCATGGTAAGCTACACATGTTCACTCACAGACTGCCCAGGTTCAAAACCCAGACAGAATACTTAGCGGATATACGACACCGGGCAACTTAGCAATTTCTCTGTGCTTCTGTTTTCCCAATTATCAAATGTGGACGAAAGAACTTATTTTTTAGGCATGTTGTGAGGATTAAAGCAGTTAATCCATGAAAAGTACTTAAACAGTGCCCAGCATATTGTAAGTGCCCAATAGTGATAGCTAATATTTGTTTAATAAAACTAAATAATAATAATAGTAATTACTGCTGAAGGGCCTTGAAAATGCAGGCTATCCAGTTAACATCTCATTCTCAAAGCAGTCCTGCCTCAGCCCGTACCTCTAGCACAGAATAGGAAATTAATAAACATTTTCAGGGAATGATCCTGGAAACCTCCATCTAATCTCCCCGCATTGTTGTGTTCCATCTACTCATAAATTCTGTTTCTTGGCCAATAGAGGCAGAAAGTATGAACCCATGTTACCATCACCTTGTCCTTGTGGTTCACATGCTGCCTTTTTGTGGTGATGTCACTGACTTCTTCATAGACTTCTTATGAAAGGGAGACTCAGCTGTCATGGGCATTCTCCAAAGGAGCTGGTCTGGAGGAAGCTGCTATGAGCGCAAGAAAGGGCAGCCACAGCTGATCCAGTTCGGGTCAACTCATTGCTCTGACTGGGGTGGGTGACGTTACTTGGTTTGAAGATGAGCATAAACCTCATGGATCTGCTGTTTGCTCTGGCTCAACGCTCTTCCTCTCTTCATTCAGGCTTTTCGCAGTTATCACCTCCCAAGAGACACCCTCTGAAACATCTCCCCTAACATTCTGCATCCGCTATCCTGCTTTGCTTCTCTTCATAGAATTTTACGTGACATTTGCTCATTAGTTTATCATCTGCCTCCTTCCCAAGGGAAAGGCAGGGAGACTTGCCTGTTTTGTCCTCTATTGAGCCTAGAACAGTGCCTGACACATACATAGGCGGTGCTCAAGAAATATTTGATCAGTGAATGAATGAAGCAAAGGTCCTCCCCTGGCAGAGGTGACCGCCAGCAGGCTGGGCAGATTGCAGAACTGACACCCTTCTGCCAAATGACTTTTTTCAAGCCCAGGAGGATGGGCTGGGCTGGGCTGGGCTGTAGGGCAAAGGGAACCTGCAAACCCAGGTCCCAACCCAGTTCTTTCTGATGGATGGTAAGACTCTGACTGCCTTTCATCTGGAAAACACACTCAGTGACATTCCATCATTCAATTAGAAAGTTAAAGAGTTGCAACAAAATTAATTTGCTTATCACCAGGGAAATTAATATGTCTGCAAATAAATTCTACCCCTGCAGCCCAGTTTCAGGTGGTTGATACATCTGATGCGTTGGCAGCAGCAAGAACAAAGAGGAGAGTGCTGGGAAAACTAGCTTCTAGCTGGAAGGGAAGAATCAGCAAAGGTAAAAAAATATTTTAAAAACAAAAACAGGCTTCCCTGGTGGCGCAGTGGTTGAGAGTTCGCCTGCCGATGCAGGGGACACGGGTTCGTGCCCCGGTCCGGGAGGATCCCACATGCCGCGGAGCGGCTGGGCCCGTGAACCATGGCCGCTGTGCCTGCGCGTCCGGAGCCTGTGCTGCGCAACGGGAGAGGCCACAACAGTGAGAGGCCCGCGTACCGCAAAAAAAAAAAAAAAAAAAGAAAAAAAAAGGAAGGAAGTGACTTAGGAAAGCGGCCAGGGAGACAAGAGTGAGAGACTGGAGGTCTAGACAGAATTGCTCTCAAATCCAAAGCGAAAGTGAGGAGCCAGGCCAGACAAGATGGGACAGAGAAGAACAATGGGTGGGGTGAGCTCACTGCACTCTAATGAGCCTCCACGGTGGTGATGCGATGGGATGGGCAAGTCCTCTTGCCACTTTCCCTTTTGTAATATTACTGTTTCCCTGGAATCACTAGCAATTAAAGGACTTCATGATTGCCTGAGGGACAAGAGTAAAGAATGAGCTGGAAAAGGCATCCTATTCCATCCGGGAGAAATATAATCCCAAGGAAAGAGAGATTAAAACATGGCTACTAAAGGAAACCCAAGTCACGTCAGAGGCAAAATAACTGACGATGGAGTTTTTTTAAAAAATGGTCAGTCCAAAGCTAGCAAGTTTGGAGGGATTTACAGAAAAGCAGAAGTCAGAATCAAGCTCCCTTTCTCCCTAGCCCAGAATCCAAGCGTGAATTTTTGCTGGCTGTATGCACCACACAAGTTATCATAAGCAATTTAGCAACCAGTCAAGCAAAGATAAATGGACTTACTCCTCCTCTTTTACTAAATTCTTCAGCCTAACATCTTTCACTGCACAATGCTTCACATGGACAATAGGGAACCTCCCTTACTTTGCTACCTTGAGTCTCCTGGGAAGAAGGGGACCAGGGCGTGGGCTGGTAAACTTCTATGCTTAAGTGCAAGGCTATGGTGGCACGCAATGCCATCAGGAAGACTGCACCAGGTGACACTGGCACAGTCCATATTCATTCACAGCTGCGGGCGGGTTTATCCAGGGCACCAATTATCTAATTGCTGCTAATGTTCTCTGTGTACTCAGCTGCAAATTTGCAAGATGGGGCCTGACTCACAAGAAGGGGATAATAATGGGAAATATATTTCCATTTGAAAATTCATGAATAAGCAGCAAGAGCCCTGTTTATTAAAATTTAGATGCAGATAAACAATGAGTATAGTTCCAGGAAAAATTGCAGGGTTTCCACAGTTACAGAAAAACCAGCCCTTTTGTCAACACTCCATTGTTCTATTTATACCTTGGGAGATATTACAGGGAGTTTCTATAAATACAATGGAAACTCATTCATCTCAACCCCTCTCACGCAGAAAGTCTCAACCTTCTCAGCAATAAAGGAACAGCCTCCTGAGTGTATCCTGCGTTAGGCCTCAAGACTGTCATAGGTGAATCCTTCCGAATATAAGGGATAAAGCAGAACAGGTTTGGATTGCGCTGGGCAGGGGGAGGGGAGGCAACAGGCATTCTGTTCTGGTCTCTGAAATAGACATGAAGCAGATACATCCTCACCAGCTCTCAGCCCTGGAGTGTTAAGAATCTCAATGATTAAAAGCAGAGGAAACAAACTGGCCAAGGCATCTCGACCCCTGCTCGGGATGGGAGCTCATCAGTGACACTCATTTTTACATTTTTTTTTAATGTGACTGTCCTCCTCTGTGACTATTAGGACCCTCTCTCCTATTATACTACAAACCTTCATCGTGGCAATCTCGAAATCTACTTCTTTGATCCTCGCACCCCCAAAGTACCCAGCACTACACTTTGTACCGCCCTGTGTTAATCAGAGAGAGTCTGGTTCAGTGAAGGTCTTCTGATCCCAAACAGCCCAAAGAAACACCCCTATAGCAGAATGTCATTGTGCTGTCCCCACATACAATTAATATTTATAAGAATATCACCTTTTTAAGTGTTTTACCATGTGGCAGGCACTGTGTGAATTACTTTCCAAACAAAAATCTAATCATCCCACCAGCTAAGTGAGGCAGTCCCATTACTCTTTTTTTAAACACTAAAACAGGAAGCAATAAGGTACGTCCCCTAGACACACAGCAAGTAAGTACCAGGGCCAGGACTTGAACCCAGAGCTATCTAAAACCAGGATATATGCTCTTAGCCACTACATCATGCAATTTTTCTGCTTCTTAGATCCAACCTCACACTGCTCCTTTTTGTGGATAAGCCCCTGAGCGGCCTGTCCGTATGCCATGGCTCAGACAGATCTTCCTTCTATTAACTCATTACTTTCACCACTGCACGCACATACACATACACACACACACACACACACACACACACACACACACACACACACACACACACACAGAGCTTTGGTCTCTCTCTCTCCATAATTCCTCGTTTACAATAGCTGACCCTACATCCACAGCAATTTTCCATGTGCCCACACTAATCTGTCTCATGTTCAGGGAAAATAATCATTTTATATAAGAGATATATAGTAGATATATATATATACACATACATATATATAAAAATAAAATGCATACACGTATGTGTGTCAGTTTCTTGTCGGTGTCTCCACACAGGTAAGGTAAAATTATCTGTAGGGAAATGGGACTACCCCAGAAATGGGGCCCCGATGTACATGCTACACTCTTCGCCAGCTGATATACCATATGCTGCAGTGGAACCAGAATCATTAAAGGGATTTACACGTACAGAATTTTAATACAAGTGGCATCCTTCAGTGGTCTATCTCTCTAGAAACTCTAGTCCCTGAACATTTCACAAGTTTCAGAGCGAAAGCAGAAGAAGCTGAAGCAAAGTAATGGCAGAGAGGGTCTCCAGGGAGCGAAGGAAACACTTTATACTTCACTCATGAGCAAGACAGCAGCTGTGTCAGAAGGTAGGGCAGGGGTTTGGGGAGCCAGCTGGCGGCTCATCCAGAAATCTGTGCCCTGTTCATTGGAGGGAGATTTGCCTTCACGGTCTTATTTTGCAGATGGTAGGGAAAGTTCCAGCCTTTTGATTTGGGCCCAGCACCCCTACAGATAGAGGAGATGGCCAATTATGAGTTCAAATACCAGTGGTCCTGGAAAAGTCATATTCCCAAAAGTCCTCTCCTTCACTTACTGAATTATTCATGCATCCATTTAACAAATTATTCAACGCCTGCTCGACTAGACACTGGACCAGCTCAAACAAGTATACGCTCCCTAAAGAGAGTTTTGCTTAACCAACCTGCTGGATTAACTGATGTTCTCCATTGCTTCTGCTGCCCATCTCGTGCAACTCCTACCAACTGAGTCACATGTTATTCCACCCAAGCATTTCTTCTCCCACCAGCTGAGGTATGTGTTCGCAAGAGCTAACTGTGTTTTGTTCTCAAACCTACGTATAGTTGTCATACTTGTTATTATAAGTATATTATTTAAATAGTATGTGAAACAACAGAAAATAGTACAAAAAATCCATGTTTCCATAAACACTTACCTGAATGTTTTGCAAGATTTGATAACCATGCATCACTAAAAAAAATACAGTTTAATTACGTGTAAGCAGGAAAAGAATAAAATACTGGGTGTGAGGAAGAATCTACAGTCTTTGAATGGCTTTCCCAATGTCTTCTTACTTCATGAAAAACAAAAATCAGAAACTGGAAATTATAAATAATGTATTACAGGTATTATTTTAAAGAGAAAGATGATCTAGAGCTCTCATCAGCAGAATATGGAAAGAAAAGACAGAGCCTACCTATATCAAAAAATGGGTCAATGAACATACATCTCTCAGTTTTCAGTTCAAATAATATATTCAGAATATGTATGTACATTATTTTTTGTGATTCCCCCAAATGCCAGGCAAATTTTTCAGTTACCGGCAACTGGTCTCCATTGTAAGATACAAACAACCACAATCCAGTGAGTCATGGGCTGTTATAGACGCATGAGGAGTTGGGGAGGGAGAGGGGAAGGCGGAGCATCTCAACCAGGCTTGTGGTGAGGAGGAAGGAAAGAGGAAAAGGAAAAAAACCTTCAGGGAGAAGGAACGTATGTGTATAGTCTTGAAGAAGAAGAAAGAGGTAGGAAGGCAAAGTAGGAACAGAGGGAAATTACGAGCACACAGCGCAGCATCTATGAAGGCACGTGGTGCACTTGTGGGTCTCCAAATGAGTTGGTACGGCTGGAACCCTGAACAAATGGTGGTGAAGGTGATTCCTTCCACGATAATTTGCACACTTGTTGTTTGCCAGGCACCATACTAGGATCTGCACTCGACATACTTACTGTCTCGCTGCTCTATGGAGAAGTGGGTCCGTAACACTGTACAAAGCTGTTTCATACACACTCTCCAGAAAGCCGACCCTCAGAAGGTTGGAACTGGGTCCGCCTCTGCTTTGGTATCCCCACCACCATCTCCACCCTACCCCTAGCTTCCAACCCAATGCAGGGCACAAAGTTATTACTCAGGAAGTATAATGAAAGTGAACTGGGACAGGCTATCAGATCTGATCAACAACAAATTCACACCAGCCAAAAGGACCGGGAGTGGAAAATAACCATGTTATTTTCCTTCCTGTTGGTGCTATTTCTTTCTAAACTGAAATGCTTATCCAACCACCCAAATGCCACTGAAATAGGTGGTAGATGAGATTATCTGATACACCTCTACACCCTCCAACGAACTTCCTAGTAATCACAGTGGTTGCTATTTTGTCCAGCTTGTTGCTGACAACGTTTCAAAACGAATCCTCCTACGCTCTTATTTTTACCCTCAACTAGCTGACTTTAATGGTATAGGTTCAGAGCCCAGATGGAGTTGAAAATCTCTTTAATTTCTTTCAGAAGTGAGCTTTGGTAGGAAGTACTCCATCAGGCTACTCTTAAACAGTTTGTTTTCACTCTCTGTCTGCCCTGGCCCCCAGCCCTTATTTAATCTAAGCTACTATTCCATTGGCTTTCTTGAGAGTTCAGCTGCTTCTCAATAAAGAGACCAAAACTTCCCTTGGTCTTTGGGATGACCTTTGTTTTAAAAGGTCAGGAAAATCTAAACGCGTGTAAAATCAATCAACATGAAATCTTCTCTCCTTTAACATTAATGAACTGGATCACTTGAAGGTAAGCTTGGTAAGCATTTTGTTTACCAGTACATCCCCAATGCCGAGCAAAAGATACGGCGAGAAGTAGGGGCTCAGTAAAGAGAAACTGGATGAATGGTAATCCTCACAACAGCCTGGCAGGGTGAGCAAGGTGGATGTTCTTCCAGTTGAGGATAGACTCATTAAGGTTAAGTAGTTTGCTTAGGGTCACTTGGGACTCCATCAACATTTGTCTAGTGCCATTTTACTAGACCATGTACCAGCATGAACCAGCATGTGGCAGCAATAGAACAGGAAGACTTTGCTTCTGTAGAGCTAAGATCAGGCCCCCGAGTCCAGTCCAAGGTCCACTGCTCTTAAGATGGACAGGCAGACAGTGGAAAAGTGGTGTTCATGGAAACACCACTTAAAACTGAATCCTGTAACAGAGCTCTGCAGGAAAAGGGAAGGGAGCATGATGGAGGCTGCAGAAACATTGTGAAAACACAGTGTGTTTCCGCTCTGCCCAGGCAGAGGAGTCCACGTAGACTCCAGAAGACTGTGTACACGAAGTATCTGCAAACAACTGTCCAGGGGCCAAACCTGACCCTTCATCTGCTTTTGTAAATAAAGTTTTATTGGAGCAAATGCCCACCCATTCATGTAAATATTGTATATGGCGGCTTTCACATTACAACAGCAAAGTCAAGTAGTTCACCCTATAGCCTCCAAAACCAAAAATCTTTACTCTCTGCCTTTTTACAGAAAAAGTTTGCCAACTCCTGGTGTAGACTCATGAAGTGACAACATAAGAATCCACCGCAGCAGCAGAAATGAAATAAAGTACTACTGATGTTCAAAGAGCTGGAGGGATCTTTTTTATGCCCAATACCAAAAAAAATCCACAAAACCAATTACCTCAGCACTCGATACCCTGATACTTACAAGCCTCTTGTCAATAACATCTACTCTTCCCTGAGCTTCTGAATCAGACACCTACTCCCTTCATACCATACTATATTTAGGATTAGCAATCAGTGGAAAAGCTATAGAAAACAAACTTTTTTTACTGTATTTTAAAAGAAAAGTGCACACTGAATGTAGTGCTACAATAAATGGGAACTCAGCATGCCTTGTAAAATGGTCTAGATCTCATTAAATGATTTCTTGGCTATTATCCTTTGGGCTCACCAATGGATCTGAATAGACTCTCCAGTGAAAGTGGAATGTTTAAGACGCTACTCTTTTGAAAGGAAATAGCATATTGGAATCAGAAAAGACGAAGACAGTTGTTAGGAAAACTGATTTCAAATTAAGAGCACCATTTTCTATCTTTAGGTTTTGACACTGATATTCCCTTGCAAATCTCTTAACCCTCGCTATGTCTTACTTTCTTACAAGTACCAAATGGAGAAAATCATACCCATCTCCTACCCCTTATCTGCCTCCTCCTAACCAGGGACTTGGAAGGATGTATAAGGCAGCATCCTTTCATTCATTCACTGTGAGCTTTTTAAAAGACCTTTGCAGGTAAATCCTAAACACTGTTACGTGTATGCTCTCCAAGCCCAGGTTGTTTTCAAGGGAGGTGGAACTCAGCAAATAAGAACATGGCACAGTAGAACAAAAGCCAGGGATTCAAGGGCAAATGACCTATTAACTCGTCTCCCACCTTATTCACGTATGGCAACGCAAGATGAAAACTCTCTGTGGATTAAATTCTGGTAAATTCTAAGAGAGGAGCTGCAACATCTTCATCCTCCAAAGGCTAAGCAACTGTTGCTTTCTATCAGGATGAATAACTTTTTCTGGAAATTGGGATGGAAAGTCAAAGAGTTAAATCACTTTCTCCAGCCTTAAAGAGCTTGAGCTGTGGTTGGCTGTGAGATCCAATAGGGCCTTGTCTCTGATGGTCACATCCTTTGCTGCAGTCCAGGCTAAGACGAAGTCCCTGCTGTTACTCTAGGCATGGGGCTGATAGTGTGGAACAGAGAGCTCCTAAGGCCACAGGACCACAGAGTCCTACCTCAAGACAGCCAGCATTAGCTGGTATCACCTTGATCTGAACTTCTCCCTCTCTCTCCCTCTCTCCCCCATCTGTGTGTGTGTGTGTGTTTGTGTGTGTGTGTGTGTGTCTGGTCTGGCCAACACCCCTTCCTTTTGGAAACTGTTCCTTTCACTCTATTTTATTCTGATAAGGCTGTCCATCAGAGAGTCTGACTCCTCAAGCAGACCGATAACTTGGTCCAGAAGTGGGGTGGACACATGAACCAAGCAGGGGCAACTTTTTCATAAACAAAAATAAGAAAGGAGAGGAGGACAAAGAGGGGAAGGAGAAAAGAGACTGACTCTCCTTTAGTCAATGCAAGTTCTAAGCTTCCATCTTTACCACCACATGGAGAGTCCCTCCTGGAAAACGAAGCTGACAATGAGGAAAGCAGACTTGGAAGTGGAGAGAGAAAAAGGCAGACTCAATCACACTGAGCCTCTAGATCCAGCCACAACTGAAGGCCACAACTACGCAGGACCCCTTAGTTAAGGTTTAGTTACCTTTTTTGTTTGGTTAAATGTTTTGGCTTAAACTAATTTGAGTTTACTTTCTGTCACTTGCACCCAAAGCTTCCTGACCAGTACAGTGAATGCCTATCTCGGGCCATCCCATTTACCTTCACAAAGTGATCAAGGGATAGAATGTAGATGGCTCAGGGCAAACCATCCCACCGCGAAATCATAGCTCAACATCTGCCCAACCACTAATGCGTCTGAAGCAGTGCTTTGACTCTGTTCTGTTCTGTGCATGTTATGTTTGCAATTTTTCAACAGCCTCTTGAATGGGTATCTAATACACTTTTACTTAGAACTGGGTGAGAAAATAATTCATAAGTATCTCCGAATATATTACTTCTAGAATAAAGCTCACTTTGTATCCAGAAGCAATTACCCTAATGAGTAACAGTAAATCATCCATTCTTTAAAATCATGTGTAATTTTTAAATCTATTAGCTTTTATTATTTTCTGACAATCAAGAATTTCCTGATTATCTTTGCTATCTATTTTTCCTGATTATAACTTTTTAATACTTTGTACTCAAATTCTTAAAACCTTTAAACTGATGTGAAAGACGCCCATATTAAAGACCTCTTCTCCTCCTCCCACCTGATATCCACAAGCACCCTGCCTTCCAGAAAAACTGGTCCACTTCATCCCAGACTATCACATTCCTGTTTCTTCGAATCTGAACAGGCAGTTCTCTTGACCCACTCATCTTCCATTCACTCTAGAGATCTCAATACTAGCTTCTCTTCAAGGGTCAGTCAGGTCCCATCTCATCTTTGAAACAGTACTAGACATCCCAGCTCAGTTAACTCTCTCCTCTCTTGAGTTTGTACCTGTTTGCTATTTGACATATACTTGGTAGAATACTGATCCATATTCAGGATTAGTTCTACAGCCTTGAGGAGGCTCCTGAGTGAAAGATTTCCCTATACACCACCATGATCTTCCTTCAGGAGCTCTGCACACATGTCCAGTGGTGATAATGATGATGGTGATGACACAGTGATGACGACCAGGCAATCAGAGACCAAAGCTAAAGCCCAAAGTATTCAGTCTGTGAGAAGCTGGTGGTCCAGGCTTTTATCCTTTTATACCTATACCCTTGGGCCTTTTCTATGCAAAGGGGTCCCAGGAACCAGTGATTCAGGCACTCAAGAAGCAAATTGATTCTAAGGAGCAAGATGGATCACATCTGCTTACAATGACCCAACGTTATCTCACTGAACCGCAGACACTTAGAGTTCTTAGGGTCCTAGGATACCCTTCCTTTTCCCATGCCCTTCATCCAAGGGCTACCTAGCCTCTAGACCCTTCTGTTGTGAGAATACAGGGACCTACGCTGCTTCCTTGACCCCTCCATCCCACAGTGACCCAACCTTCTCCAAAATCATACTAAAGGGAAAGCTTTCATGGCTCATCATGGATAACCGATTACATGCTTCCCTGTGTTATTTCACTGTCTTCTCATCGCCTCAACTAGACTGCAGGTTCCCCAGGGCAGGGACAATTCTTTGCACAGCTTGGTATCCTTCCCTTTGTCCAGTCCAGAGTCACACAGGGTAAGCATTCAATAGGCATCTGTTCGATGAGGAGTCTAATTAGATTCCCTTATAGTGAAATCACTCCTCTTTCTTCCTAAAAGGCTTGTATTTAATTTGTGAGAGCTGATACACAGGTGTGTGTATGTGTACCTGTGCTAAACAGAATGACCAGCAATAGGCTGAACCATGGGAGTGACAGTGAAAGGCCTGTTGACTATCAAAAGCAAAACAAAACCCTAAAAATTATCACCCAGGAACTTGCACAAAGGGAATCTGTTATGTGCTCAAAGTGGTGTATGGAAGCATACACAGGCTGTGTGGACACAACTTTGAGATGCCCCGTGGGTTGTTATTTGTAGAAAGAGACTAAAAGGAAATTTCCTACAAAGCAGGAAACCTAGGTCTTAGATCCCAGTCTGATCACTGGTCCAGTATGACTCTGCATACGCCAGGAAACTCTGACCCTCAGATTTTCATCTTTAAAATGGGGCTACTAATGCCTGCCCTGCTCCACAAGAGTGTTGTGCGAAGGAAAGGAGGAAGTGCCTTGAGAAAACAGAAGTGCTACATGATGGACTTGCATGGTCATGGGATGCTCCAATTAATGGTCCTCGTGAAAACCTCCTCCCCCGAACTCGAGGTAACAGTCACAAAACCCTTTAAAAGTTGCCCTCCGTTAAAGCACAATGGAGGCAGGCAGCAGGCAGCATCGCGTGTACTGAGTTTTAATTGTGGGTGATGGAATTAAACTACAGGCAGAATCATGAATATGCTGCATGGCATCATTTAACTAGACCCTTCACTTAGATGCACTAATGGGGCTACAGATCAACTACTATGTCACAGAGAGTGTCCTGGATGCATTTTAAAATTAACTATTCATAGAGTATCCTTTCTGATGCTTATTCACATGTTGGCGGCTTAACACCCGGCGATGCACCTGTTCTCTTTGAATAGCCCCCTTGTCGTGTAAAGCCTGAAACACCTGTGAACATTTTAACTGGCTTGGGTAGCAGCCCTGTGATCATCTGCAAACATGCTCAGATCAAAGCCCATATCCCAAAACTACGAAGGAAGAAAACACGGCTTATCCTGGAGTCAGCACATAGGCAAAGCCCACCACCAGGAAAAGTTCTCTGACATTAAAACAAATGGCCAACGAGACCTAGGCAATCTGGCCAAAACAAACTTTTACCAAGTAGGACATCAGTGCACCAGACTCGTTCCTTGTCCAAATCTAGATCTGATAGTCAATCTCTCCTGAGAAATCAGTGCCTGGTTGTGTGCTAAGGAGAGGGGTGCTCCTGTAATCTCTCATCAAGCTGCACCTAGCCTTCGATTCGATTCAACAACTGATGGCTCAGCCCCTATTGTGTGTTCAAACCCGTGTGAGTCTAGGGTCATGTGTTTAAATGGTATAACGGGTGTTTGAACAAGGATATTCACTGAAGTTCTGTTTACTGTATTTAAAATCTGGAAACATGGATATCCACTAATGGATATCTTCTTAAATAAACTTTAGTGCAGCCATTCAATGGAGTATTATGCACAAACAAAAAAGAATGAAATAGGACTTCCCTGGTGGCACAGTGGGTAAGAATCCCCCTGCCAATACAGGGGTCACGGGTTCAAGCCCTGATCTGGGAAGATCCCACATGCCACAGAGCAACTAAGCCCACGAGCCACAACTACTGAGCCTACACGCCACAACTACTGAAGCCTGTGCGCCTAAAGTCTGTGCTCTGCAACAAGAGAAGCCACCACAATGAGAAGCCTGTGCACTGCAATGAAGAGTAGCCCCCGCTCAGTGCAACTAGAGAAAGCCCATGCGCAGCAGTGAAGACCCAACGCAGCCAAAAATAAATAAATTTATTTTAAAAAAAAGAATGAAGTAGATTTGTATGTAAGGATCTGCAAAGATATTCAATTAGAAGTGAACAAAGGCAGTACACAGTAGAATGTACAATAGGATCTTATTCTATATATATATATATATATATACACACACACACACATATATACATGCATGTGGACACACATATATACACTATATCTGTATGCATATGATTATACATGTATAGAAGAAAGCTGAGGGCGACATGTCCTAAATACATATCACTATGTATAGTGATGCGTATTAACTACATTTATTGTGGTGATCATTTCACAATATAAACAAATATCAAATCATTATATTGTACACCCTAAACTAACATACAGTTGACCTTTGAACAATAAGGGGGTTAATCTGGGTTCAGTCAGTCCTCTCTGTCAATGGTTCCTCTTCATCCTCGGATTCAACCAATCACAGACTGTGTAGTACTGTAGTACTGAACAGTATCTGCAGATAAGTGGACCCGGGAAAGTTCAAACCCTCATTGTTCAAGGGTCAGTGTAACGTTATATGTCAATTATATCTCAATTTTTTAAAATGGTGTACCAGACCCTCTTCCCTTTAGTACCATAACCATTCCCACTGGTAAACATCACCTAAGCTCCCTAACACTCCAGCAAATAAGAAACCACAAATACACTCTGAGGGACACACACGTGCGTGCACACACGCACACATTTGGAAGACTGAAAGGGCAGGTGTGAATGATAATGCCTTCCCTCTTCCCTCTACTGGGTTTACAACACTTCTTTTCCTCGTTAATTCCTCACTAAAAGATTGAATTTGTTCAAGCTCTTCCTAAAAGTGAAAGTATCTTTGGGAAGGTCCTGCAGAGAGCATATGATTTCTAGCAAAACTTTAAAAAGAACCACAATGATAAAATTCCATTAAACAAAGTTGATCTGAATGTCCCAGACCACTTCTTATAACGAAGTTTGACGTGACTCACCAGGAGGGCTTCCTTCATAGCTCCAAAGCATTCCTACTTTCACTGAAATTTATTGAGCTCTGATGATGACTGCATATTCAGTATTTTTCCAAAACACAGAAAAGTTCCTTGAACTTTTATAGCTATGTATTTTATAAAATTTTAAAGCTAATAAAATAAAAGCTACATTTACAGAGGACCTACTGTTTTTCAAGCATTACACTAGGCACTTGTATCAATGACCTCATTTACTTATCACAAGACAGAGGTATCTTAGGTGCAGAACCCAGGTCTCTGAAAACTGAGATTTGCATGCGGGAGGATGTTTGTGGGGGAGTAGGGGGGAGGCTCAAGGTAAACACTCATGGGGAAGTGAAGGCTGTAGGACCAGGCAGAGGGAAATGAAGTCTCCCTCTCTATGAGGGCAGCCACAGCAGAGGCCTCAGCCCACCCATGGGAGCTCTGGAATTATCCGGCCTTACATCAAGATAGCCAGGCCGTGACACCTTTGACATGGACACAGGCTGCCTCCAGGGAGTGGGCATGACCTTGAGCTAGGCAGCTCTCTTAGGCTGAGGGCCATTCCTAGGAAGGACTCAGCCGCCAACACTCCCAGCAGCTGCGGGGATGAAGGCTTATCCCGAAAGGGTAGATCTTCACGATGCAGCACAGCACCTAATGCACGTGCGATGATAAAATCCATGTTCCAGAAATGAGGGCACAGCAACAGAGAAATTAAGTCACTAGCCAAAGGTACGCTGAGAGGCAGACTCCTTCCGCCGAAACTCCTTCCCTAATGCCACGCTGCCTCCTCAAACGGGGTACCCACCCACTTGGGGCATCCGCCTCAGAGAAGGGTAGTTTCTGGTCTACACCTTACCCTTCAAATTTGGACTTTTAGGCTGATAAGCATATCCATTTGCCCACCAAGAGGAAAGGGAGGAAAGAATTCTTGAATCTGATGGTAAAAGGAATCTATCAAGCAGAAGACATCTGTCACAAACACAGGAGAGGGGCTTTGAGAACAAACACACAGGTAACTAAGGCTCTGTTGCTCTGTAGTCACTCTGGCCATCTTGTGCCTGGCACAGAAACTCTGCTCATCCTACTTATACTGTGGGTCTTACTGAAAGAGGTTTGGTTTCAAATGGATGCTTAAAAATCCATTTTTTCTACTCCATTTCTACTCTCCAGGTCCTATAATAAACTATCAAAGCTAGGAGCCACATATGATAAATTGGATCAGAGAGGAATGCACATTTTGGCACATGGAAGAAAAGAAAAAGAGGGAGGAGAGAAGAAAGGTGACTAAAAGAAGCTCCTCTGTGCAGAAGGCATCAATTCTCAGCTGAATCGATTTAGTTATTCTTAAAGGCTCAGTTTCCCCTGTTGTTAAATGGAGAACAATGATACAAAAGCCTCAGGGGGTCAGTGTGAAGGTTCAACAACATTGCGAACATTCGTGCTTAGCGCTGGGAATATACAGCATGAGCACTTACTAAACGTCCGCTCTCGGTTATTACTGTCAGGTCTGTTACCATAACCATCAGCACTCTCCCAATAGCCAACCGTAGCAGGAAAAGTCAGAATGAACCAAAGGGCAGGACATACGTTCGGCTTTTCTGAACTTTCTGGGAAGTATGTTGGCTTAAAATGACTCTGCTTTCCTATCTTTAGAGGTGCCTCCCCAAAATGGCAAGTCCTTCTCAAAATTTTCCACCCTCGCTTGCGTTTCACAGCTCATGGTGTGGCCGGCTGAAATGACAGCAGCTCACCCTCACTGCCTGTGCGTAAATCTCACACACTCGGCGAGGGCGTAGTCACTTCCCACCTGTGCACTGGAGCTCAGCCGACCTGCCTTTGCTTCCTGGCTTCATGAGTTAAGGATAAGGCAGGAATGAATTGGTGTTTTCTCTTCTGATGGAAAAAGCAAGGGTCCTGGATCTGCCAGCCCCACAGAGACTATCTTATGGCTGTTAAAACTATTTGTGGGGCTTCCCTGGTGGCGCAGGGGTTGGGAGTCCGCCTGCCGATGCAGGGGACGCGGGTTCGTGCCCCGGTCCGGGAAGATCCCACATGCCGCAGAGTGGCTGGGCCCGTGAGCCATGGCCGCTGAGCCTGCGCGTCCGGAGCCTGTGCTCCGCAACGGGAGAGGCCACAACAGTGAGAGGCCCTCGTACCACAAAAAAAAAACTATTTGTGAATCCCCTAAGAATAGCAAGGCGGCTCGGAGAGGGTTCATTGCATGGGGAATACCCCTGGGGTAGACCAGTGTTTCTAAGTGGGTGGTCCCCAAGTGATCTCCATCTAAATCACCCTGGTAGCTTGTTTAAAATGCAGGTTTCCAGGACCCAGTCAGAACCTTTGGGGTGGAGGTGGGAAGCTACCTATTTAAACAGATTTCAAGATGATTCTGATTCACCTATAGTTTGAAGGCCCCTAGAATACAGTCATGCTTTTCTTTATAGCCTACATCACCAGACTTGGTCATCATGATTGTTTTTAACTTCCCTAATCCCTGCCTCCTTATGTCCCAAATATTTACTCAGTGGTCAGCAAATCCTTATTTTACACTTGAAAATGTGTAGTCTATGAATGTCCCTGGGGTTTCCTGATCCATGGAGAGAGGTTCTATTTTCTCAGGTAAAGTGTAAGCTTGACAAGAACAAGAATGATGACTCATTCAACAAATATGGGGCATCCAAAAACCAAAAAAACGAAAACCAAAAAAACGAAACAAAAAAAATGGGGCATCCAAACATGGGTGCCCATCCCTCTACAGGTGCCATAAGGTTTAAAAAAGTCCAGCCATGGGCCAATCTTTCAGGAGTTCATTGTGTATATGCACAAAACTCCATCCATGGTGTGCCCTAAGGCCTCAGAGACACTTTGCACCAAAAGCTACCCTTGACCCCTGAAGCACCTGTAATCCAGACCTGGGGCTGAAGGCCAATGCCCAGGTTTCTTTTCTCTGCTGCTATGGACACAGACGTACCCCCCTGCCATTCACCTTTCCCTCTGTTCTTTCCCCCCAAGGCCTCCCATGTCCTCTACTCCCCCGCTCTTCCTCAAATGATGAGAGAGGCAGATGAAGGCTCAATTCCTTCTCCAGATCCATGTCGAGATGGTCCCATCTCAGAAAGATTGCCAGGTTGCTAAAAGACACCAGCCGCAAAAGCCAGTACCCGGTCACCTGCCCTTACATCAAGTCCGGATCAATTCAGAAATGTCTTCATGTGTCCACACCGCACGGTGAGAAGTCAGACACTTGTCCCAAGTGGGAGGTCAAGTATAAAACAGAAGTTCAACACACACCGTAGACCATTTAATTCGCAAAAATGGACACACATGGAAACATCACAAGCCATGCAGTGCAGACATACATCGTGAAGGATAGAGCAGCCAACTATTGTTACTGTAGCATCTACTCCATGTCTTAAGCAAAAGGAACAGAGATGTTACAAGAGAGGAGGAAAACCATGGGTGAGTGTTGTCCCAAAACCAAGGTCAAATGCTCCAGACCAGACGAGGAAGAGGAAAACTAAATGGCCCAAGTGGGGAGGGGGATGAATCAGGAAACACTTTCTAGAGGATGTGATGTAAAGCCAGTCCTGCTTTTTTTCTCTTTTATTGGTACTGATCCCACAGAGCCTTCTCTATTTCTGTTTCTTTTAATAATATTTTTTTGAGTTTTCCAAACCCACACAAAACAACTTCTTCCAACCCTCCCACTCTGGTCATTTTCACTCCTCCCACTACCACTCCCATCATAGCCTGGCTGCTACTACAGTGGGTCAGGCCTAGTCTGACAGGTCCAGGGGTCCCCCTGTCACTGCGGATGGAATCCCTCCATTTGGTTGCTATGACACAGTGGAGCTAGGACTCTCCAGCCTTGTTACCATGGAATCCTTCTTTCTCCATCCTTTACCGCACGTCAGGAGGGCACAGCACTGCAGGATAAGCTGCCCACAGGCTGCTGGCCAAGCCCATCCCCCTGGACACTGTCCTAAAGGACACAGTGGTCGAAGCCAGCTGCAGTCACACAGCTGAACGAAGGCAGTCTGCAGAGAGTTTTCCAGCAGACCCCTCAAAAGATTAACTGCATAGAAACAGCCTTTTAAGATCTGCATCTGAAAAACAAAGTGCTCGCAACACATGTGGTGCTCTCTTTCGTGAAGGAACCATGGAGTCATTGGTAACAGAGGGGTACCCCTAGCATAATCTTGCCTGGCCCTGAGAGGCACAGTCAGGGGTCAGCAGTACCTGTTTGGAGCGCGGATCACCGGGCAACACCTGTTGCCCACCCACTACCCCGGAACCCAAGACCTTGCCTTCGCTCAGTGTTCTCAGGATGATGAACAGGGGCAGAAGGAGGGACATGAAAGAAGAAAAGGCTTATCTCTGTGCAGTGAGAATAAATAAAGCTTCCTGTTGCACAGACGCGCACAGCTCTGAATTAACATCCTGGGTTACATGAGGATCTGTCCAGCTCTGATGAGGGCAAAGCACCCCAGACAAGGTAACACGAGACCTGGGTTCTAATCCTGCCTCAACCCTGTGATTTGGGCAAAGAATTTCTTCTTCGTGAATCTCCCTCCTCATCCAAAAAGCATGGGGCCCTGAGCAGATCATCTCCCCAGGCCGCACCCAAGTAGCCAGACTTCACTATTAGTGGGGGCTCCGGAGATGGGATTTCTGAGCCTGCCCTCCTCAGGGGAGCAAAGCAGCAGAAATCAGGCTACCGAGGACTGGATCCTCAAATCCACACCCCATGCCCTGCCCCCAAGGAGTCCCAGGGTCCAGAGAAGGGCTTCATCACCAAGAACAGGCCCTTGTGAGTACTGCCTCCCCGGGAGTAGATATATTCATAAGGGAATCTCCCACCTGCAGGCAAAAGATAAAAGATACTCCAGCCCCTCCTCGAAGTGCCAACACTCAGAGCTGAGCCAGGCACTGTAGCTACTCCTCAACAAACATCCTACATACTCCCCAAAGATCCTTTCCATTGGCCAGACAGCAACCAAACTGAAGAAGTCCAAAGAAACTTACCTGAAAACTAAAACATGCAGAAGGAGAGAACATGACGATGCCACACAGTGGAGGCATCTGCTCCAAATTTAACCAATGCAGCCACAGACAAGGTGGGAAGATACAGTTTGCAGAGGAATCAGTCCCCACATCCCTTCTTCTCTGTTCAACACATCTAGGGAGTCCTGACCTGGAATTCCTCTTCTCCAGGCCTTCACTGACCGCACATGCCTCTCGCGGCAGCCCATCCACAAATGGCACTGGGCTGGGGAGCACGGGTACAATGGTGAACCAGCTACCAAGGCCCTTGCCTTACAGGTGTTATCATCCAGTGGGGGAGACTGACAAAAGAGAAAGAAATTAAATTCCAAGTCGTAATAAACCCTTGTGAGAGGAAACAGCGTGTTATAAGAAACAAAATAATTCTCTAGGGGAAAGGAGAGTTAGGGCAGGTCTCTCTTATGAGGTGACATTTAAGCTGAGATATGAAGAATGATATGGGGCCAGTCTCATGAACAGTGAAAAGATGGGAGTGTCCATGAAGAGCCAACAGCACGTGCAAAGGCCCTGAGGCATGAATGGTTAAAGACATAATTCAAGGAACTTCCAATCTGGATGAAGAGACAGATACGCAAACAAACAGCCACAATTTCATAAGGTAACAGAGAACAAAGTGAGCAGAACCAAAGTGAGCAGAGAAAGAGTTGCTGAAAGCCAAGTTGGCCAGGAGCTGGCTGATCAGGAGGGCTTCTCGGAGGAGGAGGTATCTGAGCTGAATCTTGAAGGATGAGTGGATTTTGCCAAGGCAGGAGAAACACAGAATGTACAAAGGGCTCGAGGTGTGAGGGACGTAGAGCTTTCCTGAACCACAGGCAGTTCCATTTACCTGGAGCCTCAGGTGGGAGGAAAGGAGTGACGGAAGGTGAAGCAAGAAACAGATAAAGCGTTCAAATCACGAAGGGCCTTGTGTGCCAAGGCAAGAAGAAGGAAGAAGGGGAACCAGAACTTGCGTCCCCCAAATGGGTGGAGCAACAGAATGTTAACTGGGTAACAGGTCACTCCCAGCTATGCTCAGAACGCACGGCCCCTCTGCATGACACGTCCTCGCTTCCCCCCGCACGCCTGCCTACCTGGAGGGGAGGGGGCTCATCTCCCAAGCGTCACACAGCACCTGCCCTGGTGTGTTTCCTCGGTGCAGGGGACCCAGGGCCCTGCTGCCAAGGGCCGGCCTTGTCGGGGAGGCGGCGGGGGTCAGCACGCGGAGGGGCAGAAGCCCGTGGGTGTGGAACAGCAGGTACCCAAGGATGCGTCAGAACCCCACCCACACCAGCTCTCTCAAAAAGGCTGGTATGGGGGGGGGGGAATCCAAGAGAGACGGAGAACAAGAGAGGAGAGGGAAGAAGAGAGGAAGGAAAGAGGACAGAGAGGAGGAGAGACAGCAGGAACAGGAGGACGGGAGCTGAGGCTGCCCTACACACGCCCCAGGGTGGGAAAGCTCCAGGCACCGCTGGCTGATTCTTTCAAGAAGAAAACAGAAGCGGTCCCCACCGCTGTGTTCCTGCCACTGGGAACTGCGGTGTGGTCTCTCCACACACACACTGCTACTCTCCCTGCCCACGGCCTGCTGGCAGGCGCCTGACTCTACGCGCTCTGATTCACAACGCCCTCTGCATCCGCCAAGCACGCAGCTCCTGTGCCACAGCTGAGTCCTCCCCCAACTCCCCCCCTACACACACACACACACACACACACACACACACACAGCCTCTGCCTGGGCAGCTCCCCTTGGCCCTCCTGCCCCAGCCTCCATAGGCCCCCACTTCTTCCAAGGCCTCTCTGACCATTTCTGGGACTGTCCTAGGGGATCCAGACCCTGCTTCTAAAGGGCTCAATTGGTTAAGATTCCCAGACAAAATACAGTAGTTAAATATGAATTTCAGATAAGCAACAGACTGATTTGTACTTTCATTTGCTAAATCTGGCAACGCTGTGACTGATGGTTCAGGTATGCAAACCCTCCTGCTTGTGCTCCAAACTCCTCTCTGAAACTACAGATGATGATGATGATGATGATAGCTAACATTTTTGAGCTGTCATGTACCAGGCACTGTGCAAAAAGAAGCACGTGCCTTATTGCACCACATCCTCACGACAACCCTATGAGATCAGTACTATTATCATCTCCATTTTTCAGGTGAAGAAGCTGAGGCTTAGAGCTTGTCTGAGGGCACACAGCTAGGAAGCGGGAGCTAAGACTGGACCCACCAGAATCAGACTTCAGAGCCTGTGCCCTAAGCTGCCCACCACCCTCTCGACACAGACAGTGGATCAGGGGCTATCAGTGAGCCAAAGAGCTCTTATGTTCGAATTATTACGTCTCAGTTTGAAACCACTGGCCCACAGAATCCCGAGAGGCTTCTCCTCCCACGTCCTACTCCCGTGTGGTACCCGCTCACTCCATCCCAGGGCCCTCTCCTGGCCCTCGCTCGCAGTGCCTAGCCACACTCAGGGGAGGACTTCACATCAGTCATTTACCCCTTAATGTGTATTTATGTTCGGTGTGACTTCTACCAGACATTTGAACTTGGAGTCGTCTCATACTAAGTAATAAAGGTCTTCACCATTAAAGGAAGCGCAGTCACTGGTGAGCATTTGGGATTGGGAAAGGGGTTTCCCATTCACCCAGCCAGTCCCTATCTGGAGGCAGCAGGAAGAGGTAAGGGACCCAGAGACCTTCCAAGTGTCACAGGTAGTACCTCATTCCCCAGCCCAGACTGGCTGGATGATTTCTGAAAAGGCTAAGTCACGTGTTCTCATGAGGGCGCTTACTGTCCAGCTGGGGAGGAGAGACCATCTCGGTGGAGGGAGGATTTTAGGCAGGGCTGGCTGGATGAATGAGTGGGTAGGTGGGAAGGTGGAGGATGGCTGGAGAATGGATGAATGGAGGAATGGGTAGGTGGATGGACATGTGGATGGGTGAGTGGCTATATGGAGAATGGATGGATGAATGAATGGATGGATGGGTGGGTGGATGGTTGGGTGGATGGATAAGTAGATGCATGGATGTTTGGACGGATGGAGAACCTGAAGGGGGTTGGTTTGTGATTCTTAGACCACTGACCACATGGGGCTCCTGCTGGGAGGCTGGGTCTTTTCCATCATGTACAGTGAAAGGTTTAAACACAAGGAGAGAGGAGAAAGGGGGTGAAAACGGGATAACTAGGCAGGGGTAAGGAGGCAAGAAGCAAGGCAAGAAAACAAACGGGAGAAGGGAGAGCTGGGTGGCAGTCTGAATTCATCTGGCTCCTTCCCAAGGTTCTTGAACCTTCCAAGCTGTTATACCAGGGTACAGATGGCCCTGTGGGGACCACAGCTTTTCACCTCTGCCATTTACCGAGTGTGGGTGTTCTAGAGCTCACGACGATTGGGTATTCGTCACTGTATTTACCCAGGAGCCTGGAGCAGGGGGTGGGTGAGGCTGGCGTCTCCGCAGTCTGAGTCTGCAGCAGTTCGCAGCTCTTTCACCATCTCCTGCACGCCCCCTCCGAACCCCAAGGGAGTCACTACTGCTACCCTTGCCCCCTGAAGAAGCTGAGACCTGGAGAGCACGCCTACAGAGCCCCTGCTCACCTCCAGGGAAACCAGACCCTCGCTCAGAGCCTTCCTTCCAGAGAGACAGTGGTGCCCCCTCCCTGACTCCATTCACTACAGAGAAGCTGACAAAGTGGGTCTACAAGAGAACTCAGAGCCCAAGGTCCCTCAGGAGATGTCCTGTGCTACTGCCCTGCTTGCTCTTGCCTCCTTCCACCCCACATGCATTCACTTCCCACCAGAGTTTGCTTCTCCCTGACACTTCCTCCCCCTACCCCAGGGCAGCAGGACCTCACTGACCCCAGGAGATAAGGAGCAAAGGGTCAGGCAAGAGGGGTGTCGGCCAATCCCAAAGAGGCCGAAAAGTCAGCAGAGAAACCCACCAGAGGAGAAGCAAAACCAACCCCACCTCAACTCCAGTGGGTCCCACGGGGGGCAGTGCCACCTCTTAGAGGACATGTAGAAGGGGGGGGGAGAATACTACTGACATTGACTTGGTGGGCTGGAAGCAGGGACGCTAAGTCTGGCCACGCACACAGTCTGGTGCCCCAAACGGCAATGTGCCCCCTATTTTAAGAATACTGCTTAGAGCCGCACCTAATTTCCAGGCATGTAGAGGTTTCCGTAAGGGCTCAGGGGTACGGGAGGCAGCGGGCTAAAGAACCGTAATGCCGTAAATAAAGTTTCCTTCGCGCAAGCTGTCCAGGAGCCCTCACCCTCCTTCCCAGGGCAGCCTGCGGGCAGGATGCATTCACTGTATCAGCCCCCCTAGGCGTCCTTTCTTGAGGGCTGGACCCAAGTTCCATGCAGGAGGGGTCCCTATGCCTGGAGTTAAAATATTAGACCAGAAAGCACTTCTAAAATCACAGCTGGCCTGCTGAACACACACAACATTCAGGTATTCTCCAGACTCGCATGGACTCCTCACAACCCTACAAGGTAGTTACACCGTTAGCTCCTTTTTCCAGGAAAGTGAGACTAAGGCAGTGAGACTAAGGAACGGGCCCAAGTTCACCGAGCTGCTGCGTGGAGGAGTCCAGGCCACACAGCCCCAGGGCCTGGCCTCAGATTCATTCATTCAGCAAATATATATTAGGCACCAAACAGAATTTTTTCCAAGTAAATAAACTGCTTCCTGCAGAGGCCATTTCTTTTCACAGCTCAGGAGATAACGGGGGGCAGCGAGCTGGCGATCACCAAGTGCTTCTGCCACCTTGCCTCGCTAAGCACCCCCCACCTCTACCAGCCTCCTCCACTGCACTTCATGGGGGCTGGAAACAACAGGCACATCTGTTTTCATGGAGCTTGCATTCTCATGAGGAGGGAGACGAAACATAAGATAAATTGGTAAAACAAAATATGCAAGACAGGTACCAGGAGGAAAACTAGAGCAGGGAAGGAAGGTGAACGGGAGAGGTGCACGATTTTAGACTGCGTGGCAAGGGCAGGCCTCGCTGAGAAGTACTTTTAAGCAAAAACCGGAAGGAGGCAAGAGAATGAGCCATGTAGCTAGCTGGGGAGAGAGCATTCCCGAGAGCAGAACGGTCAGTGCAAAGGCCCCTGAGGCAAGAGCTTTGCTGATGTGTTGGGGAACAGAGAACCCAGCTCCCAAGCGAACCAGGGGAGAGTAAACCAGACGTTAAGGTGAGGGCCATGACGGACCAGCCATGTGGCCTTGTCTCTGACCGAACCCCGCACGATGCATGAGAAAATTAGGCTCAGAGAAAGCTGGTGACTTGTTAAAAGCCACACAGAGCTAGAGTTCAATCCAAGGCCCTGACACAAATTCAACCCTAATGGTTCCTCCCACTGAGCAGAGACCCCAGGGCCTTCTCCTCCTGCCACGGCCTCTTCAACCTGGTAACCCCATCCCTTTCTGGTTTCAAACACCTACAGTAAATTGACGCAAAAAGGCAAGCTTGGTGGTATTCGGCGGGAGGGCTGGGAACTGGGGCTCCCTCACCAGCCCCACCCTGCAGTCAGGGGGATCCCCAGAGATACAGGGAAGGGATAGGGAGCCAGGTGGCAGGAACCCTCTGGCGAGGTGAGCTTTCTGTCTCCTTGGGCTGTAAAAAGAAACCGCCTCTCCAGAAAGGGGGTTTGTTGGAGAAAATCCACCCGCTGGTTCAAGAGCCTCTCGCCATGCCTGTGCTGCAAAGACCCAACTCCTGTTTCCCATTTTATTTCATTTTATTTTTATTTATTTATTTTTTAACTTGTGCATGGTTCTTTTTTTTTTTTTAACATCTTTATTGGAGTATAATTGCTTTACAATGTTGTGTTAGTTTCTGCTGTATAACAAAGTGAATCAGCTATACTTATACATATGTTCCCATATCTCCTCCCTCTTGCGTCTCCCTCCCTCCCACCCTCCCTATCCCACCCCTCTAGGTGGTCACACAGCACAGAGCTGATCTCCCTATGCTATGCAGCTGCTTCCCACTAGATATCTATTTTACATCTGGTAGTGTATATAGGTCAATGTCACTCTCTCACTTTGTCCCGGCTTACCCTTCCCCTCCCCATGTCCTCAAGTCCATTCTCTACATCTGCATCTTTATTCCTGTCCTGCCCCTAGGTTCTTCAGAACCTTTTTTTTTGGTAAGATTCCGTATATATGTGCTAGCATACGGTATTTGTTTTTCTCTTTCTGACTTACTTCACTCTGTATGACAGACTCTAGGTCCATCCACCTCACACCCCACGGGGTGCAGCATGTGTCACATCCACATGTGAGCCAGCTTCCTCCCTCAAGAGAGGGGGATCCATCCGAAGTGGGGATGTCCCAGGAAAGTTGGCTATTTTCCCTTTTCCAGAAGGCTTTCTGGAACTCTCCATAAAGGGAAGGGGGAGAAATGGGATGCTGCGCTCGAGAGCCCTGGGAAGGACTCTGCAGGAAAGGGAAGAAGGTCTTAGCTGACAAGGCAAAAGCCTGTGCTTAGACGGCCATCCCAGCCCCCAGAGAAAGTTCCAGAAGGGTTTGAAACAGGACTGTTCTACCCATAAGTCATTTATTTAGATGAGGAAAAAGTGGACTTGGTGTGAAAGGATCCAACTGACAGCACAGCATTCCAGGAGATGATTAGGAAAGGAAAATGTGAGCCTGGGCCCAGTAACTCTACTGCCTGAGTATGTCCTTCTCTACTACTCACCTGAAGGTGTTCCGACACAAGTTAGTCATGTAAAGAACGCACCTGGCAAAAGGGCACCCTCCTACACTGTCGATGGGAATGTAAATGAGTGCAGCCACTATGGGAAACAGTACGGATATTCCTTAAAAAACTAAAATCAGAACTACCATATGATCCAGAAATTCCACTCCTGGGTATACATCTGGAGAAAACAAAAACCTAATTCAAAAACACACATGCACCCCAATGTTCACAGAAGCGCTATTTACAATAGCCAAGACATGAAAGTAACCCAAGTGCCCATCAACAGATGACTAGATTAAGATGTGATATAAATACACACATATATATATACATATGTACACACACAAACACAATGGAATATTATTCAGCCATAAAAAAGTGAAATATTGCCATTTGCAGCAATGTGGATGGACCTAGAGAATATTATACTTAGTGAACTAAGACAGACAAAGACAGATGAATGCTATATCATTTATAAGTGGAATCTAAAAAATAATACAAATAGATGTATATAAGAAACAGACCTAGAAAACGAACTTATGGTTACCAAAGGGGAGAGGAAGGGGGAGGAGGGACAAATCAGGGGTATGGGATTAACAGATACAAACTACTATACATAAAATAGATAAGCAACAAGCATTTACTGCATAGCACAGGGAATTGTACCCAATATCTTAGAATAACCTATAATGAACATAATCTGGAAAAGGAAGAAAGGAAGGAAGGGAGGGAGGGAGGGAGGGAGGGAGGAAAAAGAGCAGCTGGCAATGCTCCTGATACACAGTAAGTACCAAATAAATGGTAGATCCTTCCTTTCTCTTTCAAGATGGGTGAGGTTCTCACCAACCGTAGTTGGCCCAAATAGGCCACCCCAGCAGCTTTCCCTTCCCTCTCCACAAGCAAGAGAGCCCAGCTCTCATCTCATTTAATTTCTGCCTTAGAAGGAAATTTAAAGATATAGTCCAAAGTCCTCCACACACCCCTCCACAGCTGCCCGGTAAGAGCCCCAAGACTCTGCTAAGCACTTCTTCCCCCAGGCAAAGTTCCTCCTTACGGTGCCAGAAAAGCAGCCTCCTTGCAATTTCTCATCTCCAGCCTAACTTCTACCCACTAAGGCTCTAAAGAACAATTGTTTCCTTCTCTGCATAGAAGCCCTTCAAATATTTAGTGCTCCCATCCTTCAAGTTTTCTCTTCCCCAGGTTAAACAAACCTAATATTTTTAAGAGTTTATTTTACAAGAAGATTCCAGTGCCCTTCCCCGTCCTGGTCTCTCAGCAAATGATGTTCTCATTTATCTTGGTTGCCTAGACCTGAAGGCAGCACTGTAGACAAGGCCCAGCAATAACAATCACACACACTGACACTGACAGAGTACTTACTATGCACCAGGTACATGCAAGAGCTTTACTCGTATGAGCCCATTTACCAGCTGCCTTGGCAGCGCCGAACTCTGCATCTGGAACTCATTCATGTGCACTAGGTCTAGTCCACCCAACCAGTCAACCCCAAATAAGGGGAGTCACCTCTCTTTGACAAGGCTTACCATTCCTAAAGCTTCATGCCACAGTCACACATTACCACCTAAGGGTAGAAGGTAGGAAGACGTGAAATGCTGAGGTCCTTCCTTGCTTATTCTCAAAGTACTTATTCTCAAGGGGTCTACGCTCAGTTAAGAGATTCAATTTTGGCATCTTCACAATTTTCTATTTTAAGATCGTGCACGTGTGTGTCTACCATTGACATCAATTCTATTGCTCCTAGGATGTTCCTCGGAAGTGAGAGTGCCTATTGCTTTAAACAAATGTCTGGTCATGCACCATCCCTCTTACTTGAAAATGTTGCATAAGAGAGAAAAATGTAGAAAATCTCCGTGGTGGGAGCATCAGTAATTTCAGTGGTCCTCTTCACTAAGCACGCACACGCACACACGCACACACTGAATGGTTTGTTTCTAGGAACAGGGAGTGGATGGTGCGGAATCGTCCACACTTTCTCCAGAAGGTCACACTCAGAGACAACTGGCCGCTCTTAAGAAACTGGCTGTAGCCCTGGGGTCGCCTTTACCAAGCAAGATGATGACAATGGCCTCATTCCCACCACATTCACCCATTGTGCCAACCCATCGTGGCCGTCCCTGGGGACCAGTGTTATTTCATGTTTCAGCAATGATGATGGCCCAGGAGCCCTTACGCAGGCAACTTCTCAGCCCAAACCTCAGCCTCTTGCTCAACAAACTTTCCTGCCATGTAACAAACATGCCAGGTCCCTGGGGAAGCAGTGACAGGTTGGCTAACAGGACAGGAACGTCTCGAATATATTAAAACACTGCAACACATGTTTGCATTAGTCTTTCAAGGTGTAAAACAACCCTTCTTTATTCTGTTTCTTCTCCAGTGCTTTTTTGTGGTTGTTTTCTGTTGTTTTCACCTTAAATGGGACCATCCTAATTCAGTCAGGGCTAGAAAACCAAACAATAGCCTCAGGATAGACTCGGCAAAAGAGAAAGCAAAACCCGCAGGAGAATCCAGCCAGCTGCAGGGTGCTCGGGCGGCAGAGCAGCTGCACGGTGTGCAAACAGCCCTAGGTCTGGCCCGTGACAGAGACGTCGGACCCCAGGAGATGAGCGGGGCTTGCGGCCACAAAAGATGGACTTGTCTGGAGGGAGGAGGGTGGCTGCAGCCTTCACTCCAGCCTGAAGCTTGCTCATCTCTCTTACTCTGTGTGCACCACTGACTGCTGAGTGGCCATTATTTGCAGAGAGCTGACACTAAGACACCAAGGAGGCACCAGCCATGTCCCTTCACCTCATGCCCCAGCCACTGTGATCTGAGTGACCCAGGTCAACTGGCATTACGTAATGGGCATCTCAAAAGCTGAATTAAAATAAGAGGTAGCCCAGAGCAAGGGGCCACATACGATCTGGATGGAGGAGAAAAGGTGGTACACACCACCATTCTCCACTAGAGAGAGAATGAGATTAAGTTGGAGATCAAGATTAAGATCAAGACTGAGAAAGAGACAGAAAGAAAAGAATCGGATATGGAGAGACACAGGAAAGACACAATGCCCCAGGCCCATAGAAAAACTGTGCAATAGCTGTTCTCTTCCTTACAGGTCTTCCTTTTTGTTTGCTGTCCCTCCTGGTTCCCAGAAGACCTGGATTCTCACCCAGCCTCTAGCCTTCATTAGTCATGTGACCTATTGATCATAACTTCCCTCAGTTCTCACAGGGCCTGGAACATAGGAGGCATCCAAGAAATTCTTGTACTCTCCTTTGTATCATCCTTCTTCATGTCCTTCTCTCTTGTCTCTCTTATTCTTACTCATGTTATCATCATTATTACTCCCTTCTATATATAAGTTTTTACTTTTTACATACACTCAGAGACAATCATCAAATGTTAGACTTGAAAAAGAGATTTTTTTATCCCTAATCTGATAAAAGGTATCTATAACTACCGCAACAAACACAGTGATTCATCATGAAATATTGAATGCTTTCCCCTTAAACTCAGAAATAAGAGAAAGCTATCACCGTTTCTATTCAACACTTTGCAGAGGTTATAACTTATGTAATAAGACAAGAAAGTGAATTAGAGGATGTAAATAAAAGAAAAAAAACACCCTCCCATTATTCACAGTTGATATAATGGTATGAAACGAAAATCTGAAAGAATCTAAAGATAATACTACCAACCAGCAATTAAAAAATGAAAATTTTTTAAATTCCCACTTAAAATAGCATCAAAAAGCATCAAATTCCTGGGAATAAATCTATCTGAAGATTTCCAGTACCAGAAAACTGTGGAACACTGCTGAAAGAAATTAAGGAAAACCAAATAATGTCAATTTTCCCCCAAATGACCAATTGATATAAGGTAATCCTAGCCAAAAATCCTAGCAGGCTTGAAAAAGAGATTTTTTTTCCACTTGGGTGGAAATTGCCAAGTTGATTCTAAAATGTATTTGGGAATGCAAAGGGCCAAGAGCCAAGAAGAAAACACAAAACATTGACAAATTTAAATTACCAAATACTAAGATGGACTATAAAGCTACAGTATTAAGACAATGTGGCAATGGTGTTAGGATAGAAAAAGAGGCCAAGAGAACCAAATAGAGAATTTACAAACAGACATACACAAATAAAGACACCTGATTTGCAACAAATCTGTCTCTTTCTCAGTCTGTATCTCATATATTTTCCATAAATGATGTTAGGTCACTTGGAGTTCTATATGAGAAAAGGAAATGAATTTGGCCCCCTTCTTACATTACTCAGCACATTAAAAAAAAAAGAAAAGCAATTCCAGATGGATTATGGGCCTAAAGGTGAAAGTTAAAACAGTAAAACTTGTGAAAGAAAACATAGGCTAATATCTTCCTGACACAGGAACAGGCAAAGGTTTTATAACCTTAAAAAAACTGACAAATTGTACTTCATTAAAATTAAGAGCATCCCTTTATAAAAAACATACCATTAACAGAATACCACAGCATGCCACGAACTAGAAGATATTCTAAAATAAATATATCCAACAACGAACTTATATCCAGGATATGAAGAACTCCTACAAATCCATTTTAAAAAGACAATTTAACATAAAATGGACAAAATATTTGAACAGGCATTTCACTGAAGAGGAAATCCAAATGGCCATTAAGCATAATAAAACTGGTCAACATCTGTCAGTCATCAACTTTAAAACCACATGAGCTATACACCACTACATAGGCCTCAGCAGAGAAGTGGCACAAATGCAACTCAAATATTGCTGGAAGGAGTGTAACTGGTATAACCACTTTGGGAAGTTGTTCAGTAATATCTACTAAAGTCTGTTATATGATCCAGTTATTCTGGTCTTGGGTATATGCTCAAGAGAAATGAGTGCACATATCCACCAAAAAAAAAAAATGTACAAGAATGTTCATATAGTCAAAAAGTGGAAACAATCAGATGTCCATCAATTCTAGAATGAATAAATAATGTGGGTGTATTCCTACACTGTAACACTACACGCAAATTTTAAAAAATAATAATGCTATATATGTCAATAGGGATAGATTTCACAGACATAAAGTTAAGTGAAAAAAAAAAAACATACTATACATATCAGTTATATATTGCTGCGTAATGGATTATGCCAAAACCTAGTGGCTTAAAATAACAGACATTTATTGTCTCAGCTCTGTGGGTCAGGAATCCAGGTGTAGCTTAGCTGGGTCCTCCAGCTCAGCGTTGCTCACAAGACCCTAATCAAGCTCTCAGTCAGACTATGGTGATGTCAAGCCTCAGCTGGGAGAATATCTGCTTCCAGGCTCACTTATATGGGCTGTTGGGCAGACAGCCTCAGTTCTTCACTGGCTGCTGCCCAGCGGGCAGCTCACAACATGGCAGCTGGCTTCATCAGAGCAAAGAAGAGCCAGAGAGAGTGCAAGCTAAATGCAAGTCACAGCCTTGAGTAACCTAATCTTGGAAGTGCTATCCCATCAATCCTGCCATATCCTATTCATCAGAAGCAGGTTTCAGGGTCCAGTCCACACTCAAGGGGAGGATATTACACAAAGCCACGAGGCAGAGAGGCAGAGATGATTGGAAGCCGTCTTACAGGCTGCCTACCACACATTATTCCACTTATGTGAATGTCAAGAACAGACATACCTTGACAGAAAACAAAATTATCGATTACTTCCAGGGGGAGAGGCTATCGATGAGAAGGGAGAATGAAGGAGCTGTCTGGGATGCCATAAATGTTCTGTATCTTCATCTCATTTAGGTGGTGGGGTAACATCAGTGTAATCACACGTAAAAAAAAAAATTCATTGAGATACTATTCAAATCTGTTCACACTGGTGTATATATATATATATATATGTGTGTGTGTGTGTGTATATATATATATATATATAAAATATGTTAAAAAGGTTCTAGTAGCTCCTATCTTCTCCCTTTCTATATCTGAGGATATAAAAAGATGAACTGAGTTCCTGAAGTTCAGAGAGCTAGTTTTGAGGGACAATCCTGGCTAGCCTCTCCCATCCGGTCAGTGTGTGCATGTCAACTCACACATCCCTCTGACTGAATTTTCCCTCTGGCAGTACCATGCGAAGAGACCTGTTTGCTCTCGGAGGCAAGGCTACACCTGTTTCATTTGCTCTCACAGCACTGAGGTCAGGGTAACACTTGGGAAAATATCTCTGTTCCGTGACAACGCTCTCAGGAAGCAGTTCCACATCAGGAGTTACACCTCCTGTGCCCCCTTCACCTATGGCACCTGCAAATGATGAGCAATAAAAATGCCAACTATTCTGATCCTTCAAATTCAAAATCTGAGAAAATCTATTATAGATGTGATCTGGGTTACAGCCAAAGTTTTGCACTGAGCTCAAAAAGTAATTATTTAACAAGTTATTGGGGAAAAACATAAAGATACATTTGGCCCACTTAACTAGAGTTAACTTTGACAAGAATGACATCATAATAAGATGTTCGAGGTGTATCTCACTGAATCCGAACCCCAACACTATGAAGTAGGTACCAAGTCTCATGCCAATATTGTAAATGAAGACATTACACATAGAGAATACAAGTAAATCGCCCAAGATCATCTAGCTAGTAAGAGGCCCAACTGAGATGAGACCAAACCCATGTCTATGTCGCTCCCAAGTCTGTGATCTTAACTATAAAATAATTCATTACATGACTCTTCATGCAAGACCTTTAAAAAAGCCACTCAGTGGTTCTGTATGTGCCAGTCATAAATGGTTCTGAGAGAATCAAGAGCACAGGTCCAGAAGGGCCACATTAGCGGCTAGACTGACACACTCCAGGTCCTAGAAAGAACAAGCTTGGATCGTAAATGCACTTCACATGGCTTACTAACACCGTACACATTGTGCACGTGCGTGCGTACACACACACAGGCCTGTCACAGTAAAAGTATCATAGCAGAGCTCCCACCAATAAGGTCCTCAGCCGACATGGGCAACCTCAACTTAGGAGACCAAATAGAGAGCTGTCGACTCTAAGTCCCAGGGGTACAATGAAGGGGCCTTGACTCGGGCACCAAACACTCCTGACAGCTCAGCAAGGTGGCACAAATGGAGAGAAGTGGGCTTCCTTAGACCCATCCATCTCCCAGGTGGGGCACCAGGACAGCAGCACCCAGAAGTGGTCCACAGCAAAGCACCTACAGCTCTTGGAACCCTGCGAAGAACTAAGCTAATTAGTCCTACAGACTTGGACCAATTTTACTAAGAGAATGTGTGGCCAGATCACGTGACTACAACTTGCAATCACAATCGGCGTGAGCCATGCAAACCACAACAGAAAACAAGCTGCTGAACTAAACATGACTGGCCACTTCCTTGGGGGTGTCTCCTTTTAATGTTCATTTGTTACTTGTCCATTCATTTATCAGCCACAGTTTAACAACAGAAGTCTAAAAGAGAATATTTTTTCATTGTGCAAAATCTAGCCATAATTTGTTTTTCCCATTCAAAAAAGGGCCACTGCTCCTTTATTTTTGCAGCAGATGTTTGAGCCTGATCCTTGGGCCAAGCAAGGATGTTTTTACATCAGAGGAGAATGTCTTCTCTCTCTTGAGATTACTGTCTAGAGACAGAGAACGGGGTAGGGGGGACTTGGTAGGAAGAATCAGGATCAAGGGAGGAGGGCTGGCAGGAAGATCTCAGAAGAAGGGAGCAGACAGATGCGGAAGTGCGGGTGCAGGAAGATGGGGGCACGGCAGAGGAAAGCAGCCCAGCAGGTGAGCCGAGGCAGGTGGGAGCATTTAGGAGCCCAGGGCCTCGTGTGTTTCAGGGCACACCTACTACATGCAGAGCCACGTCCCAAAGTTAATACAGGAACGTAAGTCAGTTTCCACTCACACTCCAACACCTCCTCACCGAAGCACCATGTATTCACTTTACATCTACCACAGCTTTCACGATTTCTATTTTATTTACTTAATAACTGTCTCCAACACACACACGTGCACACACACACACAACTGTAAGCCTCATGAGAGCACAGGCTACAACTTCTGCCTCTAAGTCTCAGCTCTGCCTTTTCCAACTGTGGAATCTGAGTCATGTTACTGAACCTCTCTGATCCAACAGTTGACGGAGATTTTGTGAGGATCAAACGACCAGTACATATAAAATACAGCAGAGGACTCATTAAATTGAATCAAGTTCGGAGTCCAGAGTCCACATGCCACCACAGCTCTTCCTCTTTATCCTAGATGAGGTTTCTTCTGGCAACCCATGGTTAGACTCTCCATTCAAGATCCAAACAGAAAAATCCCACATCCTGCCATCACATGGTATTTTATTGGAATTTCATCCCTCCGGGCAGTCTCAGTTCTCTTCTCTCCTCTCCCCCTGTCCTGCCTGATGCTATGATGCCACAATCCAGTCTCTGTGACTCCGGGACTGTTTCCATGGTGATGAGCAGTGATGTCATAAAGGGGCGATTGTTACAGGGTTGAATGAAATCTGGCACCAGATGCACCCTGCCTCCTTATATTAAGGGCGGGTAGGAGACAAGCCCTGTGGGATAATCTCAGAAAATGGGAAACCAAATCACCCAAGGGATGGCAAGGGATGACCTGAGGGAGAGAAAGTTCCAATCCCTTCCACACGGGCGACTCCACCTTCTAGTCTAGGAAGACCCGAGAAGACAGTGGCTTCATCCACCAAAGTCCAATATACGAACTATTTATTGAATAAAAAGCCACGGACTCTTCCTTACCAGAGCCTTAGATTGCCATGTGTGTCTGATTGCTCCAAAGACAGACCACTGTGATTGTGGGCCCAGCATTGTCACTTAAGCAGCCACCCCCAGCTTAATTCCTCGAGGAACTCAAACCACCTTGTTAAGAAACTTCTCAGAGATTTTATACCAAGGAGCATCCCACAATGCTGTCTGCCATCTCTAGGTTCTGCAAAAGTCAGCCCGGCCTTGTCTGCACAGTTGGAGAAATGAGAGCTTTACCCAGATGAGCAGTGCTTGGAAGTACAGAAGCACCTGTTGCACTGGGAAGGCCTGGTCAGGGTGCTCACTGTCAAGGCCAGTTCCTTCTCTGTCCGTCCCTCGAAACTGCAGATTGAGTGACCGACACAATTTTGAGCGCCAAGGATCAGGTCCTTCTCAATAAAAGGTTTCCCTTGGTCGCACAGGAGGCTCTGGGAGCCAGGGCTTTAGACACTGCAGAGTCCGTTTTTATTTGTCTAGGCAGCTGGCAAGCTTGGTCCACAGCAGTAACTAAATACGTGTGCAGTGTGCGTGTACTTTTACGGCCTTCATCATTATTTATGAACCAACTTCAAAGGGAAGTCACTTCCATCCAGGAAACTTGACATATGTTTTTCTATATCCACACATGCATATAGATGATATAACTGTGCTTTCTTATTATTCTGGAGAGCAGGAGGCAATGTTTTCCAGATGTCACTATGGGCAGCACCGAGACGGCTACCTTGTCTCAGAGAAAGTCAAACGGCCTGAAGGCCCCATTCCCAGGCCACTCTCCAGTCCCCGAACATAATCTCTCATGCCTCCTGAGCTTGGCCATGCTGTTCTCTTGCCCAAGAATGTCCCCCACACCCTTCCTACCCTCACAGCCCCTTCAACCATAAGATCTGGGTTCCGGTCCAATGGCCCAGATCCTCCTCTCTGAATGCTTCCTTCCAAGAAGGAGTCCCTCCCTCCTTCAGGGTCCATCTCCTCCACTACAGTGGGGGGCTCTTTGAGGGCAGGGATCATTCCTTATTCATACCGTATACAGGGTTGGAGCACATGCCCCAGCCTCTGCAATAGACATATGCCAAGGTGAATGATGGAAGAGAAGCCAAGATCCTTGGGGGGACTTCCCTGGCGGTCCAGCGGTTAAGACTCCGCACTTCCAATGCAGGGGGCGCGGGTTCGATCCCTGGTCAGGAAACTAAGACCCCACATGCCATGCAGCACAGCCAATAAAAAAGAAGAAGCCAAGATCCTTGGACTCTGCAAATCTTCACTGCCAACTTCAACTGTTGCAAAATAAAAGTCAATTTTTAAAATTGAGTTTTGGTGACTCAAGTGACTAATTTTATGAACAAAGCTCCCTTTATAAGATCAAAGAGGAGCGGTGTGATCCAGTGAGAAGGCCTGGGACTCTGGAGCCCTAAACGCTGGCTGTGAGACACTGAGCAAATGGTTTATCCTCTGAGAGCTCCAATTTTCTCATCTATAAAGACAGAGAAGGATGGAAGCCTGGGCTCAAAGTCCAGTTCTAACATTCTAACTCATTGAAGCAGCGTGTGGCATTTCCACATCCTGTAACAGGAGAGTGTTATATTTCAAGGATGATTCCTCAAGGCACTTTGCTGCCCTCCTGGGTGGATGTTGTCTCTCTCTCTCCCTTAAAGTCCTCCCTCCTGGTTAGTGCTCACCATGCACTGCAGGCTGGGGACCAATGACAATTCCCCAGGAAGGGCAGACCATAAAGACAAATAGAACCACTGCCCCTGTTACTGCCACGTCACCGGAAGAGAGTCGCCCCCCACCCCCCGCACTTCCCGAACACCTCTGAGCCTAACCTCGGCCAGGCCCCCGGCACCAGCTAAATTCTCCCCAGGTCTTGCCTGAGCGGGGCTAATTCCATTATTTTGCAAACGCACCTCTGTGTACCTGTATATTCTGTCACTCTCCTTGTCCATGACAAATGTCTGGCATAAAAAATACCTTCAGAAATGCGTTAAGGAGAACGCTGGAGGCTGGTGGAGATGTTCTTCATTACTGTGCATCAGAAAAATAAAAGGAGACAAGAGCAGGGGGGGGCGCCAGGTGAAGGAAAAAACTGGTGGTTCATTCACCAGCAGCGTGCATGTGTTGCAAGTCTATCCCAGTTGCTCAGCGACCAAGAAAAAGTATTTCAGAGAGCAAGGGGCTAATTGGATAAATGAATTAATTAGACATTTCCGGAGTCAGTGCCATAAATGACAACAGGCTTCAGTGGCCAGTTCTCTGCTAGTAAAGAGTCTTCAAATTTAGGGAGCTGGTGGGGCTTCCCTGGTGGCGCAGTGGTTGAGAGTCCGCCTGCCGATGCAGGGGACACGGGTTCGTGCCCCGGTCCGGGAAGATCCCACATGCCGCGGAGCGGCTGGGCCCGTGAGCCATGGCCACTGAGCCTGCGCGTCCGGAGCCTGCGCTCCGCAACGGGAGAGGCCACAACAGTGAGAGGCCCGCGTACCGCAAAAAAAAAAATTAAAAAAAAAAAAAAATTTAGGGAGCTGGGGAGGGTGGGAACCAGGTAACAATGTGTCAGAGGGGCCAGTGATGGAGGGAACCCCAGTCCTGGGGGAGAAGTTGAACTAAGTGGCCTTTGAGGTCTCTTTCGACTCTAACATTTGATCAGTTTTGCTCTGCAGGGTATGGAGGGGGGAAAAAAGGAGTAAATCTCCACTCTAGCAGTCTGAGGGTAACTTAATAACCTGCTTTCCCACACCATCCTGTGGGGTTTCCCTTTGCTGTGTTTAAAGGAAGCAGGTTCCCATGAAAGCCGATAGATGCAGTTGTTAGGGAGTTTGTGCGGGAAATGAGATGTTTTGTTGGTGGTTGCCTTTTCCCTTGCTCTGCTTTGCTTCCTCCCGATGGCTTCCTTTAATTACAGCAGAACCCCACTGGTTGCTCTAACGATGGAGAGGCCCGCTCCTGCACAGAGCTCATGGTAGAGAGGAGGTCGCGGGCGAGAGGCACTACTGGTGGGAAGGGAACAGACCCAGAGCAAGAAGGGAGGGTGGCCAGCAGCTGCCTGAGCCCATCTCTCAGCCCTGAATACTCACCAGCCCGTCTCCTCCTCCCAGCCCCAGGGGTCCCTGCAGTGAGAGCAGAGGTGAGAAAACGGTTAGGCATGGGGTTGGAAAAAACAGAAGAGAGCAACAAACTGCAAGTCTCAACACTTGCTCAGATACTGAAGAAGAGAATTCAGCTGTCTGAGGAACAGGGCAATGGGAAGGGCGTTGTTTAATGGTTACAGAATTTCTGCTTGGACAATGAAAAATCTTTGGGAACAGTGGTGATGGTCGCACAACAGCACGGACTGTAACCAAAGCCACTTAAAAATATTTTAAAGGGCAAATGCTCTGTTATAGATATTTTTAAATAAATAAGTAGATAAAATTTAAGGTGAAAAAACAGAATAGAGCTCTCCCCAATTCCCCATCTCCTTAACCAAAGAAAATCCACTATGAGACGCATTTGACCAACACAGAGATAGAAACTATGCTTCAGTAAGAGCCCTTTGCTCTCACCTCACAGGAGTTTTTTGAGGCTCAGGTATGGGTGAAAAAGAAAACAAGCATCTCCGGCCAGGAATGGCGCCAGCCTCCCTCCCCCAAATGCCGGCCCTGAAGGTGGAAAAGTTAGACGAATAGTACAGGCTATGATTTCCAGGGTCCCCATCCCTAAAACGCCTTTTCCAAACCATTGCCAATAGAGGTGGAAGATTTTCATTCACCATCAGGAGGTCAAATTTAAAATGCATTTCTCAAAAGAAGACATACACATGGCCAAACGGATACATGAAAAAATGCTCAACATGGCTAATCATCAGGGAAATGCAAATCAGACCCACAATGAGGTACCACCTGTTAGAATGCCTATTAGACATATAAAGACAAGAAACAACAGGTTGTTGGCAAGGATGTGAAGAAAAGAGAAGGCTTGCGAACTACTGCTGGGAATGGAAAATGGTACTACCATTATGGAAAATAGTATGGAAGCTCCTCACAAACATAAAAATAGAACTACCGCATGATCCAGCAATCCCACTTCTGGGTATATATCGTAAAGAAATAAAACCAGGATCTCAGATATCTGCACTCCCATGTTCGGTGCAGCATGATTTGCAATAGCTAAGATACAGAACCAATCTTAATGTCTATCAATGGATGAATGGATAAAGAAAATGTGGCATTTATATATAACAAAATAATTATTCAGCCTTAAAAAAAATAAATCCTGTCATTTGCATCCTGCAGGACAAGTAAAATAAGGCAGGCAGAGAAAGAAAGACCCTATGCTCTCACTTATATGTGAAATCTCACTTATATGTGAGTTGACTTAAAAAGTCAAACTCATAGAAGCAGAGGGTAGAATGGTGGTGCTGGGGGCTAGGAGGTGGGAGAAATGGGGAGATATTGGCCAAAGGGTACAAAGTTTCGGTTATGTAGGAAGAGTAAATTCTGGAGATCTAATGTACAGCATGGTGAGGATAGTTAATACTACTACAGTGTATACGTGAAATTTGCCAGTAGAATAGGTCTTAAATGTTCTCACCACATAAAAACAGTAACTATGTGAAGCTAATTAGCATGATTGTAGTAATCACTTCACTATGTATACATATATCAAAATATCACACTGTGTACCTTAAATATGTACCATCTTTGTCGATTATACCTCCATAAAGCTGGAAAAAATCAAATAAAATGCAAGGACCTCAGGAAAAGGAACTGAAGAAGTAAAGGACTGCTATCAGAACGTTTTCCCAGACCAGGAAGAGTGAGAAAAGTGGAGGACACTGGGCAGAGGGGAGGATAAGAGCCAGGATGCTCTTCCCTGCATCCCTTTCTTTTCTTATTTCGCTTTAGCAAACACTGGCCCAGTCTCCATGGCTGAGAGCTGACACAGCCTCCAGGGTGTTTTAGATCTCCTACTGACCCTGGAAATGTCATCCTCTACCCAAGTGTTAACCCATGGGTGGCCCTGCTTTAATTGCTAAAATTCACAAAGAACAATGGATCTTACCCAGCTCACAAGGAATTCAGGATAGACTTGCTGGAAGCAGGATAAACTCTCTCTAGGAAAACTGAAACCTGTTTTCAGGAAACCACCTTAGTAATTTAAAACAAGAAGTGGAGCCCCATGAGACAGAGCCATGCAGCAGATGGACACAAGTGCTTTCCTTTGTTTCAGAGTCACCTGCTATTCTTTAAAGATGCTCATCCCTACCTTCTCACCATCTCCACCCCCTTCAGGGGAAATTTAAATAGGGCTGGATCTGAGATTAAAGAGAAAGGGAAGGCTATTGGTAAGTCTTCGCTTACACCTCTGGCCATTATGGGATCCTTTCCCACTGTGCAGGGCTCTTCTCTGCTGGAGCGTTTCATGAGTCCCTCCACCCCTAACCCTGGGGAAGGGAAATGGCAGCTTCCTCCTCCCCTTAAAGCTCACATCTTTGCAGTGGGGAAAACAGCTCTCAGGAAGTAGACCTACTAGGAGGTAGACCAAGCTAATCTTCAGGACCTCTTATCACCTGATAATTATTCCCCATTTCCAAGCACACACCATGCCAAGCATTTCAAATTCCCCCAATCCTCACAACAGCTGTGCAAAGTAAGGATTATAATCCTGGCTTTATAAAAGAGAAAGCTGGGTTTCAGAAAAGTAACTTGCCCAAGGAAGAGCTGCTCAGTGGTGGAGCTAAGAAGTCTGGTCCATCTACCCAAGCACTACTCTGCCACCTAAAGCACCCCAGCTTCTGTCTCTCCACAAGTCATCTAATTTATTTATTCTGCCCAAGGCTCCCTACTGGGAGAAAAAGCTCTAGACTGCATTAAGAACTTAATGGAAAACTAAAGAACATCAAGGTGTTACACAAGAGCACTGGACTAGAAGTCAGAGAGCTGGACATTGGTGTGGGCTCTTCCACTATCTTGGTGAATTTAAGCATTCCACAGTCTCTCTTGGCCATATTTTTCAAATCTGGAGAAGGATGTGGTTAGATCATTATGTGTTCTTTCCAGCTCTAAAAATACTGTCTCTGAATTATTTATCTTTTAAGAGGATCTTGGAGAGAACAATGTTTAACCTGAAGGAATGACTCGTGAATTGTGAAGTTTCTGCTCCCCCCCGCAAAAAAAAATTGAGCACAGAATCCTTTCCGCTGCCCCTCAAAATCACAGCACAAGAATGAGCAACTTTTCCTATGATTTGGTAACAACAGCATTCCCTTACACATGTCTGGAAATGTATGGTTTGTAATGCCCTTTCAAATATATGGTTTCATTTTGATCCTTGCAACTAATATACAGATGAGAAAACGTGAAGCTCAGATGTTGACTGATTTGGACCATTTCATAAAGCTGATAGATGATGATGTGGAGGCTGACCTTCCAGTTTCAGTTTAGTCATAACCAAAAGGGATGCTCCTATGTGTACCTTGCTCTTGGATTCAGAGTCCTCTTGCAGCCTGAGCCCGTTCATACGACCACTAAGCTATCATCATCATCATCCCCAATAATTTCTTTTGAGGCCATAATAGACACTAAGCAATAGCTGTTGAAATATCTAATAAAGGATGCTAGTACACATACACCTGAAAACCTGCCAACTCCATCCACAGGTCAAATCAGCTCTGCTTAGAGGTGTGTGCACATAATACTCACGTGTGCACACACATGACCTCCCTACTATTTACTCTCCTGATCTCAGCTCATGAAAAAGGCCCACTGATGAGTCCTTTTTTCCCAGACAATTCTTTCAGCATTCCTCAGTCTGGACTACAAAGAGGCTTGGCGGAGGCAGGGGACTGTCAAGGAACCACAGTGCTTCTCTACTGCCTGCCTGTGTTCAGTTACAGGGTGCGACAATGGTGTTTCACACAATATTATCAACTCTGCCTCCTAACTCCATTGCTTTAAAAATTCATAAGTATGCACAAAAGAAAACACAAAACAAAACCAGAAGAGGGAAAAGGCAATCTTGAAATCTATTTGACTGCAGAATAGTATGTTCCTGCAGGCATAGTAGGTATTAATAATTCAACAAAACATTACAGTAATTACTATACTTTGCAAAATCACAACAGTGCACTTTCGCACAACTCCTACCAGCCTCCCTGAAACTGCCATTAATAAATAAAACACAATTCCCTATATTAAATTTGTTGTTTAAAAGCTAAATATTTTATCAGCACTAATGTATTTTAAATACTCAGTCAAGACCAAGAAAATCCCTTACCCCACATTTCTCCCCCCTTTAAGTGAAATCCCATCTTCCCCGCTAGAGCAGAAATTGACTTCAACTCTACCAAGAATACACTGAGTGTTAGGGCTTGAAGGCCCTCGTGGAAGGATCTGAGGACCACTCAGCTCGAACACTCTGCTGGAATCTGATCAGGCTGCTGGAAAGAGAATGAGAAGGGAGAAGGAAAAAGAGTGGAAGATTAATTCTTTTGAACCATGAATCTGACCTACTTCATTCGGCTCCAGGAAAAGAAGCCATGAATTGTAAACAGAGGTGAGTGGCAGGAAACCACCAAAAAGACAGACTTAAGTATAGCCCCGAGCATGTATGAGGTTAATGATCTTGAAATATAAGCGAGCCTCCCTTTACACTGTAGTCATGGTCCCACAAATCTGCTACATCCAGTCTATCAAATTCTGTTGCTTTTATCTGCTGTATCAGCTTTTGCTGCAAAAGTGCTGCAGAACAAACCACTCGAATCTCAATCATTTACTGTCACAACAATCATTTGTTCTCCTAAGTATACAGGGCAGCTGTGGGTTGGCTGCTCACAGCTGGGCTCGGTTGGGCAGTTCCGCTGCCCATGGCTGGGCTGGGCTGCGCTGATCTAGGCTGGGCTTGGCTGGGAGTGGCTACATACAATTTGTCTCTAGTTCTCTACCCAGGACCAGTGGGCTACCCTGGGCATGTTCTTCTCGTGGCTACTACAGAGCTGCAAGCCAGCATGTAGATACACAATGCCTTCTGATAACTAAGCTTAGAAGTGGCACTCCTGCTATTGGGCAAAACAAGTCACAAGGCCAAACCCAAGGTAGGAGATGGGGACGAATGCCCCACCCAGAGAGAAAGGGCACTACAAAAGCCCAATAAAAGGGAGTTAGAGAGGGGAGTGAAGGACTATACAGAGAAGGCAACAACACCACCAAGCACGCCCGCTGAACAGCTCTTCAGTGGGCTCCTCCTCACCACCTACACTGCCACCACCCAAGCCACCATCTCTTTAGCCATGGCAACACTCTGCTCTCCTAGAACCCAACCTTTTCTCCCTCCAAACCACAGGCTGGTCAAATTTAATTATATGACTCTCCGACTTTAAACTTTCCCGAGGCTTACCCCTTTGCTCATAGGACAAAGAATAAACTCCATCCCAGGGGCCCATATGGCCCTGCTTGGTCTAACCCATGCCTGCCTGTCTAGCTTCATCTCTCACCAGCCCCTAGCCACAAACCCTCTGCTCCAGCCACTCTGTCCTTCTTTCTGTCCCTTTCCGAAACCTTGCTCCCTCATGCCACAGAAGCTGTGTGCCCTGAATGCTCTGCCCATTCCTCTTCACCTAATTGACCTTGCTCATCTGCCTCTGCCTCTCTGCCCTCTCCAAGTTAATGTCGCTGGTGTAACCTTTGATAGTATCACGAACCTCTCCTTCAGAGCGCACCATTGGGTACTCTGAGCCCAGCAGCACCTGGCACATAGACGGCACCCCACAAATACCTGTTGAATATCCCATGACACTTTTTAAAGCTATTTTAAATTTTCTAAATAAAAGGCAGCCACGACTACCTCACCTGGTTGAGTTATATATTAAAGGTATTCAGGTAAAGGTCTATGGCAAATTGCTCCAGAGAGCATGTATTTAATCTCCCACACTGTACTGCTGATTTTGAATAAATCTGGTTTTAATGAATGAGGTTCCCTTAGAGGGTTAGGCCTCACCAACGGGAACAAAGCCACAGTGTCCCATGCTAGGCATATCCTTTCCCCACCCTCATCAGTCCCCTGAGGGGGAAGACACACACATCCAAAAACAGCATGTGATGCAAAACCAGCAAGTCCTCTAAGAACTTCAAAGACCCAAGGGTAATTTTTTTGACCTTAGATTTCTATGTCCACATGAACCACCAAACCTATGTGAGACCAAAATAAATTTTAGACATGTCAACAATGAAAATAAAAAGTATCACTCAAGCACTGGGTGACCGTATAATGTACCATCTAAGGCAGGATCTTTTGAGAGTTAAAAGGAACCTAGCGATATTTATGTCAGGACGCAGGAATAAGCCAGGACATTACCCTGCACTCCCTGAGAAAGAATACTTGAGGATCTACCACAGAAAAATGAAACTCAGCCCAAAAGAGCGGAATGGAATCCCAGAAACAGAGGCACTAATCCAGGGGTAAAATAAACAGAAATATCAAGATGACAATAGGGAAGCAGGCCTAGAAGGAAATCAGTACAAATTAGAATATCCACTAAAAATACAATCAGGAAGCTAGACTATCTTAGTGCTATGATGAAAAAAACAGAAGTCTGTCTTCCTGTGAGGAAGACAAAATAATTAGGAACTCAAGGAAAAACAAAAGCAGACCAAGAAAAATAGTCCAAACTAACAGGGCAGAATTCTGAGCAACGGTCAGAGCATCAAATAATCAATTTGACCTCAAAGCTCAGAACACTTCTCATCAAGTGACACGGATTTAGTCGTGAGGATTACATCTATTTCTAATCATGCTACTGGATTTTTTTGTAGATAATAAAACAACCATAATATTGTAAACGTTTTATTAGTTTCCATTTACTGTGGTCTTGATTACATTCAATGTATTTCCTAAGAATGCTCAAATTCAGCACGTATTTTACAGGATCTCACATTGTTCTTTGCAATATTAGTCTAATAATGTGATTTCCACACACAAGACTATAAGCTTTTTGGGTATCCAGTCGGCATCACAGGCCTCACCAATAGGAACGAAGCCATGGTGCACTCTTTTGCACATCCTGCATCACTAGGCATATAGTAGATGCTCCTCAAACACTTCATATTGTCTGAAAGGAATAAGGCAGAGCAATCAATACAGGTCAAGTCCTGAAACAAATGTTGTTGTTTTTTTTAAACATCAAATTACACTCCCATCCGAGACTTTTATTATATCAGATGTGACTTGAAATAAATTGTACATCATGCCTGGAATGAGAATCTCGAGTTTTCTAACACCACGGTTTGTGTGCTAATGATAGTGTTTCATTTGTGCTGGGAGAAGGCGAAAGAAACACGTGGTCTCAAATCTGCCATGGAAGGACCTCCAGCTTCTCAAGGAATAAAGGAGAAGTAATGTGAACTAATACCGTGAGTTCATATCGCCCCCTGCTCATATGGCTCCGTTCACAGCGCTTTGAAAAGCACTCTTTTCAAAAGGCTGACAGGTGCAGTAGCTCATTATTTAACTGTGACATAAGGGGAGCAAATAGAATTGTCCCCATTTCACACGTAAAGAAATGACTGACGTAATACCTTATCTAGCTTGTGGTGAGATGGGCCTGAATCAAGAGTTGCATAAGTGACACTTTCATTTTATAGGTAAGGAAACTGAACCCCAGAAAATCCAAAGAACTTAATTAGCATCACACTAAGCAAACAAATTGCTGAATGAATGAATGAATGAAAGTAAGTACATCTGCACTGGATAAGACCAAATTTATACGTGCTTGAAAAAACCATTCTCCAGTATTTTTTAATCATAGTTCTAGACCCTTTCCTTACTAATGAGCCCATTAAAATTTTTTTTACTCACAGACATAATAAGCTACTATACCTGGAAGAGTCTTCTTTCTCTTACACCTAAGAAACATGTGACTTGCTGAAGAGAGTGAATGTAAACCAGGAGGCCATCTAGACATCCCAACTCCCAGGCCAATATTCTTTCCAACCTCTCGTGATGCCCCTCACTAAGGATATCTCAGAAGGGAAGGTACCAACTGTAAGCTCAGCTGCTTCCTGCCAAAACCTTGACAAAGTCTAAGAAAAAAAGAATCACACCTTATTCTTAGGTGAGAGACTGTCCGTCAGCAGGTAGAGGTCCAAATTTGAGGGAGACGATGTATTGTGAAGACCAAGCACATGCCCTGGGATGGGGAGGAGCTCTTTAGCTCTGAGAAATGACAGTGAAAACTAATTTGGGTGTGTGTTCCCTCCTCAAAGCCCCAATGCCATATTCGTGCCACTCAATATAACCTGAGCTCCTTCCTTCTGGAAGGTGCCAACCCAAAAGGAAGACCCTCTCACAACTGGGGTCAGTGACTCCATTTCCCTCTCTATACCCAGTATGTACCATGGTAGGGCCTGATGCAGAATTTTTAAAGAGATGAGGAAAATTCCTGATTTGGTGTGATGGATAATTTTATGTGTTGACTGTGCCACGGAGTGTCCAGAAATTTGGTCAAACATTATACTAAGTGTGTCTGTGAAGGTGTTTCTGGATGAGTTTAACATATGAATTGGTAGACTAAGTAAAGCAGATTGCCCTCCCAATGTGGGTGGGCCTCATTCAACCCACTGAAGGCCTGAATAGAACACAAAGGAAGAGTCAGAAGTTATTCTTTCTCTCTGCCTGTCTTTAAGTTGGTTGGTTGAATCCCCGGACATGGAACTTCACATACTGGAGGGCCAACTGTAAAGTCATACACAGATTTTTGACTGTGTGGATGGCCATGTCCCTAACCCCACACTGCTGAAGGGTCAAGTGTAGTTTAGTTGGTAGGTGATCCCAGGTGATACTGACTGTGGGGTAGAGAAAGGAGATAGGGATGGGAAGGTAGCCAATAAAGCAAGCAAGTTACCACCTTAGGCAACTGGGGCTTAATCCCACTGGTGGCTCTGGGGGATGGTGTAGAAAACAAGCTTCAGCGTTACCCCCCCGCAAAGGGCAAGGGAGCTGGGGTATTTATCCACCAGCTTCCAACAGTCATTGTCAGGTGGTTGCTCCCTACTCCTTGATGGAAATCAATTCCCTAATGCTTCCAGCCTGCACCTGTGTAATCGAAGAAAGCCCCAGTGGGCACACAGTCCCTGGTGCTGGTGGTTAGAAGTCAGGCCAGATTGCAGACAGATGGCAAGTGCAGAGGGCATGTGGGCAGGGTACCAACATATCCACTACAAAAGGACAGACACTCAACCTACCCCATTTCCTGCCTAGACGATAATGAGAACTAACATTTTTTAACCAGTGTAATAGCCTACTATGCTAACCCCTTCAGAGTATTATCTGTAAGATTCACAGCATCCCAGTACTATTCTCATTTTACAGCCAGTGAAACTAAGGCTCAGAGACTTGTTTGAAATCACTGTTGCTTGGGGGCCTTCCCATATCAGAAAAAAAATGTCTGAGTTTTGAGAAATCTTCCAGTGAAAAGTTTGCTTTCAAGCACAGATAACACTGAAAGCAACACAGTTATATGAGCAACTCTTTTGCCTCTAAAGATTCTTTCCTCTACCTGCCTCCACCCTGGTAAACAAGCTTCTCTGTATCTCCAGTACCATGGCCTCACAACTCTTACCGTAACGAGTTCCCCCAGTACGTGTAATCACATTCAGATATGGCAGCTTGAGCAACTGAAAAAAATGTTCAACTCCGTAATTGTTCTCCGTCTCCCACTGAGAACAGATTTTAAAAGGAAAAAGTTCATTTCTTACGCAGCAGTGTACCCTTTAACCTGATTCTACCCATCTGGAAGAGAAACTGCTTACCTCACATAGATGCCAAAAAGGCTTAGAGATGACCGAGTCAGATACACGGGACCTGGGAACGGGTGAGAGGCCATTGTGATGTCCCAGGGATGCAGACCCTAGGCCTGGAGGCAGCAAGAAGCAGCCAGATTCTTCCCCATTCCCAAGACACGCATTCTTTACCCAGGCAGTTTTAAGTATTTAAGAAAGTACTTATGTCATTCAACTCAATAAGCTCATATTAACTGACCACGATGCCCAAGAAAGTGAGGGAGCCCAAAGGCAGAAAGTGCAGAAGAGATGGAAGACCCAAGCCTGAGCATCACTTCTGGCTGCATTTACGTCTGGAGTCTTAGTTGCGTCATTTATGGGTTGAATGGACAGCGGAACGGCTGTATTTGTACAAAACATCCATTTCCTTTTTTCTGCGGGAAGGGGCTGAATGATCAGTCCCCCAGGACTCAACTGCACGGTTGCTAATCAATTGTTCATCTATGGGTCACCAGACCAGCCCTCACACAATGAACCTGCAGGCTACTACCGCTCTTCTCCACTCCCTTGGGACAATTCCTCATGCAGTATTTGTTTCATTATTTCATCCTATTTATTTTCACTTCTTTCCCAGGGCAACACTCCCTCTAGTGTCTGTGTAGGGATCTCAGGTTCCACTCGAAGTGCACAGGGTGCAGGCAAAAAGGGTACAGGCAGTACCTCGATGCCTGTACCTCGATGGTCGTGGATTATTACAAAATATTCATGGGTTTGGCCAATATGATAATTCTGGGAAAGAGGCTGCCGATATTATGCAGAGAGCTCCAGCCACGGATATCCCCATTTCATGCCAGGCACAAAGCAGAGGTAGGAGATGGAAAGGAGAAACAAACCTTGAACACCAAGGTCCATCCCATGACTTGGATGAAATGAGTCTTTGGCACTCCAGGCTTTTCTTGTCCACCAGTCCCAGCAGCCCTGTGTTCTCCTGTTTTCTATGAAAGCTACACATTTCACTCACTTCCTTCAAGAAGTCTTCCATGATTAGCTGTGAGGTGTAATCATGGGTGCCCAAGCCAAGAGAAGCTACTCTTCATCTTTCCGGATGCCTTTCTCAAAACTCCACTCAATAAAAGCCCTGAAAAAACGTTCCACTTATTAGCTGTCTGTTAGTATAATCGTTAACCTGACTCTAAGCACCTGCTTCTAACCATTTCTATTACAAATTCTGAGTATGAGTTTCAAGCAGCCAGGTCCCCAGCCACTCACACTTCTCTCTTTCACTGTTTCCCTTAGCATGACACAGAAGGCAGACACACCAAGACTCGTCTGAGTCAGGACATGCACTATGGGAGGTGGCTGAAATGAGCATCTCACTGAGAACTGGGTTGTAGCCAAGGGCTTTGCGATCAGCTCATTTGGAAACTTGGGGCAAGTACCTCCTTCCTCTGCTTCCGTGTTTCCATCTGCAAATGAAGAGAAAACCCCTTCTAATATAAGGATAACAACTAAACTAACTAAAATATCTGGAGGACTAACTACAGGTCAGGCATTTCTTTTAAACACTTTGCTATGTACAATATCTTATTTAAACATTAAAATAGCCCAGTGTGAGAGGTACTATTATTATCACTCCCTTTTGGAGATGAAAAACTAGACAAGAGAGGGTGACAACTTGCCCAATGTCACACAGCTATTAAGAGACAGAGGCAGACAACCCAATTTAAAAATGGGCAGAAAAAAAAAAAAAATGGGCGGGATAACTGAATAGACATTTCTCCAAAGAAGACAGGCAGATGGCCAATGGGCACATGAGAAGATGCTCAACATCACTAATCATTAGGGAAATGCAAATCAAAAACACAATGAGGTATCATCTCACACCTGTCAGAGTGGCTGTCATGAAAAAGACAACAGATACTACACTGTTGTTGGGAATGTAAATTGGTGCAGCCACCGTGGAAAACAATATGGAGCTTCCTCAAAAAACTAAAAATAGAACTATCATATGACCCAGAAATCTCACTCCTGGGTATATATCCAAAAAAAGCCAAAAACACTAATTCGAAAAGATACATGCACCCCAATGTTCACAGCAGCATTATTTATAATTGCTAAGACATGGAAGCAACCTAAGTGTCCATCAACAGATGAGTGGATAAAGAAGGTGTGGTATATATACATATATACATACACAACGAAATACTACTCAGCCATAAAGAAGAATGAAATTTTGCCATTTGCAGGCAACATGGATGGACTTAGAGGGTATTATGCTAGGTGAAGTAAGTCAGAGAAAGACAAATGGTGTATGACATCACTTATATGTGGAATCTAAAAATATATAACAAATTAGTAAATATAACAAAAGAGAAGCAGACTCACAGATATAGAGAACAAACTAGTGGCTCCCAGTGGGGAGAGGGAAGTGGGGAGGGGCAATATAGGGAGAGCGGAGTAAGAGGTACAAACTATTAGGTATAAAATAAGCTACAAGGATATACTGTTCAACACAGGGAAGGTAGCCAATATTTTGTAATAACTATTAATGGAGGATAACCTTTAAAAACTGTGAATCACAATATTGTATACCTGTAACCTATATAATACTGTACAGCAACTATATTTCAATTTTTTTAAGACTAAATTAAACTTAAAAAAGAGAGAGAGAGAGAAGGAGAGAGAGAGACAGAGGCAGGATTCAAACGCAGGCATCCAGCCCCAGAACCCTTGCTCCTGTTTACTGTATGGCTTTGTTCCTTGTTCCCAGTCTACCTCTGTTCCTAATATATCCTGAAGAGGATGGCATTCATGATGAAAACCCTCCACAAGTATGAATTCACACAAGTCATACAATCATACCCAGGGTAAATAACCTACAACCTAACAAGATCCTTGATGACCCTATATAACTATGTTCAACCTTTCCCCTAAACTAGGTTCTCTTCCAGCACAGGCCAAGTACCAGGCCCCTGTGTAGCAATGGGCACAGATTTGCTCACCAACAGTCCTAAAAGACTAGCTCCGGGTCCTCTCACCCCAGCCCAGTAGGAATGGTTTCTTCTGCTCCGCAGCAAGGAGTTAAGAGCAGAAAACTATCTGTGCAATCCTGAAGTTCTTAGACTCCATTAGTTTTTGGAAATTTACTATAGTATGTTGATTAGCATACTATAAAGAACAGCATTTCCATAAATTTTTTTTTTTTTTTTTTTTTTTTTTTTTACCGGTACGCGGGCCTCTCACTGTTGTGGCCTCTGCCGTTGCGGAGCACAGGCTCCGGACGCGCAGGCTCAGCGGCCATGGCTCACGGGCCCAGCCGCTCCGCGGCATGTGGGATCTTCCCGGACCGGGGCACGAACCTGCGTCCCCTGCATCGGCAGGCGGACTCTCAACCACTGCGTCACCAGGGAAGCCCTCCATAAATAATTAAAACCAAACTACACTGATCAAAATAAATGAGCGAAAATGTTCCTGATGATGCAACCAGGCTTGGTTCACTCACTGACTCAACAAGGTGACTCACAAAAGGCCCCCATTAACAACAGTTAGTAAGACACAGATTGTACATATAAGCAGCTGGTACTTACTGTCTGCAGCCACTGTGTGGGTAGTCAGGATGGCCATAGGACACAGTCAGGAAACAGGAGGGAGGAACCTATTCCTAAGCCTCTCTGGCTAGCCTTGTGTATACTCATACTAGGCCTCACTCTATCCTACCTATAAAATGGGCAGCACCCTACCTCACTGGAATGAAAATGAGTCCTCTTAGAAGGAAAATGGTCTGTAAAAGCAAGGAGAAAGGAGAAAACCAGGAGTGCACAGGGGATGGCTACAGAGAGAAAGACCAGGAGAGAGTCCACGCTGCAGGGTACCATGTTTCTGTCTGAGCCTCATGCCCTTCACCTCTATGCTGAATGATGTGATGAAAACGATTCCCTAGTGCACTTCCAGCCTTGACGTTCTGTCGGTCTCAGATGCTTGTAGCATCTCCCACAGTGATCCCCTCTCCTCTGAGCTCATAGCCTGAAACGACCACTTGACAATTAACCACACATCACCCCGTGATATCTGTCTTGTTGTCATGTGTTATTTAACTTTACAGAAGAGCAGCCTTATACCCAAAGCATATTAGAAGGACCTTGAGGCAAATGCTGTCTTATCCTTCTTTGTCTCGCCCTCCATCACAGCCCTACCAACCCCACAGTCCCCAAAACACTGCCACACGCATAGTGAACACTTGGCAAATGGCTGAATATCTTATGTGAGTCCATGTGATCTCTGAAGCACATGAGGAAGAAGCCAGGATTGTTGACTCGTCCCTATCTCCATCCTCTTACTAAGTGGGGTAGAGATGCCTCTACATCTTATGTTAAAAGTTGTATATAAAATAATAAGCCAGGTGTTTAAACTCAGTGCTATGAAGAGACAGTGTCAGCCATCCTCCCCGGGCAGCTAGGGCACTGTCCAGTTCCCAGGGTCAGCTCAGCAAGTATGTACTGAGCTACGTGCCAAGCACCGGGCCACAGGTCACAAGGCACCCATGAGAAAAGCAGAACTCACAGCAGGTGTGGGGGTGAGATGCTGGTGTAAGCATTTTATCCCTCATCCCTCACCTTCAAAACACTCATAAAATAACCAAGTGCAAACTAAACATAATCAAATGTGTGGTACAGGCTGTAAATTCTATAAACAGTTAGGAGAAAGAAAAATAAATGCTTCTAAGAAAGGTTCTATAGAGAAGCATGTTTGAATCTTAAACTGAGCCATGAGTAACGGGTGCATCCGCATAGAGGAAGAGGGGTATCCTGAGTGGAGGAGACCTTAAGAGCAAAGGCTTGAGTCAAGAAGGGGTCTGGGACAACGAAGGGGCTGCCTTGGCTAGAGTGAAGGGGCCCATCAGGGAACAGTCAGATGCAGAGTTGGAGAAGCAGATCCAGGACATACGCAGTGAAGAGCCTTGAATGGCAGGCTAAAGGACTCTGGAGTTTAATTCAAGAGGCTACAGGTACTCAAGCGAGAACGAAGACGTCCTGGGTGAAATGCTCCTGATTATAGGACCTGTCAAGTTATGAACAACCTGAGAAAGGAATCATCGCTATCCCAAGGGACAAGGGTTTTCAATCCCTCCATAGCCTCTGCTCAATGAGACTTGGGTCTCACTCATTCACCAACTTGGTCAAACACAGTTGAGTTTCTCTACTGCGTGTAAAGCAGAGCTCTCTCATCTCCACTCTCTGCCAACAAAGTCAGAGCAGCATCCAGACCCTTCTCTCAGTAACCCACCACAACAGGGGGATGACCATGGTTAGCTGAAGGCCATCCATCCCATAGTGCCACTGCTGCTTACCCAAAGTGGCCCACCAGGCACTGGCATGCTAGACTTTCCACCTCCAACTTCACAAGACCTCTTTTCCCCCAAACTTGCTGAAGATTCATCCTTTGACATTTTCTCCTCATACGGAAGTGTCTCAAGCCAGCCAAGAGGCCAAAGGAAGCAGGAAATCAACAGGCGAGTCCAGCCCCCAGGCCTTGGTGTACCTGGCCTTGGATAAACCCTCCAGACACACCCTCCTGTTTCAGCCATCCAGCTTCGTCACACCTCTCTGCTCCCTAGAGGACGATCACCCGGTTCCAAAGTGTCCCCAGTTACAGGAGGATTTACACAGCCGAGGAAAGAGCAGTTCTCCCTTCTGCCCCCGCTCCCTCCTCAGCCTTCCTGCCACACAACTCCCTTCCCTTAAATCCAACACAATCTGAGACGCCACTTCCCGCGTTCCTTCTCTGCCAACTACAGAGCGAGTTCCAACCGCTGCATTTCTGCCATCATTAAATTGGGCCTCCCAATTAAGGAGTCTGCAACTTCTGCTTACCTTGGAAATCACTGCAGGATCTGAGAAGCAAATCACTCCCTGTAACCGGGCCATCAGAGAAAAGGCAGAGCAGACAAACAGCCGGCGTGCGGCCCCTCCACTCACCACCCCCGGCCTACGGTGACCAGGGGCAGTTACTGCTGTTATGTCCCCTGCATTTCCCAGCTACATCTCCGCTGAGGTGGCTCCCCTTGTGATATTAATTAAAAACAGATTCTTTTTGGCAAACGCCTGAAGAACAGCTTCTGTGGCAGGCTTTTTTTTTTTTTTAACATCTTTATTGGAGTATAATTGCTTTACAAGGGTGTGTTAATTTCTGCTGTATAACAAAGTGAATCAGTTATACATATACATATATCCCCATATCTCCCCCCTCTTGCGTCTCCCTCCCACCCTCCCTATCCCACCCCTCTAGGTGGTCACAAAGCACCGAGCTGATCTCCCTGTGCTATGCGGCTGCTTCCCACTAGCTATCCATTTTACATTTGGTAGTGTATATATGTCCATGCCACTCTCTCACTTCATTCCAGCTTCGTCCCTTCCCCCTCCCTGTGTGCTCAAGTCCATTCTCTACGTCTGTGTTGTTATTCCTGTCCTGCCCCTAGGTTCTTCAGAACCTTTTTTTTTTTAGATTCCATATATATGTGGTAGCATACGGTATTTGTTTTTCTCTTTCTGACTTACTTCACTCTGTATGACAGACTCTAGGTCCATCCACCTCACTACAAATAACTCAATTTCATTTCTTTTTATGGCTAATATTCCATTGTATATATGTGCCACATCTTCTTTATCCATTCATCTATTGATAGACACTTAGGTTGCTTCCATGTCCTGGCTACTGTAGATAGAGCTGCAATGAACATTGTGGTACATGACTCTCTTTGAATTATGGTTTTCTCTGGGTATATACCCAGTAGTGGGATTGCTGGGTCGTATGGTTGTTTTATTTTTAGTTTTTTAAGGAACCTCCATACTGTTCTCCATAGTGGCTGTATCAATTTACATTCCCACCAGCAGTGCAAGAGGGCTCCCTTTTCTCCACACCCTCTCCAGCATTTATTGTTTGTAGATTTTTTGATGATGGCCATTCTGACTGGTGTGAGGTGATTCCTCACTGTAGCTTTGATTTGCATCTCTCTAATGATTAGTGATGCTGAGCATCCTTTCATGTGTTTGTTGGCAGTCTGTGTATCTTCTTTGGAGCAATGTCTAGTCAGGTCTTCTGCCCATTTCTGGATCGGGCTGTTTGTTTTTTGATATTGAGCTTGTGGCAGGCTTCTTTATTAAGCCTCTGGGAAGGCAAAATGCGTTAAGATATCGTGACACGGGGACTGAGAGCGGGGACGAGGTTAGACAACCCAGCCAAAAGCTGTTTGAAAAATCTGTTTGGGAGCCACAATTAGATGCTCCAGTGAGTGAAACACAATTAATCTGATCAAATCTGTCACTATTTTGCACATTAAGAGTAAATATTTTAGAACACCGTCCAGCTGAATTAGTTAAGGGTATGAAATCGTGCCTGGGAGAGTCTGTGCGTTCCCCCTGCTAGCAGGGTAAGGATGCCGGGTTATCAGCATCTCCCTGTTTCTCTTCACCAAGGTGCAGAGTTGGGCACATGAATTGAATATTATCTGGCAAGTCCTTCCAACCAGACACACTGCAGGGGTAGCAGCCTGCAAATCGCTTGTCTCTGGGAATGAGCTGCAGGAAAGGCATCAGGGATCAATCTACGGGAGGGTGCAGCACTCTCACCTCAGCACCAGAACAGGGGATCCCCATCAAGGCTTACAATGCCGAGGGGGCCCAGAAAGTGGGCTGTTGTCTTCACAGCTTTCCACTCTCCAGAGCCATTTGCCAACTCACTGACCAAGCAAGGAGGCGCCTTTCTTCTTTTGAAGGAGAAGAGCAGAATGATGTGTTTTCCTGTGTCCCTGTCAACCACAGGGTCTGGACTCCCTTTGGGCGTTTGTGAAACACTCTCTAGCCCATCAATCACCAGGATCTCAGCTGGAGACAACCAGAGAGAAAGGCAAATCGCTCTTCCAGAATATAGGCTCCAGTCAGCCCTGGTGGCCCAATGGATAAGGCAGAGTACAGGCTCCAAACTCAAGCCCACTCACCTCTCCCCCGAAACACCTGGCAGGGCAAGAAAGGTCAGAGGGGGACCCAGACTCCATCCCCTCCTGGCTCAAGCCTGCTGGGCGCCTCCCCCATTGCCCTCCAAGCTATCCCACCCCACTCCTGGGACCAAAGTGAATATGTGACTCAAGCCTAGAAGGAGACTCTCAGCCCCTGGGCACATGCAGGGCACATAGTGTGGGGTGGAGGTGCTTCCCTTGCATGTCCACTTCCTTATGCCTGAACGCAAACGGCCAGAGTGGAGTTCAATTTTCCATTATACGGGGTAACTGGAAACTCTCCCCAAAAAGGACCTCACGCCAGGAATGAGGTCCACCAGAGGCACTTGGAGGGAGAGCGGGAAGCCTCACAATGTGTTAACAATTAAACTGGTGGCCTTCCCAGAGAAGGACATGTTTAACACCCTTTATGTCAGAAGGGAAGATGGAATTCTCTTTTCATGTCAAAAGAGCTTGGTGCAAGGACCCATGTTCTCTGCCTTGGGGACATCTCCAACCACTTTGAAACCAACGATAAAGGGAACTTCCAGAAGGAACATCATCTGCATCACTCCTCACCCTGGCTTTACTTTTATTTACTTATTATCTTTTGCGGTACGTGGGCGTCTCACTGTTGTGGCCTCTCCCGTTGCGGAGCACAGGCTCTGGACGCGCAGGCTTAGCGGCCATGGCTCACGGGCCCAGCCGCTCCGCGGCATGTGGGATCCTCCCGGACCAGGGCATGAACCCGTGTCCCCTGCATCGGCGGGCGGACTCCCAACCACTGCACCACCAGGGAAGCCCCCTGGCTTTATTTTAACAGCGCCTTCTTTTGCTATCCTCAGGAAAGGAGGAGGGGAGAAAGAAACCAACTGGGTAATGTTGCAGAAACTGGTTTCCTAGCTCCTCCCCCAGGGTTGTTTCCTTAAAGTCTCTCAAAGGCAGGCCCATGTTAACCTGTTTCCTTGTCTTCCTCAAAGCAGCACAGACGTACACTCAAAGAAGCCCTTCTCGCTGGAATTGCCTGTGAAGCATCATCAAAAGAGGCAGGTCCAGCCCAAAAGCTAAAGAGGCAGTAACTCTCTGGACCAGAGAGAGTAGACACCATGGGGTCCCTGCACTCACCTGTGCTGCCTTGTCCTTTGCTTGGACAGTAAGACTGGCCATAACACAACCAATGAACCCCTGAGGAGCTATTAATGAACTGCCCAAATCGTATCACTGTCACTAAGGACCCCAAGGCCAACTCCTCAGGCCCTCTGCACCCCCTTTTAACTGAAGAGCCATTTCCCTGGGGGGTATAGGGCTAAACTGGCCCCCCTCACTTCCTCTGCTGTATAACTGCCTTGAAGATGGGCAGAGAAAGCCATGCACATTTAATTACTACTTGCAGAAAGCACTCTTTAACTTCCCATCTTCGGGGGATTTGTCAACACACGAAAATGAACCTTAAAATAAAAGCAGAAACATAAAAAAACTCTTTAGACAGAGTGAATTTATATTGTCCAAATGTGGCAGTGTTAAAATCACAGATATGTGAAGATATCACCTCCTCCTTCTCCTAGGGGTACATTTACTTCCACACATCCTGTCCATCCTCCTCATGGAGTAAGAACATGAACAAAATAACACACATACACACAATTCCTCACTATCAAACTAAAAGGAAGTTGAGAATCACAATCCCTGCGGTCAGAGAATTACCCCTCTCTCTCTCTCTCTCTCTCTCTCTCTCTCTCTCCACACACACACACACACACACACACACACACACACACACAGTCCTTCCGGGACTTGTAAGTCCTCAATCACCCATCCCTCCAAATGCACACGTTGCCCACTGCCCAAGTCCAGAGCTGTCCACTGCGAAGCTACGGGGGGCCTTCACTGGAGGCAGGTAGAGTCAGCCACCACGCTGCTGGTAAGCTGCGCTGCCCAAATGCTTCCAACCCAGGCTGGGCTGCCTGCGTGGTGCTGTGTGTCAGTAAGAACCAGGAAATCTGTGCTCGGTATTGCTGATGTGCTGCTCTCTGCGGACTTCTGGCTTTCCTGTTATTCACCACTCACCCCCGTGACACCCCCCAGGCCCTGTTAAAATAAGGCCAAAATTTCCCAGGGAAATCTTTAATGTCAGTCATGAAGAGAAATATAAAGGGAGCGGGGGCTGTGCTTTCCCATCAAATGAGTTCCCCAAAGCTGCCAGTACAGACATCTGTCATCCTCCAGACTCTGCCCAGTGCCGGGCTCTGATCTGATCCTCAGAGCCAGAGATGAGGAAAGGATTTTTGCAGGACTGGCTGAAGTGGGGGCCGAGGAAGGCAGGGGAGTGGAGTAAATCGTCGGAGGCCGTCCCCTCTCTTCCCCGAGGGCCATCCCCCGCGGATCCTGGGCTGGACTGCACGCGCTGGCTGCCAGCTGGGGGGTAGGGTGGGGAGCTCCTCCGGCCCGAGCTGCGGGCTGCGCAGACGGTACTCTGCGCCCGGTGCCTGGCCGCGGGCGCCGGAGCCGCCGGCGTGGACTCCAGGGCGCCACCTCTCGAACAGCAGCTTCCAGGTTAACCTGGCAGCGGAGAGAGAGGCGTGGAGAGGTGCACAGAAAGCACCGGGACCCAACTCCACTTGGCGAGTTTGTCGTTGCAGGACTCAGCGGCCGGGGCAAGTATTTTGCTCAGCGACTTACGTGTGCTTGTGCATGCGTGAGAACGAGGGGTGCAGGACGGGTGTTGAATTTCACTTCACACTTTAAACTTTTTTTTCTGCCCCTCCTATAGCTTTTCGGGGCAGCTGCCTGGGTTTTTTATTCTTTTTTATTCTTAACATCTTTATTGGACTATAACTGCTTTACAGTGTTGTGTTAGTTTCTCCTGTATAACTAACAAAGTGAATCAGCTGTATGCTGCCTGGGTTTTGAAGGGGGAATCAGTGTTGCCTGAAGGCCCAGCCTCCCCTAAGGCTGGGAGAAAGTGCGCCTGGAGCCCGAGGCAGCATCCTAACCCGGCGGGCAGGAGTACCACAGTCCGAGTGGCCTCAGCCTCCTGGCTTTCCTTCGCGTGATTGGAGGGGAAAGGGGGGAAGCCCGGGCAGTCACAGAAACCCGTCAGTCTATCCAGCGGTTCTTTCCCCAAATCAATGTGTCCTCACCCAAGAATTCACACACACCCACGACAGGAAAACTGACTCTCCAAGCCAAGTACCAGAGAAAGTGGGCCACTGATCCCGTAAAGGACCTCTTCTTCCTCTCCCCTCCGGGCGGCCCCAATCCTAGGGTCTCCGGTAAACAAAAGCACAGGCTGTCTTACAACAAACTCCACTAACCTGTTGGGGGTGTGGGGAAAGAGGGATGAACCAGTCTGTCTAAAAGTCGAGGAGCCCCCCTGCCCCTGCCTCCACCTAGACCAAGAGCAACTATCTGCCCATCGTTCCCGCCCCCCACCCCCCATTTTCCCTCGCTTTCGGCAGAGAGATCCGCCGCCGGGTGGGTACTCACGCTGCTGTTGTGTCCCGACCAGTGCACCATGGCTTGGTTGTGGGCCGAGTCCCCGGTCAGCGCGAACGAGGTGCTGGGCAGCCGGAGCTCTTCGGCCGCCGACCCCCCAGCCCGTGCTGCCTTCACCTCCTCCCGGAGACCCTTGGCCAGAGACCGGCTTCCTTTGGAACCATCGGCTAAGACAGTAGCCTGGGTGTCTCCGCGTTCCAGGGCACTGGGGGACTGCGCCCGGCGACTCCTCCTTGTACCGCCAGGCTTGCCAGAAGCCGAGATGCCCCGTCCCCACTGCGCGCCTGCCGGCAACAGCCCTCCGGCTTCTCCCTGCTTCTTTCTGCCGCTGCCTCCGCCTGGCTGGGGCAGTGGCTCTGGTCCCGGCCGGCGCCCCAGTGCGGCGCCTCTCCGTACACTCGCCAGCTCCTCCGGCCACTGGCTTGCCACTGCCCGCAGCGAGAGAGGAGGCAGCGCCGGGGACCGCGAAGCCAGAGCCGCGAGGCGCCCAGGACCGCCCGCTGCGTCCCAAGTGATCTCAGCGCCGGCCAGGACCCACGTCGACAGGAGCAGGAGCCCGGTCCGGGCGAAGGGCGCCCGGGGCCAGCCTGCGGGGCGCTCCGTGCGCGCCGCCTCCATCCCGCTGCGGCTGCCGCGGCTCGGGCTGCCGAGTGTGTGGCGCCCGCCCGAGGTGCGGGTCGGCGTGGGGGGTGTGCAGGCGCCGGTAAGCAAGCAAGCGAGTGTGTGTCGGGGGAGAGCGGAGGGGGCGGCCGGGAAGGAGGTGGCTCGGCCTGGTGCGCCTTGCTGGTCCTCTCCACTCTTCCTTCCCGGCTCTTGATGGCTTGCTGTCTCCTCCACGGGGCGATTCCAAAACCCGAGAAAAATTAAGAAATGCCCCTTCGGTGCTTTTTTTTTTTCTTAAAACAAGATTCCCGCAAAATCTTTCCCACCGAGCTCCTCCAGAAATTTTTTTAGAAGGAGTATTCAAAGGGAATACGAAAATCCTCTTTTAAAATATGAAAATGAAGCCCAATTCAGGAGGAGTGGCTGGCGACGGACCCCAATCCAGGGTCTCTCTAAAACCCAGCCTCCAGCCTGCTCCCAGCGAAGAGTTAGGAGCCGCTTCTGGCCGCGTTTAGGGGGTTACCGTCCGGGCCTTTTGTGGGGGTAGGAGATGGCGCGCAGGGACGGTTGGGGGGCCTCGAGGGAGGAGGAGGAGGGTTAAATGTTTTCAGCGCCAACTCTTCGGGTTGGGGAGCCAAAGGGGAGCCCGGAGCCTTCGCGCAGGAACGCAGTTGGCGGAAGGCGAGCGCGGGATGGACTGGGGGACTCCACTCCCAGGTCCCTGGCCTGTCCCTTCCGCACCCCGCCACCCACCGCGTGCCTCCGCCCGGTGCGGGGGCTCGGGGAGTGCATGCGTGCGCGTGCGTGAGGGGGGGGCGAGGGGTGCGCCCGAGGCTGGCGGGCCAGCGGGCGCCCAGGGTGGGGGTACCTGGCTGAGCCAAGGGTGCCTGGGTGTGCGGGGGCGCGCAGCTCTGTGCGTGCGCGTTTGCACACGCGTATGTGTGCGTGTTAGTGTGAACGACGGGATGTGAGGCAGGGAGGGGTGCGCTCGGGCTGTGGGCGAGCATGGATCAGGCACGGGCTGTGTTTGCATTTCCAGGAACCTGCGAGTCGTCTGAAAAGCAAGATTGAGAGCGAGGCCAGGCAGGCGGTTCTGCACAGCCCGCTCCTCCTGGCGCCCCGCGCACCCACAGTCCCCCAACGCTAGCGGACGTAACCGGATTGTTCCCGGAGCCTCCCGAGGGGCTAGAGGATAGAACTAGGAGGCGCCGGCCCCGGAGCTGAGGAAAGACAGTAGCCGAGAGGGGTCTCTCCCACCGGGAGGATCTAGCCCCCATCTTTCGCCTGCGATTTTGAGGTTGCTCCCTCATCTCCTTAGATTAATCTCTGAAAGGACTCAGTTCGTTCAAAGTGTCAGGCTGCCACTTGAAGGTCCCCGGCCCAGCGCCACGCAGGCCTGATGAACAGTTCGCACTGTGCCCTGCTGCAGAAGCGGAGCCAGAGTGCGTGGAACTCAGCCTGGGCTGGGACCGTTCGTGCCCATAGGAAAAGGAAAACTTTGGGTGAGCTGGAGAGAGGAAGCTAAACCCAAAGACAGTCTCGAGATGTAGTTTACAGCCACCCTCCCCACCCCCACCCCCCACCCCCCGGCAACGACGACAAGCAAATAGTGCAGCTGCCGCCGCTGCCACCGCGGAGCTCCCGGGATTTCTAGGGGTTGAAAAGGCCTAGGCGCGTGGAGCTGGAGTAGGGACTGCTGAGAAAGGAGTAGGTTGGAGGAAGGGAGCTTGGAGAGTGAAGGCCTCCCCTTCTGGATTAGACAGAAGAGTTCCCTTGTGGGAGCTGGTTAAAGCAGAGGGAGAGGGAGGGAAATGCAAGGAGAGGGAAGAAAAGAAAGGTGGAGCGAAGGTTTAAGGTGGGGCGGGGGGGGGCAAAGGGGGAGCTAGAGAAAGAGAAAAGGGAGCGGGAGACCAGCCGGGAGATAATGGAGTGGTGGAGAGAAGGCGAGATATTGGTGCGAAAAGAAAGGGGAGAGCAAAGAAGAGGCAAACGAGCGCCAGGGGAGGGCCAAGAGGGATGCGGGAAGCAGAGGAGGTGCCTGGGAATCTGAGCCTGCCAAGGAGGTAGACCACCTGCGGTTCCCAGGAGCCCCACCCTCGTGAACTTGCTTTTCCACTCGCCCGGAGAAAAGTTCCAGCGCTGAAGGCTGAGGTGGGCGCGGGATCAGACGCTAGAAGGGAGCCGGCCATCCGCGGGTTCCCAGCGCCCCTGCCGGGGAAGGCCCGGCGCTGCAGCCCAAGCCGAAGCTCGGGGCTTGGGGAGGGATGCGAAGCCTCCACTCGGCTTGGGCTCTGAGCAGAGCTGGTAGATGCCAGAGTATAAGGTCTGGGTCTGGACCCCTAGGCAGGGCTCCCGGACGGGAGGTTCATACAGCCGGGGAAGGTACGGCCTCCTAAGCCCCAAGCCCACAGTGGAGGTATGGTGTCCAAGCTCCCTGCAGACCCCCAGAGGGCAGTTGTCTGCAAGAGCAAGGCTGGGGTCTCCCTTCTCTCTCTCCCACTTGCAGGAAGCCCTACCCAGACAGAGCTCACGGCAAGGTCGGATCCCAGAGATGGACTTATGGATATGTGGCTATAAAATATTTGTTTGGGAAAAAAATGGATGAAAGACTCTAGGTGCAACATTTTCACGTAGTTTCCTGCACCAGTTCCCCCTCTCAGCTTTTTCCATCCATTAGCACATCCTCCTGCTATCTTCAGTCTCGATTTTCTGCAATCTGACATCTGTCTTCAGGTGACTCATCAAAGGCCTGTCCCAACAAACACCGCCAGTGGCTCCCTGAGACAGTGGGCCCAACAGCTTCTGCCTCCTGCATTTGTAAACGTGTTCCATTTGGAAAGATCTCCCTTGGTCTACATGTCATCAGGGTCTCCTGGGTTCTCCCTGACCATCCTTAGTCAAGTTCACCAGCCTCTCTTCTTTCTTCCACATCCTAAATTCGGAGCCCCAACCTCTGTGCAATCCTCTGTGCCTGGCTCTCATCGTACCTTCTCTCCATGAGTAAACCCCATGTTCTCACCCGTTTCTGTGCTTCTTCAACTATCACCTCTTGCTGGTGACTCCTCAATCTACAACCCCACTGTGTCCTCTCTTGTGAGCTTCACATCCGAATTCCCCATTGCATATCCCTGTTGAAAGCCATCCGCATCAAGTTCTAAAAACCATCCTCCAACACCTCAGTTAGGCAGACTAGACATTTAACATGCAACCTTAAGTCCTCCCTCTTTTAATCCCCACATCCAGGAAAATCAGTGTCAAGTCCTATTTAAAAAGCGTTTTTACCTGTCCTCTCCTGTCTATTCCCAGCGTCACTGCCTTACAACTGACCCTCATCATCTCTGGTCTAGGGCTTTGCTATAGATGCCTATCTTCAGTTCTTTGCTTCTCCAAGCCGACCTCCCCATTGTCCACCTGCGCTGTCCAGTAGAAATATAATGTGAGCCACGTAGGTAACTGAAAATTTTCTAGTAGCCTCATTTTAAAAAGTAAAAAGAAACTAATGAAATTAATGTTCATAATGTACTTTATGGAACTGAACATATCCAAAATATTTTCATTTCAACTTGTAATCAACATAAAAATTATTGAAGAATTTTTACATATTTTTGTACTAAGTCTTCAAAATCCAGTGTGTATTTTACACTTACAGCGCATCTCAATTCGGACTAGCTACATTTCAAGTGCTCAATAAGGTGACTAATGGCTATTGCTTTAGACAGCACAGCTCCACACTGTTGGCAGAAAGAGCCTTTTAAACACAAGGAAGATTATGTCGTGGATTGCCCCCCTCAAAACTCTTCATTACCAACTATCGTCCATGAACTCCAAACTTTTCAGAATGGTGTCCAAGATTCCATGCACTCTCACCTCCATGAACTTGCTTACTGTATTTCTTAAGCCTGTAATCTGTCCTCCTACACAATTTCCATCCTGGTCTGATTTAAATGCCAGCTCTTCCAAGAATCCTGCCCCCACTATCCCATAGTACCTGACACTGTATCCATTATTATCACCACCACGGTCGTCATCATCTTCATTATCATCATCACCAAATTCTTTGTCTTCCTGCTCTAAGATGGGAGCTGTCCAATATTGATTTAGAATTTAAAAGAGAGGGCTAGGGTTAGCATGGGCTCCCATTTCCTTTGCTGGCATAATGCCTACTTCAACTGGGAAAGGCAGGTTGAGAGCTGAGATTAGCCTTCACCCAGTCCCAGTGGGGAAAGCAAAGAAGGCCTCACTGAGAATGCATTTTCCCTCTGGGTTTCTATGCCTGTTACAAACAACTGGAGAAAAATGTCACCTTAATATGGCTTCTTTCAGTTTTTATTTTTTTTAACCATCACAGTGAAATAACGCTTGGGGAAACTTTACTTTTTCTCCCTGATATCACGAACACACGTGTGCACGTGCACACACACTCTTCCGATCCGTTAATAATCTAATAGATATCTTGCCATCAGCACCCACGGCTGGCACGTACAGGGAAGCATTCCAATTACGCCTGTTTCTCATATTTTATAACATGTTCAGCAGTCGTATGAGGCTCTAAAGACAAATTCCTCATAAAACTTCGAGCCAGGAAAAACTTGGCTTTCTCCTGTGGAGCTGACATCCTATCTTAAAGACTTTCTTAAAACTGGCTGTGTCTTCTCACGTTGTCTTGACAGTCAAGCTGAGTACCACATTCACTTGCTGTAACAGTCTTCAGAAGAAGATCTTTACCCTCTGCTCCCCTTTTACTAAATACTGTTTGTTTTTATTGTTTGATACTCTTTAGTCATACTGTGTCTGTGCATTGTTGATAAACCACTTCATATCCTTTTTAGAACTAAATAGGAAATTAATGAATTGATTAACATCAAAACAACAGTCCACATTGTAACTCTCTGAATTTCTACAGAGGCAAATGATTATAAAACAAAATCTGAAATGCAGACGAAAGCAGTTAGAAGACCACTGAAATCAGGACTTCCTACTACTGTGTGTCCGTGAAAGCAAGAAGTGTCCATTTGCTGAGCTGTATCCCCAACACCTGGCCCAGTCTCGGGCACAGCACTGACCCTCAATAAATGTGCAATCAAAGATGAAACAGGTGAATGTAAATAATACTACTTCTGCTGCAACTGCTAATCATCTGTTCTTTTAACATACGTACACTTTCTAGAGAAGCAAAAGCTCTAATATTTGATTGATGCTGTTCCCTACCACAGGTGACCATCTGCCCAGCAGTCTCAGGTGTAGGCAGTAACACTAAGAATCTTGCCCAAAAAGGCACCAAAGAATTTATGATGAGGAAAAGTGGAGGAGAAAGAAGAAAAGCAGAGGAGAGAAGGCAAGAAAGAACAACCTGAAAACTGACGTTTAGCAAGGGCTTTCTTTACGTCAGGCTCTAAGTCTTCTATGCCCACTGCTTCATTTAATTCTGACAAAGTAGGTTTTCTTGGTTCCAATCAATACACTGAGAAGCAGAAATGTATACAGGTGAAGCAGTGATGAGGAGGCAATCGTGGTGATGATAATGATGAGTGTCAACATGTACTGAGCGGTAACTCTGGACCAGATGTGTGGTAACGACCCATCGGCATTCCAGCAGAATGATTAAGAGTTCGACTTGGGAACTAAATTTCTGTATTCACATTCCAACCATACCAACCACCAACTGTGTGATCTCGGACAAACTACTTAACCTCTCTGCACTTCTATTCCTCATCTGTAAATAGGGATGGTGAAAAGCCTTACTGATAGGGTGACAGAGAAGGTTCGATGAGTTAATGTACATAAAGCAGTTGAACGAAGTGTGGTACCAATAAATTGCTATATGAGTTTGGCTATAAATGTTCTCACTCTCCTTAACAGTCTTGTGGAGGCCAGCACTTCGTGCCCATTTTACAGATGAGGAAACGTTGATTCAGAGAGGTTGGGTTGCACAGCTTGTGAGCGACAGAACCAGGGGTTTGAATCCAGATCTGTCTGACGTTAGAGCTAAGCTCTCGCACAATGGTCTCTACTGTCTTCCTGACCTGGATCACATAACATGTCCTAGACAATATTTGGATTCAGGCCTATCTGGCTCTAAAGCCAGTGTTCTTTCTGCTGCATCACCTGTCTTCCCACCCAAGCACACACCATGAGGACTAACGCTGGCAGCCGGTACTCACTGGGCATGTGGCTCCCACAACATGCCTAGCAGTTTGAGAAGAGACTGGTGATTTGGTTGGGGGCGTCCTTGTCTTTAAATGGCGCCCCCTAGTAAGGAAGAGAAAACTGTGGTCATTGAATTGCAGGCCTGCATACAAGCAGCAAGTTCAGGCTTGAAGAAGTCAAGTCAACAGTGGAAAATGAACAAGCTCCACGAAAGCACATACTCATTAAGCTACTGAAAGCCATCAGCAACTTTGTCAACATTTTCCTCACACTCGTGTCTCCAAGAGAAAAGCAGGGCCAAAAAATCTAATGAGGTGAATGCAACTGGAAAATGAGGTTTGGAGGAAAACAGGAGTTTGCTTTATTCTTCTCCCTATTGCTCTAAAAGCAATGCTGCATTTCTTAAAGAAAAGGTGGTCTCTTCAAGACAGCATGGAAAATGAAAGCTTCCAACTGAGACCCTTGACTTTGGTGAGAGGATGAGCCAGGAGAACAAACAGATGAGCCTGAGAAAGGGCAGCTTGAGAGGTTGGAGGGGAATCCGTAGAGTGTGGCATCACGGAAGCAAGGGAAATGAGCGTTTTCCAAAGGAGGAGTGGGCAGCGTTGCCAGATGCTCCTGGGTCAGCGCCCAAGTCCCCAGGCTCAGAACAGGCTGCATCCTGCTGGATCTCAAAGACGATCCTCAGAGAAGAGGACAAGGACGAGGACACTTGCTTCCACATCAGCCTCTTGCCCAAGTTCTGACCTCACCCACAAAGACCAGAAATGTATTTTGTTAAGGCAAGTGTGTTAATCCAGGTCTTACAAGAAGCAGACGCCACAGCAGGATTAGACCTACAAGAAATGGATGAAGGTAAATGCCCTGTAAGGGGGAATGAGAGGGAGCCAGGAGTGGTGGCTGGGAAAGCCATCAGCCCAAGATGTATGTCTGACTCTTGTGGAGGAAAGAGGGAAAGGAGGAAGGAAAGGTGAGTGAACGAATCTTTGATAACTGTGCATTCTGAGAAAGTCTGGCAAGACAGGGGGGAGTCCTTGAGCCAAAGTCACTCCCTAAGTAGTTCTCTAGCTCCCAGAAGCAGGCCTGCCATGGTATCCCTGCCACACTTGGTCGTGGCTGGGAGAAGCCTGTGGAAAGCATGGCCTGGGCACTAACATGGTGATGGATTTCAGAGTGCCGTTGCTGGGGCATTGGTCAATTAGGCATTATTCAGTTTTTCCATTTTAAAAGGTATTCTAACATCATCCCCATAGGATGGTTTTCAGAGGTAAATGAATAATACATGTGAAACTTAACCTAGTGCCTGATGAACCTAACAGATCCTTCCTAAATGCTTGTCAAATGAATAAAAGAGTAATGGAATGAGAGAACGGAAGACAGAAAGGAGATTTGAGCAATTTAATTAGAATATCTTATGGTAGAAAAGCAGGGGATTTTCTAGGAGAGGTGGAGATGACGACATGAGAGGATTTAAAATGTAGTCTTGGTTTTCCCAGGGTTAGCTGAGAAATTTTAACAAGTCTCAAGATTATGACAGAGGAAAGAAAACCCACTTCCCTGAGTTTGAGGATTAAAGGAGAGAATGTGCCAGGAAGCACCAAACTTAACAGGGTGACACAAAAGGAAAGGCACGGCCTGCTGTTGTAGTTGACATCAATATAGTTACAGACCTCATCTCTTTAGACTGGACCCAAGCCAACCCCCAGTTCTGATTTCTGGAACCCAGGACATGCTTAGAGAGTCTTTGTTGCATCCAGCCTCCCTTTTCTCTTCCCATGACTCCCAGCTCTGTGCTTCCCCAGCAGAGTTTATACAGAGGGAGCATCTAATTCATCCTTCAATGTTGATGTCTTAATGCACCCTTCCCAGGAGTACAATATTTGCATTTAAAAAGACACCACCAGATGCTTACCAAGTTTAACAAGGGGAACAGACAACCATGGGAAACTCCAGGCAGCAGTGACAATGAGATAGATCCTAGCAGAGCTGACCTGTCCCCCAGGGGTACCATTGGTGGGTTAAGGCCCAGATAGAGAAGAAAATAGGACTGGGGGGAGGAAATGGAAAAGCAAAGAGAAGATGAGGGAAGGGTTAGAGAAGGAGAGGGAGAAAAGGTGCCTGGGTGGTGGCAGTGGGAACATTGGGGAGAAGACAGAAAAAGACAAGACAGATGAGCTTTCAGGTACTGGAGATGGGACATGATTTCCAGGGAGACTGCAGAGGCCAGTGGGCAAACAATGATTCTGGATCCAAGCAGAGCAGAGTTCAGATCCTGGCTCTGCCGTACCAGGTGTGTGACTTTGGGGAAAGTGTGCAACCCCTCTGAGCTTTGGCCCATCTGTGAAATGAGGTATCAGTAGCTCCTTTCTCAAGGCGTTTTTTGAGGATCCAATGAGATAATGTCTGAATAGTGCCTGACACATAAGAAGCACTTAATAAATTACTATTAGACCCTCTCTACCTCTTCTCTCTAATTCCTCCCTCCATCCCCGCAAAACATATATTCCATCTGCCCGATGACGATGCCTGGATTTCCCTCATGAGAAGTCAAAGCTTTTATCCCCCATGGTGAGACTGCAGAATTAGAGAGCAAATAATCTCATGGAAAAGGCCTCAGTGGCTGACCTCAGTGCTGGGACTCTGAACGATGGTATGCAACCCCTCCTCATTTAATCTTTCCAGAGTCCTGGGAGGTGGTCAGATCCACACAAGGATGCTCAGAGAGCTTAAACGCACCCTCCAAAGCTAAGAAGAGGGTTGGGTTGGGGGATTTTCTAAGAGCAAGTTTGGATACAAGAGAAGCAAGTTAAGAAGTCTGGGTGGAGAAACCAGGGGGAAGGGCTCCCAGGGTGAGAAGAGCCAGAGAGAGATGAGGCTGCTGCTCAGAGGAAGCACCCCACCGGGAGAAGGGAGGGAAACCCTCAAGGATGGCCCGAGGCCACTTTAAGCTGCTGCCGGAAGAGAAGGTACTGTATGGATGGGATGCGCCTGTGGCCCTCCCGCCCCCATACTCAGGGGTCATGACCCTTTCACTCATCCCCTAGTCAGAATCGGGAGCAGTGCAGCTGGCGGATCTTAGGAAATTGTTCAAGGGTGGCAGAGAGAGCAAAGCTGGAGCTAAATATAGCCTCGAAACAAACATGTGGTTTACAACCCAGCACGGGCCTGAGAGAGACTGCGTCTGAGGTCGCAGGAACCGGAGCCTCCTGCTGTTATCCACGCAGGGCGTCCAGGCGCCAATGCAAGAAGCAGAGAAGCGGCGCTGCTTCTGCTTCCACGGGGCCCAGGCTCCCTCCCACCGCAGGATCTTTGCCTGTGCTGTTCCTCCCTTCCCTGCTTGCCTAACTCACTCTCCATCTCCCTCCAGATCCTAGGTCTAGCTTCACCTGCTTCAGGGAGCCTCCCCTGACCTCGAGCCCCCTCCCCTGTCATTAGTGTGACCATGGGCCCCAGTTCAGGACACTCTCCCAGCCTAATTACTAATAGCACCGCTGTTCACTCTCGGAAGTGTCCCAGTTTGAGCAATAAATTATGTAGTCACCCACCCTACCTATCATATGTTCTCCCAGGACTCTACGCCTCTTCTTTAAAGCATTATCACAGTTGAATTTATATTGTGTTTGTATAGAGATTCAATTAATGCCTCTCTCCTCCAGAATACTGTAAACCCCATCAGCAAAGGGATCAGACCTATTTTTTAGTTATACTTTTAATTTTGAGATAATTGTAGATTCCCTTGCAGTTGTAAGAAGTAACACAAAGGGATCCCAGTTCCTCCCAGTGGTAACATCTCACAGAAGCACAATGCAACATCACGAGCATACTGACACTGAAACAGTCAAGCTGCAGAATATTTCTGTCACCACAAGGATCCTCATGTTGCTGTTTGATAGCCACCCCCGCTTCCATCCTGTCTCCCAACCTCTCCTTAACCCCTGGCAACCACTAATCTGTTCTTGATTACATAGCTTTGTCATTTCAAGAATGTTACATGAATGGAATCCGACTGGGATTGGCTTTTCTCAGCCTAATTCTGTGGAGATTCATCCAGGTTGTTATTCGTATCAACAGTTTATTACTCTATATTGCTGAGTTATATTCTATGGAATGGATGTATCATAATTTGTTTAACCTATTGAGGGACATCTGAGTTTTCTCCAGGTTTTAGCTATAATGACCAAGCTGCCATCAACATTCACGGACAGGTTTTTCTGTGAATGTAAGTCTTCTTTTCTCTGGGATAAATGCCTAGAAGTACAATTTCTCAGTCCTACGGTAGTTGCATGTTTAGGTTTTTTAACAAACTGCCAAATTGTTTTCCAACATTGGAAATGTTGTTTTCCAACATGTACTGCTTTACATTCCCACCAGCAATGTCTGAGTGATCCAGTTTCTCTGAATCTTCTCCAGCAATTAGTGTTCTCACTAGTTTTTATTTTAGCCATTCTGGTGGGGGTGCAATGTAATCACATTGTGGCCTTAATTTGCATTTCCCTAATGGTAATGTTGTTGAACATCTTTTCATGCCCTATTTGTCATCTATATATCCACTCAGGTGAAATGTCTCTTCATGTCTTTGGCCCATTTTCTAATTAGATTGGTTTGTTTTTCTGTTGAGTTTTGAGAGTTCTTTGTGTATTCTAGATACTAGTCTTTGTTGGATATGTAGTTTGAAAATATGTTCTTCCAATCTATGGCTTGTTTTCTCATCCTCTTAACAAGATCTTTCACAGAGCAGAATTTTTCAATTGTGAAGAAGTCGAATTTATCAATTTTTCTTTTATGGATCATACTTTTGATGTCATTAGCACTTTTTGCCTAGCCTTGGATCCCGAAGATTTTCTCCTATGATTTTTTCTAGAAGTTTTATAGTGTACATTTTACATTTAAACCCATGATCCATTTTTTAAATGTATTTATTCAAGTATAGTTGATTTACAATGTTGTGTTGGTTTCTGCTGTACAGCAAAGTGATTCAGTTGTACGTATATATACATTCTTTTACATATTCTTTTCCATTATGGTTTATCCCAGGATACTGAATATAGTTCCCTGTGCTGTACAGTAGGACCTTGTTGTTTATCCATTCTATATATAATAGTTTGCATCTGCTAATCCCAAACTCCTGATCCATCCCTATCCCACTTCCTCTCCCCCTTGACAATCACAAGTCTATTCTCTATGTCTGTGTGTCTGTTTTCTACATAAGTTCATTTGTGTCATATTTTAGATTCCTCATATAAGTGCCGTGATCCATTTTTATTTAATCTTTGTATAAGGTATGATACAAGTTGAGGTTCACTTTTATGGCTATAGATATCCAATTGCTCCAGCATCATTTGTTGAAAAGCTACCTTTCCTCCACTGAATTACTTTTGTACCTCCATCAAAAATAAGTTGGGCTTATTTGTGTGGGTCTATGTCTGAGTTCTCAGTTCTATTCAATTGATCAATCAAATGTGCCTATCCCTCTGCCAGTACCACACAGACTTCCTTATTATAGCTATATATTGTCTTGAAATCAGGCAGACTGATTTCTTCCACTTTATTCCTCTTTTCAAAATTGTTTTAACTATCTTGATATAAACTTTTGTCTTTTGATATAAATTTTAGAATAATCTTACCTATATTTATAAAAAAAATCTTGCTGGGATTTTGATAGAAATTTGTATTGAACATACAAATGTTCTCAGTTTGAGGAGAACTGACTTCTTTAATATGTTGAGTCTTCCAATTCATGAACACAGTTTGTCTCTTCAATTATTTATATCTCCTTTGATTTTTCTTTTATCAGCATTTTGTAGTTCTTAGCATATAATTCCAGTACGTTTTGTTAGACTTATACCTAAATATTTCTTTTCTGAGTTATTATAAACAGTATAATATATATATATGTGTGTGTGTGTATATATATACATATATATGTATATACATGGCTGTGCCATGCAGCTTGCAGGATCTTAGTTCCTGGACCAGGGATTGAGCCCAGGTCATGGCAGTGAAGACACCAAGTCCTAACCACTGGACTCCAAGGAACTCCCTCAACAGTATTTTCACATTTTAGTGCCCATAAGTTCATTGCTAGCATATAGAAATAAAATTAATTTTTGTATCTTTACTTGAATCCTGTGTCCTTGCTGAACTCACTTATTCCAGGATTATTTTTGTAGATACCTTGGGATTTTCTATGTAAATAATCATGTTGTATGCAAATACAGTTTTATTTCTTCCTTTCCAGTCCATAATGCCTTTTATTTTATTTTCTTGCCTTATTGCACAGGAATGAACTTCCAGAACTGTGCTAAATAAAAATGGTAAGAGTGTACATCCTTGCCTTGTTTCTGATCTTAGGGGGAAAGCATTCAGAATTTCACCATTAAGAACAATTTTACCTGTTGGTTTTTTGTAGTGCTCTTTATCAAATAGAGAAAGGTCTCCTCTATTCCTGTTATTCTGAGTATTTAATCACAAATAGCTGTTCAATTTTGTTAAATGCTTTTTCTGCATTGATACGATCAGTTGATTTTTCCTCTTTAACCTACTGATATCGATTGATAGCCTCATATTAAACCAGTCTTACAAGCCTGTAATAAACCCCACTTGGTCATAGTATATAATTCATTATGTATATTGCTGAATTGTATTTGCTAATATTTTGTTAAAGATTTTTGTGTCTATAATCATGAATGATATTGGTCTATGGTTTTCTTTTTTTTCCAGTACTCCCTAGTTTTGGTATCAGGATAATACTCACTGAATAAAATGAACTGGGAAATGTTCCCTCTTCTTCTATTTTCTGGAAGACAATACGTAGAATTGGTCTTAATTCTTTTTTAAACTTGATAGAATTCTCCAGTGAAATCTTCTGTGCTTGGAAATTTCTTTTGGGGGAGTTTTTGAAATTATGAATTTAATTTCTGTAATAGTTATAGAGCTATTAAAATTATCTATTTCATATTGGGTAAGTTGTGGTGGTTGGTGTTTTTCAAAACATCAGTCTATTTTGTCTAGATTATCAAATTTGTATGGGTAGAATTGTTAGTAGTATCCCTTTATTATCCTTTGATGTCTGCAGAATCAGTAGTGATATCCCCCATTCCTAATATTGCTAACTTCTTTTCACTTTGTCAGTCTTGCTAGAAGTTTGTCAATTTTATTGCTCTTTTCAAAGGAACCAGTCTTTGTTTCACCGATTTTCTCTATTTTTTTTTCTGTTTTCAGTTTCATTGATTTCTGCTATTTTCTCTATTATTTTCTTCCTTCTGCTTGCTTTGGGTTTACCTGCTCTTCTTTTTTCTAGGTTCTTGAGGTGGGAGCTTAAATTATTGACTTGAATCTTTTCCTCTTCTCTAATATATGGATTCAGTGCTATAAATTGCCCTCTCAGCACTAGTTTAACTGCATCCCACAAATTGTGATGTATGTTTTATTTTCATTCAGTTCAGTATTTTTAAATTTTTCTTGAAACTTCCTCTTTGACCCATGGATTATTTGTTCTTCGTTTTCAAGTATCTGGAGATTTCCTATTATTTTTCTGTTATTGATTTCTAGTGTGATTCCATTGTGCTCTGAGAACACATTCTGTTATTCTGTATGGTTTCAAGTTTTTTTAAATGTTGTGGTCTGTTTTATAGTCCAGGATATTGTCTGTCTTATCTATATTCTGTGGTTCTTTGAAAACAAAGTATATTGTACCGTGTTCTATAACTACTAGATCCTGTTGGCTGATGGTGTTGTTGAGTTATTACATGTCCTTACTGATTTTCTATCTAGCTGATCTATCAATTGTCAAGAGGGGGGTCATGAAGTCTCTAACTCTAATTGTGATTTCTCCCTTTAGTTCTATCAGGTTTTGCTTCACATATTTTGCAGCTCTGTTGTTTGACACTTACACATTTAAGACTGCAATATCTTCTTGATAGATTGACCCTTTTGTCATTATATAATGCCTGTCTCTGGTAATTTTCTTTGTTCTGAATTCTACTTTATTTGCAATTAATACAGCTAGTCTTGCATTCTTTTGATTAATATTTTCATGATATATCTTTTTCTGTCCTTTAATGGTTATATTTGAAGTGAGTTTCTTGTAGATAGCATATAGTAGGCTCATGACTGCTAATCCACTCTGCTAAACTCTGTCTTTTATTTTATATATTTAGACCATTTACATTAATGAAATTAGTGATATATTAGAATTTAAGCCTGCCACTTTATTTTTGTTTCTGCTTGATCTCTCTGTTTTTCATTTACCTGTTTGGTTTTTCCTGCTGCCTGTGGGTTACTTGAACATTTTTTAAATTCCAGTTTGATTTTATTTATAGTATTCTTTAATGTATCTCTGTATGGCTTTTTTAGTGGTTGCTCTAGGTATGGCATTAAATGTACATAACTTATCACAGCTGGCTAGCTTCTCATTTTACCAGTTTGAGTAAGGTATAGAAATCTTATTTCTCTTTATGTCTCTTTACCCTCCCCACTTAAAATTGTCTTAAATATTTTCTATACTTACATTTAGAACCATATCAGGCAGTGTTATAATTTTTGCTTCAACCATTAAAGAAAATTTAGAAAACTCAAGAGGAGAAGGAAAGCCTATTTTTTCAGCAGTGTTTTTTCCTACCATGTTCTTTCTTCATTCCTGGTGTTCCAGAGTTCCTTCTTTTATCATTTTCTTTCTTTTTAGAGTACTTCCTATAGTTATTCATTTAGAGTAGGTTTCCTGGTAACAAATCCTGTTAGTTTTTCTTCATCTGAGAATGACTTCATTTCCCCTTCATTCTTGAAGGATAGTTTCACTGGTTATGGGTTTCTAGGTTGACATTTCTTCACTTTCAGCACTTGAAAAAAATGCCATGTCACTTCTTTCTGACTTCCATGGTTTCTGATGAGAAATCCATTGTCATTTAAATTGTTTTTCCCCTATAGGTAATGTGTCGTTTCTCGCTTGCTGCTTTCAAGATTTTTCTTTGTCTTCAATTTTCAGACATTTGATTGTGATGTGTCTTGCTGTGGATTTCTTTCTCTTTTTTTTTTTTAACATCTTTATTGGAGTATAATTGCTTTACAATGGTGTGTTAGTTTCTGCTTTATAACAAAGTGGATCAGTTATAATATACATAGGTTCCCATATCTCTTCCCTCTTGCATCTCCCTCCCTCCCAGCCTCCCTATCCCACCCGTCTAGGTGGTCACAAAGCACCAAGGTATTTCTTTTGCCAAATTTGAGAAGTTTTCAGCCATCATCTCTGTGAGTACTTTTCTACCCCTGTCTTTTTTTCTCCTCTCCTTCTGTGAGTCACAGGACATGAATATTAGATCTTTTGTTAGAGTCTCACAAGCCCCTGAGACTTTGTTCATTTTTCTTTCAGTCTGTTTTCTCCCTGCTCTCAGATTGGGTAATTTCTATTGTTCTAGCTTTAAGTTCAATGATTCTTTCCTCAGTCCATTCTATTCTGCTGTTGAATTTATCCTTTGAGGTGTTCTGTTTTTGTTTTTTCAGTTATTATGTTTTTCAGTTCTAAAATTCCCATTTGTTTCTTCATTACGTCTTCTGTTTCCTTGCTGAAACTTTCTGTATTTTTGAACATGTTTATAATGGCTTGTTGAAGTACTTTTCCAATGACTGCTTTACAGTCTCTGTCAGATAATCTCAACCTCTCTGTCATCTCAGTGCTGGCATCTACTGATTATCTTCTTACATTCACTTTGAGATTTCCTGGTTCTTAGTGTGACAAGTGGTTTCTTTCATTGAAATCTGGATATCATGAACATTATGTTATGAGACTCTGAATCTTATTTGAACCTCTGTTTTAACCGGCTTCTTCTAATACAGCTCTGGCAGGAGAAGGGGAAGGGGTGCTATTTTGTTACTGCCAGGTGAGGGCATGAGTCTACATTCCCTACCTGGCCTCCATTGACATCTGGGGGACGTGGGGCTGGGCAAAGTTTTGAGTTCCCTGTCTCCACCAAACCTCCACTGATACCTCTCTGGCTAGGAGGGGTAGTACTGTAACTCATTACTGCTTCACTGTGGCCTCCACTGACACAAAAGGGTGGAGGTGGGAAGTGGCTTCATTACTCCTGGGCAGAGGTGAAAGTCCTGAGTCTCCACTAGTCCTCCTCTGACACCACTCCAGCAGGGAGGGGCAAGGGTGCCTAATTCCTGCTGGGTAGGGGTAGAAGTGGCTTCTACTGACAATACAGGTAGGGATGGGGGGAGCCCCATTACCACCTGGAGCAGATGAAAGTTTTAGCTTCCTACTGGGCCTTCTCTAACACAACTGCAGCAGGGTCTTGGAGTACCTTGTTACAACCACAAGAGGGCGCAAGTCTACGCTCCTCAGTCAGCCTTTGCAGTCTGGGTGGAAGTGAAGCCAGTTTTTTCAGTGGTGTTTGGCTAGAGTAGTCATTTTAGACAGTGACTTTTTGTCATTGTCTATAAGTTCTCTGTCTTGCCAAGCTTCCCCTTTCCTGGGCCCTTGGCTAGAAAGAGGAGGATTTTTTTTGTCTTTGCCTATTGGCATTTCCAGGTTGCTGGTTTCTTCACCTCCAGGTCTGGGACACATAAGGCAAGAAGAAGAACCAGGGATCTCACCTCTGTGTCATTCCTTGGGTCCAGAGGTCCCTGATCTGCCTTCTTTCCACGTTTCAGAGTCTTATTACGTTTGTTTTACATACAATGTGAGGGTTTTTTGTTGTACACAGCAGGAAGAAAAGTACAGCTACTCCATCTTCCCAGAAGCTGATATACCTAGTTTTATTCAGCATTATACGTTCAACGTCAAACTCAGTTCCTAGCACAGAGGAGTATATCTTCAGTGAGTGTATGTATACAGCCAAATCCAGATTCTCCAGGGTTTAAGTAAGCCCTTCATCCTACATGTGAACTTTTCGGTGGGTCTGCACTTTCCCAGGCTATAAAGGGGCCTCCGAGAAGTAGATGCCCTTTCATTTTCTGTACCAAGTGCGTCCCTGAAGGGTTATGTATCTGTAAAATTGAGACAATCATAGAACCAACCTTACAGGTTACGGTAAGGATTAAATAAGGGATCCACATAAGCACTAACAAATGCCTCTGTCAAATTATAAGCTCTCAATAAATACTATTACCATGCAAAAAAAAAAAAAAAGAAAAAACCCTGAATTTGTATCCGTTGGATTGCATTTCTCACTGATGTGCCTTATCATTTTAAAGGTGATGCCATTTTGTTTCTGATTTATTTTCAACCTGACAGTGGTCCCCAAAGCTGAGTTTCTCAGCCTCCCTCTCAGCCTTTGTGACAAGCCATTGGTAATCTACAAATGGACGGTCGGTCAGTGCAGCCAAGGGTCTTTAGAATTCACTGAATTCTGGTGTTCCTTCTTTTGTCCAGTGCTTACATTACCCCTAATTGTTCCATTTGATAGACTCACGTATTGGTTTCTTTAAATTCTGCATGTTTGGAGTTGAGCATCATTAGCTCTTACATTCACACGCTGCCCTTTACAGAGTTTTTCCACTGGATCATTATAGGTGGCACAGTTACAATAATACCCATTGTTTCCGTTGATAATAGTTGTCATCATATTAACAGTAGCTGCTGCTTATGGGGCATTTATTATATCCAGTCCCTTTTTTTCAGAGCTTTACCAGCATTTTCTCAATTTATCCTCATGAAAGAACAGGGATATAGGCCCTCTTGCCATCCCCACTTTTCAAATGAGAAAACTGAGGTTTAGAGAGTTAAGCAACTTGCCTACGGTTATAGAGCTCCTAGGTGCTGGGGCCAGCATTCCAGCCCAGGCCTGTATGAGGCCCAGCCCAGGGGCTCTTTCCTGAGAAGTGAGGGCCACCTTCTTTAGCAGTCACAACCACCACACAAATCAGTGATGTTTGCCCAGAGGGCCCTGTTCCCAGAGGGAAAGCCAGTTTAAATCCTGAGCCAACCTGACTTACAGAAATCAAAAATTCTAACAGGCTAACAGGAGGAAGTCTGAGTTCTGCTTAATTGACCCGGTATAATTATTTCCACTGAATTGTTCTACATCTGGGGATGGGTATTTACTAAGCAGACTTGCCCAGTGGTTCCCATCAGGACCTGCTTTAGTCTGGAGGAAGTTAATTGCATGGAAAGTTCTCATCTAAATCACTGAGTTTCTTACTCCCAACAATGCCTCACACACACACACACACACACACACACACACACACACACAGTCCTGTGCCAAAAGGGTTTTGTTAGAAGATAGATTTGTCCTTTACCTCAGATGCTGCCTCTGAATGACACAGCTCAACCCATTTTGAGGTTCTCAGGGGCACTTACTCCAAACAGCCTGACCAGGGCCCTCTGCATTGCAGACAGGAGACGGCAATGAGCAATACAATCTCTAGACCACCCAGGCCAAGGACACACCCTCTTCCCCACCACCAAAAGGCACGAACCAGATATAGTATACAGGGAAAATGTGCTTGGCCAAAGTTGCCTTTCTCCTCTTTGTAAACACAAGAAGATAAATTACAGCTTCTGTTAGTAACATAATTACTTGAATTAAAATTTAGGGGGTTGGAAAAGCCAATTCTGAATGTCAGATTTCCAGTGATGTTTGTTAAGCCTCGGAGAATAGAAATATAGTCCCATAAATAACTAGGATATTATAACTGGAGCAGTGCGTGTGTGGTAATCACTTAGAGTTGGCATAGCAATTACATGATAACCAGGATTGCATTCTCTGCCCTCCCTTGCCTCTGTCCTCATTTCACACCCAGGTAACAATTACATGCGTAAGACTATGGTGGCTCTCCCACCCCCACCCCCACCCACTCCCCATCCGAGTAATAGTCAACCTCCAAGGTCCTTCTCAAACTGTTCCTTCAGCCCTCTCCTGAACGCTCTGTCCCACAGAAATCCTCCTATTCTCATCAGCCACTGTACTTGTTTTCTGCACCAGGCATTTTCCTCCTTAATTGGGCTGATTTCAGCTTTGCACCACAGTCTGTCATATAGAGCCCTCTAATTGTGTCGTGTCTCCCTAACAAGATTATAAGCTCTTGGGAGGCATCGCATGTGTCATATTGAAAGAACAGACATTTAGAGCTGGGGGGATCTCAGAGACTATATTGCAGATGAGAAAGCAGGTCACAGAGCTGGTTGGGGGCTGAGCTAGGAGTAGAGTTCAATAATTCTAACTCGTACTTCAATGTGGTTCCAACCCTGCACTGGATTGGTGGCAGGTTTGGGATGAATTCTAATCAAGTATCACCTTGGTCAAGTATGAGGGAGAGGGTGTTAGGGAGAACTTTCCTTAGACCACCATCCTTCACGCTCCATCCCAGGCGGCTTGTCCCATTGAACGGGGTGGGAGAAGGCAGGTTAAGTGGAGAGCTAAGGAGAGACTCCAGTCCAGAACGAGTGCTGTGGCTGACAGACTAGCCAACCGCTGTCATCTGGGCTGGGGGCGGGGGTACTCTCTGAAGGACAATAAGAAAGGCCAGGCTGACCCAGCTTCCCTGTAGCCCTCTGACATGGCAAGAGACAGGGCTTCTATTGCAGAAGCTTCTCCAGCTCCCCGCCTTCTCCTTTCCCACCCTAGATGTCTTAGCTCAGGTTCCCCAGAAGCAGACTCTGAGTGGTTTTTACAGGTGATGCTCCCAGAGAGCTGGGAAAAACAGAAGAAAGGGGAAGAAGCCAAGAAAGGGATCAAGTTCATGAAAAATCCGACAGAGGGTACATTCCCCCTGATCCTGGAGGGATGCTCTTGAGTCTAAGTCAGCCCTGGGAGTTATCCCAACCAGAGGACGGGGGGCTGGGCCTTCATCGTCCCAACCTGCAGTCATTGGCTGAGGACGCCCTGGGGGGACGTAAGTTCCCAGGCCCTCCTTTCTTCTCCTATGATTGGGCAGAGTGAGCTCCAGGTGCCCAAGGGCAGGTCTTTGAAAAGGAGCCACAGAGACTTCCCTGGTGGTCCAGTGGTTAAGAATCTGCTTTCCAATGCGGGGGAATGCGGGTTTGATCCCTGGTCAGGGAACTAGAATCCCCCATGCCTCGGGGCAACTAAGCCCACGCGCCACAACTCGAGAGCTGCCATGAAAGATCCCGAATGCCCCGCGTGGCACATCTAAGACCCGACACAGCCAAAAATAAATAAATAAATATTTTTTTTAAAGAAGAAAAGGACCCATAGGCACTATGAAGAGCTCAAGGACACTAAAGGGGGTACATAAATGGTAAAAGGGGATCCGAAGCCATCAAAGCAAAGCACCAACGTTGTCACTAACGCTAGAACATTTTAATCTAGTCAACAAGCAGCTTGGAAACTTAACAGACAAGTATCTGTGGCCTTTGTTTTCTGGTTTCATAAAGGGGTGACCAGAGGTGGTAGGAAGTAGACAAGGTTTCCGTGGGGAGGAGACCCTCAGGGCACAATAAAGGAATGTAGTGGCTTAAGGGGGATGTCTTCCTGCTCAACACTCTGAAATATTCTCTCACCACACTTAGTACACACAGCAAAGTGGGAATCACTAGGAAGGCTGGCCGACGGACTGCCAGAAGCTTCTCCAGGTGGTGTTTACCTTGGTGCCTCAGGGAGTGGTGGAGGATACTATTTAAGAATGCACATTGGGGGCCTGCCTGGTGGCGCAGTGGTTGAGAATCTGCCTGCCGATGCTGGGGACACGGGTTCGAGCCCTGGTCTGGGAGGATCCCACATGCCGCGGAGCAACTAGGCCCGTGAGCCACAACTACTGAGCCTGCGCATCTGGAGCCTGTGCTCCGCAACAAGAGAGGCCGCGATAGTGAGAGGCCCGCGCGCCGCGACGAAGAGTGGCCCCCGCTTGCCACAACTAGAGAAAGCCCTCACACAGAAATGAAGACCCAACACAGCAAAAATAAATAAATTAATAAACTCCTACCCCCAACAACAACAACAAAAAAAGAATGCACATTGGAACCCGACCCTATAGCTAACCAACTACAAGTCCCTGGACAAATTATTTAACATCTGTAAGACTCAGTTTCATCATCTGTAAAATGGGGAATTAAAAGAACTGTCTCATGGATTTGTTGTGAGGAATAAATGTATGTGTGTGTGGGGAGAGGGAGGGGGAGGGGGAGAGGGAGAGGGAGAGGGAGAGGGCAATGCTACTGAATATGGTAAGTCCTTGTGGCAGGTTATACTTTTCCAAAGAAAGCCACAATATTATTTCCCATTGCACACATGCTCTTTAGAACTTTGGCATTTTCTCATCAAAGGGCGAGTCTGCTTCCTCTCCCTTTGAATCTGGGTGAGTCTGTGACTCTCTTGTAACAAACAGCAGGCAGTTGGAAGTGACATGACTTCCGAGGCTAGATCAGATCAACTATTCTCCAGTAAACAAAATAAAATAAATTTTTTCAATAAGTTGATAGAGCTTCCACCTGGTTCACTGAGAACCCTGCTTTTGGAGCGCTGGGAATGCCATATTGTGAGGAAGCCCTGAGCAGCTCACAAGGAGAGAACACGTGGAGAGGTCCAGAGTTGACATGAAAAGAGAGAGATGCCAGCCAACCCCCAATTGCTCCCGTCATTGTCCAAATACAGCCCAAGGCAGAACTGTTCCGCTAAATCTTCCCAAATTCCTGATCCACAGAAACAGTGGGAAACAATAAAATGATTGTCCTTGATTCAAGCCACTAAGTGGTGATTTATTACAACAGGTAACTGAAAAGGTGCCTCATAAATGCTAGGTCTTGACATTGCTAGGATGTCATCCACAGCCTCGCAGGTTCTGAAATGTGGTTTTCTTTTATTCTACTGAAAATGAATCAGTGTCTCGAGGATGGACTCTCACTAACCGAGGTCACAGAGGACTGATGCGCCGCCCAGAATGCCAATTTACTATCATCACAGAACTGCAAGGGGGTTACACATTCTGTCCTCAGACCAGATTATTTCCTTCATGTAAGAAATTTACTTTGGAAAATAGAGTATAATCAGGTTGCCTAGCCAGCATGAAGTGAGAATAAGGGAAAGTAGTTGTCTGACTCAAATGATTTTGATGGTATCAGGTCAGGGGAAGCACATTGTGTGCATCTCCCTGGACCCACCAGCTGCCACAACCCAACAGCCCAGACCTTGAGCCAAGACATCATCTCCTTCAAGAGGCCCTTGGATGGACACTGATGGCATTTGTCCATCTGATTTTCTTTTTTCCATATTCAGTACAGACAATTCCCCTTGTGACTGGTATGGTATTTCTTTAGTCCAGAAAATATTAAGAGTGTTCTATGGAAAACTTACATTTCATAATGTTCTATGAAAAATAAAATCATCATGTAAGTTCAAAAAATGCTAGATTCAGCAAATTTAAAAAGGGTTCATTACTACAGGACTTCTCAGAACACTGACTCTGCAAATCATGATGCAAACCACCCAGAGGAAGATCTAATAAGACAATGAATTCTCCCCCACACACATATCTCCCCCACCCCCAGCTCACAGTTTGTTGAATGCTGTTTTCAAGATAGTTTCCATCAAATCACATTCTGTACCAGGAATCGTTCTGACTACTTAAGTTGTCTTTATATACGACGTTTCTGGCCTGTTAAGTTGATTTTGTAATTTTAACTCTCAGAAGATTTTTTTTTTTCAAAATTAATTTTATTTATTTATTTTTGCTGTGTTGGGTCTTCGTTTCTGTGCGAGGGCTTTCTCCAGTTGTGGCAAGCGGGGGTCACTCTTCATTGCGGTGCGCGGGCCTCTCAGTGTCGCGGCCTCTCTTGTTGCGGAGCACAGGCTCCAGACACGCAGGCTCAGTAGTTGTGGCTCACGGGCCTAGTTGCTCCGCGGCATGTGGGATCCTCCCAGACCAGGGCTCGAACCCATGTCCCCTGCATTAGCAGGCAGATTCTCAACCACTGCGCCACCAGGGAAGCCCAACTCACAGAAGATTTACCTCAGTTTCCTTCCGTCCAAGTTCTCTTGGAGGGTATAGGTCTTCCACCCTTAAGGAGCTCTGGATTAGAGAGGTGGGGAAGAGGTCATGCATACTGTAGAGTAGGTGCAGTGCTAGGACAGAGATCCAGCATGTTGTGATGCCTCTGGAAATACCAGAAATGCCTTTTAAAAGGGGCAGCATTGGGCTTCCCTAGTGGCGCAGTGGTTGAGAGTCCGCCTGCCGATGCACGGGACATGGGTTCGTGCCCTGGTCTGGGAAGATCCCACATGCCGCAGAGCAGCTGGGCCCATGAGCCATGGCCGCTGAGCCTGCGCGTCCGGGGCCTGTGCTCCGCAACGGGGGAGGCCGCAGCAGTGAGAGGCCCGCGTACCGCAAAAAAAAAAAAAAAAAGGGTCAGCGTTTAAGGGGAGCTTTGAAGATAGGAGTTTGACAGGAGTTCAACAAGCAAAGTTGAAAAAAAGGCACCTCAGGCTAAAGGACCAGGGTAAGCAAGAGGCCTGGAGAGCAGCAGGAAGTTGGGAGGAGAACATGACGATCGAGGGATGAAGTTGGCAACACAGGAGGAGTCTAGAAATCCACATTAAAGAAACCAGACATTAAATGAAGGTGCAGGGACGCAGAAATAGACTGAGAAAGAGTGAGCGTAGCCAGATTAGCCCCAGGAGCTGGGAAGAGGACTCTGAAGCTAGTGTACACGATGTACGGAGAAAGCAGAATACGGGAGGGCGCTAAGGACGTTACTACAGTGTCCCACGGGAATGTCAGCCGATACTCAGAAACATGTGGTGGCTTCGTCATCTCCTTTATACTCCGTGAAACAGGAGACAGACTATTAGAACAGCTGCTGTAAAGAAAAAAAATACGGAGCTCTGTGCTTGGGGCTCTTTGAAAAATCATCACCAGATCATTTCAGGCATGCAACTTCACACAATGACAAAACAAAGAGAAAGCTCTCCTTGATGAGAGCATGGAAGCAAACCACACAAATCCAGCCCTGCAGATAGGAGAATGGGATTCATCACAGCTCTCAACACAGGAACACATGAGGGTACAGCCAGACATCCGCAAAGCTAATACAGAATGGTTGATGTCTCGTCTCTGAATCAGTACTCTGCTCTGAACGCTCTCCCACATCGCCAGAGGATATTCAGTTCTGTAATCCTATGGGGCTTCCTTTTAGTGCTGTTCAGAAGTCCCAGGGTTCTTGTACGTCCTAAACTTTCAAAGGAAAATCGTTGTCTTCAATCCTCACAGTTACAACTAGGTGATCCTGGTTTAAGCTAGTCTGGTCATTTGAGGGGGCAGATTCAAGGCAGAGCCCAGCAGTCTCCCAACATAGTGAGCAAGGGCACAGTATTCAAACTCCCAAGCATCTGCAAGCCACCTCACGGCAGTCCCAAAGTGGGGAGTTAGTCTCCTCCCCTCACAGGACCCACAAAAGCCAGTTGTCACATAAGCTTGAAGAATCTCAACTCTACTTCCCCTCCAGCTGCCTGCCTCTGCCTCTCCCCTCAGAAAGCCCCGATCCAGTCTGAGTCACAAACTTAAATACCTAAGAGGTCCAGCAGATGATGCAAATGAGTGGTACCTGCCAGGTGGAAGATGATAAATGGAAACTGACTGTCAAGTCTGGGTGAGGAAGACAAGAGGGAGTGGTAGGGACTGTGGCTGACCACCCTTGCCTTCTGAAGGGGACAGGGTCATTGCTGGCCGTTAAAATGCAGCACCAATATTGACTGGGCACACAATTTTCTGGGAAAAGCTTGAAATCTGGGTTTGTAGATAGAACCTCTCCATTTAAAAATTTTAACAACAGACTTAAAATTCTGTATTGATACTGCTCAGATCATAACAGACACATCTCTTCACTGGCTTCAGCCCTGGGCCAATTGTGTGAGGCACAACTGGTCTCAGAAAGCCTGAGCTTTTGAAAACAAAGGAAAAGTCTGCTGCAGTCTCGCAGCGCAAAAGCTCCTGAGGCAAACGAACTCAGATTCTCGTCTCTGTTTTATGTTCTTGGGTAGTTTCTTGGAAGCTATGGTTGGGGGTTATAACTACAATATAAAGCACAAACTGAAATCTCAATAAGGAACTCTGCCACAACTGTGTTACAGAGCAGCCCGGGGTCTGGAAGTGTGTCTACGGGGGCCATGATGGCCCAAGGCTTCCTGAAGGAGCAATGACTATGGGCAGGGCTGAGATTCAGTTAGGACACTCTAGTTTGGTTGTGCCAGCTGTTAAAATACTGAAATACAGGATTCTATCACTGGCTAAACACTTGCTATCCGATGCCCAGAAGCCAAAAAGATTTAGACAATTCAGTACTCCCTCATTATCTGAACTCAGTGTCTAAACTCACACTATCCTAACTTGGTACCCACACTAAGTACTCAGAGCTGCAGCCTCATTTTCTTGGGCTTACGGACAAGGTGACTATGCCCACACATGGTGGATGGAAAAGAATGCAGGGTCTAGTGATACCAGTGAGCAGCTCTCCCATAGGGTAGCCCTAGGTAGGTGAGGGGCCAACCAATGAAATCTTCCACAGAATGATGGAAGGGTCAGCTACTGTGATCTGCCCTCGAGTTTACTGAGAACAACTCCTGGTCCCTCCAAATATGACCCTGTTAATGGTCTTCTTTTGGTCTCATGCCATGCCTGGGGCTCAGGAGCCTTCTGTAAGGCAGTCTGTGGTTTCAACAGTCCAGATACACCACACGGCAGGCAGCAATCCTAGGAAATAGCAAGCAGGACCCATCTGTTCCGGGGGCCACTGACAGCACTCTCTTCTCTTTCTCCCCCTACATTTCCAGTGTGAAGGAGAATCTCCACCTTCCCCACTGCTTCTCCAAGATTTTGTCTACACCAGCGAATCACCTCATTTTCTATTAGCAATTTCCTTTGCAAAACCCCTACTTCCTCCTACTCTTCGGTCCTCTTTGTCCGTGGTTGTCCCCTGTCCAGAAATCAGAAAGTATGAGTTTCCCTTTCCTCTAAGCAGAAAGGCTTCAAATCCTCTTACTATGGCAGAGAAGTGAATCAAGAATAAAGCTGTTACTTTTCCACATGAAAACAGCCTCAATCTTCATATCTATCTTGCTCCAGGTCATGTGTCACTCATTTGTCCCTTTGGTCTCAGATGTATTGCTCTCCTTTGCCCTGAAAACTACATTTCCCAGACTTCCTTGCTAGCCGCCTTCTGGTTTAGCCAATGAGAGACAATGTTGGGAGACGGGTGGGCAGATGAGAGGGAGAGGTCAGGGTATTTCTTCCCCCTTCTTCCCCTCTGCTTTGACTGGCATCTCCTCTGCGGTCCCAGGTCATGTCAGGCAGTCTACTGTAGATTCAGATCCTACTGAGTTGTTCTAACTCCAGTTCTCTGGCTCTGGTCACATTATGTCCTCCATTTATTCCCTATGCCTTAGAGTTTGTAGAGGTTTCCTGCTTTCCTGATTAACCCTGTTAATCTCTGTGTTGCCTCATGGTCCTGTTTGACTCTTCAGCTCTCCCAACACCTTCGTAATCAATTCTTCATATTAAATTCCTTCTGTTGGACTACCTAGTATGTACTCTGTTTCTGTAACTGGACACTGGCCGTCTCAGATCACCTCATCACTAGAGCACCAGCCTTTATACTCTTATTCTCGGTTGCACCATAGAGGGTAGTATCAAACCACAGAGAACTGGGCAGCAATGCATTAATATATTGTCCTTGAGACCCCAACTCTCTTCCAAGGCCACCACAAGCTAGGGAGCCTATCTTTTCTAATGTATATAGTAGTCCTGTTGTAACAAATTTTCTTTCAGTTAAAAGTGAGAAATCTTTTGTTTAAATGGCAGGTGATAGCAAGTGTTGCATTTGCTTCCAGGAAAGTCATAAAATGAAAAATGAACCCATATATTCTGGGGGAAAAAAATGGTCAAATACAAAAAAAAAAAATTGGTCAAACACTGAAATGCAATTCAAATCCTTTATCATTCATGAATGTATAGGTTGACCTAAAGGTCTTAATCCTGAGATATTCCTCCACTTGGAGATTAAAACTAATCTTTTTTTCAGACTAAGTTTTTTGTTGTTATTTCTCTTTGTCATATACAATCACTCGCAGAAAAAAAAATGAGACTAATTAGCTACTTCAAAAAGTATCTAATTGAAAAACTTGTCATGATTATGTGTTATTTTTACCTACCCATCAACCTTCCCTAATTCTTCTGATAATGATACTCATGCCTTCCTCTGGAGGAAGCGCCAGCACCTCACTCTCCCACTGCCCTTATGTGGAGCTGATTATACCCCAAGTACTCTGGGGAGTCACCAATCAGCACTGGTCAGGCCAGTCAGCATCAATGCTCATGGCAAGGTGATTGATTGGCTCACGAATGGGCACATGACCTAATCCAAGCCAATAAGGTCAAACAGAGCTCACCCTGGGACTTTTACTTGAGCAATCAAGAAAGAAGAATTTTCTTTTCCTTACAGCTTAGAGCTGTGAAGATGCAAGCCTGGAGTTCCCACTTGGAGGGAGACTCCCTCTGAGTAAAATCAGAGAGAAATGCACTGAAGAGAAATGGACAGAGAGAATCCAGGTCCTGATGGCATAATTTGCATCTCTTTATACAGCTATCTGAAGTTCATCTGCTGTGGAAATATATATATTTAATTTGTTTTTGTTTTTAAAATTCTGATGTCATTTATCGGCACAAAAATTATTCAGATACGACATGGTGTCTAGACATGGCTACAATTTATGCTTTGTGCATTTGGTTAAGTATTTCTTTTGCTCATAACTCCCATCATGTCCTAGGCCTTCCTCTCTGTGTTTAGCACCTCCATAACAACATTTCTGTATTCCAAGAGCATAAACATAGAGCATTGCTGTGAACACAGAACATTCAGATCTCACTGAAAACATCCCGTATGTGTGTATGTGTGTGCGTGTGTGTGTTTGTGTGTGTGTGTGTGTGATTTAAGAAAGTTTGCATTGGGTTTCTATCCCTTGTAACCAAGAGTTCTGACTAATATACCTATAACAATTAAGACGTTATGTTGGGCACTGTGGAGGATCTCAAGATGAGTAAGCTCTCAGGTAGTTGAGAGAGGAAAGAGGTGGTTTCATTACTTGAAGCCAATGATATAATGGGAACAGGAGGTAGAAAGCACAACTACTCTACTTCTATTTTGCCTCCATCATTTCAGGAAAAGTAATCATCATATGAAGAGTGTAGAACAAATGCTTTCTCAGGGCTTGGAAATCTGACATAAATGAGGAGACAGAAGAAAGCCCTTCACTGCCTTGAATGAGTCCAAATTGCTTGTCCCAACTGAGCCACACTGAAGTGTACTTACAGGACTTAAAGATGAGAATGCCACGCCACAGGGGATACTCTTTGAAGGACTGTGGGGAATTCAAAACTAGTCTGGATTGTTTTTAATGTATTTTATTATTTACAGTCCAGTGAGTTGTATTTAATCCTTGGGAAATTAAGCAGTTGTTTTTTGAACACATTAGAAAAATGTTTTCATTTTTTAAATTAAATGTTCTTTAAAGGAACTAATTAGTCCCTTTTTTTTTTTAGTCCCAGCAATTGTAGATGACAAAGAGAAACAACAATAACAAAAAACGTAGTCTGAAAAAAAAAATTTTTATCTCCAAATTGAGGGATATGTCAAGATTAAGACCTTTAAGTCCAACCTATACATTCAGGAATGATAAGGAATTTGAATTGGATAGTATTTGACTATTTTTCTTTTCCTCCAAAACAACAGCATGAGTTCAAAAAGAACAAGGTAAACCAAATCACTCCAATCTCCTTTCATTAATAAAATTATAAGGTGAGCATAAAAGGGAATGTGACAGGGCTTCCCTGGTGGCGCAGTGGTTGAGAGTCCGCCTGCCGATGCAGGGGACACGGGTTCGTGCCCCGGTCCGGGAAGATCCCACATGCCACGGAGCAGCTGGGGCCCGTGAGCTATGGCCGCTGAGCCTGTGCGTCCAGAGCCTGTGCTCCGCAACGGGAGAGGCCCCAACAGTGAGAGGCCCGCGTACCGCAAAAAAAAAAAAGGGAATGTGACAGACATAATGTATCCAAATGGTAAAGTGATTGGCAGTCTTTTTTCTTGTTTTTGAAAATTCTTATTTTCAAATGGAGAAACAAGCCACAGGGTAGTACAGCTAAGATGATTAATTGATCAGAGCTAAAGAGTGTTTGATCAATGGAGTAATGAAACCTGGAGGGTGGTTTCCAAGGGAATGCTATAAGGCTCTATCCTACTTAGAATGATTTATCAGTGATTTTGATACTTATTGATTTTGAAATCATATAAACCTGGGAGAGACTGGTTGATGAAATCAGGACTTCAAAGATCATTACAGACTATAATAATTTATCTTAAAAGCAACAAGATGATTTTTAATAAAAATGTAAAGTCCTACATTTAGGTTAGGAAAAAAAATTACGCAAGTACAGAAAGGAGAAGACCTGGCTTAACTGCATCTCATTCAAAACAGATGAGGTGTTTCACTTGACCACACAGTACAATATGATGTCATCACTATGGATGATAATGTAGAAGGATATTTCCTGACATGGGGAAAATGCATGTAACATTTTCTTAAGTGGATAAAAACCAATTTATAAGACACATAGGTGAACATGGTTATTAATAGAAAAAAGATTCAAAAGGTAGCCGTAGTTAACTCTCAGTGGTGGTAATACAGGTAAACTTATTTTCTTCTTTGTGTGGTTTCTATTTTGCACATTTGCTGCAATTACTTTTTATAATAAAAATTTCATTTTATCTCAATACAGATCAAAAGTGTGACATGGCTGATAAAAACAACACAAATGCAGTTTTAGGCTGCATTCATAGAATTATATTTTCTAGAGAAGAGACACTGATCAGTTCACCATGCTCTGTACCGGGACAGCCATATCTGGGATAATGGTGCCACGTCTTAGGGACATTCTGACAATTTGGACTGTATATCAGTGTTAGGAAGGATGTGCATGATCTGAAGATGAAAGAAACTGGTAATTATGGCCTGAAAAGGAAAAAATAGAAACACATTTGCTTTCTTTTATATACTAAGTGTTCTCATATGGAAGGGACAGTACATTTGTGATGGATTACAGGTGACCACAAACACGTTGACACTTACCCCAATGATACATGGGAGTCTATGTCCCCTCCCTTTGAAGGTGGATAATCTCTGTGACTGCTTTGATCAACAGAACATAGAGGAAGCGACACTATGACAGTTTCCAGGCCCAGGACTTAACAGACTGGCAGCTTCCACTTCCTGTCTTCTGGGGAAGTCAGTGGCCTTGCAAGAAGCATGCCTACACCATGACCACCATGCTGTGAGGAAGCCCAAGCTAGCTATGTGAGAGGCAATGTACAGAGAGAGATGTCGGACCCATCCCCAGCTGATCCACTCATCCCAGCACAGACACCAGCCCTGTGATTTTTTTTTTTTTCTTTTTTTTTTTTGCAGTACGCAGGCCTCTCACTGTTGTGGAGCACAAGCTCCGGACACGCAGGCTCAGCGGCCATGGCTCACGGGCCTAGCCACTCCGTGGCATGTGGGATCTTCCCAGACCGGGACACGAACCCGCGTCCCCTGCATCGGCAGGCGGAATCTCAACCACTAAGCCATCAGGGAAGCCCAAGCAGGTTCTTATTAGTCATCAGTTTTATACACATCAATGTATGTATGTCAATCCCAATCGCCCAATTCATCACACCACCACCACCACCCCCCGGGCGCTTTCTCCCCTTGGTGTCCATACATTTGTTCTCTACATCTGTGTCTCAATTTCTGCCCTGCAAACCAGTTCACCTGTACCATTTTTCTAGGTTCCACATATATGCGTTAATATACAATATTTCTCTTTCTGACTTACTTCACTCTGTAAGACAGTCTCTAGATTCATCCACGTCTCATCAAATGACCCAATTTCGTTCCTTTTAATGGCTGAGTAATATTCCATTGTATATATGTATCACAACTTCTTTATCCATTCATCTGTCGATGGGCATTTAGGTGGCTTCCATGACCTGGCTATTGTAAATAGTGCTGCAATGAAAATTGGGGTGCATGTGTCTTTTTGAATTATGGTTTTCTCAGGGTATATGCCCAGTAGTGGGATTGCTGGGTCATATGGTAATTCTATTTTTAGTTTTCTAAGGGACCTCCATACTGTTCTCCATAGCAGCTTATCAATTTACATTCCCACCAACAGTGCAAGAGGGTTCCCTTTCCTCCACACCCTCTCCAGCATTTGTTGTTTGTAGATTTTCTGATGATGCCCATTCTAACTGGTGTGAGGTGATACCTCATTGTAGTTTTGATTTGCATTTCTCTAATAATTAGTGATGTTGAGCAGCTTTTCATGTGCTTCTTGGCCATCTGTATGTCTTCTTTGGAGAAATGTCTATTTAGGTCTTCTGCCCATTTTTGGATTGGGTTGTTTGTTTCTTGAATATTGAGCTGCATGAGCTGTTTATATATTTTGGAGATTAATCCTTTGTCCATTGATTCGTTTGCAAATATTTTCTCCCATTTTGAGGGCTGTCTTTTCGTCTCGTTTATGGTTTCCTTTGCTGTGCAAAAGCTTTTAAGTTTCAATAGGTCCCATTTGTTTATTTTTATTTCCATTACTCTAGGAGGTGGATCAAAAAATATCTTGCTGTGATTTATGTCAAAGAGTGTTCTTCCTATGCTTTCCTCAAAGAGTTTTATAATCTCTGGTCTTACATTTAGGTCTCTAATCCATTTTGAGTTTATTTTTGTGTATGGTGTTAGGGAGTGTTCTAATTTCATTCTTCTACATGTAGCGGTCCAGTTTTCCCAGCACCACTTATTGAAGAGACTGTCTTTTCTCCATTGTATATCCTTGCCTCCTTTGTTATAGATTGGTTGACCATAGGTGCATGTGTTTATCTCTGGGCTTTCTATCTTGTTCCATTGATCTATGTTTCTGTTTTTGTGCCAGTACCATATTGTCTTGATTACTGTAGCTTTGTAATATAGTCTGAAGTCAGGGAGCCGGATTCCTCCAGCTCCGTTTTTTCCCCTCAAGATTATTTTGGCTATTTGGGGTCTTTTGTGTCTCCATATAAATTTTAAGATTTTTGTTCTAGTTCTGTAAAAAAATGCCATTGGTAATTTGATAGGGATTGCATTGAATCTGTAGATTGCTTTGGGTAGTATAGTCATTTTCACAATGTTGATTCTTCCAATCCAAGAACATGGTATATCTCTCCATCTGTTGGTATCATCTTCAATTTCTTTCATCAGTGTGCTATAGTTTTCTGCATACAGGTCTTTTGTCTCCCTAGGTAGGTTTATTCCGAGGTATTTTATTCTTTTCATTGCAGTGGTAAATGGGAGTGTTTCCTTAATTTCTCTTCAGATTTTACATCATTAGTGTATAGGAATGCAAGAGATTTCTGTGCATTAATTTTGTATCCTGCAACTTTACCAAATTCATTGATTAGCTCTAGTAGATTTCTGGTGGCATCTTTAGGATTCTCTGTGTATAGTATCATGTCATCTGCAAACAGTGACAGTGTTACTTCTTCTTTTCCAATTTGTATTCCTTTTATTTCTTCTTCTTCTCTGATTCCTGTGGCTAGGACTTCCAAAACTATGTTGAATAATAGTGGTGAGAGTGGACATCCTTGTCTTTCCTGATCTTAGAGGAAATGCTTTCAGTTTTTCACCACTGAGAATGATGTTTGCTGTGGGTTTGTCATATATGGCCTTTATTATGTTGAGGTAGGTTCCCTCTATGCCCACTTTCTGGAGAGTTTTTATCATAAATGGGTGTTGAATTTTGTTGAAAGCTTTTTCTGCATCTATTGAGATGATCATGTGGTTTTTCTCTTTCAGTTTGTTACTATGGTGTATCACATTGATTGATTTGCATATATTGAAGAATCCTTGCATCTCTGGGATAAATCCGACTTGATCATGGTGTATGATCCTTTTGATGTGTTGTTGGATTCTGTTTGCTAGTATTTTGTTGAGGATTTTTGTATCTATATTCATCAGTGATATTGGTCTGTAATTTTCTTTTTTTTGTAGTATCCTTGTCTGGTTTTGGTATCAGGGTGATGGTGGCCTCATAGAATGAGTTTGGGAGTGTTCCTTCCTCCGCAATTTTAACAAATTGTTATTTTAAGTTACTGTGTTTGGTGATAGTTTGTTACAGAATAATAAAAAATTGGAACACTTGTTACATCTAGCTTGACCTTCATATAACATTCAGTAGGGTACTATGGAGGGGTTTTGAGCAAGAGAAGACCTTATTGCCCTTTATGACCAGTACTCTAATGATACAGGGTAGGATGGAGGGGTGAGCGGTACCAGAGACAAGTTCAGGATGACAGCTCAAAGCTTTGTAATAAGCTGCCAGAGAACTCTACTTGTAAGGCAAAACCAAACAAGAAAGGTAACAAAACTTGGCTCCATCTTCAGGGATTCCCACATGGACAGGGCATCATAAGCAGGAACAGGGGAATGCAAGCACTGCAGGGGGTGGTCTTTACTAGTGAGCTGAGATTACAGTCCCTTGGTAGTGCATAAGCTGAGAAAAGTGGTGGGGAACGTCTCCCTACTTTGCCAATAGATGGTCATCCTGGTTTTCTGCTGCTTCTCTTGGTACCACCTTTGTTGCTGTTTTCTCCATCTCTCTCCCCCTTCTCTGTTGGGCCCTGCTTTTCCCCCCAGTTCCCTCTTGGCATGAGTCTCCAGGATATCGGATTCAGAGCTGAGGGGCCTCCTCTGCTCAACGCATGGAGTGAACTGCACTACAAGAAATCTGAGTTCATGCCTGGGAGGGGTGGAAAGAATCCATTCCTCCACAGCATCCCAGACTTAGAAATCCAAAAAAAAAGAATACCAGATATAATGTTATAAGTCATAATTCTAGTTATTACTTTAAAATGTGTATCTCAGAAATAACTAAAAAAATAATAATAATTAACAAATTGAGACTGATACTGAGCTTTTATGAATAAACCAATCAAACTAAGCTTGGTTAGTCCATGCTTTAAGATTCCTTAAGATAGGGCTTCCCTGGTGGCGCAGTGGTTCAGAATCTGCCTGCTAATGCAGGCGACATGGGTTCAAACCCTGGTCTGGGAAGATCCCACATGCCGCGGAGCAACTGGGCCTGTGAGCCACAATTACTGAGCCTGCGCATCTGGAGCCTGTGCTCCGCAACAACAGAGGCCGCGATAGTGAGAGGCCTGCGCACCGCGATGAAGAGTGACCCCCGCTCGCCGCAACTAGAGAAAGCCCTTGCACAGAAACGAAGACCCAACACAGCCACAAATAAATATATTAAAAAAAAAAAAGATTCCTTAAGATAATATCTCTACTTTCTTCTTTTCCTTCATTAAAAAATGAAACAAAACCAAAAACATTTCACAGAGCGATACCAAGCGACCATTAGCTGGTGCAGTATCTCTAGGATTATTTCTAGAGGTAAAACTTCATGGTTGTGGACAAAGAATTGTTGCCTGCCATTTCGTAAACAATGAATGTTGCTCTCCATCAAGCCATCAGCCACTGCAGCTGCCCAACCATGCACCTTGAGGGGAATTCAGGATAGAGAAAGACAGGATACTGGCCCAAAATAGTTAAGATGCATATCGAAGGAATAATGTCAAGGAGCCCAGATTCTTGCATCTTCCCATACATAGAAAAGCACTAAAATTATTAACTTGAGACGTCTGTTTTTTGTGATTAGCAATAAACTTTGATGTTTGACTACAAAAAAAAAAAAAAAACCAAAATGTTTTCTAACATTTCTCCAGAAATGTATTAAGTGTATATACTCACATATCTCTAAGACAAATCCTCCCAGAAAACTAACCACAAGAGGATGGTGTATTTCACCACTATCTCTAATAGTATATCATCCAAGAAGCAGCATCTACTTTAGCTATAGGTCTACCAGGAACCATCTGTACAGAGTTGGCAGAAATTACTTACCCTTGACTTTTCTCATCTGCAAAAGGCAGTCTTCGGGTTGGATAATCAGGGGACACTCCCTTCCTTAGTTTTTCCTTCCACGATTTTCTTGCATAATATCTCCACTTGTTTCACTCCAAGAGTTTATCACAATGTGTAAAATGTCTTTATTTGCTCCTCCATTGACTTCTGCTCCATAGGCAGCAAGTTTGTGAGGCCAGAGACTCTGACCTTGCTCATTACTGTTTCACCAGCACATCATCCAGTACCTGACACAGTGAAGACATTCAAATAACATTCATTAAATAAATGAATAACTGGGGCTTTATTGTATTGCACTGTATTTTACTGTGCTTATCTGTGAGTCTAGGATTCATTTACTGGATACATACTTGGGAAACTTTCACTCACAGAAGAAAAGGAGAAATAATGAAACTGCAAGAAGCCAATTATCAAAATTTCAAAGTTTGGCCTTGATACATATTCACAAATAACTAGGGAACAGAAGCAGCATGGTGGATTAAAAATAAACCACTTTCACGTGATTAACGTTGCTGTCTTTCCAAAGGTTGTGATTTAGTCTCTTTCGGCAGGACGTCACTGAGCAGAGAAGAATAAGAAAACTGTGGTGATTGGGCAAAATAAAGTATAACAAAGTTACAGTTCTTCTGAGGGCTGGGTGTTTGCGTTCTATGGATTCATATGTAAAATCAGATTCTGAGCAGATGAAAGGCTTGTACGTAAGTCAGCTTGAAGAGAGAGACAGGCATATGTGCCCCGCACACCCCCGCCCCCGGGGAAACAACTGGGCCTTTAGCAGGTGCCAGGATTTGGGAAAACTGGGGAGGGGGATGGGGGAAGGGAAGGAGCCTTCAGTCTCTGTGCCACTTTCCAGCTCAACAGTAAGTGCATTTCTGTAGGCAGATTACACCTATGAGGAGCCACGTAGCTCAAGATAAAGATTTCCATATGGTGATGCAATTACGACCCCTCTGCAGAGGTGCCAGCGAAGAGCCAGTAACCTGGGAAGATGCTTGGAAGCAGCCTGAAGAAAGGAAAGTTTGGTGGGAGGAAGGAGACAGAACGTCTTTGGCTAAAAGCAAGTTGCTGTCGTTGTCCCTGATGATGATGTGGCTTTATTATCCCTGGGCTCTCTGAGCCATGCACACAGATGACAGAGGGCTGGGTCTCTTGGCTTACTCATCTAGCACTAGAAGAGGAACGCTCCCCTCTCCCACTCCATCTGGTTTTAAGACCCCACCTGATTTGCCTTCACACCTCATGTCTCTTCTGCTTGATCCCCTTGCTGCAAATATGAGGGTCTCTCTTCCAGCCTCTAAGACGCCCCTGAACACAAGGTAAGTTTCTCCCTGTTTCCCCTAGTCCTCAGATGTAGTGTCTGAATGACAGCTTGTTTGGTGCTTTACAATGGACTAAACACACCCACGTACTGTGTCTCACTTGATCATCACAACAATCCTTTGAGGAACCCAATGAGGATAAAGAAAAAGCATTAATAACTGCTAAGTGTTAACAACTCTGGAGCTCGGCACAGCTGAGCTTGCATCCTGTTCTCTCACTTCCTAGCTGTGTGACTTCAGCAAGTTACTTAACCTTTCTGTGCCTCAGTCTCCTGATCTCAGCCTGACTTTCAGCCCAGGAGGTGAAATGGAGTTCGCTTAAGAGCTTAGCTCTGGAGCCTGACTGCCCAGGTAGAATTTTTGCCACTGGCCAGACATATGGCCTTGGGCAAGTTACTTAACCTTTCTGTGCCTCAGTGTCTACATTTGGAAACTGAGGATAATGATATCGCCAACTCAGTGGTTTCTGTGAGGATGAAAGAAGTAAATACATGTGAAGCACTTTGAAGAAAACCTGACATACTGTAATCATTATATAAGTTTTATTCTTAGTCTTACTAGTCTTCAAAAAATATATTTTTGTCCTGCAACGAAAAGTAACACATCAACATTGCAGAAATCTCAGGGGACCTCTAGCTTGCTATTTATACGTAATATCTTTTAATAAGAGTCTTAGTGAGCATTGCTCCAAAATATTCGGCCAGTGCCTCCTCCCGTGGCCCCATCCCCCTCTGTCCAGGCTGTCCTAATCACTGAGCTGGAACACAGAGGTACCAACACAGGGGCAGGGGAGCATTCCTCCACCGACCACTTTCCGCTACCCCGATGACAACCACAGAAACAACCAACCAAGAGAACATGATTCAAATTAAGGTCAGAAGTTTCTTCTTTGGAGCTGGTGGCCTGTTCATTTTACATGAGTTTTTGTTGCTTGGTGGTCATTTTAATTTGTCCTCTCTGCCCTGCACTCCCTCTGGCAAGTGACCACTCACTTTCAGAATCTAGGAAGATGACAAAGTTCCCATAATGTGTGCTGACCTGGAAAAAGAGGGAAAAAATAAACATCCATACCTTTCCAGGAGAGGGAAGGAGATGTGCTCTCCATGGTCTCCCCTCCTGTGGCCTCCCTGACCACACCAGAGAAGCCGCCTAACCTCCTCGATCCGACAAGATGCCGGGCTGCCTTCCCAAAGGCCAGATGTGGCCTCACGGTACTTCCAGGCACACCCCTTTGAGCTACATGGGGATGTTTTTCGTAAGTAGGTCAGGTATGGCGGAATCATATAATTTAATATCTATCCCAGAAGTTTCCAAGTGAAAGGGGGCACAGTTACCAATAACATCAGGAAGGCGGGCAAAGGCTAGGATGGGTGGTCACCCTGGAGGTCCCCACCAGCTTCAGTCCCAGGTCCCACATGTGCACCTGCTTTGTAGCTGGAGGTCTCCCCACGAGAGCGCTAATTCTCAGAGCCAGATCCCCTTTGGAATTCAGGTTGCCCCACCGTAGTCTCTTCTCCAGACTTTTTCGTGCAATATACAATGTTCTGACTACAGTAGAAGAAGCAAATATTCATCCAAAACAGAAAAGATGTTCATGCTTCTTCACTAGAGAAGGAAGAAACCTCATTCCATACCAAGCCCACAGGCCGCACAGGCTTCACCAATATTTGTTGGATGAATGGTATTAAATTCGAGTAGTTCTCAAGAAAATAAAATAGATAATATTGATTAAGTGCTTTCTCTCTGACAGGCACAAAGCTAAATGCTTCCCACATCTGATCTCATTTGATGCTCCTAATAACCCCAGGAGAAGAGATGTCCCCAATAACAGATGAGGAAATAGAGGCTTAGAAAAGTTGAATCATTATCCAAGGTCACCGAGGGGGTAAGTGGCAGTGCTAAGACTCAAATCCAAGTCTTTCTGCCACCAAAATCCACTCTTTTAACCACTATTAAAAACAATAAAGATAATGATAATAATAGCAAACACTGTGTGCTAGGCACACTAAGCATTTTACATCTATAAAAATATATGTGCATATATTATTGCTAGACATTAGTATTATTATGCCCATCCTGCAGGTGAAGCGAATGAGGCACAGAGAGGCTAAATGACATGCCCAAGGTCACACAGCTCTTAACGTACCTGAGCTGAGACACAAACCCAAGCAGTCCAGCTTGAGAGGCCCTGTCCTCCACCACCCTTACTGTCCCCCCACCTTGCTACTCTATTACTGATCATGACCCAGGACAACATTTTTTTTTTTTTTTTTTTTTGCGGTACGCGGGTCTCTCACTGTTGTGGCCTCTCCCGTTGCGGAGCACAGGCTCTGGACGCACAGGCTCAGCGGCCATGGCTCATGGGCCCAGCCGCTCCACGGCATGTGGGATCTTCCCAGACTGGGGCACGAACCCGCGTCCCCTGCATCGGCAGGCGGACTCTCAACCACTGCGCCACCAGGGAAGCCCCAAGACAACATTTTTGGTGGGAACTTTTCTCTGGCAGAACTTTGATAAAATAAAGACCCAGGCAGACACTTTCAATCAATGTAAAAACCTGTATTATATTATTATTTATTTGGCCCAGGGCTTCCTAGGAACTGTCAGGGACACGGCAGAAGACACATGCCTTTGCCCTCCAGAACCTTCAAGTCCATTCCACGCTGAGATTCCATAAGTAGTAAGTATTTACCGAATCCTAACTGGACACTAGCACTGTGCTAGGTCCTTGTGTGTCCCCTGCTTTCTTTGATCTGCACAGACATCCTGGGGTTTTATAGGGACCCATCCTACTCATTTTATAGGTAAAGAAACAATGACTTCCACGAGAGAAAGAGATCCCTTAGCTGTTGGCCCTACCTCCACCTGGCCAGAATTCTCCCAGGCCCATCCTCAGATCAATCAGCTTCACACACTTAATTTTCTTCTCAATATGCAGTGCCCATACACACACACATACATATACACGCATGTACAAAAAGCCTAGCTACTTGAGAACTAAATATACAACTGATTGCTGGGTTCAGTGTTTATTCTAATCCATGCAGGTTCATAAAGTCCACTTTAGACCCAGATAAGGCTGACTCACATGTAAAAGAAAATCAGTTCATATTTACAAGCTCCATAAAACCTGCTGCAAATACTTAGGTAGAAAGATACAGCAAAGGCATTTGTTACCTTCCCCAAACATCTCACTGGCAGTGGTCTGGAGGAGGTTCAGAGAGGGCTGAAAACCCAGAAAGTGTAAGGTTCAAGTAATCTACGAGGGTAAGATATCCTAATTACTAAATGAACAGGGCAATCTGAGAATACTGGATTCAAATGGATTTTCCTGTGTTTGCAAACCACTGCAAAGCATGCCATAAATAAGGCTTATGGTATATTTAGAGGGCCAGACTCATGAATATACACATACACCATAGGGGACCAGAGGCTGTGCCTTTATGCCTGAAATGTCCCAGCAATTGTTGATATTTCTGAGTGCAAACACTATCCCCTGGTGCCACCCGGGCTCCTCAGTCATTAAACATCACCTGCTATCCCTCCAGCACCTCTTCCTTGACCTGCCCTGTAGTGTGCATTGGCAGGAGATAAGAATGGAAATGTGGTTCCTGCTCTCAAGAAACTTACCATGTGACCCCCATGGATCATTCAAAGAAACAATTAGTTGGGATCTGTTTGTGAAGGGGCGTGAAAGCCCACTGGAAATGACTCAGGGAAAAAGGAGATTTGTTGTCAAGAACGGCATCTTGAGGAACCCAGGTTGGGGGAGCAGAGCTGGGCTTCTGTCCATCTCTCCTTCCTTCTGGAACCCCAGGTCTCACTCTCTCATCTCTCTTTTTGAGGCTTCTCTCCCCTCGTCTTTCTCTCTCCACCAGCCCCCTCTGCATGCACACAGCCAGCCGTGTATAGAATGGGCAGGGCTCTTGATTAGGCAACTAAACCTGCTGCAGGGGAATGAAGAGACTTCCCAAAGGCTAAGAAACACTCCGAGCCACTCAAAGTCATGGCTTCCAAGGGGAGGACGTGCCGCCTTGGGGACTCCTTGCTGCATTGGCTATACCCCCAGGGAAGAAGGAGGTTTTTGCATGGACTTTGAAGCTGGTCCCCTGAATCTGATTCTCTCTTGGGAGAAGGACTGTCTGCAATGAGGCCACTTTCCAAAGAGAGGTCATAATGAAACCGAGCAGGACCCTGTGGGGCTCCTGGGCATGGAAGCCTTTCTGTGTCCCCCATTTCTTGATTGTAGGAAGTAGGCTTCAGTCTCCATGACCTTCCCTGTGTTCCAAAGGGCAGGTTCAAACAGTTGCTAATCAGGGAAGGAAGGGAATGCAGAAACAAGGGAGGGGCAGTCAGGAGACAATAGTGAAGCCTTGGGACAGAATCCTGGTTCCCCTCAAGGGATTCACATAGCAGTATCTTTGAGCTCTTCTGCAGAACTAAAACCCCAACAAATGGAAGGTGTTACCTACTTGATGAAGCATTCCTCATTCCAGTTAGAAGGTCACAGTTTGATAACCTCAAGAATCACAGAAGCTCTTCAGGAGACCACCTGAGGCCAGATTAAAGGAGTGCAGGCCCTGCACACACCCTGATCCCTGTCAGCAACCCCACCCTTGAACCATTGTTATAAAACTCCTCACCAAATCCTCTCGGGTTGGACACAGAGTTCTGAGGGCACAAGCCCACTGTGTCCCCCCTTTGCCTGGCAAAGCAATAAAGCTATTCTTTTCTATTTCACTCAAAACTCTGTCTGTAAGATTTGATTTAGCACCAGTGCACAGATGCCAAGTTTTCAGCATCAATAACTTGCAGAGACTCCCCACATATGTGGAGGTCACAGCTCCAGGAGCTATGCCTCCTGGGACACAGAGAAGAGGAAAGGGCCTCCCCAGGGCCTATGTCCCTGAACCTGCAGGAGAGAACACAGCCATTTCACAGCTGCTCCAAGCCAGAACTTACTGACCTGCAATATCCTCCGCTCTACCAGCATTAATGGAGAGCCTGCAGCAAGTCTATGCTTAGCACAAGGGGACCCAGAATCAGGAAGCAAAGTCACCAACCTCTAAGAGCCTGAATCCTACCAAAGAGGACAGACATGCCCATAACCAACCATAATAAAAGGCAAAGGTGGAACATGCCTCTAATGAAAGGAGGAAACTAGACTTCGTTAAAAGACAACTCTGTGCAGGCATTCTTCCTGAAAGACCAAGGGGTATCCCGGGCTCAGAGAAGCTAAGAAACTTGTCTACAGTTGCACTGTTAGTGGCAGGATTGGACCCTGCTCTTTCCATGATGCTAGGAGCCTTCCTCCTAGAATAATGCATTGCCCGAGAGAGGTGCAGAGGGCTTGGAGAACGCAGAGGAGAAAGAGGGAGGAGATGTGACTGTGCTGGGGAGATCTCCACCAGCCACGCTGGGAGCGTTATTATGGTAAAATTAAATTGCTATTCTACTTTTGCAGTCCACAATGTGAGGGGTGGGGGAATAGATTTTAGATGATTTGCTTGAAGCAGGCACGATCAGAGACTGATGATAATGAAGACAGACCTAAGAAGTACCAAGGGAAGACGCCAAAATAGCACTAAATGAGGCCACTTAGTATGAAGCAGCCAGACTCACACACCCCAGCCAGCCCTACTTTGCAATGTTACGTGGTAATTAGTGTTCCTAATGATACCTCTGGGTTATCAAGAAATGGATACATTACCTTGCCATGTTGTCTAAGTGAATGGAATGCGCAGTCAGAACTCTATAGTTTCTGCATCTGTCTTAGGCTAGTGGTGTGATCTTGAAAAAGTCAGTGAACCCCTCTGGACCTCAATCATCTCACTGACGAAATGAGAGTTGTGGGAATTCTAAGTCTTTCATTGCAAACAAAGAGATCCTGGAAATAGAAACTATTCCCACCCATCCCACTTCAAAAGTCCCAGCAGCCCTTGTGGGGGGGCAGCCACATTCTCCCTCTGGACCATCCAATTCATATATGGTTGTTTATGCCAAAGGCACCATCTTGCTTCCTCCCTCTGCTCATTTCCCTAAAAGTGCTCTTCTTCACGGCAGCTCCACTTTTGCCCAGGTTGTCACTGGGGATAACATGACCATATTCATTTTAAAATCTGGGTCAAAAAAAAAAAAAAAGTAAAGAGAGTGCAATAGCTTTGGGCTTCCCTGGTGGCGCAGTGGTTGAGAGTCTGCCTGCCGATGCAGGGGACACGGGTTCGTGCCCCGGTCCAGGAAGATCCCACATGCCGTGGAGCGGCTGGGCCCGTGAGCCATGGCCACTGGGCCTGCGCGTCCGGAGACTGTGCTCCGCAACGGGAGAGGCCACAACAGTGAGGGGCCCGCGTACCGCAAAAAAAAAAAAAAAAAAAAAAAATCAGCATCACTTTGCTACTTACGGAAAAGGAAAATGATATTAATATAGCAGAATTATTTTTTACTTAGGATTTTTAAGAGCATAAGTCACACTGTTTAGATGCTAAGCTACATTTGCCATCCATAGGCAGCAGAGGTACCTTAATCTCCACAACAAAAAATGTGTTGCAGAGAAACCATCAACACCCCAAGCTTCTACACTGGAAGATGCCAAGGCTGAATGCAGGCCTGGACAAGCTGTCTCTGCTCTGCTGGAAGCCTTGACAGGGCTGAGGGTTTGAGGCACATTTCTATCGCCCTTCTAATGTCAAGGGTCAGAGCCAGTCTAGATCAGAGAAGGAGACTTGACGCCTTCGGCCCCCAATTCCATCCAAGTCCAGCTACAGCATTAGAGGTCCAGTCCTGGAAGCCTTGTTCTTTAACTTCCAGAGCACCCTGTTTAAAACCAAATACCCTCGGGGGAGATAAGACCTTAATCCCTGGATGGTAGATAAATTTTATCTAAACTACCAACTTGGATCAATTGGTAATGACCCCTGGGGCACTCTACTGAGAAAGAGTCTTAAACTGCTCCCCAGGGTGATATTCAAAATATTTAACAACCCACCAATCAGCTCTTCCAGGGCCCCTGCTGGTTTGGATGGTAACTCCTCAGTTGCCGGGTCAGTGTGGGGAGGTCCAAGGGAGTTATCCCAGCAGCAGCTATTTACCAACTGATGCAGAAGATGTTTAGACCACCTGATTACATGTAGAGTATCAGCTCTGGCTGTCCCTTGGGTTCATGGGAACTGGGCAGCAATAGATTAGCAGTGTCAGCCTTCCATGGAGGCAAAGGAGAACACAGCAGCTTGTCAAACATTTTCTCTCCCTGCCTGCAAACTTTACCTTCTAAAGAATCCACATTGTCCTTGGTAGGTCATGGGACCAGAAACTCCTGTGTTGTAGGCACTGTGAATTTTGACTGGATGCAAACAGAGAGGGTGAACCTCAGATGTATTCATCCTGGATGTGGGTGCATTGACCCGTTTTCCATTGTCAGTAAACTTCTGTTGATGTGAAACCAGAACACTCACTGGTAATTTTGCTGGAATTTACCTTAGCTAAAAATGATAGAACTGCTTCTATTCAGCGGCAATTAAAATTATGGGTAGGATCAAGACTGTCGGCCTGACACAGATGGTGACACAGACTATAGGAGCCCTGGAAAGGTGGTCAGGTTCTCCTGGCCTTCCTTGGGTGCTTCCTAATTGGAAGCTATTGCTAAAAATCTTAGGCAGAGGGCCGCCCAGGGTTATGTTGCATGTGGGACACCTGGCCTGGCAGGTAGAGGAGATTACTCCCCAGCCTTGGAGGACATCTGGGGACAGGGGTCTAAGTCTCTTGCATACCTCAGTGTGCATCAGAAACACCTGGGACTGTGTTTACATGCAGATTCATGGGCCAGAAACAAAAGTTTCTCGCTCAGCACAGATCTGCATTTTAACAACTTTCCCAATTGACTCTGTTGCAGGCTGCGGAGCACGTTTAGAGAAACCTTAGTCAGTGGGAATGAGGGCCTGAGAGCCTTCTGAGGGAGATGGAAACCAACATTAAAATGGAGGAAGACAATGCAAAAGGGGCATGGGGCAGCCTGCGCAAACCCCGCCCACTCTGGCCTTCCTGGTGGGTGGCCAGATCCTGCCTTCAGGAGACTAACGAATGAGGCTCATTTACTGACGCAGCGTGACAAGTACCTGCAGCACATCCACTGCCGCAAAACGCACGGCAGCTGACACTCAGATGGTGGGCACTCACACCATCATTCTCATTTTTTTTTTTTTGTATTTTATTTTAACATCTTTATTGGACTATAATTGCTTAAAATTGCTGTATTAGTTGCTGCTGTATAACAAAGTGAATCAGCTATATTTATACATATATCCCTATATCCCCTCCCTCTTGTGTCTCCCTCCCACCCTCCCTATGCTACCTCTCTAGGTGGTCACAAAGTACCGAGCTGATCTCCCTGTGCTATGTGACTGCTTCGGACTAGATATTTTACGTTTGCTAGTGTATATATGTCCATGCCACTCTCTCACTTCGTCCCAGCTTACCCTTCCCCCTCCCCGTGTCCTCAAGTCAATTCTCTACGTCTGTGTCTTTATTCCTGTCCTGCCCCTAGGTTCTTCAGAACATTTTTTTTTTTTAGATTCCATATATATGTGTTAGCATAGGGTACTTGTTTTTCTCTTTCTGACTTACTTCACTCTGTATGACAGACTCTAGGTCCATCCACCTCACTACAAATAACTCAATTTCATTTATTTTTATGGCTGAGTAGTATTCCATTATATACATGTGCCACGTCTTCTTTATCCATTCATCTGTCGAGGGACACTTAGGCTGCTTCCATGACCTGGCTACTGTGAATAGTGCTGCAATGAACACTGTGGTACTTGACTCGTTTTTAATTATGTTTTTTTCAGGGTATATGCCCAGTAGTGAGATTGCTGGGTCATCTGATAGTTGTATTTTTAGTTTTTTACGGAATCTCCATACGGTTCGCCATAGTGGCCGTATCAATTTATATTCCCACCAACAGTGCAGGAGCGTTCCCTATTCTCCACACCCTCTCCAGCACTTATTGCTTGTAGATTTTTTGATGATGGCCATTCTGACTGGTGTGAGGTAATACCTCACTGTAGTTTTGATTTGCATTTCTCTGATGGTTAGTGATGTTGAGCATTCTTTCATGTGTTTGTTGGCAAAAGCTTTTAAGTTTCACTAGGTCCCATTTATTTATTTTTGTTTTTATTTCCATTACTTTAGGAGGTGGATCAAAAAAGATCTTGCTGTGATTTATGTCAAAGAGTGTTCTTCCTATATTTTCCTCTAAGAGTTTTATACTGCCCAGTCTCACATTTAGGTCTCTAATCCATTTTGAGTTTATTTTTGTGTATGGTGTTAGGGAATGCTTTAATTTGATTCTTTTACATGTAGCTGTCCAGTTTTCCCAGGACCACTTATCGAAGAGGCTGTCTTTTCTCCATTGTATATTCTTGCCTCCTTTATCAAAGATAAGGTGACCATAGCTGCGTGGGTTTATCTCTGGGCTTTCTATCTGTTCCATTGAACTATATTTCTGTCTCTGTGCCAGTAGCATACTGTCTTGATTACTGTAGCTTTGTAGTATAGTCTGAAGTCAGGGAGCCTGATTCCTCCGGCTCCGTTTTTCTCTCTCAAGATTGCTTTGGCTATTTGGGGTCTTTTGTGTTTCCATACAAATTGTGAAATTTTTTGTTCTAGTTCTGTGAAAAATGCCATTGGTAGTCTGATAGGGATTGTATTGAATCTGTAGATTGCTTTGGGTAGTATAGTCATTTTCACAATGTTGATTCTTCCAATCCAAGAACATGGTATATTTCTCCATCTGTTTGTATCATCTTTAATTTCTTTCATCAGTGTCTTATACTTTTCTGCATACAGGTCTTTTGTCTCCCTAAGTAGGTTTATTCCTAGATATTTTATTCTTTTCGTTGCGGTGGTAAACGAGAGTGTTTCCTTAATTTCTTTTTCAGATTTTTCATCATTAGTGTATAGGAATGCAAGAGATTTCTGTGCATTAATTTTGTAACCTGCTACTTTACCAAATTCATCGATTAGCCCTAGGAGTTTTCTGGTAGCATCTTTAGGATTCTCTATGTATAGTATCATGTTATCTGCAAACAGTGACAGTTTTACTTCTTCCTTTCCAATTTGGATTCCTTTTATTTCTTTTTCTTCTCTGACTGCTGTGGCTAAAACTTCCAAAACTATGTTGAATAAGAGTGGTGAGAGTGGGCAACCTTGTCTTGTTCCTGATCTTAGTGGAAATGGTTTCAGTTTTTCACCATTGAGGATGATGTTGGCTGTGGGTTTGTCATATTTGGCCTTTATTATGTTGAGGTAGGTTCCCTCTATGCCTACTTTCTGGAGGGTTTTTATCATAAATGGGTGTTGAATTTTGTCAAAAGCTTTTTCTGCATCTATTGAGATGATCATATGGTTTTTCTCCTTCATTTTGTTACTATGGTGTATCACATTGATTGATTTGCATATATTGAAGAATCCTTGCATTCCTGGGATAAACCCCACTTGAACATGGTGTATCATCTGTTTAATGTGCTACTGGATTCTGTTTGCTAGTATTTTGTTGAGGATTTTTGCATCTATGTTCATCAGTGATATTGGCCTGTAGTTTTCTTTTTGTGTGTGACATCTTTGTCTGGTTTTGGTATCAGGGTGATGGTGGCCTTGTAGAATGAGTTTGGGAGTGTTCCTCCCTCTGCTATATCTTGGAAGAGTTTGAGAAGGGAAGGTGTTAGCTTTTCTCTAAATGTTTGATAGAATTTGCCTGTGAAGCCATCTGGTGCTGGGCTTTTGTTTGTTGGAAGATTTTTAATCACAGTTTCAATTTCAGTGCTTGTGATTGGTCTGTTTATATTTTCTATTTCTTCCTGGTTCAGTTTTGGAAGGTTGTGCTTTTTTAAGAATTCGTCCATTTCTTCCAGGTTGTCCATTTTATTGGCATATAGTTGCTTGTAGTAATCTCTCACGATCCTTTGTATTTCTGCAGTGTCAATTGTTACTTCCTCTTTTTCATTTCTAATTCTGTTGATTTGAGTCTTCTCCCTTTTTTTCTTGATGAGTCTGGCTAATGGTTTATCAATTTTGTTTATCTTCTCAAAGAAACAGCTTTTAGTTTTACTGATCTTTGCTATTGTTTCCTTCATTTCTTTTTCATTTATTTCTGCTCTGATCTTTATAATTTCTTTCCTTCTGCTAACTTTGGGTTCTGTTTTTCTTCTTTCTCTAATTGCTTTAGGTAGGATTTTATTGCTATAAACTACCCTCTTAGAACTGCTTTTGCTGCAACCCATAGGTTTTGGGCCATCATGTTTTCATTGTCCTTTGTTTCTAGGTATTTTTTGATTTCCTCTTTGATTTCTTCAGTGATGTCCTCAGTGATTTCTTCAGTGATCTCTTGGTTTTTTAGTAGTGTATTGTTTGGTGGTGCTGAATTCTCTTAGCTTTTGCTTGTCTGTAAAGGTTTTAATGTCTCTGTCAAATCTGAATGAGATCCTTGCTGAGTAGCGTAATCTTGGTTGTAGGTTTTTCCCTTTCATCACTTTAAATATGTCCTGTCACTCCCTTCTGGCTTGCAGAGTTTCTGCTGAAAGATCAGCTGTTAACCTTATGGGGATTCCCTTGTATGTTATTTGTTGTTTTTCCCTTGCTGCATTTTTTAAAATAAATTTATTTATTTATTTACTTTTTGGCTGCGTTGGGTCTTTGTTGCTGGTGGGCTTTCTCTAGTTGCGGAGAGCGGGGGCTACTCTTCCCTGTTGTGCACGAGCTTCTCATTGCAGTGGCTTCTCTTGTTGTGCAGCACGGGGTCTAGGCCCGCAGGCTTCAGTAGTTGGGGCGCACGGGCTCAGTAGTTGTGGTTCACAGGCTCTAGAGTGCAGGCTCAGTAGTTTTGTGGCATGGGCTTAGCTGCTCCGCAGCATGTGGGATCTTCCTGGACCAGGGCTCGAACCCATGTCCCCTGCATTGGCAGGCTGATTCTTAGCCACTGCGCAACCAGGGAAGTCCCTCCCTTGCTGCTGTCAATATGTTTTCTTTGCATTTAAGTTTTGATACTTTGATTAGTATGTGTCTTGGCATGTTTCTCCTTGGATACATCCTGTATGGGACTCTCTGTGCTTCCTGGACTTGATTAACTATTTCCTTTCCCATATTAGGGAAGTTTTCAACTATAATCTCTTCAAATATTTTCTCAGTCCCTTTCTTTTTCTCTTCTTCTTCTGGGACCCCTATAATTCAAATGTTGGTGCATTTAATGTTGTCCCAGAGGTCTCTGAGACTGTCCTCAATTCTTTTCATTCTTTTATCTTTATTCCACTGTGTGGTAGTTATTTCCACTCTTTTATCTTCTAGGTCACTTATCCATTCTTCTGCCTCAGTTATTCTGCTATTGATTCCTTCTAGAGAATTTTTAATTTCATTTACTTTGTTGTTCATCATTGTTCATTTGCTCTTTAGTTCTTCTAGGTCCTTGTTAAACGTTTCTTGTATTTTCTCCATTCTATTTCCAAGATTTGGGATTATCTTTACTATCATTGCTCTGAATTCTTTTTCAGGTAGACTGCCTATTTCCTCTTCATTAGTTTGGTCTGGTGGGTTTTTACCTTGCTCCTTCATCTGCTGTGTATTTCTATCTTCTCATTTTGCTTAACTTACTGTTTGGGGTCTCCTTTTCGTAGGCTGCAGGTTCGTAGTTCCCATTGTTTTTGGCGTCTGCCCCCAGTGGGCAAGGTTGGTTCAGTGGGTTGTGTAGGTTCAGTAGGTGGAGGGGACTGGTGCCTGTGTTCTGGTGGATGAGGCTGGATGTTGTCTTTCTTGTGCGCAGGACCACATCCGGTGATGTGTTTTGGGGTGTCTGTAAACTTAGTAAGATTTTAGGCCGCCTCTCTAATGGTTGGGGTTGTGCTCCTGTCTTACTAGTTGTTTGGCATGGGCTGTCCAGCACTGGAGCTTGCTGGTCATTTAGTGGAGCTGAGCCTTAGTGTTGAGATGAAGATCTCTGGGACAGCTCTCATCGATTGATATTATATGGGGCCAGGAGGTCTCTGGTGGTCCAATGTCCTAAACTTGGCTCTCCCACCTCAGAGGCTCAGGCCTGACACGTGGCCAGAGCACCAAGACCCTGTTAGCCACACGGCTCACTTTGTCGGCAGAGATGGCCTAGAAGTAATGACACCACAGGACCTGTTAGCACAGCCAGTTCCTGATCTTGGACCCAGGAGCCAACATGAAAGAGCTTCCAATGGCCAGAGCTAGAACAACCTGCTAGTGCTGGAGGGTCTCCTGTAGAGATGGGGGGTGGCTGTGGCTCACCTCAGGGACTTAGACACTGACAGCAGAACTTCTGGGAAGTATCCATCACTCTCATTTTTAGGTGAAGAAACTGAGGCCCAGGGCCACTCAACTTGAAGGTGGTGAAACCAGGACTCGAAACCAGACAGCCTGTCTCCAGAGCCCAGATACTCATGGCCCACCTGGGCTGCCGACATACAAGAACAATGCTGATATACCCGAGACAGTAACCTCCAAGGTCCTCGTAGACTAGCTAGAATATAAATACAACTATCAACTTTTCTCAGTTTATAATGACTATTACTGGGAGAAAACAGAGAAGAAACTAAACCTGACAGGAGCTAAAACTGCACATGATAAGTTTCATTGTAACCAAAATACAACTAAAGAATCTTATCTCCTTGACAAAATTTAGCTTTGCAAAAATTGAACCTGAGAAAACTGGACCTGAAAAGAACAAAATTGTTATGGTGAGAGCCAAAATTTGAAATGGTCCAAAAAAAAAAAAAAAACAACTGAATGCTAAATCAAGTATTTATTTATTGTACAATATATATGGAATAGAATTTCTCATAATATCAATAAAATGGAAATGAAAGCCAAACAATTTCTTAGATGCCATCAGATAGCAAAAGATGATCAGGACGCTAAATTTACTTAATGGATTTTACTCCATAAAGTCATATTTTGACAAAAATTAATGTTGTTTTTAATTCCAATCAAAATTATCTTATTTATAAACATGGAATCAAAATGTCCTTAAGGGATCCAAATAGCAAGAACAAGCTCTCAGTCAGTCACACTAGGCTGTCTTTATAAACGGTGCCCATCACTTGAGCAGCCACCCTCCTTCACAGTCAGGATTTATAGAATAATGAGGACACAAAATCCTGTGCCTGTTGGTGGAGGAGGGCATGTCCCCCACATTCCACTAGCAACATTCCCCTTCCAGGGGAACCCCAGATGAGAATCACTGCTGAACTGACATCCTTTTCTTGATGTAAGTACACAACATTCCCCATGAGGGCAGGAAGAAGACGTTTGAGAAGCACTGCTTTAAATATTGAGACCTTCCCCTACCTCCTGGCATCTCTCTACCCTCCCCTCCCTGCTCTGAGTATTTAAACACAGGTGCCCTGCTCCCCAGCTATTGCTCTGGCCCACACAATCACCATCGCTCATCTGGACTGCTGCTATAACCTCACCCAGCATCTGTTTTCACTCTTGCCTCCGTACAATCATTCTTCCTTTGTAGCTGGAGAGATCTCTCAAAAACATAAGTCAAATTACGTTCCTCTGCTTAAAGCCATTCAAATGGTTCCCTGTTGCACTTAGAGTCAAGCATAAAATCTTTATCCTGGTTTACAAAACCCTTTACCTTCTGACCCTGACTACTTCACCAGATACGTCTGTATCTCCCACCCATCTCTCACCTCACCCTTCCCGCACCGCCTGCCTTTCTTTGGTTCTGGTTAATCCCCACGTCGGATTCTTTGCATTGGCAGTTCCGTCTACCTAGAGCACTCTGTCCACTGAAAGATCCTGGCTGGCTCCTTCTCGACTTTCAGGTCTCAGCTTAAATGTCATGTCCTCAGAGAGACCTTTTCTGATCCCCATCCCCAACCCAAGAAACCAATCACTACTGTTTCATCCTATTTTAATTATCTTCATTCACGCCACATCTCCTATTGTGAGTTGTATGTTCATTTCTTCTCTGATTCTTCCATTATATGGTTAGGCACCATAAGGGCCAGGACTGATTTTATCTTGTTCACTAAATGTAAGCACCCAATATATATCTGTGGACATGATAAATGGATAGATGGATGAATGAATGAGTAAATGAACAAAGGAAGTACCTTAAGGCTGCTGAAATTTTAGGAGCCAGTGTGCTGGGAATACCAAAGAGAAATGAAGGTAAGGCGATCTTCCTTCTCTGAATTCAAATCCCTTGCCAAAATCCCCCGTTCCCTTAGGAAACCTGCCCTATCGTCCTCTGAGCTTCTATAGCAGTAATTTACATTTACGGCTAACCCTTCACTCCATCACCATATTGCATCATCTTCCATATGATATTGCTCTGCCCCATGGCCCTGGATTAGATCTCCCCAACTACAGTAAATTCCCTGCAGCTTTGGACTATATTTTTTGTGACCTTCAGATCCTAGTGGGCACCCAATAAATACTTCATAAACCAGAGAAGTTCAGGGTTGGAAGTGACCTTAGAGCTCACCTTCTGGAAACTCCTATATGGAGGTAAGAGAGCTGAGACCAAGAGACATGAAGTGACTTGCCCAAGGTTGTGTGGCCAGCCAGACACAGGACAGCTCCTCAAACCTCGGTGTCCTGTTTCCCAGGCCAGTATCTTTTCCTGTGTCAGTGGAGACCTTGTTAGGAATACAGATTCCTGGGTGCCACCTCAGATCTGGGACAGGGCCCCAGAATCAGGTGCCCAAAGTGACTGTGGCAGTTGTGGCTCCAGGCGTCCAAAGATGGTGCTGTTTGTGTAACTTAATGTTGGGTGTAACTGTGTGAAATCTCCAACCTTCAGGAGCTCTTGAGGTACAAAACAGCAATTTCATTTGGTTTGACTTAATAATAGTCTCTAAAAAAAGTGTCAGTTGTGACCAAGGAAAAGACCCAGAAAAGAGATGATAGCTAGCTGAAAAAAAATTTTTTTGCAAGTCTGAGAAGGAGGAGAATAAATAGACTCTGAAATGGAAATTTCAGGAAGACAGGGAGAGCTTCCTTTCCTGGACCAAAAGCTGCCTTGAGGTGCCAGGGAGGGTGTGGGTATCACTGGCCATAGCAAGTCCTCATCCCCGAAAAGGTCGTAAACAGTAAAGGAAGTCTTCAAAGGTTGTGTTTATCGAGGGGCTTCTCTTGCCAAGGACCCCTTTAGGCCCTTTATGTAGACCACCTTGTCCTCACGACAGTCTCACTGGGTCAGTACTGCCATCTTTCCTGTTTTACAGATGAGGAAACCAAGACAGGGAGGGGGCAAGGAACTAGGCCAAGGTTGAGGATAGGAAGTGACGGAGACCCTGCTCTCACCCACTGCACTATTTTTTTTTTTTTTTTGCGGTACGCAGGCCTCTCACTGCTGTGGCCTCTCCCGTTGCAGAGCACAGGCTCCAGACGCGCAGCCTCAGCGGCCATGGCTCATGGGCCCAGCCACTCCGCGGCATGTGGGATCCTCTGGGACCGGGGCACGAACCCGTGTCCCCTGCATCGGCAGGCGGACTCTCAACCACTGCGCCACCAGGGAAGCCCCCACTGCACTATCTTGAAGATGGTCCAGGGAAGGTCAGATGACCATTCAGCACGGACTTTGAAAAACCACTTACAGCGTGGAGTGGATAGTAGAATAAAAGACCTTTGAGGAAACTTCTGGGCCTGGAGTTTTAGGATTCCAGGATTCTGAGTGTGGTGTTCCAGTAAAGGAGGTCTCACCACAGTGTCTTTTTCCCCAAACACTCTCCTCTCAGCCCTCCTCCTCCTGCCTCCTGGCCAGGTACACACTGTTGCTGGGGGAATGTACGGGGGTGGGTCCAGGACTTCGGGGTTATGAGCTCCTGTTTATTATACACCTACTATGCCCCGGGCCCGCCACAGGAAACGCGGTGTCTTACAAACTCCTCTGAACACCGCCGAAGCCGGTATACCTCCCATCTCGGCACCATTTTACAGACAAGGAGACTAAGTTACAGGAGAGGGGCCTAGCCTTAGCTGGTCAGTGACAGAGCCAGGATGGGAACCCGGGTCTGTCTGATTCCAGAAACTTGTGCTCTTTTCACAAAACCACAGAACGCCCCTGAAATGCGGCTGCAGGAAACAGCCGTCTCTTCCCCGTTCTCCGTGTTAACATGGCCTGAGAGCTGAGGGGCACTAAATGGGAGGGAAGGAATCTTTAAATTCTTGGTCCTGACTGCACGTGCCTCCTGCAGCCTCAGGTCCCCGCATCAGAGAAGCTGGCAACCCCAATATGCTTATCCCAGGCGGTGCCAGGTATATGCCCCACGGCACCCGAAGGCAGCAGGCAGGATAAGGAACGTGCCTTTTCCAACTCTAATTGATCAGTAAACTTGATCACTAGAGTCTGTCGAGACTGTCTGACAACAACAAGCAAAAGGAAGTCGGGGTGCTCATTAAGCATTTAAAATCCAGCCCTGGCCCAGCCCCTGCCAAACTGTTCTTCTCTTCAGGTGAGGTCAGGGGGAGCACGTGCCGAGCTGTCAGCTCCCCCGCTGCTGGGTGAGAAATGCTTCCCCCCGGGGCTCAGCTCCAGAAGCCGCTACCTCCCCAGCCTCCCAGCTCTGGTTTCTGCCACGCAGGCACAGATGCTGCTTCCTTTACTTGCTTTATAATGATATCATTTACCTTGCGGGTTCCTTTGGCTGGTTTTTGTTTGATATGCTACAGCGGTTCTCAATTAGACTCTCTCCTCCACCATCTGCTGATGCGAACTATGGCGTTCATGACAGCAGTGACACACGGGCTCCTTCCACTCTTTACTCAGAACCAATGAGAATGGACGCAGAGCCTGGCTCCAGACCAGAGGCGCTGCTTCCCCACTGCGTGGAGACCAGAGATGACAGAGATGGTGAGGGTCTGAGTTTACTATCAGATGAGAGAAGACACCCCAGTTCTGAGGCCAGTTCACCAACTCCAGCTCAAGAGCCCCTCTCCAGCTGAGCTCTTCCTGACAAACCCAGGATCACCCCATCCACCTTTCTGAATGTCTGTCTAGCAAGGGCCGGGGCTGAGGAATCTCAGCTTTGCCCGTGGACCTGAGGGCAGCAGCCTACATGGGGTTGACAGGCCCAACATTTGAGCTGTTTTTCCCAAACTATGTTTTTCAGAAGGTTCATTAACAGATGTTCAATGTAAGCACCCCTTGATCAAATAAAATGAAACAATTCCGCCCCCAGGTGTTTACCCAAGAGAAATAAAAATTTATGTCCACAGAAGCCCTTGTACACAAACCTCCATAGCAATTTTATTCTTAACCACCTAAAACTGGAAATAACCCAAATGTCCGTCAGCTGGTGGGCGGATTAACAAACAACGATACATCCATACCACGGACCACTACTTGGCAACAAACGAACTGCCAACGCACACAACATGATTGAACCTCAAAAAGCATTATGCTAAGGGGAGGAAACCAAAGACACAAAAGACTACTTACTGTCGATTCTATTTATATGAATTTCTAGGAAAGGTAAAACTACAGTTATAGAAAAACAGACCACTGGTTGCCAAAGGTTGGGAGTTGGGGAAACAGATTGACTATAAAGGGTCATAAGAGACCTTCAGGGGTTGATGGAAATGTCCTATATCTTGATTGTGCTGTTGGTTACTAAGTATATACATTCGTCAAAACTCACTGAACTACACTCTTAAAATGAGTGAATTTTATTGTATGGAAACCATACTTCAAGAAGACTATTTTTTTCAATTAAACAGGTTGTTTGTAAACTTTTTTTTAAGTTTTTTAAAAAGTCTTCTTTTAAAGACTTTTCAGAGCTTTTATTGTGTTGATGTGCATTTTAAATCTTCAAGAAAAGGATGTAAATATCCAAGGTTTTTCAAATTCACTTGACAAAAGATTTAATCAAAAGTTTTACAGAACACCGGTTAAAATCTTGAGGACACAGGTAGAGAAAATTGCACTAGAGAATTACTGATCTGGATAAAGCATTGCCCTCTCTTCACTGTCATCTTTAAAAACTCAAACCCCCTTAAGAAAAGGAAGTACGTTCAGCAGGACATCTTTGTGGGAGTCCTGGTTGAGTAGGCAATTTCCTGCAGACTGGAGGGCCAGGTATTAGCGTGTGTCCACTGGGTGAGGAAGAGGGTGCTGAGTGGGGAAGCAGGAGCCGGAAGCCTGACTGGGCTCCCTGTACGCTGTGGCCATTCATCCATCCACCCGTCATTCATCCTGTGAGGCACTCTGCTGCGTGCCAGAGAAACAGTCATGTAAGGTGCCCGCCCTCCAGTAGCTCACAGCCTTGCCACTTCCGTTAAGAGCTGCCTGTCCCTGAGTCCCAGTGCCCGTGGGACCTTCTTGTGTGGCTTCTAATTGCCTTTTCCTAGCAGGAAAGGAGGATGCACATTCCTGCCTACCTTCCAAACAGAGTGGTCACCAGTTCTAACCAGCAGGTCATCCCAAGCTCACAGGTCATCAGAAGCATTTAGCACCGGCCCCAGAAAGTTCTGGCAGATGGCAGTAAAGGGAGAGAGTCGTCCACCTCACTGCATCTCAAGCCACATGCAAATTCTTCCTACCCCTCGATTAGCCTGCCTGTTGCACTGAGTCAGGGAGAAGCAGACAAGAGAGAGCATCATGGAGAGAGCTGCATAGAACATGCCCACTCTGTTAAGTGTATGAGCCCTGGCCCAGCAAGCTCTTCTCTCGCTGCCTGTTTCCCTTCTGCCTTTCTCAGGTCTCCCCAACGTGGCCACCCAGCCCCTGTTCAGAAATAGCCATCTCCAGGGAAGCAGAGCACAGACCCAAGATTGGGACCCTAGTCTGCTCTTTCTAGAAACAGCTCCTAATTGCTGCACTATACTGTTAAGTTCCCTCCCCACCCTCACCTAGGAAAGAAGGCAGGCACAGGAGTGTAACAGACTCTCCTCACCTCTTTCCGCATTCTCTTCACCTGGCTTGTCATCCAGCCACAAAACAATCCCTAAGCCTCCAAGGCGTAAGAGACAGAAGTGCCCGGGAGATGGAACCAGAACTGGTAACACACGACTGCCCTGACCTGCAGCTCCCCTGAGTGCTCAAGGTTTAATGAGTGCGCCCAGAGCCCCAGGAATACATTCTGGAAGGGAAAAGAATCTTGGAAACACACTGTGTTGAAGGGAATTTGTTAGATGTTTTGACTGCCCATCCCTTTCTATACTGGGTTCTTGGAGAGAGCGCATCACCTCCTCTACAGGAGCCCAAACAGTCATGCACACTCCACCAAGCTCCGGGCTACAGGATCTTGCATAGGTGACCCCAGCTCCACCGTGAGATGCACCCATACCAGACCTCACCCAGGAGCTAGAACCACGAGGACTCCAGGACGGCACTGGGACATCCGGTTTCCAGCAGCAGGGTAAACCCCGTGGCCTCTTGTGTCCAGCACAGATGGCTCTGTCCTCACCAGTCTGGCCAAGACTCTGGAAACAACAGGCCTCCAAGTTTTCCTGGAGTCACTGGTTTTCCAAGGCTGATCCTGGAGTCTTCCTACAGTTCCCCCCTTAATACCCTTTGAGTAACTTCCATTGCTACTACATGATTGATACACTGTGTGTGTGCAACACCCATTGCCTCTATAAACTAGCAGTTGTCAGGCTTTTTGTTCTCAAGACCCCTTCACACTTTAAAAATTAAGGACCCTCAAGAGCTTTTGTTTATGCTGGTTACATCTACTGATATTTACTGTATCAGAAATTAAAAGTGAGACATTTAAAAAAAATTACTTTATTTTAAAATAATAATGAAGTCATTACACCTTAACATAAATTCATAACATGTTAATATAAATTAGGTGTTTTATAAAACTAACTATATTTTTCAGAAAAAAATCAGTGAAATGAATGGCATTGTTTCATGTGTTTTCAGGTCTCGTTAATGGCCGGCTTCATAGAAGACAGCTGAAATCATCTATCTGCTTCTCCCTTCAATCTTTTTATTTTTCTATAAATTTATTTATTCATTTATTTATTTTTGGCTGTGTTGAGCCTTTGTTGCTGTGTTGGGGCTTTTCTCTAGTTGCAGCGAGCTGGGGCTACTCTTTGTCGAGGTGCGCGGGCTTCTCACTGCAGTGGCTTCTCTTGTTGCGGAGCACGGGCTCCAGATGTGCAGGCTTCAGTAGTTGTGGCACGTGGGCTCAGTAGTTGTGGCGCACGGGCTTAGTTGCTCCACAGCATGTGGGATCCTCCCGGACCGGGGCACGAACCCGTGTCCCCTGCATTGGCAGGCGGACTCTCAACCACTGCGCCACCAGGGAAGTCCCAAATCTGTTTTGATATCTCATGTCATGTAGACTGTGGAGAACTCCATTGTCCATTCATGACAGAGATTTAAAAAGACAAATGCCTCAGTGTTATTATAAAAACACATGTGAGCTCACATACCCCCTAAAAGGGGCTCAGAAACCCATGGGAGTTCCCAGGGCACACTTTGAGAATCACTAGTCTAAGCCTTTCAGATTTTCTTATGGGATTAATTGGCTGACTGAGGATCTGCACTTGACCTTGTGAGGGAAATGACCATGGCCCTCTGGCATTGGTGGGAAGAGTGGGAGAGGCAGCAGCAAACCATCTGGACTGAAAGCAGGGTAATTGCTACCACCTCCCCAACAAGAACACACATTTGATGAGGGCAGGTGTGGACTCTGTTTCATTCACTGCTCTGTCCCCAGATGGAAGAACCCCTAGTAGGCACTCAATAAACATGCGTTGAATGAATGAATAAAATAAATGCATGTGTGTATGTATTTCAAGGAACCTATTAAAAAAAATTTTAAGAAAGAAAGAAAACAGAAAAGCCTCGATGCTTTAGGTGATAAGCCTCATCCCCTAGGCACACTCCGCTTTCCAGAATAACAGCTAGACAGGGAGCACCTCGACGGCCGATTCTGTGACGCATCCGTGTTTCCCTAGCACCTCACAGGAGTCCACCACCTCACAGGCATTCAGGGTAGTTGCATAAATGACCACACAGTGGAGAGGTAGGCCAGGTGTCTGCTGTGCATATCCTGGCACTGTAACGCTTTTCACGGTCATCTGCTGGAGGCGGATTCCTCAAAACCATAGCATCTGTGAGGAGGCCACGGAGTTATCTAGTCCAGTCATTTTCAATTTCTTTCTTCATGACAGAATCGTTATTTCAAAAGGCATTTTCCACCACGCACCACAGGAGAAGCGGGGTTGCTTCAGACGAGGCAGAGCTCCATGGAATCAACCTCTTCACTGCCCCTTTGCCGCCCCCCTCCATCCCACCACCGTGTAAGCCCCCATTCCAGGAGCAGTCATCGGCTACTGCCCAGCCTGGACACGCCCGGGAGAGTTAAGAGTCTTGGCAGCTCCGAGCCCCTGCCTCCAGATGGGATAGAGCTCCACCTCATTCCAGTCCCTGGGCTCTGGGAGCCACACCCCTGGGTCCTGTTCTGCTTCTTCAGCCAGTTTGAGGAAGGTTTTTGTCACTTGCAACCAAAGCAGCCTTAATAAAGTTAGCCGATCTGTGCGGACACGCTCACATTCGCCGCCATGAGCGCTGCTGGGAGCCCGTGGGCCTACGATGGAGAGGCAGCAGCAATAAAATCTCACGACTGACCGTGTAGCTGACCAGCACGTTCCCAGCCCGTAGGGCAGGGGTCCTAGCCCTAAATGAAATCAAAGTTAACCCCCTTAGCTCTCTTCCAGAAAAAAAAAAAAAAAAAAGAGGTGGAGGGGAAAAGAATAACTCTTTCATTCTGGGCAAGATCTAAATGCAATTATAACTTAGTAGATCCATGAGGAAACTGACAAGAGCCAATCCTTTGCACAATCCTTTGACAAGAGCCAATCCTTTGCACAAGGCATGCTCTGATTTCATGCCGACAAATTATTTTTTAAAGGGCATTAATATCACAAGCTGATGACTTTTAGCCCCGAGCAAATGATGCATTTTAATGTTTCTTTACACACAGCTCTCAGCCCAAGTGAAGCTGTCCTGGCAAAGCATCAGCAAACATTTACATTTCAAAACTCAACAGAAGTGTTGTCAGGTTTTTCTTTCTTTTTCTTTTCCTATAGGCTTGCACAGATAACTCATATTTCACATGGTAAGTGGTGTACAGCATTCCGTTTCTAACCCCTGGCATACCTTTAGAAGATAGTGGCTCCTGGTTTTCAGGCCTACAATCTCAAGATTGATTTTTTGAAAGGGAGAAGGAAATACAGTGGCATCATCAAACACTATTACCTTTGTTGCAGGCAGGCTCTTTTTGAAATGGCAGTGTATTTTCAGATTCCTTTATTCCTCAGCACAGGCGAAGGCACCAGACATCTGGTGCCTTCTCCTGTCTGAGGGTCAGAGCAGGATCCTCAAAGAGCAAACAAAGGAGCAAACAAAGTCCAGTGGTTAGTGTTTATCTTTCCCGATGGAGCCAAAGCAAAAATGACAGTGAACCCGGGGGTGGGTGAGAATTAGAATCAATGAGGGGCAGAGGCTCATTTTCCTTTTTAATAGACGCAACTTGGTTAAGAGTCACAAAATTAGAAGTCTTGAGTGTGCAGTCAGTGTCTGATGCATTTTAAGTCATCTTATGGTACAGTCTATGCTCTAGACCAAAGTGCCCCCTACTGTAAGAGTTTGAGCACGCAAACTCTGCAGGCAGAGAGGTATGGGTTCAAATCCCAGCTCAGCCACTCCCTGGCAGTGAAACCTTACACAAGTGACTTGCCCTCTAGAAGCTTCAGTTTCTCCATCTGTAAAATGGGAATAAGAAGGCTGCCCACCTCATTGAGATACTGTGTTAAAAGCAAATGTGATGATTCACGTGACAAGGTCCACAGAGGGCTTTCTCACTGTACACACACGTTGTTCCTTCCCGAAAGAACCTTCCCGCCCACGCTACTCCACCACCTCCATTTCTTACATTTACTCTCCTCCCAAGACTGGCTGTGTGCACCCTCGTCTCAAACCTTACAACCTCCTTCAATAACCTTGCAAGCTAATCATTCAGAGAAACAAGATAATTAAAACAACCAGTGTGCTAAAACGGGATTTCAGGGATGGTTGTACAACAGTCTACAGTTACTAAAACTCGCTGAATTGTACATGAACAGTGAGTGAGTTTTATGGTAGTGAATTAGACGTCAGTAAAAATAAACAACCAGGCCAGGAAAGTTAGCAAGCTTCCAAAAGGTTAGCTGACAAAGATTAACAAACGGTTTGAAATGGCCCCCATCCGTCTGAGAGTTGTGATGGGACTCAAACATTCTCAACTCCTCATGTCCTTTAAATAAAGGGGGCCACCTGACAGGCACACTTCTCTCCCTTCACCCCTTGGCTTTGTGCCTAATGTTGGGACAGCTGATGGTGAGTCTTTGAGGCAGGAGTCCCACCTCCTCCCCCACCCCCTAGAGGAAATGTGCTACCGGGCTCTCTGCCCACCTTTCCTTCCCCAGGTGACACTGATTGGAAGGAACTCAATGAATATGAATGGCACTGGGGAGAAGCTTACCAGGAAACCCAGAGCCAGGAGCGATCTTGTTACTGAGCTGGGGGAAGGCTTGTGAAAGAAAACACAATCCATGCTACCTAATGTTCACTCACCCTGACAGCTCATCTCTCCTACACGCTCATTCCCCCAACTATTTACCTATCTCGCTTCCTCTCTGGGTACACAATGGGCCCTAGCCAGCTTTAACGCAGAAGACATTCTCCTGAAAAAGGTCTTTTGTGGTGATGTGTGCACTCTGACATCTAACAGGGCTACAGGCTGGCTGTTTAGAGTCCCCAGGGCATCCTTCAGGGAGCTCTGGTCCCTCTTCATTCTCCATCTCTGTCCCACTGAGGTGGGCACGATGCAGCCCGCATCGAGGTGACCATAAAAGGAGGGAGAGGACAGCCCCCCCGGTGCCTGCAGAGGACCAGTTTTCTCACCCCTTAGAAGCCACCAGTGGCTCTCCTTTCTCCTCTGGAGCCCCACCCCAGTCTCTGCTCCCTGCACGAAGCTGCACCTTGGACTCCGCCTCCCACTTCCCAGGGCTTTGCTCGGTGCTCACATCCTACCAAGTGTTCTCAGGATAAACAAAGCGCAATTTCTGACTGTGGTTTTCCCAACAAATTTAACATAAGGCAAAGGAAAAACACAAGGAGTATCCCCATAACAACCCAGGAGGGACGTCCCTGGTAGCGCAGTGGTTAAGAATCCGCCTGCCAATGCAGGAGACACGGGCTCGATCCCTGGTCCGGGAAGATCTCACATGCCCTGGAGCAACTAAGCCTGTGCGCCCCAAGTACTGAGCCTGCGCTCTAGAGCCCGCGAGCCACAACTACTGAAGTCCGGACTCCTAGAGCCCAACAAGAGAAGCCACCGCAATGAGAAGCCCGCGCAGTGCAAAGAAGAGTAGCCCTGACTCACCGCAGCTAGAGAGAACCAGTGCGCAGCAACAAAAACCCCTAAAATTAATTAATTAATTAATTTATTGAAAACAAAAAACAACCCAGAAAAGGAGCTGAGATGGACAGATTGGAATCACCCTTGCTGCGGCAGGGCCAGCTTTGGGCCAGCACCATCGATGTGGACAGTTAAGATAATTAAGTGAGAGCCATTCAGGGCCCAGCCTCCCACAGGGACCTTGATTTTATCTCTTACCCACATATATTAAGGAACAAAGGCCAGCAGACTTCTGCAGAATGGAGAGCAACAGAGACTCCACCAAGGACAGGACACCAGACACACAAGATGAGTCCGGGCAGCCCACGGACGTGTCCTACCTGCTGACTGGATAGGTTCTGGTGGGGTCTGGTTTAAGGATGCCCTAACACGCCCATATCCAGATAATCTCCCATCCCATTTTCTTTTTAGGGTTTTTCTGCCTGAACAGAACAATCCTGTACCTTGGTTTTCTGAAGCCACTCTGCAAATCTCAGGGCCCAGAAAGAACTTCTGGCTTCCTCCTTTCAGGCCTCAGGTTTTCTCACACCCTGCTCTTTTGAAGCACATGCAGGTCCAGTGCTTTCAGCATCTACCTTAGCTAGAATTCACCACCACACAAGAGGATCCCTCATCCATCAGAAGCTGTTTTATTGGCTGTCCAAAATGAATCAGATGCAGATGCAAAGCTTAGCTTCCTTACCCCTCATCAAATGCTTACACATTAGATTATTCTGCCCCAGAAGGGCCAGTCTGAGAAGAGAAAGGACCTTGCTAACGCTGCCCATAGAAAGGATCCCAGGAAGGTTTCCCTAGTTTTCTCTGTCTAAACTTTCCTTTCCTGGGGGACTCCCCTATCAATCTGCACCCACCTGCTTAGACCTCTGTCTGGCAGCCCTCTCCTCTCTCCAGCCAGTCCTCTCCTCTCAATAAAACTCCTCGCTCATGGGTTTCCCTGGTGGCACAGTGGTTGAGAGTCCACCTGCCGATGCAGGGGACACGGGTTCGTGCCCTGGTCTGGGAAGATCCCTCATGTTGCGGAGCGGCTGGGCCCGTGAGCCATGGCCGCTGAGCCTGCGTGTCCATAGCCTGTGCTCCGCAACGGGAGAGGCCACAGCAGTGAGAGGCCCGCGTACCGCAAAAACAAAAAACAAAAAGAAACCCTCGCTCAGCCTCCTGATCATCAGCTCATGATGAGATGTAACCCCTAATGAGCCCCTCTGACCAGGTCTGTCCTGCCTTTACCGACACCCCAGCCCCCATTCCCTGCACCACCACCACCCAGAACCCTCTGATCAGGGGGCGTGGCAGCCCTCACTGGAATCCCAGGGTCCAGCCATACACCCCCTTCTTTCTCCTTACTGGTGAAAATCCCCACCTGGATCTGGGCATTTAGCTCCCACCCTGGTTTGTGAAGGCGCCAATTACTCTGTTCATCAAGTGCCCCTCCCATCTCACTAGCCAATCCAGCTGCGCAGCTCCACAAATGCCCAGTGGCATCACTGCACACGCCCCAGGGCCGGAAAACAGCACTGATCCCGCCCAACTCAGCCCTCCCACGGCCCTTCTTCTCAATAGGTCTCACCCCCACCCACCCAGGGTCCAGACCCAGACCCGAGTGTCATCCTCGACTCCCGACCCTCGCTCACCCACCATGGTGACTCTCCACCAGTGGGTCCTCCTGGTCCTGACTCCAAAAGAGGTCCCGAGTCCACATGCTCTTTCTTCCCCACCCTAGTGTCTCTGAAATTGGCAACAGCCACTCTGATGTGTCCACGCTCTGCTCCAGCGTCTGTTCCTGCAGAGCAGCCGGATGTGGAACAGGGCACACTACTCCCTCCCTGGCTGGAAAGTCCCCCGCGACTCCCACGGCAGCCTCCTTCCCATGATCCACGTGGTCCCGCTAACCCTCAGCCCACCTTTCAGACTTAACGCCCTACCGCACACTCGGTGAACGACTGATTGAACAAATGCCTGCTTCACATACGTTACTCTCCATCTTCCTTTGCTTCTTAAGGAAAAATTGAAACATTCTATCACCTACGCCACCCAGTAGCGTTTGCCCACCTCTCCAAACAAAGTAAAAACTAGGGGCATCACTTCCGCTGTCCAGTCACAGTGTTCTACCTGGGGCTTAAGCTTTACCTTCCAACAACATCCCTTTTTCTAAGTTCACACTATTTTCTAATTGTGTCCCTATTCGCTACCCAGCAGAAAACGCAGGAAAGGTAAGGCACGCGGAAGTAATGGAAACTCTTTGGCGCCCCCCTGTGGTCACCGATAGTTAGCCGGCTGAGATGTGCCCAGAAGAATGCTGGCTTTTTTCTGCTGCTTTCGAAGGTAGAAAAGGCTGCTTTGGGGACTCTGCAAAGGAGAGGCTGGAGAGGGAAGTATTTCCAGGCGCCAATCCTAGAGATATACATCTACCATCCACAGGGGGAGGAATCCAGATCGAAATGCTTTCCAGCCAACTTCTCTTGAGTCTCCGATTCCTGTTTGCTAATATAGGTGTAATAATCCCTGCCCAACCATCCTAGTAAGTGTGCAGTGAAGCTACCACGAGATCCATCACCTGCACTTTTTTGGGGTGTGTGTGTGTATAGACATGTCTATATATTCCAGTACTCAATCTTGATACATTCTAAAATGCTTCTCCTGCCCCAGCACACTTGCCTATTCATATGAGCTCTCTGTAATCACCAAATGAGTCAGGCAGGATGGAGTGGAGGATGTAGTTGAGATAACGTGTGTCTGACAAAGAGGTGCCCATATGCCACTCGTCATACAAAAAAAGTCCTGGAGAAAATGTCAGTAACAAGGCATTGCAAGTGGTGAAGCAGAAAGGTGGGCGTGTGTTGTTGTTGTCCTGGGGAAATTCAAGGGCAGATGCTGGGTTCTGACATTTGCAAAGGAAATGGAAAGCCAAGTATCTCTGATTAAGAAAAGTAACCCTAATCTTCTGTGTTTCCAGCCCGTTTAGAGTCCCTACCTTCAAAATATTCATCTTTGCACCCCTGGAGCCTATTAAAGTGTTTGACACCAAACAGGTACTTAAGAAGGAGGTAGTGCATGAATGAGTGAGTGAATGAAGGAATAAATGAATTTGATTTTGAGGAAATATGTGCAACATCTACAAGCCTCTAGCTCTGAAGCTCCTTACTTTCTAGTCCTACCCGAGCCCTGGAAGACCCTGTTCTTGTCCCCTGTAAGCCTGAGCTTTTTCATCTCTCTTACTTTGAGTAAAGTGGGAAAGGGCGTGGCTCATTTTGTCATGATTGCCTGAAGTCTTTAAATCCCTCTCTCTGCACAGCTAATTTTGCACTGTCTTCCCATCACATTGCCTTAGTCTGAGTAAAGAAAATCTGCCTAATTAGAACAGTAAAAATGGGTAACTTTTTCCCTCCAGACCAATAGTTCTTAACTCTGGCTGAACATTAGAATAAGCTGAGAAGCTTGTGTACTTACACACACACACACACACACACACACCCCAATCCCTGGGCCCCATCCTAGACCAATTATATTGAAATCTCTGGGGGTCAGAGCCTGGGCATCAGTATTTTTCCAAAACTCCCCACTTGCATCCAGGGTTAAGAATCACTGCAATGAATGAGCCAGCCCTTGCCCAGAGAGCACAGACTCACCAATGATGCAGGATGCAACGGCAGGCTTTAATGTTACCTTCCTAGCACCCTGAGACCCAGGCCAGGAAGAAAGGGAGGATCCCGAGCCTAGGGCTAGTACAGAGATCCAGTTCTCACCCCTCCCCGGGCACCAATCTTGTTGATGGCCAAGAGGGGGATGGGACCTCAAGGGACTAGATCTGCCTTGTCCAGCTTAGAATTTTAGGAGTAGGTTCCAGCAGGTGTGATGGCATCAGCACAGGCTCCAGTGTGGCCCTGCCAGCTTAGGGTGGACTGCAAAGACAGCCATGGTCACGGTGAAGGGAGGGGGAGGTCTCCTTTTTATGGGACTAACTGGATGGAAACTGGGCTTTCAATGCAAATAACCCGGCATTCAGGGGTTGCTGCATGAGGGACCCACTAGTCATTTAAAATCATGTTTTCCACAGCCAGTCACATATTTCAAACACAGCACATGAACCTCAGTTCAATCTGCTGCCTTGTAATTTCTTGCTTTTTATTTAGGGCCTCTGGGCCTCAACTAATTTAAGGGACAATCTGGTGAAGAAAAGGAGACCATCTTCTTACAAAAATGTCATTAGCCTAAGGGACTACTTCCCAAATTTGGAGCACAATTGAGACTTTCCAAATCTTACCTACACTTTTGGAGTCTTTTAAAGTTATGCACCTGAACCATAAAAAAATAAAGTCTGTCTACTAAGTAGCAAATCATGGTGGTATCCATCTCTTCTATTCTCCACCAGACCATTTGTTCATTTAACGTCTCTGTGCTCTTAAACATTAGACGGCCGCCTTCGAAACCATGGAATAAACATAGCACGATTCATCCCTTTGCCACGTTCAAACAGTGATTTGACCACGTTCCACTGGCTCTCAGTGAAAACAGCAGTCATCGGATCATCAATAAGCCCCACGCTGAGATCAGAAGTCCCACCCCAGGCACAGGGTACCAATCGCTTGTCACAGATGGATGGGAGCATTGCCAGGCCGGCCTTTCTGCATCTGATGGAAACAGGGGGGAGAAGGCCATGTTTTAGGGCTCCCTGCAGGCAGCTCTGACCAGCAGGCCAGGAAACTGGAGGTGCTGACTCAAAGGGACAGAAAGCAGAGTGACATTCACCCTGATTGCATCACCTAGATCCAAGCAGGTACTCTGAGCTGGTCACCCTGGGGTGCCCCACACAGGGCGGAGGCCTTCAGAGGAACTTGTGTCCGTAACGGAAGGGAAGTTACGGCAGCTAACCCTGGCTTTCCAAGGGCTCATCCCTGGGAGCTGCTGCCTGCGAAACAGCCCATGTATTCAAAAGGTCCTGACTTTCCCTTGCGTCACCCCCAACCCTCATGCTCACCACGTGCCCCTCTGTCCTCAACAAGTGCTTGCCACACAGAGAAAACTCAGTAACTATTTATAATGAAATTCCTAAAGAGCAAACAAGAAAGCCTCCATTAAAAAGCTAACCCGTAAGGTAAGAGGACAAAATCCAGGATAGATCCTCCTCTTTTTCAGAACTTGTGTTCAGAACTCTTCCATTCATTGCAAGTGCTCGTTCCTAGACACCACTACCTTGATGGGTATTTTCCTGCCCCCTCCAGAGTGAAGAAGAGAAAACAGAAGGTGCTGTTGGAAGGAGTCTGAGATTCTTAAACGAATCCCATTCTTTGGTAGAAGAGAGAATTGAAAGGCAGAGAATTAGAGAAACCTACACAGAGAAGGCTTTCAATAAATGTTGGTTCAGTAAATAACTGAACAGCTCTGTTGCACAGAACACGCCAAGAGCTCCCCGTCCAGTGCCCTGTCCATAATAGCACCCTGCAGGGAAGCAGCCTTCCTACTCAGATGCTTGGGTCCTTTGAGCCTACAGGTTTCCACTGGAGCCCACTCCTCAGTGCCATCCCGGCTTGATGAGGCAATGTTTCCGGTCAGCCGGGGAGACACCTGAATGTAACGTTGTCTGTGGCGAACCGAGGCACTCTGGGCAGTTGAAGCAAAGGGAAACGATCTCAGGATTGGCCTATGCTGAGTGAGGCGTGAAAGAATGGGTTGCTGGAGGGGGTGGGCAGGGGTTATCCCCAGCCATCCTCCAGTGCTGACTACCTGCGTGACAGTGGATACGTTAGGTCACTTCTTCCCACAGACACAGTCTGCAGTAGTGTCTCCCAAAGTATGCTTGCCAGAACACTCCCTGTGGGCTGTGTAATGCTGTCCTGTAAAAGTGTTCTGGGAAACGCTGCTTCTTCCACGCCGGTCTTTCACAGTGAAAGAGAGCTACAGTGCATCTTGGTGGCGTAAGGCTCTGAGCATTCCTGCAGCAGAGGAACGTGTTTCACTCAGTATTGTCGACCCGTGTTTGACCGTGCAACCTTTTTTTCTGGGAGCATCACAAGGGCAACTAGTTGGGCGAATGCTAGGGTCTAGCGGTGGTTCTCAACCAGGGGCAATGTTGCCCCCAAGGAACGCTTAGCAGTGTCTGCAGACATTTTGGTTTGTCACAACTGGAGGTGTGTGTGTGTATGTGGGGTTGCTAATGGCATCCAATGAGCTGAGGCCAGGGATAAACACCCCACCATACCTAGGACAGCCTTCTACAACTAAGAATTGCCCAGTCCAAAATATCAATGGTGCCAAGACTGAGAATCCATGGTCTATAGCCATTTCTACATTTTCTCACCATTCACTCTCTTGTTCATCTCTGGTAACCAGTCCAGCTCTGCCTCCCTTGGTTCACCCATATGCCATCCTACTACCCACCCCAGAGCCCTTTCTCATGTCTCATCCCACTTGATCTTTTGCAGCACTTAGCGTTGATGAGCTCCATGTCGTTCTTGAAACTCTTTCCTTAGTTTCTAGGACCTTCCTCCTGGTTCTTCGTCAGTCTCTAGGGCTTTCCTCCCCTCGTCCCTCCATGTAAACCAAGGATCCACCAAGGATCTTCCTCCAGCCCTCTTCTCTTATGGTTCTTTCATCTTTCCCTAGATGACCACATCTCAATGACCACAGAAGCCAATGACAGCTTCTATGTGGCAAGCTTCCGGGGGAACAGGGATACAGAGATGGATAGGAGATGGTTTCTGCTTTGTAAGAACTAATTTAGAATGGAAAAAATGTTTATTTGTTCAATAAAGTACCTACTAAGTGTCCACTGTGTGCCAGGCACAAAAATAGGCATGGTCCCTGACCACATGAAATTTACTCTAGTGGGAGATAGAACCAAATCATCACATGGACAAATGTTAAATTGCTTCTGAGGTAAGTGATAAGAGGTACCTGGTAAAAAGTTCCTACAACAGGGAGATGGAACCTGGTGAGTTTTTCAGCAGAAGTTCAGACAACGTGGCACTTGAATTAAGATCTGAGGAATGAATGGAGATGCTGATGAAGAGATGACTCAGTGTTCCAGGCAGTGAAAACAACTTGCACCAATGCTCTGAAGCAAGGAGACATATGATGGACCAGAGTGCTGGAGCCAGGGGCGTGATGAGGCGAGTCATGCCAGGTGAGGTCAGCAAGATCCAGACTCTGAAGGGCCTTGCAGGTCTTGTAAAGGCAGTTTGGCATTTTATTCTCAGAGTAATTGGAGGCCTTTAGGGTTTTATTGAGGAGAAGTGGGAAGGTAAGGTGACATAATCAGACCTATTTTTAGAAAAGATTACTATACTCCTTGGAGAATGGATTGAAAGGGCCACAATGATGTGGGCTGACCCAGACAAAGGTACCATTTATATAACCATAGAGTAGAGCTGGGAATTGGGATCTTAGGTCATCACTAAAGATGAAAATCACATGTAATTAATATTATCCTCAAAAATCCCTTATTAACCATTAAAAGTCAGTAGAGTGACATCTTCCAATAAATCCAACCCAGTCAGTATTGGAATATGTCACCAATTCTTTGATAAGACCCCAGATGATGTAATTACCTGTGTTTAGGGACACTATTATAGATAAGAAATAGCTAGAGACATAGATGATAAAAAGATAGAGAGATAGACAGGCAGATAATCTTCAACCACAGGATTGACAGCCAGAATGGAGAGATGCCCACATTCCTGGAAGCCTGCAGACACTGAGCCTGAACAGGGAATGGCAGATCCACACCTCTGACCTCACACCCACTCGAGGGCAGAGTGTATTAGTCTGCTCAGGCTGCTGTAACAAAATGCTACACAGATTAAGTGATTTAAATAACAGAAATTTATTTTCTCAAAGTTCTGGAGGCTGGAAGTCCAAAATCAAGATGTTGGCAGGTTTGGTTTCTCCTGAGGTCTCTCCTTTGGCTTGCAGATGTCTGCCTAATTTCCTCTTCTTATAAGGACACCAGTTAGACTGGATGAGAGCCCACCCTAAAAGCCTCATTTTAACTTAATCGCTTCTTTAAAGGCCCTATCTCAAAATACAGTCACATTCCAAGATGCTGGGGATTAGGTCTTCAACATATGAATTGGGGGGGGGGGCAGGTAAAATCTTTCTTCCCCCCTTTCCCCTTCCCTATCCCTCTCCCTCTCTGTCTCTGTCTCTCTCTCTCTCTCTCTTCAGCAGGTAGAGTTGAGTTTCCATAAGGTCAATGCACACACCATCAACATGAGATGCTTCAGCACAAGATCTATGCTGAGTAGATGGCAGGTACAGTAAATATGTCAAGCTCAGAGGATAGTGAGCTCATGGAGAGCTGAGACATTCCACTGGCAGGCAAGAAGGAAGCGGGGCACTTCTGAGAGCACCTTTGGACAGATACCTGGGAAAGGAGTAGACATCTTAACAGAGGGCACAGGGCAAAGAGAAGCACGAATCCTGAAGTGGTCAAGATGTGCCCAGATGTGTGCTGAGCAGCTAGAGTGGCTGAAGGTGGCAGAGGGTTCACACCATGGAAGCAAGAGAGTGAGGAGAGCTAGCGGGCTGGAAGTCAGCTTAAGTCAGAGCTTGGAGGAAAAAGAACTCTAGAACAATGAATATGGACTTTACCCTGTAGATGTTGTAAAGCCAATCAAAACTTTAGAGTCTAGGAATGGCACAGTAAGGGAGGGGAGAGGCCCGCTTAATGCAAGAGATCAATCAAAAAGATAGCATAGGGTTGCAAATAGCTAGAGACTTGGGGGTGACATAAGACTTCCCGCAATATCCTGCTCAAAGTCAAGGTCAAAAAGAGTTACTATGATCTCAGTCTGAATACCCTCCCCCCAAATACCAGAACCATCACATGACTCACCAGCTTCAAGCCACTAATCAAAGTACAAAAACCAACCTCACGCCAACAAAAATCAATTTGTCTTTTGCCCTTTGCTTTACAAATGATCTAGATTGTCCGAGTGCAGTAGAAGAAATAAGGTAACTTTTCCAATAAGATTATTTCACGCAAGAAACAGTCTCCTTTTCAATAAAGTTTTAAACCATTCTCCCTGGTTTCTGAATCACGCTACTCTCCAAAGATATATAAATATCAGGTAGCAGTTTTATTTCCTGTGAGTGGGGAGCTTTCGTTTAACAAGGAGGAGAGAGGCAGGGTGATGGACTTTTGGACATGAAGAAAGGTCTATTAGATCATCTCGGCCATCTCGCTGGGCCTGCTCAAGATTGCCCCCAGCTCCAATGGCATACTCACTGCTGCTCAGGCTAGTCCAGTTTTCAATGATTTAAGGGTAATATATTAAAGGCTCATGACCAGCTATGAACAGGTGCTTCTTTCTGAGACACTAACGAAGCCTTGGCTGTAATTTTAGATGCATGCTTATCCCACCAGAGGTCGGGGGCCACCTTGCTGTCCTTCAGGCTGTATCACGCCAGGGCCATGGCAGTCACACCCATCTGGACTGTAGTCACCCTCCAAGAAAAAGTACAAATGCCATGTGTATTTATCAACACTCAAAAGCAACCACGAGCTGTATGCATTCTTACTACCCATAGCAGTCAGTATAGATGGGTTTCAAAAGGAACAGAATGGCCCTAATTTTTATACAAGGTGGGTTGCACACTGCAAGAAGCTGGTCTTGGGATGGCAGGGTGGAGTGGGGCAGACCTAGTCACCTCTTCCTCTTCCCCAGCAGGAGTGCAAATTATCTCCACCGAGTTCCGGGACTGATCCACCTCAGGACTGGGGACTCCAGAACTAGGAATATCCTAAATCTCATGCACTGTCGCTCCACCTTAGGCCCATAGGATCAAAATGCTCTGAGTACATTTTAACCATTTGAAAGTCTTGGTGGCATGGTCCAGGCTTAGAAATAGACGGGCAGATGAAAAGAAATGGGGTGACTCAACCAACGGACTAGAGGCCATCACCAGTCTCTAAACAAGTCTTTAGAACTATAATAATCATCACTAAATTTAGCACGCATTTACTACACTCCAGACGCACACATAATTTCTCCTCTTAAGGTACATTCTTGGGTACTTACTATTATTCTTCTTATTTTACAGCTAGGGTAACTGAGGTTTAGAGCAGTTAATTCATCCACCCTTATTTTCATATCTGTCTTCCCCACTCATTTAATCAGCACTGTTGGGGCCCCTCATAGACTTGCTGTCATTACTCTTCACTTGGGTCATTGTGGCATTGGCATCCCTTGATGTGCACACACAGAAAAGCCTGGGATCCCTGATGTGGGATTCATTTACTACAGGAGATACTAAAAGTCGCATCTCTTATTAATTCCAACAATGTCTTCTTTAATTATAACTCCAAGAGAGATTTCTTCCAGCCTTAGTACCTAATATAGCTGCATGTCTACTGAGGTCTGTTTTTACCTTCAGGCATTACCAAAAAATATAAGCAATGGTATTTCCCTTTTTGCATTTGCAAATAGGGAACTCTGGGACAAATTTCTATCCCACCTCTGTTAAAGTGTGTAAGACATTAAGCCATATATTGGGGATAATAATACTACTCCTGGTTTTGTCTTCTTTCTTCTTTCATTCTTATCCCCTCTGCCCTCTTTCCTCACTTAAAATTATTTTTCTCTCCTTGGCACTATATGCACTTTTATAAGTCACCACGAGCAATTCTTAAAGTGAGATGAGATATAAATATATTTTAAAACCAAAAGATCTGGAGGTGTGTATGTCTTGTGAAAATGCAGAACTTCATCCAGCTTTATACTTATGAATTAGTTTGTGAAGAAGCAAAAATGGTGGAGTGAGTAGCTCTAAGAGCCCATCCCTCTACAGAAACATCAAACAATCAAGAAAAGATGTCTAACTCAACTTGTCAGAACTCTGAAAAACACTCCAAAGTTTATAGCAAACAAGTCAACTCTGAATCAAGAAAAGGAGACTTTAAAAGTGTAGGAAAGCTTTGTGACCTGTTGGTTGCCCTGACCTCTTAGGCTTGGCAGCAAGTGGTCTTGAAGACATTAACCCGTATTCCTGTTATGGGACCCTGACCCCTGGTTCTGAGGCAAGAGAATAGGCCTTATTCACAAGTAACCATGTTGGTTCCAACTTACCTGGGAGCTACCTGAAGACTCAGGCAAGGTGTATGCCTTTGTTTAGCCTATCTTGGAACCACTCAGGGTGGAAAACACAGTGGGTATTCCTCAAAAACATTGTAAGGTAAATGAAAACCCTGTAGATCCCTGAGGCATATACTAGAGTGTCTAAAGCCCAGGAAGAAATGCTAGGGAGAGAGTTTCTTTGAGAAATTCAGGTCAAAAGCTCCTATGTATAGAGGCCACTTACCCATGTAAGAAAGCCACACAAATGCCCAGGGTAGAATGTGTGCCCAGAAAAGACCTGTGAAGACCCTAAGCTTTGCCCTTGGGATGATCGCTAAGCTTCCTGTAGGCAGGAATTGAAGGCTAAGGCAAAATATTTAAACGACTTGATTAAGAATTGAAGGAGCTCCCCAGTATAGAGCCCAATCTCCAAAGACTGGAAGAGATTTTAAAATTTGATCCTTCTGGAGTTTTTTCTTTTTCTTCTCTCTCTGTCTCTCTCTTTCCCTCTCTCTCTCTTTCTTCCTTCCTCTCCCTCTGACTCTTGGTATTCAAGGAAATCTTTCTCAAAACAACTAGCTGAATGCAAGCAAAAGGAACAGAAACCTCAGAGACCACACGTAACAAAAAATACAGACTGCAAAAATAGTTTAGAAAAATTGCTAAACCAATAACTAGAGTCTACAGCAAGCAGTAAAAAGAGGATGAATTTGATTACAGAGTTCCTACAATACTGAAAGGTCCAGTTTCCAACACAAAAATTAGGAAGCATGAAAAGAAATAAGCAAGTATGGCCCATTCACAAAAATAAATAAATAAAAATAATGGAAACTGCTCCTGAGGAAGCACAGACATTGGAATTACTAGACAAAGACTTTAAATCAACTGTGCTAAAAATGTTCAAAGAGCTAAAGGAAATCAGGAGAATTACGTATGAACATATAGAATATATCAATAAAGAGACAGACATTATTAAAAGGTGCTAAGCAAATTCTGCAATTGCAAATATAACTGAAACCAAAAACTTACTAGAGGGTTTTAATAATAGATTTTAGCAAACAAAAGAAAAAAAAAATCATTGAACTTGAAGATACGTCAATTGACATTTTCCAGTCTGAGGAGTAGGGAAAAAAGAATGCAGAACAATGAACAGAGCCTAACAGATCTGTGGAAAACATAAGTGTAACAACATACACAACCAAAACAGCATGTTTTGGGCACAAAAACAGATATATGGATCAATGGAACAGACTAGAGAGCCCAGAAATAACCCCACACACCTACAGTCAATCAGTCTTCAGCAAAGGAGGCAAGAATATCCAATAGAGAAAAGACAGTCTCTTCACCAACAGGTGCTGGGAAAGGGGGACAGTATCATGCAAATCAATGAAGTTAGAACACACCCTCATACCATACACAAAGATAAACTCAAAATGGATTAAAGACTCAAGAATAAGACATGACACCATAGAACTCCTAGAAGAGAGCATAGGCAAAACATTCTCTGACATAAATTGTAGCAATGGTCAGTCTCCCAAGGCAAAAGAAATAAAATCAAAAAGAAACAAATGGGGCTTAATCAAACTTATAAGCTTCTGCACAGCAAAGGAAACCATAAACAAAACAAAGGACAACCTACAAAATGGGAGAAAATATTTGCAAACGATGAGACCAACAAGATCTTAATTTCCAAAATATACAAACAGCTCATACAGCTCTTTCTCTCTCTCTCTCTATGTGTGTGTGTGTGTGTGTGTGTGTGTGTGTGTGTATATAACTTTTTTATATATATAAAACTCAATCATAAAAATGGGCAGAAGACCTAAAAAGACATTTCTCCAAAGACATACAGATGACCAACAGGCACATAAAAAAGGTGCTCAACATTGCTAATTACTAGAGAAATGCAAATCAAAACTACAATGAGGTATCACCTCACACTGGTCAGAATGGCCATCATCAAAATGTCTACAAATAATAAATGCTGGAGGGGGTGTGGAGAAAAGGGAACCCTCCTACACTGTTGGTGGGAATGTAAATTGGTGCAGCCACTAGGGAAAACAGTATAGAGGTTCCTTAAAAAACTAAAAATGGAGTTATCATATGATCCAGCAATCTCACTCCTGGACATATACCTGGAAAAGAGGAAAACTCTAATTCAAAAAGATGCATGCACCTCAATGTTCATAGCAGCACTATTTACAATAGCCAAGACATGAATAAAAATGTGGTGTATATATACACACACACATATATATATATACACACACACACATACACACACACACACACATATACATACATACACATTGGAATACCACTCAGCCATAAATAAAGAATGAAATGATGCCATTTGTAGCAACATGGATAGATCTAGAGATTATCATACTAAGCTAAGTCAGAAAGAGAAAGACAAATACCATATGATATTACTTACATGTGGAATCTAAAATACAACATAAATGAACATATCTACAAAACAGACTCAAAGACATAGAGAACAGATTTGTGGTTGCCAAGCAGAAGGGGGGTGGGGGAGGGAAGGATTGGGAGTTTGGGATTAGCAGATGCAAACTATTATATATACTATGGATAAACAAGGTCCTACTGTGTAGCACAGGGAACTATATTCAACTTCCTGTGATAAACTATAATGGAAAAGAATATATATATATATGTATATATATATATGTGTGTATATATATGTATATATGTGTGTGTATATATATATATGTATATATGTGTGTGTATATATATATATATATATATGAATCACTTTGCTGTACTGCAGAAATTAACACAACATTGTAAATCAACTATAGCTCAATAAATTATTTTTTAAATGCTGCTGGGACAACTAGATATCCAAATGCAAAAGAATGAAGTTGGGTCCCTGTCTCATATCATATACAGAAATTACTCAAAATGTATCAACAACCTAAAACTCTTAAAAGAAAATTTAGGGATAAATCTTAAAGACCTTGGATTTAGAAACGAATTCCTATATATAACAACAAAAGCATGAACAACAAAAGAAAAGATAGACTGGACTTCGTCAAAATTTTATAACTTTGTGCCTCAAAGTACATTATCAAGAAAGTGAAAAAACAATATACAGAATAGGAAACAATATTTGCAAATTATGTATCTGATAGCTGTCTAGTATCCAGAATAGATAAAGAACTCTTAAGAGCTCAATAACAAAAAGACAAACAACTCAATTAAAAAGTGGGCAAAAGACTTGAATAGAAATTTCTCCAGAGAATATATACAGATGAGCAGCAACAAACACATGAAAGGATGATCAACATCATTAGTCATTAGGGAAATATGAACCACAATGAGATACCACTTCACACCCACTAGGACGGTTATTAAAAGAAAAAAACCAGGGCTTCCCTGGTGGCGCAGTGGTTGAGAGTCCGCCTGCCGATGCAGGGGACACGGGTTTGTGCCCCGGTCCAGGAGGATCCCACATGCCGCGGAGCGGCTGGGGCCCTGAGCCATGGCCGCTGAGCCTGCGCGTCCGGAACCTGTGCTCAACAATGGGAGAGGCCACAACAGTGAGAGGCCCGTGTACCGCAAACAAACAAAAAATAACCCCGGAAAATCAGTGTTGGTGAAGGTATGGAAAAGCTGGAACCCAAAACAATTTAGTGGCTCCTCAAAAAGTTAATTAGAGCTACAATACAAACAAGCAATTCCACTACAAATTTGGGTATATATGTTTGGTATAGATCCAAAATAATTGAAAACAAATACTGAAACAAATATATGTACACACATGTTCATAACAGCACTAGTTCGCAACACACAAAATGTAGAACCCCAAATGTTCTTCAATGGATGAATGCATAAAAAATTGTGACATATGTAGACAATGAAATATTATTGAGCCATATAGAGGAATGAAGTACTGACACCTGCTACAACAAGGATGAACCTAGGAAACATTGTGCTAAGCCAAAGAAGCCAGACAAAATATCACATCTTGCATGATTCCATTTATATGAAATATCCAGGATAAGTAAATCCATAGAAACAGAAGGCAGATTGGTAGTTGCCAGGGGCTGGGAGGGACAGGGAGATGGAGGTTAACTGCTTTCTTTTGGGGGTGATGAAAATATTTTAGAACTACAAAGAGATGGTGGTTGCACAACACTGTAAGTGTACTAAATTCCACTGAATTATTCACTTTAAAATGGTTAATTTTATCTTATATGCATTTCACCTCAATTAAAAAGAAAAGGTAAACCAGATAAACCAATTCTTAAAGGTTTAAAATGTATTCAAAAGACAAAGCTACCTGAAGGTAGAAATCAAGTCTCACTCGTCTTTATGTGCCCTCACTCCCTTGATCTTTAGCACAACCTGGCACATGAAGATAATGAACGGTATTTACCTGGATGAATAAATAATCTGAAGAAAAGCTATATATAAACTTTGGAGACTTAGAAGTTCCATAATACCTTCCTTACTTTCATCCATCCTTTTAAGTTTGTTTAAATATCTCCTTAGATTTTCTTTTTCCAACCAAAGCAATACTCCCTAGTTGCTACAAGCCAACAACAGAGGTAAACAAAGAATTTCCACCACCTGCTTACCCCACACCCCAACCCTGCAGCCTCTGTACTCTCACAAACACGGGTTCCCGGTATTAACAGATTAACAATCTTGGGTGTATCTTACACTGTCCCTTTCATGCTTATTCAAATATCTCCCGAATGATGCATGCAACTCATCTTTCAGTTATAATCTTGGTATTAGTATTCCGAGAGTGAATTACTCCTGTGTGCTTTTATTCCTTCATCTCCTCCCCCAGATGATGGGAGCCAAGAGAAAATGATTAGGAGGCATCTTCCCAGGTCAAAGGCATGACATTTCAACTGCTCCACGCATTGTCTAATGATGCAAAGTGGGAGTTTGATTTGAAACTTTAAATGAGAAAGCTTAAGTAGGTGAGACATTTGGCAACAACCATTCTCCCACCCCTAATATATGCTATTCATTGTTTTATAACCATCCCCCCTTATCAGCAGAGACCGTCTGCCTCCCAACATGGATTTTATCCAGGATTATTCTGACTTTTCACAATTCACAGGTAGCATTTCATCACCTCCTAATATTTACTTATTTACAGTCAGCCCTCTCTATCCACAGGTTTTGCATCTGCTGATTCAACTAACCACTGATGTAAAGTATTTGGGGGAAAAAAAAGTCCAAAAGTTCCAAAAAGCAAAACTTTAATTTTCCATAAGCCAGCAACTATGTACATTGTATTATACTTGTATTATAAGTAATCTTATAGTAGAGGTGGTTTAAAGTATACCGGAGGATGTGCATAGGTTATATGCAAACACTACACCACTTTATACAAGGGACTTGAACATCCATGGATTTTGTTATCTGCTGGGGTCCTGGAACCAATCCCCATGGATATCAAGGGACAACTGTATTTACTTATTTTGCCTGCTGTCTGCCCCTCCCCCCACTAGCAGGTTACCTCTATAGGGCAGAGATTTTGGTCTGTTCTGTTCATTGACATATGCCCAGCACCTAGAATACTGCCTGGCACATAACAGGTGATCATATAAGAACATATCATAAAAGAATATTCATATATAAAAAATTCTACGAGATCTCCCCTTTTAGGACCTCTTGTAAAGGTCACTTCCCTCTAGAAAATGTTAAGGGTATAAATCTGGAATATTTCCTCTTCTCTCCTCTCCTTCCTGGTTCCCCAGGAAGATTACAGCTAAATAAGGGAGAGTGGAAAGTTGACCAATTCAAAAGGTTCTAGCTTGCCTAAAGCTACCAGTTTCTCACCTCTCTGTTTCCCCAGTGAAGCTTAGAGATAATAGACCCTCCCTGTGTATCATCCTAAGAGACTTGATAAGCCCCTCTACATAAGCTTGCTGGGTCTTTAGTCCAACCTTTTGGAGAGACAGAGAAGGAGGTATCACCCTGTCACAGAAAGACATCTGGGAGGCTTCCGAGTGACGTGAGGGAACTGATGTCAGAATCCACAGCTCCAGCTGCTCAGGACTGTCGTCGATGCCAGCAAGAAGCGTCCCCTCTCCCTCATGAGGTCGTGTTTAAAACCCCTAATTCAGTGTCCTATTTTTCCACCACAGCAAGCATGTCCCCCCAAACCTATTTTGGGATGAACAGAGTACAAAAGCAGAGGCTCAAGGTTTTTTCAAGAAGTACTGGTTGACTGGCAAGTTCGTTGAACGTCTTTCCATTTGGGTTTGTCTGGTGTTTTCCCATGATCAGACTGAGGTTAGGCATTTCTGGCAAAAATACCGAAGTGATATTTTTCCACAGAAATGAAGTTGTGTCCTCAGCACAATACTCTTTGAAGGTATCAAGGTCATAAAAGGCACACATACACACACTCTAAAACAAGTGATTTTCTACTTATACCGTATAACTTTCACACCATCAAGCCATACTCAATATTTCCGTAGTATTTGTGAAGCTGGAATCAAGTCATTGTCAATTGAGGGTGGTAAAAAATAAAGGACTTCCAACAAACCCCCGTCTACTACGTCTCATTCATTCAGTAAATATGTATTGGAAACCCGAGCATCAGGCACTGCAGGGCAATGGGGAGTGACTCATCTCCAGTCCTCCTTTTACAACACAGAGCAAGTGAACTCTCTTGGATGAGCCTGGACCCCATCCCATGACTCATCCGGTGGCCTAGTTTAGTTTCCACCCACAGGATGTGTATACAGCCATGGACATGCAGAAAGCAAAGGTTAGGATCAATGCGAGAGACATTTTAAAGGAATGAGAAAAAGATAATCGGATATGGAAGTATCTAAAAGGAAAGAATCATGGAGTCCATCCTCTGTTCCTGTTTCTAAGTACCAAGGCCAGATTCTAACAAGAGCTTTAGGTCTTACGTCAAGGAGGCCTTTTTCACCAACTGTCTTAATCCGTTCAGGCTGCTATAACAAAACTAACATAGACTGGGTATCTTATAAACAGCAGAAATGTATTTCTCACAGTTCTGGAGGCTGGAAGTCTGGCATCAGGGTGCTGGCATGGTCAGGTTCTATGTCTGCTGAGAGCCTGCTTCCATAAACAGCCATTTCCCAATGTAACCTCACGTGGTGGAAGGGGTGGGGAGCTTTCTCAGGCCTCTCTTATAAGGGCACTAATCCCACTCACTGGGGCTCTGCCCTTATGACCTAATCACCTCCTAAAGGCCCCACCTCTTAATACCATCACCCTGGGGTTAGGATTTCAACACAGGAATTTTGAAAAAATCAGACCACAGCACTGACCAACCTCAGTCCCTATTTCCTCTTCCAGTAAATTAAATCCTGGGCTCATCCTTACAGGTGGAAATGAAAAATAGGAATGATTTGGGTCCAACCTGACATGAACTTGACTTCTGAGGTTCCAGACTGCTATAGGGGAATGGAATGAGGAACACATCAGCTTTGGGAACAGACCCAAGGACCCAGGGAAAGTTTTCAGACCCCACCTCTCTTTATAGGTATAATGAGATAATCATGGTGTTTCAGAGGCCACTGACCACAGCCCTGGGTCCCCACTTCTCTCACTGCCCCTCCACCAGGCTGTTTGGGCAGCTGTGCTGGAAAGGTGATGAGTCAGCGGCACTCAGAGCCGCCTTCCCTAAATGTTCAGAGGAGCTGTTTTTCATTTAGTCCCTTAAATGTCTCTCAGCGTGAGTGAGATGCAGCCAACTATCTTGTTGCCCAACACGTCAGGAAAGGTGGCTGTCCCACATCTGCTCAGCCCATATTTTTAATTGCTTAATAGTAGCGAGTGGGCTTCCCTCCTCCTCTCCCCCAGCAAAGCAGCGTGGGGGGCTTTGACATTCAGGGCCTGGTGTGTGGGCAGGAAACGCAGATGAGGCTGGGAAAATGTCAACCTCCTACAGCTTCTCTCCCAATTAATCACAGCACCATATGACAGGGCACACCTCCGAGGAGGAACACTGGGCTGGCAGTGGGGAGAGCTCCCTCCAGCTCCAGCCCCGCTACCAAATTAGCCGCGTGAGCAGCGCACCCTCCGGGAGCCTTGTTCCTACTTGTTTGAACCTTTTTAAAAGGAATGGGGGGGGGGGGGCTTCCCTGGTGGCGCAGTGGTTGAGAGTCCGCCTGCCGATGCAGGGGACACGGGTTTGTGCCCCGGTCCGGGAGGATCCCACATGCCGCGGAGCGGCCGGGCCCGTGAGCCATGGCCGCTGAGCCTGCGCGTCCGGAGCCTGTGCTCCACAATGGGAGAGGCCACAGCAGTGAGAGGCCCGCGTACCGCAAAAAAAAAAAAAAAAGGAATGGGAATTGGAGAAAAGGATCTCTAGGGGATGGTCCCATGGGCTAGTGATTAAGAGCTCCGACTTGGGATTCAGACCACCTGGATCCATGTCTGACTCCACCACCTGCCAATAATGGGATCCCAAGTCAGTGATTTGAGTTATCTGGGCCACAGTTCCCCAGCTACAAAACGAGCATCATAGTAGGACCCACACAGCGAGGAGGTTGAAAGGACTGAGAACTGAGCGTAGCATGAAGTGTGCTTCATAAATGTTAGTTGCTATTATCATTCCGATTCTAGTCATCTAAGTCAACTGACTGTATTTAAAGTTCCAAGGGAAGTATTTTCAAAGATGAATGCAACGTGGAATCTGCCCCCAGATACACAGTCTTATGGCGAAGACAAATATATGCTTAAAACGTGTGAGGGCTGGAGGAGGTGGGCTGCCTGTAAGAGGTAGTGCCACGTGCTGGGGGCTGTGCCGAGAGCGTGGCGGGCATTCTCCCCCTTGATCCTCACAGCCGCCCAAATGAGGTCGAACCCGTTTTATAAAATGGGAAGCAATCTCAGAGAAGCTACATAATTTACCTTAGATCACACAGCTTCTATGTGTCAAAGACAGGATTCAAAGTCAAGTCTTAAGTCACTGCTCTTCAACTCTGCGTCTTTGGGGAACTGGGTGGGCATTTGGCGAACGCTTCACAGAGGAAGTAGCATCTGAGCAGACTAAGCCTCCACATTCTTTTATTATGGAAAGTCAGGATTTCTGGAGCATGTCCCAGGAATGCTTCTTAGCTATATAGGTAAGTTCTCTGTAACATCTCTGAGCCCCAGTTTCTTCATTTTCTGAATAATAGTGCCCACCACAGAGCTCATGGAAGGAGTAAGTGAGCTTATACCTGTAAAACTCTTAACAATTCTGGAACACAGCAAGCACTTAATAGATGTTAATTTGCCATCATCGTTGTGTCATCTTTAATATCATCATTGTCATCATCTGTGCTCAGTTCCCCTTCAGCTGACAGGACCACCCACTGATAAAAAGGGAACCTCTGTTTTCACAAGGGTTCTCAAGACCATTTCCCAGCCTGAAATGGACAATCAATCATTTGTTCCTTAGGTTAAGAATCTGTCCTACGCCTAGGTCTTCCTGTAAATTTGAGGAATGAATCACACATGCAATCCTTAGTGCTTTGAGAAAGGAGTCCATGCCCTGGGAAGGCTGAACTAGGAGAGTGAGGCAGAAGCAGACAAGAGAAAGGCCCCTACAAGTGGGGACTGCTAGAAACTAGGGAGGGGGTCGAGCTAGATGCTGCCTCCTGCGAAATGCCACCAAGGGCTCCCTTGGTTAGAAAATCTGCCAAGAGGCTGAGCCCCCTCCCCCGCCCAGCCTCCGGCAGGGACGGTGTATGAGCTGGGCCCTCATTAGCATGTGCCGCCAGAGGACAGCGGGGTAAGCGATGGCCCCTCCGGAACAGCGGCGTGTTTGATGTAGCCTGTCAGCCCCACCATCCTTCACCAGGACCCGGGGCCAAGATTCACATCCTTTGTCAGAGGCTCATCTAACACCCTGAGCTGGCCTCCACTGGGGTCTAATTTGTATACCCTCTCCCTGAGAATGGCAGGCAATCTTTCAGGGCCTGGAAACGGGGGGGAGGAGGGGGGACACGCAACCATGGTCCATTTTTCCGGGGAATATCTTAGGGGCTGGAGTCAGGATAAACTAAGAAGAGGGGAGACGGAGAGAAGGGCTCAGAAAGAATGCATTAACCACAGCTTTTTACCCTTAGATCACCTGCCCTCCCTGCCCCAGCCCTACCTCAGGTTTTCCAGGGAATATCACTTGGAATAATGGTATATTATTCAGTATCAGCTTAAGATACTAGTCTGTCACAATAAGCAGCTGCTCACCAAGAGAAAACGATGCCATGACATGCCAAGATCAGATTCATACGAGAAGTAACAGCCGCGGATCAAGATGAAGCAGTTGGACTATTTTAGTTGGAAGCCTTATTTGTCTTTCACTTGGGTTGCCATGTCTTTAAGTGAATTTGTGAAGTACCTATGATGTGCTGGGCCGAGGGCTGGGGGTTGGGAGACAGGCAAGGCTGTGGCCAAGTCTCTGCCCCAGGAGCTCCCAGTCTGGGCCCCGTGGGTATAAGCCTGCCAAGGACAGCAACTAGGTCTTGGGGTGGCTCCCTCTGCCCTGTGGCTTCCACAGTGCCTGACACACAGTAGATCCTCAATGGTGCCTCTTCAGCGCTAAATTTCAGTAACATTTTTCCCACAAAAATGACGCAGAAACCAACAGGAATAAAGTCTTATATTCTTTTCTCTCATTTAATTCACTGCAGGGGAAGAGTGTTTTCCTCATTTTCCATTAAGCTTGGACAGTAAAGATGCAACAAAAATTGACACCACACACTCAGGCAACTTCACCATGCATCCTGTGTAATACTGATGGAAAGAATTCTGGGCTGGAGGCCACGAGTTAACGCTGGCTCTGCCCTAAGGTCCCCGTGAAGGTCCCCAAGGTAACTGGGAACCCCCTGGACCACTCTGAGCCTGGTCCATGTAGGACCAGCTCTTCTGCCTGATCTATCAGAATACAAGGCAGAAGGGGCTCAAAGATGCTTTCATGTGGGGTCTCTCAGCTGGGTCTGTGGGTTCTGCTCTCAAAGCCTAAAGCTGAGGAAACAAAATGGTGGACCCAGATGGAGCAGTTTGGCCCCCATGAGGTATTAAAGAAAATGGAATTTCCAACACTGAAAAATTCGGAGAAGTTTTTACGTTTTAAACTCTGAATTTCCAGCTGCTCTTGAAAAATCGAAAATCTGACAACAGCAGACCAGAAGCTCAGCATGAAAGCAGTCTTTTGTAGTTGAAGTATGGCTACATCCTTTAGACTGGGCCTGTGCTCTGCAGGTCGCCACAGTTCTCACCGCAATCAGCTTTCCTGTTTTAAGCCATCCCCTGGACCCTGCAGGCGTCTGAATGGGTAATAAGCCTGAGCAGGTTAACCTGTGGTGCAAGACAGCAGGAGCCCAACACCACCTAGGAATTTACACTTAGAGGCACAAGTTGACCCCCAAGAATTCAGAGGAAAGGGAGTTCTAGAATGTTGGGAAGGGCAGGGGAGGTGGTCAAGGAAAGGAGGGAGAGATGTGTGTGGTCCTACTTGGTGTCCATGTGTAAGTCATTCTGGCCAGACTGGGGGCCTGTGCAGGGGAGCTGGTGGGAGGACTAGACTGGGAATGGTAAGTTGAGCCCATAACGTGGAACAAAGGACGTGAATGCCAAGTAATATTATTCTCAGCCTTTCATGCCAAGAGCTCCAGATATAATGTGGGGTTTAGGTACTAAGGCTGCCAAGCTCACCCTACACACACTTCCACCCCACCTTCATGACAAGAGTCAAGGTAGGAGGCTCGGCCTTGGGAAATACACAGCTAAGTACAAAGTTCTGAAAACCACCCTCCAGCTTCACAAACTCCTCACTCTGTAGGTTTCCTAAACCAGCCAGAGGCATCCCACCAAGACCCAGTGGCAGCAGGGGGCAAACTTGTAGGTTGAATCCTCCCAAAGCACTTCAGGGGAAAGAATAGGAGAAAGAGAGAAGGGAAAAAATCCTCCTTTCAGCTTCATTAGAGCTCTTGCTTAACTGAGCTAAAAATAAAACGAATCGCTTTTGCTATTCTAATGTGAAAAATCAGTTTTTAAAGGATCGAGATTCTCTCCCTGGCTGGAGAAATCATTGAATCGGGAATAGACTGTCTGCCAATGAATTATGAATATAGTAATCAAGTCTTCTTGGAAGGCCAAAGTCTTGGTTACAAATGGGCACTATAATTAGAAATATGCTGAAACTGCCTAAAGCAGACCACCCCCCTGCAACTTTGTCTTTTTTTAAAGAGGGAAGAGGCATGGACTGCTCCCTTCCAGGTATCTGGCTTGTCCTCAAGCAATTCCTGCTTCTCAGCATTGAAGGAGACATCTACATAGAAGAATATAGGAACACCACCTGCCCACCACCACCGAAAAGCTCCACCAACCTCCCCCAACAGTAGCTGTGAAAATGCTTCAATTATCTTCGTTCACGACCTGGAATTCCACAAATTAAAAATATTCCGGGACAGCAATCAGCCTCTTTTCAAATCCAAGAGAGCAGGGCTCAGTCATCTACACCTTAGTGGGTTATCAGTTCGATTCAGTCCTTTCATTTGAACAGATAGTTGCGCCGACAGGATTGGGAGCTGCAGGAGATGGAGCATACGTGTCAGGGAGGAAAATGAGAAGAGAAGGGCAGCACTGAAAGGTGGGGTTCAAGGGAAAAGGAGGATGAGTAGGGCTGCCTCCTACCTCCAAGCCCGCAACCAGGAAGGAGAAGAGGTACCGCCACAAAACTCAGACAACGAGAAAAGCCAATCGAGATCAACAGAGCCAATAATAACAATAACATCCCCTCAAAAATGTATCACAATTGAGAAGGCGTTACCTTACCTCATTTTCCTGAGGAGAGAAGCCAAAAAAAAGGTGGCTGGGAGTTGCTATCTTCCCTCAAATCCTTTACCTTTGGCTTGGCCTCTAGAGATGAGATCAGTTCTAACCAGAAAGCTCCCTGAACAGAAGCTGCTTCCAAGAGCTTACTTATCCCAGCCCTGGAGTGGCCAGTTGGGGGAGGGAGGTCAGGGCTCTGCTTTTCTCTGAGCCCAGGATTGAAGGTAAACCCAACTGCTCAGTCCCTTGCCCCTTGCTAAGTACAAACATATGGGCTTAATTGGTGGTTCTCAGCCCTGATTGCACATTAGATTCACCTGGGAGATTTTCAACGTTGATACCCAAGTCATATCCCAGATGGATTAAATGTAATATCAAGGAGTGGCTCCAAGCATCACTGTTTGTTAAAGATTTCCAATGATTGTAATATGCAGTCATGGCTGAGAACCACTGACTTTTTAAATAACCATTTATTTCTTCTTTTCTTTTATTTTTTTAGACTTTTTATTTTATATTGGAGCAGCGTTGATTAACAATCTTGTGATAGTTTCAGGTGTGCGGCAGAGTGACTCAGTTACACGTATACATGTATCTATTCTTTTTCAAATTCTCTTCCCATCTAGGCCATTACATATTATTGAGCAGAGTTCCCTGTGCTATACAATAGGTCCTTGTTGGTTATCCGTTTTAAATATAGCAGTGTGTACATGTCAATCCCAAATTCTCTAACTATCCCTTCCCCCCACCCTTCCCCCACTGGTAACCATAAGTTCGTTCTCTAAGTCTGTGAGTCTGTTCTGTATAACCATCTTTTAAAATTGAAGTATAGTTAATTTACAATGTTGTGTTAGTTTCAGGTATACAGGAAAGTGATTCAGTTATATATACAATATATATTCTTTCTCAGATTCTTTCCCATTATAGGTTATTACAAGATATTGAATATAGTTCCCTGTGCTATACAGTAGGTCCTTGTTGGTTATCTATTTTATATATAGTAGTGTGTCTATATTAATTCCAAACTTGTGTCTATGTTAATTCCAAACTCCTAATTTGTCTCTCTCCCCTCCCCCCCCATCCCCTTTGGTAACCATAAATTTGTTTTCTATGTCCGTGAGTCTATTTCTGCTTTGTAAATAAGTTCACTTGTACCATTTTTTTTTTAGATTCCACTTATATGTGGAATCATATATTTGTCTTTCTCTGTCTGGCTTACTTCACTTAGTATGATAATCTCTAGGTCCATCCAAGTTGCTGCAAATGGCATTATTTCATTCTTTCTTACGGCTGAGTAATATCCCACTGTGTATATATACCACAACTTCTTTATCCACTCACCTGTTGATGGACACTTAGGTTGCTTCCATGTCTTGGCTATTGCAAATAGAGCTGTATGAACATTGGGGTGCATGCATCTTTTCGAATTAGAGTTTTGTCTGGATATATGCCCAGGAGTGGGATTGCTGGATCTTATGGTAATTCTATTTTTAGTGGTTTTTTTGTTTGTTTTTTTTTTTGCGGTACGCGGGCCTCTCACTGTTGTGGCCTCTCCCGTTGTGGAGCACAGGCTCCAGACGCGCAGGCTCAGTGGCCATGGCTCACGGGCCCAGCCGCTCCGCATGTGGGATCTTCCCAGACCGGGGCACGAACCTGTGTCCCCTGCATCGGCAGGCGGACTCTCAACCACTGCGCCACCAGGGAAGCCCTATTTTTAGTTTTTTGAGGAACCTCCATACTGTTTTCCATAGAGGCTGCAGCAATTTACATTCCCACCAACAGTGCAGGAGGGGAGAACCACTGACTTCTTCATTCCCATCCATCACCTGTTCTCCATTTTCCTGCCCCTCCTCTCACTTCCCAGACCCAGACTGAGGGGCTTCTCTAGCACAAGAGGTTCTGGAGGCAGCGATGCCCCCATCTCCCAGGGTGGGCACCAGGTTTTGGAGCATCTCTGTGTAGCACCCAACTTCCCCACACACCCAAAATCATTCCATTAGAAGAGACCTTAAGGCACATCTTACCCAGGGTAGCAGATAGGATTCATCCTCAACCCAACTCTGTTGGACCAGAAGTGGATCTTTAAGGTACTATATTGAGAAAACCCTTCTCAAGAGGACATGGCCAAGCTCAGTGGGAAAGAATACCGTCTTCAACTATCAATACCAGCCAAGGAAGCAGGAGAGGGAAATGCGGGTACAGAAACCTTAGCATCTGTCAAGCCTAAAACAAATTCCTTATCTGGCTTTGGTCTCTTTGGTAAAAGAGACCCAGAGAAAGGAAGTAACATGCCCATTAACCAGTTCAAGAAATCAGCAAGTTCGCTTGAAAGGTTTTGTCTGTGTCTAATACTGTAGAACCTTGCTACTCAAATCAAGGTCCGTAGACCATCGGGTTCGGCATCTAACAAGATGGGAACTGGTTAGAAATGCAGAATCTCAGGCTCTACACAAGACTAACTGGATTCAAGCCTGCATTTTATAACTAGTTCCCCGAGGATTCAGCTTCACAATGAATTTTGAAAAGTCCTGCTAGGGAGTAGAGAGAGGATGGGAAGGAATGACAGTGGCTCTGCCACAGTCCAGATGAAGAACACCAAAAAAAAACAAAAGTCAAGCAAGGAACGATGCTAACTAGTATAAGAGAACAAAAACGCTGCTGAGCCCACAAAGAGGACAGATCCACGTAAGCACAAAAACACAGAAGGCTGCAGAGAGAAGGGCGCCTTAGGGTTGAGTGACACAGTATGGGTGGAGTTTAAATGGGCAGCAAGGGCCCCTGTCACTCTCTGGAAGAATTCCCCTCATCTCTGGGAGCCCTCTGTCTCTTGCCTTCTCCCCTTCCATAGCTCCGGATGTAGATCAATTGTTTCTGGTGGGAGCCTTCTCTTCTCAACAGGCTTGGGAGCTCCTTGAAGCCAGGGATGGGATCTTTCCCCTGTCCCACCTCCTGCACACATCCACACAGGACCATCCTCAGAAGGACCACTCCAACCCTTCTGAATGATTGAACGAACAAGAAAGGACTGAAGCCAGGTCTGTAATAACAGAGAGCCCAGCTCCATGCTCCCCCTGTCCATCACCACCTCCCCAAATTGACCCTGTGGGTCCTAGGTTGGTGCCCCAAATTATCCAACTATGACTTTAGACAACTTAATCTAGAATCCCAACCCTCACCCAGGTCTGGTTTGGCTGCTAATAAGTTGGGGTCCCTTTATTCTGGAAAAAACCCTCTCTTGGCTCTGTGGTCCCAACGTTCAAAGCTGAACCACAGAGGGAGAGAAGCAGAGAATAAAGCTTGAAGAGAGGGGGTGGGAGCCCTGCCTGAGGTTTTATGGAGCAGAGATAACAGTCACTCTGCAGGGTCAGTTCTCCTTACTCAAGATGTTCCCTCTTATACAGCAGGCTTCAAAGGCCCTGGCCAGCCAGTCTACCTCCAGCCCACCCCACAAAATTAATGTATGTGGAAGTACTTTGTAGAGAGTAAAGAGATGTGTAGTATAAAGTATTATCATAGTTGTATGATGAGAAAACCTCCAATAGAATCTTAGAGTCATGGATATTTTCCATACCATTATGCTTTCACAGTCTTGCCTTTGTGAACCCTGCAAAAAAGGAGAGTGCAGGCTCTGGGGTGATACTACCTGTGTCTGGATCCTGACTCTGGCACTTTTCGTTATTTAACTAAATAACTAAAGCAAGTTATTTAACTTCTCTATATCTAGAGCTCCTTATCAGTAAAACGGAGATAGTAATAGTAATAACACCTACATCAAAAGGGTGTTCTTGGGATTAAAAGAGCTAATGCATATGTGAGTTCTTCGTACATACTACACATTCAGTAAAAGTTAGCAATTAGTTTCTGCCTTTGGGTCCTGCCCACCTTACCTTCCAGGGTCCATCTCACTACACATGTCTCCCCTAGACCTGTGAATGTGGCCCCTGGATGCCCAGTTTATCCCACGGACATCACCCAGGCCTGGTCTAAGCTAGGATCTCATGTTTCAAAGAAAGCAGTGCCCTCTGACACTTAACTCTTTACACCTGCCGCGCTCTTAGGGTACATTCACAATACACTTTCAAGTATTTGATAATCTAATTTAATCTGGAAAGAAAGAATGCATTTTAAAATCAGAAAATGAGATAGATAACTGATAAGAAACTACTGTATAGCACAGGGAACTCTTCTCAATACTGTGTAATGACCTATATGGGAAAAGAATCTAAAAAAGAGTGGATACACGTATATGTATAACTGATTTACTTTGCTGTATAGCAGAAACTAACACAACATTGTAAATCAACTATACTCCAATAAAATTTTTTTCAAAAACTCAGAAAGACCTCCATTTGAATTCCAGTTCCTCCACTTACTTGCTATGAATCCTTGGACAAAGTTCTTAAACTGTGTGGTACTCCATCTTTCCACTTAAAATAGAATTACAGCAGTTGTCTCCTAGGAATATTATTAAGATAAAATGAGCCACTGAGCGTCAAGTACCTGGAACACAACAGACACTCAGTAAATGGAAGCCAGTTGTATAATGACTTTTCAGTTTTCTTTTTTTTTTTTTTTAATTGGGGTATAGTTGTCTTACAATGTTGTGTTAGTTTCTACTGTACAGCGAAGTGGAGTCCCCTGTACTATACAGCAGGTTCTTATTAGTTATCTATTTTATGCATGTTAGTGTTTATATGTCAATCCCAATCATTTTCTTTTAAGGGTTTTCAATCTCCTTCAACCATGAGTGAACATGTTTTGCTGCAGTGCCTTTCAAATAATTTTGGGGAGCAAAATATTCTCTTCAAAATAAATCAAACAGATTAAATTGGCCCCATCATCCCCTTCTCTCCTGAAGGATCCCCTGAGACACTGCCTCTGAACCCTTAGAAAATTATCAGTACAGGATGAATTGGAAGACTTGAATTCTACTATCTGTTACGCCAGTAACAGTGGCATAACTATCTGTTATGCCAGTAACAGTGGCATAACTATCTGTTACGCCAGGGAGACTTTTGACAAGTTACTTCTACTCTCTGAGTCTCAACTCTCTCATGGTTAAAATGGAGAGCTTGCGGTATGTAATCACTAATGACCCTCTGACTTCTATAACTCAAGGAGGACTCTGGTGACTGGATCTGATTATTGGTTTTCCTGTCTTTCCCCCATGCCTACCCCAATCTATTATGCTGAATAACTATTTGTTGGTACTCTATGAGATAGCTATATCCCCATCACTAGGGTACAACTGCTTCTATTAAATGAAGCAATATCATCCTGTGTTGCCTTGCTCCACACCTGGGCACCTGCATGTGGCAGGATGTCACATACAACTATCAAACTGAGAATAAACCAACGGTCCTGGGAGTGAGGCTGTGGCTTTGGCCAGAGGGTGAAAGTAGCAAAAAGTGACATATCTACCTTAGTCCAGAGACCCTGAAGGATCCTCCAAACTGGGAAGTCAGGAGCTGGAGGTCCACGGGATCTTAAAGACCACACTGTTTCTTATTAAAACATGCTTCACCTCAGGACTACCTATTATAAAAGAAGACGAAAGTTTACCAATTACCTGGAGACTTTAATTAGTGTCCAGAGAGTGTATTACCTAGTGGGCAAGTTGGCCAGTGTTGAGTGAATGATAAGAAATTGAGAAGGAGGCATGAGAAAGCAAATTCTAAAGGAGAGGGCAGAGAAGGGAAAGAGGGTGGTGGAGGCCTGGCCCAAGACTTCAGGAGTTCAAGGAGTCAAGTGTAGGCATGGGCAATACGAATGCCAGAATAAAGCCAAAGACCTTGTCCTTCCAGCAAAGGCTATCTGTCAAGATCTTCAGGCAAGGCAGAATGAGGCTTCATGAGAGGTTGAAAGTAAGGCTGTAATTGTGAAAATACGGATCAGGCATGGTGTAGAAAAAGAGTCCCCAAATACTTTCAGGTCCTATCTTTAATGTATACAAAAAAGAGTATAACTCTCAGAAATGATAGTAGAATCAAGTGAAAAAACACATTTTAGAGTCCTTTGAAAACAATGAAATGTCTCATAAACATAAGATGCTCCTTATTAAGGTATTGGACCCAATCAGTGCTTGTGATCAGCATCAAGGACAGACGACAGCGGAGCTAACTGCCTTCCAGGTCTTCCTTGAGCTCCCAGGTCTTCCGGGATAGGACTTAACCTTGAAATGAATCTTACAATTCATTTGTCAGGATAGTCCCAAATTGCCTAAAATGCATACTCAACATATGTGTCATGCAGCATATATGCAATGTTTTCCCAGTAAACGAGTAGCTGGGCTGGGGAGCTTACCTAGTGGATTGCATGGAGTTAATTCCTCAATGTCCCCTTGGAGCTGAGGCAGGAACCTTGGAACACACCAGGAGAAGATGATCTAGAGCAGAGGTCAGCAAAATTCTTCTGTAAGAGCCAGACAGTAAATATTTTGGGCTTTGCAGGCCATACAATTTCTGTTGCAATGACTTAACTCTGTTGTTGTAATGCAAAAGCATTGATAGTCAATTTCTAAACAAATGAGTGTGACCATGTTCTAATAAAATTTTATTTACAAAAAAAGATGATGGGATGGATTTGTCCCATAGGCTGTTGTTTACTGACCCCTGATCTAGAGGGCCACTTGTAAATCATTTTAGGCAGAACTGGGTAATGTTTTACTAATATGTACCGTATTTGGTGGTATATAACAGATATTTAAAATGGGTGAGTCATCCTTTCATTATCCTGAACCTCAACTTTGGCCTTTATTCCAGATATCCCTTTTGGGAAAGCTCAGGTAGTCCTAGCTAACAAGCAGAGAATGTAGAAAAGATCAAGAAAGGAAAAAAGGAAAAAAAAAGTTTAACGGTTATGAAAGATTAACAGAGAACTATGGGCATAGGAGTCTTAGCGTTGGCCTTGCCAGAGACATAGTCCTTCAACTGGTAGACAGATTTCCATAAAAATTAATAAGAGTGGACCACTGAGAACTGAATGACAGGGGGAAACCACGATTGCAGCAGAAGCAGGCTTAGATAAATACAAGGAGACGCTCCAAATCAATTAGGCATTGACTTTATGCTAGCACCAGCGCTGGGAGTTTTGCCTGTGTTATTGTGTTTCATCCCCACCGTGCCCCTCCAATAGAATATTACTTCTACTAAAGCATGAGCGGTCTCAGAGGCAGAGAAATGATGTCGCTTGCTCAAGGACGTGCTGCTAACGAGTAGGGACACCAAGATGACAATAGAGAACAATTTAATATCAGAGCCCATGCTCCCCTCCCCCACTCCCTTTCTGCCTTGGACTCCAAAGCCTGAGTCTCTTAGGGAAGCTGAGCGTTTGTTCCTATGAGGCTCAGGTCCAGAGAATGGAACCTCTCCTCTCCAAGCCCTTCCCATTTCAACCGGGCCACCCTGGCCTGTCTCCAACTCTCTCCAGAGGCTTCTCTCTGCAGCTACCCAAACTGGGAATGACTGGGAACCACTCTCCCACCCTGAAGACCCTCTCTCTCCCTTACATGCAGGTGATCCCTTGACCTTCATTAGTCCCCTGGACAGGGCAAGGCTCAGCAAAAGTGGGCACTGAGGGGAGTGGGCCTGGGGCAGAGGACTGGGGGGGCTCCGAGAGTTATCCTCCACTGCCCTCCCCGCTCAAAGAGGGCCTGGATGGCAGCTGGATTTCAAATTGCATATGAAATCCACCCCTCAGTGCTGCCAAGTGCAGGGAGGGTGGGGGGGATGTTTTAAAGTAAAGCTATAATATGCCTGCAATAAAAGTTTACTGGCTTTTATATACATTCTCAATAATGAGGGGAGATATTTCAGCAGCTCAGAGGGTGCCACAGAGAAAAACCAATTCCCAGCACCACTTTTTCAAGGTGAGAATCTGCCTTCCCCATATGGTCCATAACTGGGAGTTTTTCCCATTTAAAGGGGACTGCAGCAAGCTCTGTGTCTCCTTCATTCCTCACTGGGGTTTGGAATGATTCCTCAAATCTTCTGAATGAAGAGTTTTAAGGTGTAGCTTTGCACTGGAGATGAGTGGTGAATGTTTATACCCCAAACCTTGGAAAAGTCCAAAGTTACAGCAACAGAGAGGTAAAGAGATGAGGAATTCCAGAGTGTTCCAGGAGCTCAGAGCTGGGGGCAGGCATGTGAAGAGAATGTTTGTGTCCTCAAGTTGTGAGCTCTGGGAAATAAATGGAGGCTGAATCAAAATGTTGATGTCCTAGACAAGGACCTTAAGGGGCCATGTTCCCATGAGATGGCCAGGAACCTAAGAGAAAGTATAGATAAGACTCTCCCAGGGTGCCTGGGAAACGGGTACAACTGAGGATCTAGAGAGAATGCTTGGCCACCTCGAAGCACAGGAGATGCCTTCAGAGATTCAGGTGAAGGGGCAGAAATGAGGTGGTGGCCAAGATAAGGGAACAGCACTTGAGGGAGGCTGGTGCAAAGGCAGATGACCCTGGTGTGGGACCAGAAGGAGAGAAGCCTGCTCTTCTGAGCTGCCCTCTCACACTACCCAGAGATGGAAGATTCTCTTTGTCCTCCGCAGGAAACTGATTGCAGCTGAGATGCCCTTGGGATTTGACACAGACCTGTGGGGCCCCATGGCGCTCACTAGCTAATGGGCATCGTGTCAAACCTCATTAACAGAAACATGCCTGATTTCAAACTCGTGATCAAGTGGACACAGACAAGACTTGAACTGACATGGGAGCTTTCAGTGAAAAGAGTTTGTTCCACAAATCAAGAGTGTGAGAGAATTATGGGCAAGAGGGATAATTAACCTACTTGGGGAAAAGCAGGTGATTTCAAGAACTTGGAAAGACATTAGCGCCTCTCTCTTTGCATCCAAATAAATGATAGCTGTCTCCCTGCATCAGAGGCCCAGCAGACCCTCTGCCCCATAACACTTCCGTCAGTCACTAATAGGTGTTGTTGCCTGTGCTTAAAATAGCAATAGTAACTCTCCCCTTCTTTCAGGGTCCAGCTCAAATCACCCCTCGCCTGCCCCTGCATGAGGCCTTCTAGGACTTCTCAGTCCAACAACTTGCTCTAAAGCATCCGGAGTCTAAGTCACCTAGGTGCCACTTATGGGTTATCCTGAAATACAAATTCTTCTGTCCATGCCCAAGTCGTACAGCCCTAACTGGACCAGAAGTACCAGGAGACTAAAAGGGAGTCTTTATGGCCATTTGACCTGTTAAGTCACCAAGAGCTCTGTGTTGGCTAATTGAAAGGGAAGGGTGCTTTTCTAGCAAAATCTTTATATGTGGGTACTATGAAATATTAGGAAGCAATTAAAAAGGATAGGTTGGAGCCATATATATTGACTGACCTAGGAAGATACCCATTTCACCGTTAGTGGAAAAAAATTATTGTAGGGTTATGCAAATTGTGTGATCTCATTGTTGAAGAAAAAAAAATTTTTAATATTTTATAAACATTTAAATACATTTTGAGTGAATGTAGAGAAAAGGAAGGAAAGATATACACCAAACTGTTAATGTTTGTTTGGGGGGTTGGAGGAAGGAGTTGGCTTTTCCTTTGTGGTCTCCATATCATTTGGCTTCTTGAAACAAGCATGCGTTACTTTTCACTGTGGGGTGGGTGGATCAGTAAGCATTACAAATAATGCAAAGTCCAGCTATGTCAGCCTTTGCTCTAACCCAGACAGCATTACCTCTTTCCCATGAGGCTTAACCGCCAAGCTCAGCATGGGAAGGGGCCTGGCGATCATCTGTCGCTCCTGCCATCCCATGTGGCAGCCACGCACAGCCTCCCTGGGGAGCTTAAACACAACCCCCTGTGCCTGCTCACCTCTGAGGTCCCAGCCCCATCACTCGCTTCTCCTTGAAGTAACCGTGAGTGGCCCTCTGTTTCTTCTGTCCCAGAGAGCCCTGCCTGAAACAGCAGATAGCACTTGAGAACTAGATATTGTCTGTTTCTCCTTCCAGGTCCACTCTCCACCCCCATCTTAGTGTCCCTAGAGGCTGGCATCCACGGACATCAATAAGATTCCCTTACTGCAGGTTTCCCTGGTGGCACAGTGGTTGAGAGTCCGCCTGCCGATGCAGGGGACATGGGTTCGTGCCCCGGTCCGGGAAGATCCCACATGCCGCGGAGCGGCTGGGCCCGTGAGCCATGGCCGCTGAGCCTGCGCGTCCGGAGCCTGTGCTCCGCAATGGGAGAGGCCGCAACAGTGAGAGGCCCGCGTATCGCAAAAAAAAAAAAGATACCCTTACTGGGTTGGGTTCAGCCAACAGGAGGATCAAGGGACCAGAGGGTGGGAGGAGAGAGAGGTCAGGCTCTTCATTCCCCCAGCTCTCTCACAGCCCAGCCCCAGGCGGGAAAAAGCAGTGTTCCTCTGCGGAAAACCACTGCTGCTGCTGGGCACCCCTTCTGCAGCCTTCCTGGGGTGTGGTAAGTGCTTCACGTCTCAGGTGGGGGGCCAGTGTGGTAATAGTTTCTTGCTGTGACTAATCCCGAGGTATTTCGCATCCCTGGTCCCCTCAAACATGCCTACGCTTGGGAACAGTCCCTTTATCAAGCTCTCTTCAATCCCCTCTGTGAATGTACCATCTGTTTCCTGCCAGGACGCTGAGCAGCTTCCCCAGGCTCTGCCACTGGCAAAGGGCTCTGAGGCGCTCCAGCAGAGAGCCAGGGCTGTATCAAACACTGACTATGCTGCGAGAAGCCTCTCCCAGCCAGAGACGGGCGCAGCCTGGAAACACCTCTCTCAGGCAGGCTGTCCAGCCTGAACCTGGAGAGCTATAACAGGCACAGACGTGCAGCCTGGGTCTCTCACCCACTAGCCATGGAGAGGCGGTACACAAGGCCAGCTCGCCTCCTTGCCGGCCATTTGAACAGAGGAATCAGCAAACTAAGAGAGATGGAAATCTCCACGTCCCCGCGCAGGCCAGGTACAATCAGAGGGCGCTGTGGAGCCAGCTGCTGCAGTCCGCTAGCTCCCATGGCAAAGTCACGCTCCTGGGCCTCTCACCCGGCCGGTGTCCCTCAGGCGAGGAACAGGGGGAGAACAGATGCAAACAAGCCATGTAAAAATACACCCGTTGCAGACTTCATTAAATGTGCGGGAGCGTTCTTAGTTCCTGGGGCAGTGACGGGACCTCAGGATCTCAAGGGGCACAAGCGAAAGGGCAGCTAAAGTAAGACTCAATATGAAAACAACAGCAATAGTGACAAACATAGATATCCGATACCAAAAATAACTGTTCATATTCAAATCCTAATTTGACCTACCACTAACCTACCTAGTTATTCATCCAGCTGAGCAAGGACGAGCTGTGGCCTCTGTACCAGCGCCCCTCTACCATCCAGAGCCCATCGTTCAATCTGTGTGTGCTATTAACCCATGAACTCCAGGAGATGTGAGGGGGACTCATCTCAGGCCCACTTCTAGACAAAGCAGGAGGTTAAAGCCAAGTGGGGCCTGAAGGTCAGGCATAGACACCAACAGACAAGCAAACAACCCCTCCACCATCACCCACCACCCACCCACCCACTTTCTTGGCAGCAAGAAAGCAAAGATGTTCTAGACCCAGGTATAGAACAGCCAGGAAAACAAAGGACAGGTTTTCATATCCATAAAGGCCTATGTTCTACCTTTAGTTTAGTGAGAACACTGATTGAATGTTATAGAAGTCAAGTTTAAACTGGCTTCAGCAGAAAAGGGGACTGATGGACTCGTATAACTGAAGTCCAGGGATGAGTCAGGCATGGCTGGATCTAGGTGCTCAATGGATGTCACCAGGAATGTCTCGCTCTCTGCCTCTCAGCTCTGCTTTCCTTGGTGGGACTTGATTCTCATTATTCATGGGTGGCCCCCTGCAGCTCCAGGTTGATACTCGTTATTAAACAGGTACAATATATGCAAGTTCCCAAAGGAGTCTTAGATTTGAGTTTCAGTGGTATGACCTGTGTTCCTTGCCCATCTGTAAGCAGTCCTGTGGCTAGGAGAATGGAATGCTCTGACTGGTCAGGTCCAGGTCATATGCTCACCCCTGAGTCTTGGAAGTAGAGTCGTCTGGTATATAGTATGCATTCAAAAACCATGTTGAATGCATGAAGGCATGAATGAGTGAATCAATGAATGGCCCAGAAGTGTGAAAATTCACGGTACCCTGGGGGACAGTGAGTTGGCTACTGCGGGTGAAAGAATGCCATGGGAAAGCCAAGAATGAACAGATAGTAACTGACTTGGTAGCCACGGTCAAGGTACTCCGCCAACTGGACTACAAGCCACAGGACGCATGGAGAAGCCCAGATGAGCTGTCTGTCCTCTGGAGCTTACAACCTGCTAGGAGTCACGTTACAACCACCTACATGTTATAACAAGGAAAATGTGATGGGCGCTATAGGAGCAAGGGGATGTCTTCCCACTTGGGGAAGGAGGAGGGCTTCAGGGACCTTTCAGTGGAGGCGTCTGTATTCTGTTTGGAGTTGGTGAGTGGGAATAGTTTAGACAGGTGGAAAAGAATGAGGGCTTCAGGCAGAAAGTCTGCTCGGGAAGATGGGGGCTAGGGTGGTAGGTCTGGTAGAGTACAGGTCTGGGAGAGGGAGCACCTAGGGAGGGGCTGTAAATGGGTTCAGAGGCCCCGGGGGAAGGCTGAGGCTTCTGGCCAAGGGTTTAGAGCTTTACTCTTTTGGCTGTGGGGCACTGCAGTGGCTTCTTGAGCCAGTTAGTCTCAGTCACCACCTTAGAAATAGCATCTGCCTTATCTTGGGGCATCTCAACTCAAATTCATGGTTTTAAGGAATGGACAGGATCTCTCTTCCACAGGCTGCTGCCGTAGGGGTGGATGATTCTTCTCTGCGGGGCAGCATCTTCAGGCTGCAAATCGCCTCCCTGACTTTCAACCATTTCCAGCAACAAAGGCGTAGCTCATCTTAGAGAGCCACGTTTCTTGGCACGCGTGATAAACTGAACTTTAAACTGATTATTGAAATTTACAAGCTGTTAATCCAGTGGCTGCAGCGAAGCCCCATTCTCTCCACTGTTTAATCTTTACTTACAATGACAGAATTCATATGTTCTCTCTCAGCTGCTCTCAGCAGTCCCCGCCATGCCTTCTCCAGACCTCTTCTGCAGTCACTCCACACTTTTAGCTTCCTGATCTAAGTTATTTGTACATGAATCTGCTCTGGTTCTTTAACTTTTCCCAATGAGATTGGGCACATGGTCCCTGCTCTACACTCAGCATGGAGAAGGGACCCAAGTTGGCTAAGACCCCACCAATAGACAAAGCCTAGACACCCACTAGTGGGAGAATAAAGAAGGCACATTGACTCTGTCCATCCCAGTCATGAGTGGGCTTTGATCAGCTCCACGGCAGAGCCAGCCAGTGGACTCCCAGTATCCATCCCCCTTTCTTCCTTAGAAACAGAATCCTGAGACTGATTCCTACACACTGTCTCAGGAATAAAGCCTACATGTCCTGGCCTCCCTAGGCAGGTGGGTTCTGACCACATGAAATGGAGCAGAAGTGTGTGGGAAACTTCTAGGAAGTCTTCCTTTTCCTTCCCTTCTTCCCATTTTCTGCCCATACTCAGATGTGATGGCAGTAAAGGACCCAAGCTACTGCCCAAACCAGCAGGAGGGTCCCTGACCTCATTCATCTCTTGCCCTCCTCCCACCTGCTGGCTCTTCACACTGGCCAGACCCACCTGGAAGACAGAGGACTTGAGCTGACTGGTCCTTAGTTGTCAGCCTCTGGGGCTCAGGTAGGGAACCTCCAACCAAGGCAGGCATGACCCCAGAAGACCCCACACCCACTTCTCCCTTAGGCAGAATCCAAATAGCTCATACCTTCCTGCCAGAACTCCCACCCTTTAAACCCACCTCAGCATCCCCAGCTGAAAACATTTGAGACGGCAGCCAATTTGTATACAGACCATTATTTGTACTTGCTAATTTCTTTTTGTTTTCATTTTTTTCACTGTGATAAAATATAGCTTACATAAAATTTACCATTTTAACTAGTTTTAAGTGCATAGTTCAGGGGCATTAAGTATGTTGACAAGGTTGTGCAACCATCACCACTATCTATCTCTAGAACTTTGTCATCATTTTAACTGAAGCTCTGCACCCATTTAACAATAGCTCCTCCCTCTAGGAGTTGGCAACCACTATTCTACTTTCTGCCTCAATGAGCTTGATGACTCTAGGTACCTCACATCAGTGGAATCCTTCAATATTTCTCCTTTTGTGACTAGCTTATTTCACTTAGAATAATGTCTTCAAGGTTCATACATCTTATAGCATGTATCAGAATTTCCTTTTTAAGACATATTTCATTGTATGTATAACCACATTTTCTTTATGTGTTCATTCACAGATGGACATTTGGGAGGCTTCCACCTTTTGGCTGTTGTGAATAATGCTGCTATGAACATGGGTGTATAATATCTGTTTGACTCCCTGCTTTCAATTATTTGGGATGTATACCCAGAAGTGGGATTCTGGGCCATACAATAATTCTGTGTTTAATTTTTTGAGGAGCCACCATATGGTTTTTCCACTGTGGTTTTACCGTTTTACATTTCTGCCACGGCTGGCTTGTTTATCATCATTCTTTTCACGGCATTTTATGTGCCTGTATGTTGTTTCTCCACCCAGACGGTCGGTACCTCCAGGACAAGGACCACACCTTCTCTTGCCTATGGTTTTGACAGCAATAACTATTTATAGGGGACCAGTGGTAGAAAGACACCAAGCATATTAACAAAGATGACCAAGATTCTTTCCTAGATCTCAGGAAATCAAGATTTTTAACCTAGAAAGAAAAACAGCCAGGAAAATAAATGCAGTGACAGGGGCTATAACATAGAAACAACATGCTAATTCCCACAGGGATGCTTAAGGAAGTCTTCCCAGTAAAGATGGTATTTGAATTGAGCCATGAAAGATGAGAAGAATGTCTACAGCCAGCACTGAGACACGGAACTCTGGGTGAGGGAAATAGAGAAGAAGTACGGCAGTGTGAAAGCCTCTGGTGTGTTTAGGGGCCAGCAGCAGCTCAGGGAGGACAGCACCCTAGACGCAAGGGCAATCAACTAAGAAGCAAAGTTGGTGGGGTAAATTGGGGCCAGGAATGAAAACCTTATGAGTTGCTGTGCTGAAGAGTTTTGGCTTTATTTGGGAGGCGGTGAGGAACCACTTAATGTTTTTGAGCTGGAGGTGTCATGATCAGAGCTCTGTCTTAATAAGGAAAGCAACAGCAATGTGAGCATGAATTAGGAGGGAGGAGATCAGAGGCAGGAAGCCAAGCCCAAAGGCCACTGCAAGTTTGACTTTACGATATTATGAACCTTGAAAGTGATGCTAAGCACGGAGTGGGTCTGTGTTTGGGACTCTGGTAGGAGAGCTCTGTGCAGGGTGCCCTGTAGAATGCGAGCTCATCCTTTCCAAACTGAGGGAACCCACAGTCTGCTACCTTCTTCAGCCTTTCTCAGTTTACATGTGGTGTAGACTCCAAGTCAAGAATCACTTGGCCTTCTGCAGGGCCCACAGAGGCAGGGGTGAAATGATCCCATCGCAAAGGCTTGGGCTGGCCGGCTGGGGCGGGGCATAGATGGAGAACATGGCAGACACACAGGGCACGCCTGGTAGGAAGAGCTAAGTGAAGGCCAAGTCAGGATCTCTACTGGACTCCAGAGCCTGAGAACACTACGAGTCTCTGCCCCTCTCCACCTCGAGGGCCAGTGAGATGAGCAGTGAGCAGGTGGGCAAGCAACATCACCGTGGAAACCATGCAGACCCGACAACTCCTACACCTTGATGCTTCGAGAGAGCCCCCGTACTACCCCATATCAATTTGGGCAAGGCGGGAAGAAGAGAGACTAATCGTCCAGATCAGACAACGTGAAGTATGCTTTTCCACTAATCAGAATGCAGACTCAGCTACGGGAAACAACACCTTGTGTAACTGTGGGGGAAATGTGCTGCTCTTCAAAGAAGCTCAATTTCTTTTTTCCTCCCACAAAAGCTGTCATCATTCAGGTCTTAACGGCAGCAGACTTGGTACAGAGAAGAAGATGTCTGGGAAACTTTTACACCTCCTCCGCCTCCATTCAGTCTTCCATTTGGGGGATAACCAACCACTTCAAGTCATTGCTCAACGTTCCATTCTTTCTAAAACGCCCATGTCATCCCTTAAGAACAACTAACGCCTCAAGGCCTTCT